>NC_135330.1:63423356-64131662 GCF_023851605.1 Tamandua tetradactyla | reverse complement strand
ACTTGGAGACCACTTGCCTCAGTTCTTGTTAATAACTAGGATTTCTTGAGGGCAAAGAGAAAGGGCTCACTTGTGGTCACGAGACACTAAAAGAATACAGCGCTTCCTTGTTCTGCTCTTGAAGGCTCCTCCTGGGAAATTTCTATCAGTCATGCTCCATGGAGCACGGCTTCCTGGTCTGTAGAGTTGCCAGATGTACCCACCTTTTCCTTCATCTTCTCAATCTTCTTTACTGAGCTCCTCCGGACATGTTTTTCCTCAATTCGGACATTGGATGAGGAATCAGGAGAGCGTGGGGTCTGCCGATCCTCCTGCTTTACAGATTTGCCAATTTGCTTTTCCTCCTGCTTCTCGGCCTCCTTTAGCTTGCTCTGAGCACTGATGCTGTCAGCATTGTACATGTGATATGTCTTCATAACCTGCAAGACAACCCCCGCCCCCATCCCCAGAGGTCAAGACAATGGGGTCAATTTTCTGCTTTACAGACTAACAGACCTGTCTGCTCCATGGAGCACTATCCTCATACCCTTAGGGGAAAAATTCAGAAGTGTTTGATTCAGGAAACAGCATATATCAAAGACCCAATACCCAGTGGATAGGAAACAACAACACTGCACTAAGAACACGAGGGCCAAGCCTTCCTGGGCTGGTTAGGAACCATGCAGAAGGCAGCACACCTTGAAGGGTAGCTTAGACTTTTTGTAGTGTTCAGATTTTAATGGGAAAGAGGAAAAGGATCCAAAAGCTCTGATATTGCTCTGTATTTGGAGGGTATCTGTCTAGGCTGCTTTGTCCAGATAAAATGTCCTCTATCACAGTAACCAGAACAGCAGTGACAAAAACAATGGCAACTACCATTTACTGAACACACAATATATTCCTGGCTTTGTGCCAAGTGCTACACATTTCTCATTTCATCCTTGTAGCAATTCTATGATCTAGATAACAACCCCATGAAGACCGTAAACCTGCACAGCAATCAGATAAAAACCTGTAAAGGAATAGAATCCACAAGAAGTACAACTTGAGTTGCCACAGGAAGGACATGGTATAAAAGGAAAGGGATGTGATTTTCTAGTTTTCCATTAAAGCAACTGTCTAGGAGTCCAACCCCTTTCCTTAGCTTTTCTTAATAACATATTAAGAGCCTGCTATGGGCTGATTCCTAATATCTACAGGTTTTTTTCTCATGAGAAGAGAAGAGGTCTATAGAAACTGAAAATGTAAAGGTACATTAGCTAATGGTTTGAAGAAGGCTGAGGATTTAAGTACAGAATAGAGAATTTCGAAAAGAGAAAATGGGTTCATTTATGGACTTGGGTTAGAGTAGGGGTTCTCATCTGGGGGTGATTTTGCATTAAAAAGCCTCTCTGAGTAATTCACATGGTCCTCTAGGTCTCCAGGTAAATCATGAAGTGGGTAAGAGGCATCTGTTATTCTGCTGATGAAGAACAGGTGGGAAGCTGCTTTTTCCCTCTTTATACCTAACAGAAACTTTCTGACAAGAGGACTAAAAAATTTGAAAGCCGCAGCTGACAGAGAATTTCCAATCAGCTTTCTAGTGCCTCACCTTAAATTGAGTAGGTAGTTAAGGATTACCAGACACTTGAGGAAAATATCTAATCTGAAAGACAAAGACCAAAACAAGCAACTTAGAAGAAACAAATGACATATAGAGAAGAAAACTTCAAAAGCTATCCATCAATAATATTGACAGAGAGATAAATGAGAAATGAAAAGATAATGCATCATGAAGCAAGAGCAGAATGCTATAAAAAAGGGACACGCAGAGAACAATAAAAGAGCTCTCGAGTTTAAGATTCACTTGTCACTTTAAGGACCCTGACTCCTGACTCCAGTATTCCTTCTCTGTGCAGACATGCGAAAGAGTTCTTATCACCTCATATTTAACTTGCTGCTTTCCTTTTGTGTCTCTCCCTATTAAAACTAAATGCCTTGAGTTCAAGGACAGCGCTTATTTGTCTTTATGTCCCTAGGGACAAATAGGCAAACAGAACAGGGGGACTGGAAATTAACAGTTTCAAGGAAACAGGTGCTAAATACCAGTCTGAAGTGGCTCTTTAGACAAACAGCTGCTGCACCAAGTCAAGGGAACATCTACGCAGGAGGAGCACAGACACATAAAACCTCAGGGCCAAAAACAGCCTCCTACTGTCCCAACAGCTCCTCTTTCTTTCTCAGTTCTAGAGCTTCCTTGACTCTTTATACTCAGCTGGTCCCTGTGGCCTTAGTCCCACCCCCTCCCAAACCTACCCCTCCAGTGGGGAGTTTGCTGGGCTTTTCCAGATACAGTTTCTTAATATAACTGAGTTATATTTCTTAATATAACTGAGGCAGAGAATTCTAGAGTTTTCTAGGAAGCAGTGTCCTTCGACTTCAGAGGCATTCCTGGAGCAGCAGTCAGAAAACGAAAACCACTTATGCCACGGCCTACAAACCAGCCAGCTCATTACAGCGAAAAAACACATGGAGGAGAATGCTCAATAGGGTTGCTCTTTGAATAGCAGCTGTGGGAAGTGGCCTCTGGCACAGAATGCCAAGTCAGGAAATCAAAGGCTCTTCAGGCAGAAAAGAGAAAGGTGCAGTGTGGCAGCTGGCCACTTACGGTGGGAGTCTGGACCTCTTGTCCAAAGGCCTCTTTGATAGTAATACTTGAGCCCAGATCCTTGGATCATGAAGGGACAAAAGTACTTATATTATCAAACCTTGAGTAATTAGTCTCCCAAAAAGAAGAATTTATGGGTTCTGGGGGTGGATGAGAGGTAAGAAGAGTGCTGAAAAAATATGGGGGTTTCTTATATCTCTGCTTTCCTTTTTCCCGTGCCCCCAAATAACTTCTATTGCCTAAGAAATCACTGAAATGAGAGGCCTAGAGTACCTTCTCTGGCTTCCTAAAGAGCAGTCTCCCTTATAAAATGCCCTTCATCTTCTCAACTCCTCTGACAAGGAGTTGTACACAGCAAGTAGTGTCCCAAAGCCAGCATACAACAGTCTCAAGTTCCTACTTAATGAAACCACTATCCCGGGTAGGGTGACAAATTGTCCTGGTATCCTAGTTTTAACACTGAAATCTCATGGTCAGGAAACCCCTCAACCCAAACAAAGCAGAACAGTTAGTCACCCTAATCCTAGGGTGCCTTGTTCTCTCTCCTAAGTTTATTTCATCCTCCAGAAGAAACAACTCATAATGCTGTTCTCTGAACTTACTATTGGCCTATGGAATTAAAAACTCATTTGACCCTCAGCTGTGGTTGATATTTCAGGAAGTATGACTCCCCCACCTGCCTTAATCTCCAGGATGTGGGGATCCCTGTACTTGGAGTATATGGAGATATGAGGATCATAGAGGCCAGGGATATTTCCTAAGATCATACAGCTAGTGGTCAAGTCAGTTTAGAATTTAGGTTGCCTAATTCAAGAAACTCATGTCACTAAGACTAGGGTTTCTCAATCTTAGTCTTAGTGACATTTTGGGTTGCATAATTCTTTGTTGAGGTCTGTCCTGTGCATTGTAGGATTTTAGTAGCATCCCTGGTCTCTGCCCACTAGATGCCAGAACCTCCTCACTCCCAGTTGTGACAACAAAAAATGTCCCCAGGAGAGGGAAAACATCTTGCTTGAGAACCAATGCATTAAACTGTTCTGTCTGTTTTGAAACTTTCCAGTGTCCTGTACTTTTTCCTCTCTTCCGTTGGCTACTAGAGGAAAATATTAATTTTTTATTTTGGTTTTGGGCAGATTATAAGAGTTTGCACCCAAGTTACCTCATGGCAGGAGACACCAAGCCTATCCAATTCTCAGTTCGAACACCAGTGGCAAGATTTTATGCTCTGCATTGATTGTGGCCTCACAGTGGCCAGTAAGGCAGCTGGCCAATGCTGGACTGCCTGAAGACTTGTTGTAGGTGCCAACTAGGCCCTCAGGCCACAGCAGCAAGTGCCAGGGTTTCCTTCCAACCTCCAACACAAACTGTATTCTTTCACTTATTTCTTTTTTAAGTCATAGCATATTAGAAGTTCCAGGACTCTGGGTAAAAGCCAACAGATCCCTAGACACCGTTCTGCTGCCGCCTAAAGTTCCACTGCAGAAATGGCATGCTAGCGTTCAGTTGGTTTGGGGTTTGCTGGTTACCCCACCTACTCCTCCCCAGAAACAGCTGTTAATAACAGAGGCCCAAGATGCTTAAGGGAAAATAAAAGGATTCATATAATAATTACATGTGTCATTGTCATTCTTAGAGAATTCTTTGAAAAGAGAAAGAAGCAGTAGCTCGTCTTGGTGCCTATAAACAGCTCTAAAAATAAAGAGGAGAAGTACAGCATTAAAAAATGTAGGATTCAGGAAACTCAACCAGTCTGAAAATGGTTCACATCATGTTTCTATTTTTAAAAAGACTTAACTTCAGCTGAAGAAATGAACACTTGGGAGCAGAACCAAAGTTTGCCATCTATCAATTTGGCTATTTAGGCAGTAGAAATTCAAAACAAACTGAGCATCACTGGAGACAAGTCAGATGACTTCATGACTGTATTTAATGGCTTTATAGTTACCATGACAAAAGGGCCACACCTAAGCTTTTGGATCAAGAACATGAAATTCTTTGATACCAAATGCCTGTGATGTATGTCAACACTGCCTGTTCTTCCTGTGAGTTAAAAAAAAACAAATGCTGCGAATAAGCAAGTAAACACGAGAGAACAATTTCATCTCCAAACCAGAATGGGGCAACCTGGAGAATGACACAAAGCAGCCCAGCTGGAGAAGGGATCCCAGAAAAGCTTTAGCTGTATAAGTGAAATATACCCTGTACAGTCTCAAGAATTTCCTTGCTGTGTGTGTATGTGTTTTAATTATACTTAATGAAACAAGGCAGGGAAAAACAACCACTGCCACCTCCTAGTGCACGAAGAAACACTCACCAGCCATAGGCATCATGGGTCTGCAGGACTAGTCCATTCAGAACAGACTGTGTTCTCTTCTCCAAGCCGGCAGCCTGCCTCTTCACTGAGGTCTGGCCTTTATAAAACCCCAGGGTACCCATGCAAAGCTCTCTCTGCCTGAACTGGTCCCTCTTATTAGTGGCATGTAGGAATCTGTGCCAGAGTACCCGCTGCAGTCAAAGATTTGATACAAAACCTTGAACAACAAATGCTTCCCAACAGGCATGTATTAATGATGCAACACTGGCTGAATTCCTTGCTGCTAGGTTTGGGGTCCCTGGATGGCTGTTAATGAGGTCAGTTGTGCCAGCGACCTAGGCCCCTGCTGGTTTCTAGTGATCATGCCCCAAACGAAGCCAGATTGAGCCTTTACAGCTGAGGAGGGATCTTATTTTGGGAAAGTACTTTTTGGCTTATGTGGGTTTGAAAATAAGAGTATGAAAAAAGAGATGGGTGGGGACACTCCCAATGGGAACCATGCACTGTCCTCAGCCTCAGCTCAGTTCTGTTGCTGACGTGACTAGGGCTGCAAGCTGCCAAATGCTGCGTCCCTCTATTTGTTAAAGAGCCAAAGCAGCCCATCTGATTTACCGAGTAGAGCTCGTTCAGGACCTTCATCAAATCATCTTGGAGCTGCTGGCCGACTTCTTTACTCTGCAAGGAAAGAAAAATGAAGGTTAATTGGGAAACAGAAGGAACGAGGAGGGGGCAACAAAGGCAAGAGCAGTACTGGCACTACAGATAACAAAGACTCAATTAAGGCCCATTATTTAACCTAGCAAATCAGATAACCATTCTGATAAGGCCCAATTATGGTCAGATTATTCAAAGAGTTTTAATAAAATGAAATGTGCCCCTTCCATTGCCTAGCGAAGGCAATCATGTGCAGGGAAAATGGGTTATAGCCTCTGATTTCTTCAATTGGTCCCCAGAGAGCTGGCCTAAAGCTCCACATCCTACCTAGCAACTGTTGTTGGGTGGGACAAGCTTTCTCTGATACATGCTAGGCAAGCATTCCAGAGGCTTATGAAGGGAGGTAAGATGTGAAATAGGATGAGCAGGGAATGACATATAAATACCCAAGGACTTCCAAGTATCTAACAAAACACGAAATCCCAAGAAAGAAGAAACTATATCTTTTATTTGTTTTGTTTCTAACCCAAACTCCCAGGACAGTGAGCTTTCAATAATGACTGGTCAACAGATTAGTTAAGGTTATTCAATTCTGATAATATATGTTAAGGTATCTCCAACTGATTAATACTGGACTATGACGCAGGGCTGGTATCTACACAGAAAGAACAGGAGAAATAGAGAAGAATGAGGAAGCAGGAAGGAATTCAGATTCACACCTTCTGTGCAAGAATGTTGTATGCCAAACCCAAGAGAGTAGGGGATAAAACTGGTTGGCATCAATGGGTCATTGTTTCAATGGGAGAAGTCCTTTGATTTATTTTCTGTCAGTTCCTTCTAATTCTCTTCTATTAAGAATTCAGATACCGAAACGACTACTGGGACTTCCGGAGAAGATGGCGGCTTAGTAAGAAGCGTGGGTCTTAGTTCCTCCTACAGAACAGCTACTAGGGGAGTAGAAACGATACAGAACAGCTCCCGGAGCCATGACAGAGATCAAGAAGACAGCGTACCCCATTCTGGAAGCACTGACTGGCTAGGAGAACCCGCTCCGGTGAGATCACTGAGGGGAGCGGGCTTCCCCGAGTGGGGCGGCAAGCGGCCGGAGTCCCACCCTTCCTCCTTCCCGGGCCAGCTGGGAGAATTGGACAGGCGGTCCCCTCAAGCCGCGGTGGCTGGCACCCCCCCAACGCGCGGCCCCCCGGACCAACTGGGAGAATTGGATCAGAGATCCCCAGGCCGCAGAGAACAGTGACCGGGGTCCCTTCCAAACATGTGACTCCCCGGTTCGGCTGGGAACGTGCACTCTCCCGGGCCGCGGCGGCTGGTGCCCTCCCTCCACGCTTGGTGCCCTGGGTCGGCTAGGAGATTCGGACAGGCACTCTCCCGGGCTGCGGCGGCTGGCGACCCTCCCCACGTTCGGATCACTGGACCGGCTGGCACTCTTCCAAGCCACTTCGGCTGGCGAACCTCCTCCACGGCAAGAGTTGTCCAAAGTTAAAGGACCCACAGCACCTTTTACTGGTGGGACCCGCAGACAAACGAATGCCACGAGCGCCACCTGCTGGGCAGGATAAGAAAAACAGAACCCAGAGATTTCACAGAAAAATCTTTCAACCTGTTGGGTCCAACACCCAGGGAAATCTGACTAAATGCCCAGACGCCAGCAGAAGATAACGGATCACGCTCAGAAAATTGAAAATATGGCCCAGTCAAAGGAACAAACCAATAGTTCAAATGAGATACAGGAGCTGAGACAACTAATGCTGAATATACGAACAGAAATGGAAAACCGCTTCAAAAACGAAATCGATAAATTGAGGGAGGACATGAAGAAGACATGGGCTGAACAAAAAGAAGAAATAGAAAAACTGAAAAAACAAATCACAGAACTTATGGAAGTGAAGGATAAAGTAGAAAAGATGGAAAAAACAATGGATACCTACAATGACAGATTTAAAGAGACAGAAGATAGAATTAGTGATTTGGAGGATGGAACATCTGAATTCCAAAAAGAAACAGAAACTATAGGGAAAAGAATGGAAAAATTTGAACAGGGGATCAGGGAACTGAAGGACAATATGAAGTGCACAAATATACGTGTTGTGGGTGTCCCAGAAGGAGAAGAGAAGGGAAAAGGAGGAGAAAAACTAATGGAAGAAATTATCACTGAAAATTTCCCAAATCTTATGAAAGACCTAAAATTACAGATCCAAGAAGTGCAGCGCACCCCAAAGAGAACAGACCCAAATAGGCGTTCTCCAAGACACTTACTAGTTAGAATGTCAGAGGTCAAAGAGAAAGAGAGGATCTTGAAAGCAGCAAGAGAAAAACAATCCATCACATACAAGGGAAACCCATAAGACTGTGTGTAGATTTCTCAGCAGAAACCATGGAAGCTAGAAGACAGTGGGATGATATATTTAAATTACTAAATGAGAAAAACTGCCAACCAAGACTTCTATATCTAGCAAAATTGTCCTTCAAAAATGAGGGAGAAATTAAAACATTCTCAGACAAAAAGTTACTGAGAGAATTTGTGACCAAGAGACCAGCTCTGCAAGAAATACTAAAGGGAGCACTAGAGTCAGATATGAAAAGACAGAAGAGAGAGGTATGGAGAAGAGTGCAGAAAGAAGGAAAATCAGACATGATGTACATAATACAAAAGACAAAATGGTAGAGGAAAATATTATCCAAACAGTAATAACACTAAATGTTAATGGACTGAATTCCCCAATCAAAAGACATAGATTGGCAGAATGGATTAAAAAACAGGATCCTTCTATATGCTGTCTAAAGGAAACACATCTTAGACCCAAAGATAAACATAGGTTGAAAGTGAAAGGGTGGGAAAAGATATTTCATGCAAATAACAACCAGAAAATAGCAGGAGTGGCTATACTAATATCCAACAAGTTAGACTTCAAATGTAAAACAGTTAAAAGAGACAAAGAAGGACACTATATACTAATAAAAGGAACAATTAAACAAGAAGACATAACAATCATAAATATTTATGCACCGAACCAGAATGCCCCAAAATACGTGAGGAATACACTGCAAACACTGAAAAGGGAAATAGACACAAATACCATAATAGTTGGAGACTTCAATTCCCCACTCTCATCAATGGACAGAACATCTAGACAGAGGATCAATAAAGAAATAGAGAATCTGAATATTACCATAAATGAGCTAGACTTAACAGACATTTATAGGACATTACATCCCACAACAGCAGGATACACCTTTTTCTCAAATGCTCATGGATCATGCTCAAAGATAGACCATATGCTGGGTCACAAAGCAAGTCTTAACAAATTTAAAAAGACTGAAATCATACACAACACTTTCTCGGATCATAAAGGAATGAAGTTGGAAATCAATAATAGGCAGAATGCCAGAAAATTCACAAATACCTGGAGGCTCAACAACACACTCTTAAACAACGAGTGGGTCAAAGAAGAAATTGCAAGAGAAATTAGTAAATACCTCGAGGCAAATGAAAATGAAAACACAACATATCAAAACTTATGGGATGCAGCAAAGGCAGTGCTAAGAGGGAAATTTATTGCCCTAAATGCCTATATCAGAAAAGAAGAAAAGGCAAAAATGCAGGAATTAACTGTTCAATTGGAAGAACTGGAGAAAGAACAGCAAACTAATCCCAAAGCAAGCAAAAGGAAAGAAATAACAAAGATCAGAGCAGAAATAAATGAAATTGAAAATATGAAAACAGTAGAGAAAATCAATAAGACCAGAAGTTGGTTCTATGAGAAAATCAATAAGATTGATGGGCCCCTATCAAGATTGACAAAAAGAAGAAGAGAGAGGATGCAAATAAATAAGATCAGAAATGGAAGAGGAGACATAACTACTGACCTCACAGAAATAAAGGAGGTAATAACAGGATACTATGAACAACTTTACGCTAATAAATACAACAATTTAGAGGAAATGGACGGGTTCCTGGAAAGACATGAACAACCAACTTTGACTCAAGAAGACATAGATGACCTCAACAAACCAATCACAAGTAAAGAAATTGAATTAGTCATTCAAAAGCTTCCTAAAAAGAAAAGTCCAGGACCAGATGGCTTCACATGTGAATTCTACCAAACGTTCCAGAAAGAATTAGTACCAATTCTCTTCAACTCTTCAAAAAAATCGAAGTGGAGGGAAAACTACCTAATTCATTCTATGAAACCAACATCACCCTCATACCAAAACTAGGCAAAGATATTACAAAAAAAGAAAACTACAGACCAATCTCTCTAATGAATATAGATGCAAAAATCCTCAATAAAATTCTAGCAAATCGTATCCAACAACACATTAAAAGAATTATACATCATGACCAAGTAGGATTCATCCCAGGTATGCAACATAAGAAAATCAATTAATGTAATACACCATATCAACAAATCAAAGCAGAAAAATCACATGATCATCTCAATTGATGCAGAGAAGGCATTTGACAAGATTCAACATCCTTTCCTGTTGAAAACACTTCAAAAGATAGGAATACAAGGGAACTTCCTTAAAATGATAGAGGGAATATATGAAAAACCCACAGCTAATATCATCCTCAATGGGGAAAAATTGAAAACTTTCCCCCTAAGATCAGGAACAAGACAAGGATGTCCACTATCACCACTATTATTCAACATTGTGTTGGAGGTTCTAGCCAGAGCAATTAGACAAGAAAAAGAAATACAAGGCATCAAAATTGGAAAGGAAGAAGTAAAACTATCACTGTTTGCAGACGATATGATACTATACGTCGAAAACCCGGAAAAATCCACAACAAAACTACTAGAGCTAATAAATGAGTACAGCAAAGTAGCAGGTTACAAGATCAACATTCAAAAATCTGTAGCATTTCTATACACTAGTAATGAACAAGCTGAGGGGGAAATTAAGAAACGAATCCCATTTACAATTGCAACTAAAAGAATAAAATACCTAGGAATAAATTTAACTAAAGAGACAAAAAACCTATATAAAGAAAACTACAAAAAATTGCTAAAAGAAATCACAGAAGACCTAAATAGATGGAAGGGCATACCGTGTTCATGGATTGGAAGACTAAATATAGTTAAGATGTCAATCCTACCTAAATTGATTTACAGATTCAATGCAATACCAATCAAAATCCCAACAACTTATTTTTCAGAAATAGAAAAACCAATAAGCAAATTTATCTGGAAGGGCAGGGTGCCCCGAATTGCTAAAAACATCTTGAGGAAAAAAAACGAAGCTGGAGGTCTCGCGCTGCCTGACTTTAAGGCATATTATGAAGCCACAGTGGTCAAAACAGCATGGTATTGGCATAAAGATAGATATATCGACCAATGGAATCGAATAGAGTGCTCAGATATAGACCCTCTCATCTATGGACATTTGATCTTTGATAAGGCAGTCAAGCCAACTCACCTGGGACAGAGCAGTCTCTTCAATAAATGGTGCCTAGAGAACTGGATATCCATATGCAAAAGAATGAAAGAAGACCCATCTCTCACACCCTATACAAAAGTTAACTCAAAATGGATCAAAGATCTAAACATTAGGTCTAAGACCATAAAACAGTTAGAGGAAAATGTTGGGAGATATCTTATGGATCTTACAACTGGAGGCGGTTTTATGGACCTTAAACCTAAAGCAAGAGCACTGAAGAAGGAAATAAATAAATGGGAACTCCTCAAAATTAAACACTTTTGTGCATCAAAGAACTTCATCAAGAAAGTAGAAAGACAGCCTTCACAATGGGAGACAATATTTGGAAATGATATATCAGATAAAGGTCTAGTATCCAGAATTTATAAAGAGATTGTTCATCTCAACAACAAAAAGACAGCCAACCCAATTACAAAATGGGAAAAAGACTTGAACAGACACCTCTCAGAAGAGGAAATACGGATGGCCAAGAGGCACATGAAGAGATGCTCAATGTCCCTGGCCATTAGAGAAATGCAAATCAAAACCACAATGAGATATCATCTCACACCCACCAGAATGGCCATTATCAACAAAACAGAAAATGACAAGTGCTGGAGAGGATGCGGAGAAAGAGGCACACTTATCCACTGTTGGTGGGAATGTCAAAGGGTGCAACCACTGTGGAAGGCAGTTTGGCGGTTCCTCAAAAAGCTGAATATAGAATTGCCATACGACCCAGCAATACCATTGCTAGGTATCTACTCAAAGGACTTAAGGGCAAAGACACAAACGGACATTTGCACACCAATGTTTATAGCAGCATTATTTACAATTGCAAAGAGATGGAAACAGCCAAAATCTCCATCAACAGAAGAGTGGCTAAACAAACTGTGGTATATACATACGATGGAATATTATGCAGCTTTAAGACAAGATAAACTTATGAACCATGTAATAACATGGATGGACCTAGAGAATATTATGCTGAGTGAATCCAGCCAAAAACTAAAGGACAAATACTGTATGGTCCCACTGATGTGAACGGACATTCGAGAATAAACTTGAAATATGTCATTGGTAACAGAGTTCAGCAGGAGTTAGAAACAGGGTAAGACAATGGGTAATTGAAGCTGATGGGATACAGACTGTGCAACAGGACTAGATACAAAAACTCAAAAATGGACAGCACAATAATACCTAATTGTAAAGTAATCATGTTAAAACACTGAATGAAGCTGCATCTGAGCTATAGCTTTTTTTTTTTTGGTCTGTTTGTTTGTTTGTTTGTCTTTTTTTTTCTTTTTCCTTTCTTTCTTTTTTTTACTATTATTATTATTTTTATTTTTTTCTCTATATTAACATTCTATATCTTTTTCTGTTGTTTTGCTAGTTCTTTTCCTAAATCGACGCAAATGTACTAAGAAATGATGATCATGCATCTATGTGATGATGTTAAGAATTACTGATTGCATATGTAGAATGGAATGATTTCTAAATGTTGGGTTAATTTCTTTTTTTTTCTTTAATTAATAAAAAATATATAATGTAGTTGCTCTTGAGCTTAAAAAGAATTCAGATACCAACAACACCCTTGTAACAGAAGGTAAAAAAAATAATAGCAACCGGCATAGCTCAGTTTCCAGGCAAAGAAAGGAAGAGTCTTTACATTATAAAAACATAATAATTTAAGATTTTTCTTTTTTCAGGATGTATGACTTACATTTTTTTAACTATAAAAGTAATATGTATATTGTAATAAACAAGGAAGCTGTGGAAAACCTCAAAAAAAAAGAACACAAAAATAAGTCTTAATTCCCACCACTAAGAAATTACCACTCAAGACTTTGGTAAATATTCTTCTAATCTTTTTTCTCTTGTTATTATTTTTACAAAACTGGGATGCATTATACATATTGTTTTGTAATGTCTCATTTAAATGTATGCTGTGAACATTTCCCTGAGTATTAGTCTTCTACAATAGTTTAAAACATTATTTAATGTAAGCTTCTATTCTTGGACATTTAGTTTATGTCTGGTTTTTTTTGGCCTGGGTAGGCTCCAGAATGCATCTAATTTTTTATAATAAGAAATAGTGCCACATTAAATTACTTTCTACATAATCCATGCACACAACTTTCACTAGTTTCACCTAGTAGCAACGTTACTGGGTCAAAGACTACTTATTCATACTATTAAATTGCCCTCGAGAAAAAATGATACCAATTTAAAAATACTAGCAAAAGCATATAAGAATGCTTATTTCCTTTTTTTCTTAATCTTGAAAACTTGATATTTAATCGTTGAAATTTGCAGTCTGATTCTAGTGAGACTGTACTTTTTTTCTTTAATGTTTATCAGACATTTAAATTTTTCCTTCATGTTTTGCCATTTTTCTATTAAGGCATTCTTTGCCCACTTTCTATTAAGGTATTCATTATAGAATGTGACATATATGGGACCTTTGTCATAAGTAGGCATGGATTTTTACACCTGGTAGTGGGAATAGGAGAGGAAAGAGTCCTGAATGAGCAATCAGAAGATTCTCCTTCTATTCCCAGCTCCTCCACCACCAAGTAAATAACTTTAGACAACCTAACTAATGTCTCGGGGCCTCTGTTTTCCTTCGCATAAAATGAAAAACTTCAGATAAACGTTCCTAAGGAGTTCTTCAACCTCTGGCATTCCATGACTCTACATCATATTTTGCCTGGTTTCTTGAGGCTGTATTAGCTTTAAACACCACCCCCTGTAGCGCAGGGTTGGTTGGCTTCACACCATATAATAGAAGATAATAATCAAGTTCTCTGCAGACACCCAGATGCTCTGTGGATAGCACCTTGTAGTCTTGAATTTACCATTCCCAAATGTCTCTCATCCACTGACTTCAACTGCTGGTAGAAGCCACAATTTTCTCTAGGATCTCACATACCAGCCTCTCCTTCCCATAGTGAGGAAAACTGAATTTCCAGTGAAGCAGGAGAGGTCCAAGGAGGTGAAGTGAGGCAAAAGGACTCACTATGAGTCCCAGAGTCAGCAATACGGTCAGGAAGTGACCACGAGTATCACTTCCCACTGCCCTGCCCCCCAGTCTCCAGGCCAGCTCCAGCTCCCCACCCCCCATCCCTAACCCCACCAGCCTCCCAAACACACTTATTAACTCCTGATCTTAATGGCAGAGGTAAAAGGAAAAAGCTCAAATAACTTAGCCCCAGAGTTGGGGAGGGATAAAGGGAGAGGGGGGTGGGGAGGTGAAAAAGTATAACCAATAAATAAGCCCCAAGCAGATGTTTCCCCTTTCCTGTGCTAATCAGTTGAGAGAAGGAAGGACTCAACTATTATCCGTGTTTATTTGAACTGGCTGCTGAAGCAATTCAGACCTACTGCTCGGGCTGAGCACCCCACGGAGTGCACGACAGGACTGGGCAGGGATCACATGTGTAGCTAGCCTAGTTAAAATGTATGTTAAAGCCTCCAGCAATCGGGAGCAATTCTGACATAGGGACAGAGGCAGGAAATGGCCAGTGCCTTTCCTTTCACAGATGATAAAAGGCCACCCATTCTATAATTCAGAAACCTTAACAGTGTGCCTTTGGGGGGAAGCAGAGCACCAGTATCTCAGGAAGGGCTTCGGTGCTGCAGAGGGGTTGGCAGAGCTGAGATGCTGAAAGGGAGCCCCACCCAAAAACAAGGGGAACATTTATTCCCTGGAACAACAAAACCTGATGAGGATAAGAACGTGACAATGAAGACTGCAGAACCTTTCCACTCCCTATAAAAAAGCAAGGGAGCTCGAGGCAGAGAAGAAAAAGAATTTACAGCATGGCCTTTGTGCACTATACACAGCATGCATCTCTTTTCTTCAAAATTTCTTGGAAGAGAATGAGTCATCTAAACATTGCAGGAAGCCAAATAGAAGTCGGAGGAAAAAATTACTTTGGGCAAAGTTTTTCTCTTAAATGTTTGCATAGTGATTTTTGCCTAGAAAAAAAAAAGATGCCTAAATTTAGAATAGAGATGTGGCATGGTTAACAATGCTCGTTCTATGGGATAGGAAGTGAAATGGAGTACTCAGGCTGGGATCTTTTATTTTGAAACTCACCACAACCATTTGGCCCAAATGTGTTTTTCAGGGGGCCCCCACTCTGCCTGCTGCTGAGGCGGGGCTGATCGGAAGACAATGAGATTGCAATAACTCCTGCCAGCTGTGCGCTTACAAAGTGGGCAGGGAATCCTCCAACAGATAACAGCACCGAACAACAGAACTCATAAATGTACGGCCTCATCATCTGCCCAAGACTGAAATGCTCCAAAGCCTCCTCACTGGCAGACCGACAGTGAAGGCTATAGCGGGAGAAATGTAAGGAAATATAAGGCTAATAATAAAAGGGTTTTAAAATCAATCCTTATCAGGGAGATTACCTAATTCTCATAGTTATTTAGATCAGCACCACTATGCTTCCCAAGTTGGGGAGAGCTGTTGCTTATTGGCTTTTTACACTACAAAGCCATACTATCTGACAGGCACAAAATCTTCTGCTATTTGTATGAAAAGAAAGAAAAGAGGAAGGCATGTCTCTGCCATGTGGTGAGACTTAATTTCAGCCCCGTTCCAAGACTGAGCCTGTCAGCAGGTAGAAACATAGGGTCATTTAGTTCTTAGCTGATCTGTTTGTATCAGCAGTTTTCCAAAAAGAATCCAAGTTTCAAGGGCACTACTCTCCTTCCACCTGTGCTGCACCCTCCTCCCTCCCAACGATACTTCATAGACCCATTGTTAAAAAA
The DNA here is from genome assembly GCF_023851605.1 of Tamandua tetradactyla. Lineage (NCBI taxonomy): Eukaryota > Metazoa > Chordata > Mammalia > Pilosa > Myrmecophagidae > Tamandua > Tamandua tetradactyla. The sequence goes on along the minus strand of NC_135330.1, from coordinate 64,115,844 downwards.
AAATTAAGTTTAAATTGAATTACTTTCTCAAATTTTTGAAGAAAGGCACATGAACCCTGTATTAACCACTAGCAGCAGGAGAAGCACCTCCAGATGGAAAGTAACATTTCAGTGGCATTCTCTCACCACTTCAAAGAGGCCAAGTTTTATGAACTGGCACCTGGCCTGAAACTGTTTCTGATGGGGAGGACAGGGCTGAAGGACTGGCTGCTTGGTAGCAGAGCCACTGTTAGCTGGTGGGGGTGGGCCCTGTGCCTGGCTCCCCCACCCAACTCAGATCTCTAAAACAGGTGGTACCTGCTGGGGCTGTTGAGGGGAGAGGTAGTGGTGATATGGTACATCATAGGTCAGGAATAACTTTCCGATTCCATAAGCACACTCCAGAAGCATATAAATGTATGTATGCAGTATTCAGTTGTTAGTTAAGGTACTACATGAGAGCTCTAAGAAGGCTGATGAGCTCCAGTTAGGATCTCACACTCTGCGGGGAACCAAGGAAGCATAAAATAAAAATATACTGAATTACAAAACCTTTATAGAGAGAAGGGCTGAGAAACTGAACTAGAAATTGAACAGCATTCAGTTTACTCTAGCCAAAACCAGTTTAAGATAGATTTTTTTCTCTCCCTCTGCTAAGAAGTTTCTGCACTATAACTTAACTAAAGGGTAAGAACACTAGATGTTGAATCCAGCTTGCCAGAAATAAAAATCCGATTTCAAGAAATCCAGCTATTATATACTGAAATCTTTCTTTTGAGTTCACCTTTCTAAGTTACTAATGGATATTTCAGGTTATAATGATATTGCGTTAGTATAAGTGGCTCCCAAAGCAGTTACATTTTTAAAGAATCCCTTGAGCCTGTAAGCACCATAAAAACTAATCTCACCAGTAGTTGCTTTACTCAAAAGTTAATGGCTACAGTTAAACTCTGCCGGTTTCAAAAGTCATATTTTAAAAGAAAATGTCAGAAACCTGGCACAATCTAAGACTCCAATGCCTATCTTTGAATTTATTTTCTGAAACATGAAAGGTTTCTCAATTAGGTTCCTGTATAATTATCTGCATAACTTAGTTTGAAAAAAATATTCCAAAGCTACTAAAACATGAAACCATCAAAAACTAATGGAAGAGATAGATTATAACCTTCTTAAGCATCGTTCTATCCTCTATGGTGCCCAGCCCACCACTTTATACACAGTAGCCACAAATAATCAATTGTTGAATTAAGTCAATTTTTAGTTTAGATTTAAATATTATGCTTTTGCATAATGACAAGAAAAAAAATCTAACTGTATTCTCTTCACGAAGATTGTTAAAAGCAGAACTACAGCAGAGGTCACCACATGACTCCCACAGATTACAGTTCACAAATGAGCACAAAAAGTTGATATGACTTTTCTAGGATCAATCAACTATTTAGTGTCCTGTCTAGGACTAGATGCAGCATTAGATGAGAGTTAAACAGGCAGACTCTGGAGCAGGATTTAAATCCTGCTTCTACTCTCCAATTGTGTGAACTCAGCTAAATTATTTCACCATGCTATGCTTTGGCTCCCACATGTATAAAATAGGACAGTGATAATGAGATAATTCATGGAACATTCTTAAAACAGAATCTGGTACCTAGTATGAACTCAATAAACATTAGCTATAACTAATATTAGAATTGAGTCCTCTCAACACCCACTTGAGTGCTCTTTCCACCATACTGTGCCTGCCGTCCTAAACATACTCAATAAATGCAAAAAATCACTATCCGTGGAATGGGGATGGCTCCAGAAACTACCTCCCAGACAGGACTGCATCTCTGTTGACCCACAGAGAAAAAGATCTTTGTTTTTCCTCACACTTGCTGCTTCACCATATATTCTATCCCTCAGTTCCACTAAGAATCAAAGCAACAACTCTGAGATGAGTATGTAGCTTTCCTGAGGAAAGTAAGGAAAAAAAAATCAAAGATAAAAAAGTAGGTGTCTGGCAGAATGAAAGAAATGGAAATGGAGAGTGGGTAGAAGGAAAATAGGAGGCTAGAATTATATCCCACAACTGGGATGTGGTTTGATTGAAGACAGAAACTAAATGTTCAATGGTTGGACTATATAGGTCAGAAACGACATCACCAAATTCTGGCATAAGGAAATCCAAGACCTTTCTCCTCTAGAATACTTCTTTCTGAAAGCCATTTCCTCAAGGTCTTCCAAGAAGTTGAGGAATGTGTGAACAGTCAGATTTGATAGCCTACAATTAGTATCAGTGGCCCTGGGAGAAAACCCATTCTTTGGCATGACAGTGAGTTAGTTCTGTGGATTCAGCTCACCTTCCATGGGCATTCGTTATGCTGTGTTACAACTGATCAAAGCCTTTGTCAGGGAAACAGAATCCTGACATGACTGAGCCTCCCTGGACCAGGGCAGGGCTCAAGGAACAGGCAGGAAGCTGCAGAGGGCCCTTGCTCTCCCAAGACTTCTGATGACATAGCCTGAAACACAGTACTAAAACCAACTTCCGCCACAGTTGTTCCAATCTGTCAGTATGGCCTAGCCTAATACTAAGAAAATAAGCTGAAAACAACATTCTATAGAATGAAAGAGGTAATCAACGTCTGAGGTCTCATTTCCTAAACTACTACAGTGATCCTTTTCTTGGCAATATCATCCATCTTTTTTCCTCCAGAAAGTGTTCTGAGTGGAACTCTACTAATGCCTTCAGATCCTGATCTGTCATGCCAAACCATTTCTTGAGGTCATTCTGAAGACCAGTCATCACCCCATCTCCCAGCAAGAACACTGAAGACACAAACATTGTCTAAGTGACTGTAGCCACCCTTGGGTACCAAAAGCACATAAGCAAACAGGCAACATGAGAGCACAAATCTCTCAGCAGCTATCAATGAACTCTGAAGGAAAACTAAATGATTAGGAACTGCATAAGAAACGGGGAAACAAGCCAGAACAATAAGGTGCTTGCAAGTATATGTCATCCTACAATAAAGAATTCCTGGAGCTGGGGGACAAGAAGAATGGCTTTGTGGCTCCCAGAGGGCTGGCCCTGGAGGAGGTTGGAAGAACAGGAGTTAATAGCGCTCCCTGGAAAGTCGGCAGCGTGAACCAAGAAGAGGAGAGCAGCCTGGTAGGAAGTAACACAGTCAGCAGCACCAGTACTGGTACAGGAAATGCCTTGGGCACTGGGAAAATCGCTGATTAAATACTTTAAGAAAGAGGAACCCAGCAGCAAAGCCAATTCATGGAGAGATCTGTGCAGTTTCAGTACTCGTGAAGTTGCCTTTGAATCCCACTGTCAAGAGTGGGGGGATTATTTAGACAGCATTTTCTTGACATCCTAGGTGTTAAAGTTGGACCTAGGAGAAGCATAAAGCCAACTTCAGGAGACTGAGAGTAGAGTTCTTTACTGACAGAGAAGATCAGAACACGTTTCCTTGGGGCTTGGATAGAGATTTGACTCTGGATCTGCTTTCCTTAGCTTAGCAACACTGGTAGTCTTTGCCTACATGTGCACCCACTCTCATCAGTCATGGCCCACATAAAAAAAATCTATATCCTTGGGGGAGGGCACCTTTCCTTTTGCCAGATCCTCACCCGCACTGAAAAAGTCACTAAATCACGAGAAAGAGAATGTCCAGAATTTGCAATCTCCAATTCTGATCTCTCACCTAAGCTTTTTAATTGTTCCTTTCTAATTCAGGTTAAGTTTTATAATTTCTCCATGTGCACTTGAAAAGAATGTACTTGCTGTCTGTATTTGTTAGGCACAGTGCTCCATATATGTCATTTAGGCCAAGTTTAATTATGTTTTTAAAACTTTCTCTATGTTTACTGATATTTTGTCTAGCTGTTTAGTCCTTTATTAAGATAGGTATGTTAAATCTCCCACAATGGTTAATGATTTGTCTATTTCTCCTCTTAATTCTGTGGGGTTTTTTTTATAGTTTAAAGGCTTTCTTATTAATACATTCTTATTCCTGATGAATGTGAATTATTTATTTTTATGAAATGTCCTTCTTTATCTCTAGTGATTTTTTTGTATTAAAGCCTGCTTTGTCTAATTTTATCATAGTTATCTTTCCCCATCATTTTGCTTTAAATCTCTGTATCCTTATACTTAAGGTGTGTCTCTTCTTTTATTAACAACACATACTACAGGTTTTTTATTTTTAATTTCATCCAACAATCTGTTTTAAATTGGCATAAGTCCATTTACACTTACTATGATTTATGTTTAAAGTAATCTCTTTGAAGTTAAAGAGTTAAAGACATTTAAAGTTAAAGACATTTTCAGGCAAACAAAATCTGAGAGAATTCATCACCAGCAGACCTGCAATAAAAGGTGCCATTTAGGTGGAATGATACCAGGTAGACATGTGAAGACACAGGATGGAATGAGGAGCATTAAAAAGGATATATAAGAAGTGTACATCCAGAGGAATATTGGCAGCTAAAAAACAGCAATAGTAATCTCTTTTGGGGTTTTACTATATGTATAAAATTAATATAAATGAAAAAAATAAATAAAAATTTATATAAATGACAACAATAGCTGTGTCCGGGTGGAGGTGGGGAAACGGGTTCAATGTGTGCTGTCCAGGAAGTAGTAAGAGTATTAATTTATATCAGACTTTGGCAAGCCAAGAATACATGTTGTAATCTAGGGTAACCACTAAAAGAATACTCGTTCACTATCAATCTAAGACAAAGGGAAATCAATTAATTGCTATCTCTTTGTCCTATCTGTTCTGTGTTTCCTTTTCCTTTCCTTCCTTGCCCTCTTTTTCTCCTTTCTCCAAAAAATATTAAATAGAATTCATTCGTTTTGGTATGCAGCTCTATGTGTTTTGATAAATGTATGGCGTTCTATAATCAATTAAGACACAGAATGGTTCCAGCACCCCACCCCCCCATCTCCGAAAAACAAGCTCTCTCAGGCTGCCCCTTAGTAGTCAAACCCTCTATCCCAAAACCCTGGTAACCACTGTGCTCTATACCAAGAGGTTTGTCTTAACCAGAACCTTTCTTCTCTGCTCTTGGATTATTTTTTATTAACTGATTTCCCCTTGTCAGTGGTTACCCTAGATTACAACATGTATTCTTGACTTGCCGAAGACTAATATAAATTAATACTCTTACTACTTCTGGACAGCACACATTGAACCCATTTCCCCACCCCCACCCAGACACAGATGCTGTTGTTGTCATTTATTTTAATTTTTATTTATTTTTTTCATTTATATTAATTTTATACATATAGTTAAACCCCAAAAGAGATTACTATTGCTGTTTTTTAGCTGTCAATATTCCTCTGGATGTACACTTCTTCTTCTTCTTTTTTTTTTTTTTTTTACATGGGCAGGCACCGGGAATTGAACTCGGGTCCTCGGGCATGGCAGGCAAGCACTCTTACCTGCTGAGCCACCGTGGCCCGATGTACACTTCTTATATATCCTTTTTAATGCTCCTCATTCCATCCTGTGTCTTCAAGTGTCTACCTGGTATCATTCCACCTAAATGGCACCTTTTATACTTCTTTTATTGCAGGTCTGCTGGTGATGAATTCTCTCAGATTTTGTTTGCCTGAAAATGTCTTTAGTTCACCTTCATTTCTGAGCGATACTTTCCCAGAGCTTGAAACTGGCAATCCCCAAACAGAAATTCTGTACCCATTAAGCAATAACTCCTTATTCTCTTCCTATCCCAGACCCTAGTAATCTGTACTTTACTTTCACTCTATGAATTTGCCTATTCTAGATATTTCATGCAAGTGGAATCATACATTCCTTTCATATCCGGCTTATTTCACTGAGCATAAGGTTTTCAAGATCCATTCCACTGCAGCATGCATAAGAACCTTATTTCTTTTTTTACAGTTGAATATTATTCCATTGTATACTTGCAAGGTATTTTGTTTATCCACTTATCTGTTGCCCATTTCGGTGGTTTCCATCTCTTAGCTATTGTGAATAGTCCTGCTACAAACATTAGTGTACAAGTATTTGTTTGAATACAGGTTTTCATTTTGGGGGGTATGTACCTAGGAGTAGAACTGCTGGGTCATATAGTAATTCCATGTTTAAGTTTGTTTTCCACAGTGTCTGTACAATCTTACATTTTCACCAGCAGTGTTTGCTGGTCTCCACATTGTTACCAACACTTGTTATTTTCTGAGTTATTATTATTATTATAGCCATTTTATTGGGTAGGATTGGTATCTCATTGTGGTTTTGATTTGCATTTCCTTAATGAGGAATGATGTTAAACACCTTTTCATGTGCTTGTTGGTCATTTGTACATCTTCTTTGGAGAAATGTCTATTCAAATCCTTTTACCATGTCTTAGTTGGGTTATTTGTCTTTTTATTGTTGAGTTTAAGTGTTTCTCATATGTTCTTGGTACCAGATACATGGTTTACAAGTATTTTCTCTCATTTCTAGGTTGTCTTTTTACTTTCTTGAAGATGTCCATTGACACCCCAAAATTTTAACTTTTATGAAGCCCAATTTATCTAGTTTTTCTCTGATTGCTTGTGTTTTTGGTGTCATATATAATAAACTGTTGCCTAATCCAAGATCATTAGGATTTTTACACCTAGTTTTCTTCTTTGAGTTTTAGTTTTGGTTCTTACATTTAGGTCCTTAGCCCATTTTGAGCTGATTCTTTTTTTTTTTTTTTTAAAATAATTTCCAGTTTTCTGCCCTTATTTAGTTTCATGAACAAACATATTAAACATAGTTATTTTAAAGTCTTTGTCTGATAATGCCTGATAATGCAGATCTCCTGTGGGTCTGTTGTTTTTGGTCAGGGAACCTGTCTCTATATCTGCTTGGTTATTTATAATTGAGTGCTGAACACTGTATATGAAAAACTGTAGAGGTATACTAGGCCTAGGATGAGAGTATCTTCCCTTAGAAAGGATTTAAATTTGCCTCCAGCCACTAACTACCCTAGATCACCCAATTCAATTAGAGATTAAAATAATTTGAAACTAGACTTCAATCCCTTTGAGAGCTGATCTATTTCTGGCTCACCCTTATTCCTAAATTGTATCCCTTTGGGGTAATATCAAAGCCTGGGGGAGGGAGGACTACCTGAGCTCCTCCTCCTTGGCCTTAAATTCCAGTTCCTATCCTACTAGCTTTACAAGGCTATTGAAGGCTCCCCTCAGCTTCTTGGCTCTAAGTGATCTTTTTTAGAATGGCAGATGCCTCTTAGGGAAAAGCAGTTCCACTGCAGCAGGACGGTTGTTGATCTGAGTTACCTAAACTGCCATTTCTAGAAGCATAACTCTAAATTTAAGCTAAGGAAGACAGAGATTATTTCATGTTTATTTGTAGCTCCCAGCAAGGCCAGTGTAAGGCTAGATACCTTTAATAAGTACTTAAATACACTTTGTATGAAAGAATGGAGGGATACTGGTGAAAGTGAAGGCTTACCACATTTATGTTTTTAAGTTGCTCATTTCCCCAGATAGGGAAACCAAAGAATTCTGGTAAAACAAGAGAGAAGCAAACCTGAGGCTTTAACTATAGTTTCTCGTTATTTCCTAAGGGGCTTTGAAAAACCACAACCCATCAAAGAGCAGGAGGTATAATCTACTTCAAATAAAGGGCACCTTCTGAAATTAACTGAAGTAATTGAGAATCCAGATTCAAACCTCAGGGATTCTCTAATGCCTCAAAGTCCACCAAAAGGAGGAACTCTACCCGAAGTTCTAAATATGAGCACATGTGCTGGTTTGAAACTGGCGTGTACCCCAGAAAAGTCATTTTCTTTCATCCTCATTCAGTATTGCTGGGTGGTATCTTTTTTATTCTTTCCAGGGAGATGTGACCCACCCAATTGTGGGTGGTAACTTTTGATTAGTTGGTTTCCTGGAGAAAGGTGGGGTTGCTTATTGAAGTATTTTAAGAGGGAACCATTTTGGAAAAAGCTCTAGAGCTAACTGAGCACACACAGCTAGAGATCTTTGGTGATCTTTGGAGATGCAGAAGGAAAACACCCCTGGGGAAGCCTTATGAAATGAGGCGAGAAAGCTAGCAGATTTCACCATGTGCCTTCAAAGCTGAAAGAGAAACTCCGAATCTCATCTGCCTTTTCTTTGGAGTTAAGGTACCTTTGGAGAAAGGTATCTTTATCTGGATGCCTTAGTTTGGACATTTTCACAGCCTTAAAACTGTAAACTTGCAACTTAATAAATTCCCTTTTTAAAAGCTGTTCCATTTCTGGTATAGTGTATTCTGGCAGTTTTAACAAACTAAAACAGCACATGATAATCTTATATGGGGCCAATGGGATTCTGAGGAAGGTCCAGGCATCTAGTTCCCGGGACATATATGAAAATGTCAGCTATACCAGCCATCCCAAATTCCTTAACAGCACAATGGTCCTTCCTAAGTGACACAAGCAACAGAATGGAAAAAAATTAATTATTGATTCCTAATTCTCTCTCCAATTAGTAGCCACATGCTGTTGGATTTTCCTTTCCTGGTATATCTGATGTCTGGCTCCTATTTTTCATTCCTCCAGTGCAAGCCTCATTACCCTGCTCTATATTAGAGGTTCAGTCCCAAATCAGCAACTCCATTATATTTTATCCTTATGAATAAACCTGCCATGATTTCCTAGAATCTCAGAATAAAGTTAAAAACTCCTTGCTCTGGCATTCAGGTCTCTTTTTAGCTTTATCTCAACAACTCTCCCCGTAAATACTCTAATTTAGCTGAATTATTTTAGTCACCACCCTCTAAAGATTCCTCACACACGCTATTGTTTGCCATGAAGCCTGCTCCCTCTGTATGGAACGTCCTTCCACTCGAACTAATTCCCCTCTATACTCACAAACTTCTCACTTTTCCATCTCTAATGACTATAACAGTTTTCACTCATTAAATATCTGGCCCACATTTCACCTCTCCGTTTACTCATGTAAAGTACTTAGTACAATGCCTGGAACAAGGTAAATCTACAATATATGTTCTTTAAAAAAAAAAATGGGTGGAAGGTAGGGGTAATACATTATTCAATTACTATTTTTTTTAAATTTGAAATTGTCTCCCTATCGCATAATGTATATAAAAAACGGATTTTATGGGATGACTTAAAGATCATAATGTGAAAGGCAAAACTACAAACCTTTTAAAAGATAACTTAGGAGAATATCCTCAAGACTTTAGGGTAAGAAAGACTTTCTTATACACGGCACAAAGAATACTAACCATAACGGAAAATAGATTAAATAAATTAAAATTATGAATTCTACTAACCAAAAGAAAATAGTAAAAGAAAAAGACAAGGCACAGTGTAAGAGAATATATGTCTAGGCATATAACCCACACAAGTTAACCAACAAAAGAACTAATTTTCGAATGGGTATTTCATAAAAGAGTATATTCAACTATATCAACATTAGGGACTCCAAAGTCAATTGGCCAAGTCCTTGATCTTGAAGCTTGCTCTTGTGAAGCCTATTTCTGTAATGGAGAAACTGAGTTTACCTATAGGTCTGCCTATGAGTTACTTCCAGAAAACTTCTTTTGTTGCTCAGATGTGGCCCCTCTCTAAGCCCAACTCTGCAAGTAAAATCATTACCCTCCCCCCTACATGGGATATGACATCCAGGGGTGAAAGTCTCACTAGCAATGTGGGAGATGACTCCCAGGTATAAACCTGGCCCTGGCACTGTGGGATCAACAACACCTTCTTGATCAAAAGGGGGAAAAGAAATAAAACAAAATAAGAGATCAGTGGCTAAGAGAGCTCAAATAGAGTTGAGAGGCTATTCTGGAGGCTACTCTTAATCTAGTTTCAGTTAGATATTGCTATTTACCTGAGTTTGCCAAACCCCAACCCTAAAGAACACCTAGGGTTTTATCTGGGATTCTATAAAAGTTTCACACACTAAGATTACTTTCCAGAAACTTACAACCTCCAGATGAGTTCCTAGATCAGATAAGTGAATCCAGAGGGACCAGCTTCTCTAAGAACATCAACTAGTTCCATTTCCCTATCCCATATTATTGACAGTCCTTTCCAACATGAAAATACCCCTAACGATTGGGAGAAGGATCAAAGGAGAAGGAGGATTTATTAACAGAGAAGAGAGGATTTAACAAATAAGTATGAGTGCTAAATCATCATATTGATATTTCTTTCAGTCTCCAGTGACTTGGAGTAGCTAGAAGGAAAAACCTAAAATTGTGGAACTGTAACCTATACCAAACTCTGAAATCTGTTCTATAACTACTTGTTACAATGTACTTTGAAATTTATTGCTTTTTTGTATATATATTTCACAATTAAAAATGTTTTTTAAGAGTATATTCAAATAGCCAATAAAAATAAGAAAAGGCCCTCAAACTCATTAGCAACCGGTTAAAAGCAAATTAAAACTAACAATAGCTAAAATTAAAAGTCTGATCAAACCAAATTAAAGAACTAATTATAAGAGATGTTTGCAAAGATGCAGAACAATGAAAACTCTCACATATTGCTGATGAGGGGATAAATTAGTAATAACCACTTTGGAAAACAGTTTAAGCATCATATAGCAAAGAAAAAGATATGCATATCTTTTGAGTCAGCAATTCCACTACTAGGAATATAACCTAGAAGTCTGAGCTCATGTACATTAGTATGCACATGTTCTAGTTTGCTAGCTGCCGGAATGCAACATACCAGAGGTGGATTGGCTTTCAATAAAAGGGGATTTATTTAGATAATGTATAGTTCTTCAGAGGAAAGGCAGCTAACTTTCAACTGAGGTTCTTTCTTACGTGAGAAGGCACAGGGTGATCTCTGCTGGCCTTCTCTCCAGGCCTCTGGGTTCCAACAACTTTCCCTGGGGTGATACCTTTCTGCATCTCCAAAGGCCTGGGCTGAGCTGCGAGTGTTCAGATGAGGAATGCCGAGCTGCTTAGGCTGTGCTACACTGTGTTCTCTCATTTAAGCACCAGCCAATTAAGTCAAACGTCACTCATTGCAGCAGACACGCCTCCTAGTCGATTGCAGATGTAATCAGCAACAGATGAGGTCCACATGCCAGTGGCTCATGTTCACGTGGCCAAGGTGACACCTGAATCTAACTACCACAGCACTATAAGAACGTTCATAGTAGTATAGTTCGCTTTAGTCCCAAATTGAAAACAATCCGCATGCCCACTGATGGCAAAATGAAAACATAAATTGTGGGTATTCATAAAAGGAACCCATAATAAAATAAAAGGCGCAGCTAAATGCAACAAAAGACTACATAGAATATGATTTCACTTATATAATAAGATCAAAAACAATCAAAATTAAACTACACTGCCTAGGTGTACATACTTTGGTAATATAACTAAAGAAAAGCAATCAAATAATTATCACAAAATTAAGGTGGCAGTAGTGGTGGGGAATAGAGAGGATTGTGATTGAGGAGGAGTACACTAGAAAATTTTGAGGTGCTGATCAGGTTCTATTTTGTGACCTGTGTGATTAGTTACACTGGTGTTTGTTTTATAATTACTCCTTTATGGTTCACATATATTTTACACACTTTTCCATATTCATATTATATTTCAAATTTTCAAAAAAGAAGAAAAAATATTCAAAAAAGAAGAAAAGTTCCATGACTGATTAGTGATAGCTATCAAGGATGCAGGAATGGTGTTCTGGCCAGTACATATTGATTCACGTGTTTTCCTTGAATAACTGAGCTGGATAAGAGATCCTCCTTTAGCCATTCTCAGCTCTCTAGCAACTACTATCTCTGCATTTATGGACTACATATCTATACTACCTTGATCAAAGGCATTTACGCAAATGTCTTTCCCTCTTTCTACTACATCATAAGCTTCCAAAGGCTTCGGACAATGTCTTGCAATTAATAATAATAATAATAAAAAAAGTAACTGCAGCTTATATTTATGTAGTGCTTACTATATGCCAATGATTAATGGACATTATCTTATTTAATCTTTATAATAACTCCATGAGGTAGCTATTATTATTATCTTCAGTTTATTGAAGCTGAAGCTTAAAGAGGTTAAGTAATTTGTCCTTGGATATACCTACTGAGTAGTCGAGTTAGAATTTGATCTTGTGAATTTCTGCTTGTAATCAGTATTATTTTGTCAAATTTTGTACTTTCCTTTTCATCTCGCACAAGGCCTTGCATATAGTAAGCATGTAAAAATTATTTATTGGGTGAAAATGGGGATGGGGAGTGGGATGAAAGGCAATAAACTTTCACAGCAAGGAGTGAGGAAATACAAAAAATATCATTGATGTATTAGTTTTATATATATCCTCAGTTATATTCTGTTGAAAGATTGTGATTCCATCATATAAACAGAGTTATAAAAATAAGCTGCTAAGATATTCTGGTTAGAGAGAGGGCAGGAGGCCAAAATCTAATCCGCCTTTAAATTCATTTGTTGTATTCAGATGGCTGGTTCAAAGGGCAAATGGCAATAGCATGTCTCATGAAGCTGTCTAGCCACAGCATAGACGGAATTGCGCGAAAGTGTTACCCAGCTAGAAAGCATTGCTGCTTTCCCGCTGACCTGGGCAACCCTGTTGAAGACTTCAACAACCCATCTGTTCTTTGCTTTGGTCATGGAACCTCACAACTGAACGGGATAAAGATGGTGGATAAATGACAAGAGTGGGCACTGTCTTGGGGGTACCACCTCTCAGTCTTGCCCTACAGAGTTCAAGCAGTAATCCTCTTGGGAAACCCTAAGGAAAGGAGTAGAAAGAGGCTGGAGACAACAGGTGCTTTCACGTGTCTCCCCCTAGTAAAGAAAGGAGAAGCTAGGAGCAGAGGAATGGTCCAAATACTCAGTGGAGAGGAAAACACTTCTTGATTCTCCATTCCAAAAACAAGAACCATGATCAAAGAATTGCTTTTCATAATAATAGCAAAAAGAAAGCAACAATATGCATTCCTCATTCCTGCCTTTCCATGCCAGGCTGTCTTCTCAACTTGGAGATGAAGAGCACAGATGCTAGCTGACCTCTCCTCCTGATCAACCCCACCCCCTCAATTCCTGGGGACAATTGAGCTGTGTCTCTGGCATGTGTGGAACTACAGGTCATGGCCATACTTAACGAGGACATTCATTCTCTACAGGCGCTACAGGGCAACTCAAAACGGCCTTTGTGTCACTGTGCCTTTCTCTCCACCCGGCCTTGACACTAATTTATTCAAGATGGCCTTCTAACTTGTGGATGGAATGGACTCGTCAGTTTTGCATTCCTTGTGGCATTAGGGTTTTGCAGCCAAATATGAAGGATTGTAAACAGTTTGTGAGGAGACAGGGTCAAGGTCCAAGCTAGAGCATGCCAACCTTCTGTGTAAACCCTAGGCATAAAGAGCATACTACGTTTGTGATGTATACTTGTACTTTTTAATTAACCCTAAACATTCCAGAGAAGTTGAGATATATACTTTTTAGGCAGGTACCCAAACATTCAGAAGGAAAAAAAGGCAGGCTTTTATGATATATTTTGCCTTCATCAACAGTTTCTAAAATGCAAAGACAGAAAAGAGAGTTCATTATAACAACTATGCTTGCCCATTCTCTCCAAGTCTCCATTCCTCTCACCCATAATTCTGCAGAATCTGAAAACTTCCATTGCTTACCCAAGAACCAGATTTGCCTTCCTAAGCTGCTTCTCTAGACCATACTCAATATCCAGAAGAGAAAGTCAAAACTGTAGTAGGGAATTAAACCAATAAGAAAAATAAACAAAGAAACCACCTGTAGCCCTGGATCCACAGCTAGCTATCTGATTTCTTGTCTGATGTTCTTTTCCTATGCTGTAGTATCTCCTGAAAAGGGCCCTCTATTTGTTACCACTTGCCAGAATTGATTTGTGGATATCAAGCTGAACCTCTGAAGCCTGTCTTATGGACCAGAAAGAGTCAAATCTCCAACAAGAAAGCATGAGGCAGGCCAGGAATTCAGACAAAACCTGAGGAACTGATTTGGATGTGTATTGAAATTTCTCTCATCAGTAGCAGATCTAATTGTGATGACGACCTGCCTGGGACAGAGAATCCATCCTTTCCTTCCAACAATGCCTGCCAGCTCAATTAGCACACGTGACCAAGGGCAGACATAGATTCAAAAGGCTATTGTTTCATGACCCATGAAGGGATTTTCAGAAACCCTGCAGGACTCCAGAATCAAGAGGGGGGAGTTCTCCATAGCTTCTGGGGTACAACACCACCAAACTCATGTATGCAAAATCCCAAAGTTCTCTTCAATTCATTCTACAATTATAATTAACCTCTTGGTCATGAAAAACTGAAATGGTCTTTCTGATTCCATTGCAAAGTTGTACTGCAAATGTTCACCATCCTCAGGTAAACAAATACTTCCCCCATGCTGCATCTTAGGGTAAGAACTGAGCCTCCCCTACTCACTCTCTTTTTGTTGGCTTGCTTAATTTCTCTCTTTATCTGAGAAGCTGAAAAGAAATGCTTCCCCTGATAGTACCAAATAAATCATAAGACTAACTATGGCCCATGGCTCCAGGTTTCTTAAAACAAAGAAAAAAGAACAATACCCAGTATTATGGGCAGAGAACACCTATTGTGTCTCAAAAGACAAGGAAAAGGGCCAGTGGAAGCAGCTTCTGCGGCCAGGAGAATACTATTTCATTTGATCACATCCTATGAACAAATGGTGAGCACAACTACAGTGTGAAGTAGAAATGGCTTTGCGATGAGCAATAAGAATTTATTCTAAGAAATATCTAGGAGGACAAGCAATATCGTGTAAAATCTCATTCAGGACTTGCAGGAAGACAGCCGACGAGAGTAGCTTGAGATTAACCCTGCTCCACAGAAAAGTAGAGAAGGGACAGGAGGACAACTGAGGTGGCAATTGGGGACTGCAGCTGACCTGGGAGAGCCTTCTGCACCACATGCAGCAGCCCTGGTTGCAGAGGCCCAGGAACTGAGAGGCAGAAAGCTGGAGCCTTGTGCAGAGGCATGGACTGAAGCCCAGTACTAGGAAGTAAGCCAGGCCGCATTCCTTGGGTGTGCCACCTTCACCAGTGAAGCCCCGTGACTGGCAACTCACCTGACACCCCACGGGATTCAGGTGTGCTCCCATTCCCTGTGCTCCAGGCGCCCCCAACCCCACCAGCCCCCACTGCATGTGCCTGCTCCACAACCCCACCACAAGTGCACTCCAACCCATCTCTCCTGCACTCCTCTTGAGCACTACCTTCCCCTATGCATTCCCTGCAGGCTGCTGCCAGCGCAAAAAAAGTTGCAGGCACTAATCTCCATACCTAGGCTACCCCTACCACATCCATAGTGTTGAACAGCCACACCCTACTCTACTGAGCTCAGGGCATTCATTTACGGCACTCCCAGGCCCCTGCATGCACACGAGACCCCAATCACATCATTTGACTCTGGGAATGGCACTTTACAGCAGCCCTAGAACCGCACATACGCACAGCCCTTCAGCCTCACTTCCCAGCTCTGATAAAGTGCTGACCTGCACAGCCAGGTCACATCTGCCCCCAATCCATGAAGGCATAACACCGACCTGCTGCCTCATCTCTACGCATGTCCACAAAGGGTCTGTGCCTTACACCAGCGCACAACAGGGTTACACCCTCCAGACCTGTGCACCCTCAGAGCTATATTCTCCCTGGCTACTGGGCGCCCATGTTCACAAGCATCAGCGTAACATCTGCCCAACCTGCGCCCATACCTGCCCTGAAACAAATCACCACACTGAGTGCTCCACCCCTTGCCCTGCTCCCTGCTGTAAAACCATCCAGAAACACAAGGCCTTAGACTACTGAAAGAAATCAACTCTCACAGTAAATCAATAAAGATATTTACATGCAACAAAGAACAGCTGAAGATCACTAAAAATATCACAATGAAGACAGATATAGCCCTGCCTAATGACCAAATTAAAACAACAGAGGAGACACAGACATTGGAACAACTAATCAAACATGTTCATACAACTCTACTTAATAAAATAAGTGGGATGGTGAATGACATAAAGGAGATCAAGACGACAGGAGAAGAGAACAAAGAGGAATCTGAAAGAATAAATTGAAAAAATAGTGGATTCCACAGAGATTAAAAATTCTGTTGAACAAATAAAAAACATAATAGAGGCACACAACACCTGATATGAAGAGACAGAAGAAAGAATAAGTAATATAGAGGACAGGATAATTCACTTCTAAGACTCAAAACAGCAAATGGCAAAGAAAATGGAAAAACCTGAATGGAACTCAGGGAAATGATAGGTAAAACAAAGCAAGCAAATATAAGAATCACTGGTGTCCCAGAAGGAGAGGAAAGGAGTAAAGGGCTAGGAAGAGTAGCTGAGGATATAATGGGGGAAAACTTCCCAACCCTCATAATGGACATAAATATACAAGTCAAAGAAGCCCAAAGAACCTCAAACAGAATAAATCCAAACAGGCTTTCCCCAAGGCACATACTAATCAGTCTGTCAAATGTCGAAGAGAAGCAGAAAATCCTGAAGGCAGCGAGAGAAAAACAATCTACTACATACAAGGGAATCCAAATAAGACTGAGTTCAGACTACTCAACTAGCACCCTGGAGGCGAGAAGGCAGTGGTATGATATATTCAAGATCCTGAAAGAGAAAGACTTCCAGCCAAGAATTCAGTACCCAGCCAAATTATCCTTCAAAACTGAGGGAGAGATTAAAGTTTTCACAGACAAAGAAGTCCTGAAAGAATCTGTCAAAAAGAGACCAGCCCTACAAGAAATACTAAAAGGAGTTCTGCAGGCTGAAAAAAAAAAGACTGGAGAGGGAAGTCTGGAGGAGGACACAGAATTGAACAGTACCACTAATGGTAATTTAAAGAATACAAAGAGAAAGAGGGAAAAGAATATATAGATTTGACCAATAAGATTAAAAAGATGAGATGGCGGAATCAAGAAACACCTTTTCAATAATAACTTTGAATGTTAATGGACTAAACTTACCAATTAAAAGACACAGATTGGCAGAATGGATTAAGAAACATAATCCAGCTATATGCTGTTTACAAGAGACTCATCTTAGACACAGGGATACAAATAGATTGAAAGTTAAAGGATGGAAAAAGGTTTTCCATGCAAGTTGTAACCAAAAGAAAGCAGGAGCAAGCAGCTATACTAATATCGGACATAACTGACTATAAATGTAAAGACATAAGAGACAAAGAAGGACACTATATACTAATTAAAGGGTCAATTCACCAAGAAGATATAACAATCATAACCATTTATGCTCCCAATCAAGGAGCTTCAAAGTACATGAACACACACTGGCAAAACGGAAGGGAGCAATATATGTTTCAACATATATTTGAGGTGCAGAAGCATTTGATTTTGAGAAGTTCCCATTTATCTATTTTTTTCTTTTGTTGCTTGTGCTTTGGGTGTAAAGTTTAGGAAGCTACCTCCTATTACTAAATCTTGAAGATGTTTCCCTACATTTTCTTCAACAATAATAGTAGAAGACTTCAAAACACCACTCCCCTCTCCACCATTCAAAATAGCAACTAAAAGAATCAAATACTTAGGAATGAACTTAACTAGGGATGTAAAGGACTTGTACACAGAAAACTACATAACATTGCTAAAAGAAATCAAAGGAGATCTAAATAAGTGGAAAGACATTCCTTGCTCATGGACAGCAAGGCTAAATATAGTTAAGATGTCAATTCTCCCCAAATTGATCTACAGATTCAACACAGTACCAATCAAAATTCCAACAACCTACTTTGAAGATTTGGAAAAGCTAACTAGCAAATTCATCTGGAAGGGAAAGAGACCCTGATAGCTGAAAGCATCCTAAAAAAGAAGAACAAAATGGGAGTATTAGCATTCCCTGACTTTAAAACCTATTCTAAAGCCACAGTGGTCAAAACATCATGGTACCTGCACAAAGACAGAGCACTGACCAATGTAATCAAATTGAGAGTGCAGAAATAAACCACCAAATCTATGGTCAACTGATCTTTGACAAGGCCCCCAAATCCTCTGAACTGGAACAAAATAGTCCTTTCAATAATTGGGCATGGAAGAACTGGGTATCAATAGCCAAGAGAATGAAAGAGGACCCCTGTCTTACACTCTACACAAAAATTAACTCAAAATGGATGAAACACCTAAATAGAAGAACTAGCACCATAAAGCTTCTGAAGAAAATGTAGGGAAACATCTTCAAGACTTAGTAATAGGAGGTAGCTTCCTAAACTTTACACCCAAAGCACAAGCAACAAAAGAAAAAATAGATAAATGGGAACTCCTCAAAATCAAATGCTTCTGCACCTCAAAAGACTTTGTTGAAAAGGTGAAAAGGCAGCCAAATCAATGGGAGAAAATATTTGGAAATCAAAAACCAGACAAAGGCTTGATGTCCTGTGTATACAAAGAAATCATACAACTTAACAACAAAAGAACAAACAATCCAATTATAAAATGGGCTAAAGATACAAATAGGCATTTTTCTGAAGAGCAAATATAGAAGGCTCAAAAGCACATGAAGAGACTTCCTGGAAGATGGCGGCTTAGTAAGACGCGCGGATCTTAGTTTCTTCTCCAGGACAGCTACTAGGGGAGTAGAAACGATACAGAAAGCGCCCAAAGCCACAACAGAGATAAAAAAGACAGCGTACCCCATCCTGGAACGGCTGGCTGGCTGAGAGAAGCAGCTCGGGTGAGATCGCCGAGGCGCGCGGGCCTCACCAGGCAGGGCGGCAAGCAGCCGGAGTTACTCCCTTCCCCCTTCCCGGGCTGGCTGGGAGAATTGGAGAGGCGGTCCCCTGAAACCAAGGCGGCTGGCGCCCACACCACGCACAGCCCCCCCGGACCAACTGAGAGAATTGGATCGGAAATCCCCAGGCCGTGGAGAACGGTGACGGGTGGGGGAGGCCCCTTCCAAACCCGTGACTCCCGGGGAACGTGCACTCTCTTGGGCGGGCCGCTGCCGCTGGCGCCCTCCCGCCACGCTTGTCGCCCAGGGCCAACTAGGAAATTCGGACGGGCTCTTTCCCGGGCTGCGGCGACCAGCAACCCTCCCTGCGTTCGGACCCCGGGCCGGCTCAAGCCGCTTCGGCTAGCGAACCCCCTGGACGGCAAGAGTTTTCCAAAGTTTAAGGTCCCACAGCACCTTTTACTGGTGGGACCCGCAGACAAACGTGTGCCACGAGCGCCACCTACTGGGCAGGATAAGAAAAACAGAACCCAGAGATTTCACAGAAAAATCTTCCAAACTTTTGGATCCAATACCCAGGGAAATCTGTCTAAATGCGCAGACGCCAACAGAAGATAACGGATCACGTTCAAATAATTGAAAATATGGCCCAGTCAAAGGAACAAACCAATAGTTCAAATGAGATACAGGAGCTGAGACAACTAATGCTAAATATACGAACAGAAATGGAAAACCTCTTCAAAAACGAAATCGATAAATTGAGGGAGGACATGAAGAAGACATGGGCTGAACATAAAGAAGAAATAGAAAAACTGAAAAAACAAATCACAGAACTTATGGAAGTGAAGGACAAAGTAGAAAAGATAGAAAAAACAATGGATACCTACAATGATAGATTCAAAGAGACAGAAGATAGAATTAGTGATTTGGAGGATGGAACATCTGAATTCCAAAAACAAACAGAAACTATCGGGAAAAGAATGGAAAAATTTGAACAGGGTATCAGGGAACTCAAGGACAATATGAACCGCACAAATATACGTGTTGTGGGTGTCCCAGAAGGAGAAGAGAAGGGAAAAGGAGGAGAAAAACTAATGGAAGAAATTTTCACTGAAAATTTCCCAACTCTTATGAAAGACCTAAAATTACAGATCCAAGAAGTGCAGCGCACCCCAAAGAGATTAGACCCAAATAGGCGTTCTCCAAGACACTTACTAGTTAGAATGTCAGAGATCAAAGAGAAAGAGAGGATCTTGAAAGCAGCAAGAGAAAAACAATCCATCACATACAAGGGAAACCCAATAAGATTATGTGTAGATTTCTCAGCAGAAACCATGGAGGCTAGAAGACAGTGGGATGATATATTTAAATCAAAAGCACATGAAGAGATGCTTATTTTCACTGGCTATAAGGGATATGCAGATTAAGACTGCAATGAGATACCACCTCACACCTATAAGAATGGCTGCTACTAAACAAACAGGAAACTCTAAATGTTGGAGAGGATGTGGAGAAACTGGGACACTTATGCACTGCTGGTGGGAATGTATAATGGTGCAGCCACTGTAGAAGACTGTTTGGTGGTTCCTTAGGAAACTAAATATTGACCTATGACCAATATTGACCTATGACCAACTAAATATTGACTATGACCCAGCAATAGCATTACCTGGTATATACCCAGAAGAGCTGAAAGCAATGACACAGAGACATTTGCACACCGATGTTCACAGCAGCATTATTCACAATCACCAAAAGATGGAAACAAGCCAAATGTCCATCAACAGATGAGTGGATCAACAAAATGTGGTATATAGATACAATGGAATATTATGCAGCAGTAAACAACAATGACATCCTGAAGCACATGACAAGATGGATGAGCCTTGAGGACATAATGCTGAGCGAAATTAGCCAGACACAAAAGGATAGATACTGTATGATTCCACTTTTATGACCAGCATAAAGGCAAAATCAGAGACTTGTAATACAGAATATAGGGGACTTAGAGATACATAGAAAGTAGAGATGGGTGAACCATTAGATAATGAGGTTGAACTCCAATGTAAGGGAATAGATAGGAGTGAAGGTGATCCTCTAGTGGGTCCAGAAGTAATATTATCATATTGAAGATGAGCAAGATTGAAAGGGATTGTATAGACCTACATGTCCCACTGACTCATACTAGAAATATGAATTAGTTAACATAAGACCTACTTCAAAGATATTATTCTTGTATAAAGAGTGTGTAAGTCCAGGGTACAGGGGGAAAACTGCTATTGCATGCTACAAGTTATGTTCAAAATGAAACCATCAGCACCACCACAGCAGCACAACAGCAGAGGCAGATAATGGGGTGAGGGACAAGAGTTAAGAGTAGGTTTAGATTTTCTACTTGGCGAGGGTGTGTTTATTGGTTTTCTGTCTCTTGGGATCAATGAAATGATCTAAAATTGAGAATGTTGATTAGACATTATAAATGAAGCCCAGTAGATGGAGGTGGCTGAAAGATGCACTGATTGAGAAGTAGATTGGTGAACAATGGTACATACTTCTGAACGAAGGCTGTGCTGCTACAAAAAGGACCAATGTCGTGAGGCATGCAATGATATGAATGAACACATGGACATTTGGTGAGACAAAATAAGCCAGAAACAAACAAAAAATAATAATAATGGTATCGTCACCTTTAGAAAATGCTTATAAGAAAACAGGGGCCTAGATTGTAAGCTTTTAGAGCAGACACATTAAGTCCGGAGTGGTAATTATTATTTCTGGATTCTGAGTGCGGTTTTATATACATATCCTGATATTTAGAGATAAGAATGAAGTCGAACAGGTTGGATCCAAAGTAATTCAGAACATAGGGGTAAGGAAGACAGGGTCTGTATTTTAGAACCATACATACTCTTTTGAGACCAATGGAAGAAAGGTTTATTTGATCTGGAACTGAAATTTTCTGTAGTGCATAATCTAATTCAACCTATCTGTATAGCTCATTTGAACAACTGAAGCACAGGAAGCACAAAATAAGAAAGAGGTCCTTTAATCCTGTATAGAATATTGTAATGCCTGGAAACAACCTAGAGTATATTAACCAGGTAATCAAAATGTATTGACAAAGTCCCCTTAGGGAGAGAAGAAAGAATAAGGAACTATTAAACCTTACCGTGAGGGAATCCCCTGATACTGTGTCAAACTTTAGGACACCCAAAACAATAGGCCATGCCCTTGATCATGAGGCTTACTCTTGTGAAGCTTATATAGGTAGACAGAAACATAGACTACCTATAGGCATGCTTAAAACTTACTTCTGGAGGACCTCTGTTGTTGCTCAGATGTGGCCTCAGTCTCCCTAAGCCCAGCTCTGCAAGTGAAATCATTGCCCTCCCCACTATGTGGGACACGACAACCAGGGGTGAAAGTCTCCCTGGCGACATGGGAGAGGACTCCCAGGGATGAGTCCAGACTTGGCACCATGGGATCAACAATTACATCCTGACCAAAAGGGGGGAAAGAAGTGTAATTAATAAAGTATCAGTGCAAAGTCCCCTTGAGGGAATGGTGAGAAACGGGGAAAATTCAACTTTTTCAAGTGGAGAATTCTTGATATTCTCACAAGCAGTGGGGACAACCAAAGCAATAGGTTGAGGCCCCCATCCTGGAGTTTGTTCACACTTAACGCAGCAAAGGATAGATTAAGCCTACTTAAAATTAGGCCTAAGAGTCATCCTCAAGATAATCTCTTTTGTTGCTCAGATGTGGCCTCTCTCTCCCAGCCAACACAACAAGCAAACTCACCACCCTACCCCTCTCTTCATGGGCCAGACTCCCAGGGGACTGGATCTTCCTTGCAGTGTGGAACAGAAATACTAGAATAAGCTGGGACTCAGCATCAAGGGATTGAGAAAATCTTCTCGACCAAAAGGGGGAAGAGCAAAATGAGACAGAATAAAGTGTCAACGGCTGAGAGATGCCAAACAGTGTTGAGAGGTTATCCTGGAGGTTATTCTTACGCATTAAATAGATATCACTTTGTTAGTTAAGATGTAATGGAGAGGCTGGAGGAAACTGCCTGAAAATATAGAGCTGTGTTCCAGTAGCCATGTTTCTAGAAGATGACTGTATAATGATATAGCTTTCGCAATGTGACTGTGTGACTGTGAAAACCTTGTCTGATGCTCCTTTTATCTACCTTATTGACAGATGAGTAAAACATATGGAATAAAAATAAATAATAGGGGAAACAAATGAAAAGGAGGAGTAAGGGGTATGGTACATATGAATTTTTTTCTGTTTTCTTTTTATTTCTTTTTCTGAATTGATGCAAATGTTCTAAGAAATGATCATGATGATGAATATACAACTATGTGATAATATTGTGAGTTATTGATTATATATCAAGAGTGGAATGATCATATGGTAAGAATGTTCAAGTTCATATGTTGTTATACTTAAAAAATAATAAATAAAAAAAGACTCTAAGAAAAAATAAAATAAAGCATTAGTGGCACAGAGAGTTCAAATACAGTAGAGAGGCTGTATTTGAACTCTCTCGAATTATACATAGAAGGTAGGACTTAACAAATGAATTATGAATTTTGAATCATTAAATTGGTATCTCTCGAACATTCTTACCATATGATCATTCCATTCTTGACATATAATCAATAACTATGGAGGTTACTCTTATGCAAGCTTTAGGTAGACCTTGGAACCTATCACAACCTGCCAACCCCCAACCAGGACCATTCTAGCCAATCCTAAAGAACACCTAGGGCAATGTGTAAGATTTCACAAGGGTTCCAGGCATTAGAGTAACTTTTCAGAAGCTTACAACCTTCAGATGGGTCCCTGGTCCAGATAAGTCCTGAAACCTACCCCAGCCTCTCCAGAACATCAGATAGTTCTATCTCCTTACCCCATATTAGTGACAGACCCTTCCAATATTAAAAAATTTCTAATTGTCATAGCCCAAACAACCCCAAAGAGAGGTACGGAAAAATCAAAGGTGATGGTGGAATTATACACAGAAGGTAGGACTTAACAAATGAATTATGAATGTTGAATCATTAAATTGGTATCTCTTTTAGTCTCTAGTATTTTAGAGCAGCTAGAAGTAAAAACCTAAAATTGTGAAATTGTAACCCATGCCAAAGTCTGAAATATGTACTGCAACTAATTGTGGTATGTGCTTGGAAACTTTTAGCTTTTTTTGATGTATGTTATTATTCACAAGGAAAAAAAAGGAAAAAAAAAGTCAATTGTGGTGACAAAAATGTATCTAAGCCCTCCTATATTCTGGAGCAGCTAGAAGGAAAAATACGAGAGGATTGTATAGTAGCCCATGATAAACTCTGGGATCTGTCTTGCAACCACTTACTGAAGACTGCTGTGAAAACTATTACTTTTTTATTTCTTTGCTTTGTATATATGTTACACTATACAATAAAAGTTTAAAACATAAAAACTTCATTGAATGGGGTTTAAAGTATGTTTAATAATGTCACATGCTAGTTCTTAGACGTTAACTCAGAGGTTATACAGATATTTGATAATCCATACAAAATATGATTTTTCTCATCTCAGAAGAATTTTTCCAGCATTATAGCACAAAATGTAAGCCTGGCCCATTCTGAATGTAAATAGAGCAGGAATATGTCTCCCATCTTCTCATTCTTTCTCCTGCTGCCTTGGTTCAGGATCTCATTATCTCTTATATCAACTATGCATAGCTTCCTAACTGTACTCTCACTCTTCTATTCAATTCCACCCCCAAACATCCCAGGCTAATCTTTCTAAAAGGCAAATCTGTCCATATATTCCCTTGGTCAAAACCCTTTCCTGGATTTGTTTCAACTATAGATGCTAAAATTAGTGGTCAAAAGCATCAGAGGAAATACGATATTTATATAATTTCACAGTATCTTCTCAAAAGATACTTATCAAAGCATTAAGAAACAAAGAGTCTAAGAGTGTAGAGACCTGTAGAGACTACCCAACCTAGTGGTTAGTTACCACCACCTGGACTGACACAAAGCAAACAGCAAGCACTTCCTGATAAGATGCAACGAAAGGACATAACATCACCTCCATGGTATGCTTGCCAAAATGCATAAAACAAACCCAAATTGAAGGACATTCTACAAAATGACTGGCCAGTACTATTCATGAGTAAAAATCATGAAAGGCAAAAGAAGATGGTGGAATGTCATAGACTGGAGGAGAGATGACAACTAAATGCAATTGGTGTAATCCCAAACTGGACCCTGAACCAGAATTTGGACATTAGTGGGACAAGTGGTGAAATATGAATAAGGTCAGATTAGGTGATAGCATTGTATCAGTGTTAACGTCTTGATTTTGATAACTGTATGTGATTATACAAGATAGATTCGGGGAATCTGGGTGAAGGGTATACAGGAATTTTTGTACTACTTTAGCAACTTTTAAGTCAAATTATTTCAAAATAAGAAGTTAAAAAAAAAAGCAGCATAACTGTGCTTCCCTTTCTCTGGCTTCAGGGTGTAGGCTCTTTGGCATAGCATGCAAAGTCTTGCCTATCTCCTCAGCCTCAGTGCTTGCCATTCCCCTTCATGCGTCCTATGCTCAGCCATCGTCACCCAGAGCTCCCATAGTTCCTGGAATACTATTCATTTGTTTTCAGCACAAGCTGTTTCATCCTCAGGAATCCCTATACTCCATTCTCCACACCACATTCCCACAATCCCTAAGACCCTAAGATTTCATAAGATAAACTTTACCACACACTTCCCTCCACTAATGAACCAACTGTATTATTATTGCTTATTTGCATGTCTCTTTCTTCCACTAAATGTTGTGCTCTTACGACAGAAGCCACATCACACCATTTTCATACCCTTAGCACCTGGCAATATAGCACACAATTAGAACCCAAAAGCTATGTTTTGAGTGAACATATTTCTTTACTTAAAATTATCATAACATCTAAATCTGTACAGTATCTAATGGTTTACCAAGCACATTCATATAAATTTCCTCAATTAATTATAGAATCTCAGGGAGAAACCTTTATTACACCAAGGAGAAACCCAAATCCCAAACAGGTTAAAAAATTGAAGCCAGGGCGGGCCGCGGTGGCTCAGCGGGCAAGAGTGCTTGCCTGCCATGCCGGAGGACCCCGGTTCGATTCCCGGCCCCAGCCCATGTAAAAAACAAACAAACAAACAAACAAAATATAATAAAATAAGAAAATGTTTAAAGATGTTTCCCTTTCTTCCTCCCTTCCTTCCTTCTATCCTTCCTTCCTTCTCTGTCTTTCTTAAAAAAAAAAAAAAAAAAAAAAAAATTGAAGCCAGACTATGAGTCAATGTGAAAGCTGTGATAAGAGCCTGACTCCCAGATTGGGGTCTTTTAAATTCATAAACCACAACAGGCGGTTCCTCTTCTCCAAACCAAACACCACAATTTGCAAGGGAAAGTATTTAATAAACCCTTGCTAAAGTGAATTGGATCACCAGGGAGCAGCACCACACTTCCTTATTTCATTCAGGTTGAACCTGTACAAGGTGTGACTTTTAGGCTTAGCCTAACCAAGACATCTGGCTCATCTCGTGAGGACTGTACAGCAGGGACACAATAGGCTTTAGGTATGGAGCCCTGATTTTCAACTCAAAAGATCTCCAATCCAGAGTGGGAACCTGGCTTTCTTCCAGGAATGTAGGGAAGATGAGGCAGTGACACTATAGAGCCCTGAGCTATGTTGTACATGCCAGAGGCAACAAGCTCAGATCACATCCTTACATCTGACCTGGGGAGGAAGCCCATCCAGAGTGTCAAATATCACCTGCTCTGATTACAATTCCTTAAAATCTTCCTGGCCCACAAGGAGCTATGCACTGATAAATTTAACAATGTTAGCCAATTAATTTCCATTTTCATTCTTCATATACTGTTATGTGAAGGGGACTGGAAGGATAGAACTAAACTCTATTGTGGCTTCAGACTGCAGCAAGAAAAGACAAACTGCTCAACACTCGGCATGGAAACCTTGCCCAGTGTTTCATAAGAAGGATCAATGCTGAAGGAAGAATGCTTGAAAGACCTGTGTGGCACTAGGGTGGGGCAACCATTTCTTCTGTGCTTGAGTAACAATGAAAACAAGATTAAATTAAATTAAAAAGCCCAAACAGGATTTCACATGAATCTAATGAACATACGTAAAATTTAATCAAAATGATAGAGAAATACTTTATGTTGTTTCAAAGAGGAATATCTATTTTATGGGTCAAGGTGCTTTGCATTTAATGTATCCCTAATGTAAAACTTCTCATGACTTTCAAGAATTTTTCTAAAACCAAAAGTGTATTAAAGTCAACAAGAAAACAATTCGATTTTTATAATATTTCTCTCGCAAACAGAGATTCTCACATAATTCACAGAAAGCTAAGTGAGCAAGAAGCATGCATTTCTTGCGCATTCTATTAATGGGCACATAGAAGTCTGGGGAAGTCTAACTCTTGTGTAAGGGTCAAAAGAAGGTGATGCTAGGGTTTGAATGGAATTATCTTTTTAACTTCCTATCTCAGATTTATGCTTTTCTATTACCTTTCATTATTAGCCAAAAGGGAGGGAACAAAAACAAGTGCTTAAAATGTCAGTAGAGGTTGTATTGAAGGCATCACAGTTTCCCAAGATTTCAAAAGCCCAAATCTAATGACATCTGCTCAGATCCCATTCTTTCTGACCCTTATAAAGTACATAGCTATTCGGTGCAGCATCTTCTCACTTGGGTTCTCTGAGCCATGCTATTTCATCTTCTTTTCTTTTCTCTCTCCTTTACTGGCTCTTCAAAGTTCTCTCTCTAGGCACCTTTTCTCAGAATATTCACTTTCATGGTTTTAACTATCAGATTTATGTGGTTAATTTTCAAATCTCCATTTCAGCTTTTAACCTCACTAATCTTCATTTTACCACATCTAAAACAACTCTGGCAATGTGTGGTGTTAGGTCCTGAAAGAAGACTGAATAAAAGTTAGAAGACTGGTTTTGCTTGTTACCTAGCTGTGTGATATAAGGCAAATCACTTTGCACTGGCTCTCAAAGTCCTCACATCTCAGCACAAGACTAGAATTGGAAACTCTTAAACATTACTTCCCTTACGGTAATGCCAACTTCCAAAGTGCTCAAGTCAAAATCCTTGGAGTCATCTTTGACTCCTCTTTTTCTCATGTTACACCCAATTCAGCAGCAAATACTGCTGGTTTCATCGATAAAAGACATCCCAGACTCTTAGCACTTCTTAAAGCATTCACTGCTATACCCTGTTCCAGTCCACCATTATCTCCTGCTTCATTATTTCTTGGATCCTCCTTAACTGTCTTCCTCCTTTCTTCTCCTTCAGTCCTCTCAACACCAAAACCAGAATAATTCTAATATTAAAAAAGAAGTCAGATTGTATCATTTCTCTGTTTAAAATCCTCTAATGGCTCTCCAAGGTCCCTCAGGATTGGCCTATGCCCTGTAACATTCCCCACCCCACCCCCAACCACACCTCCTTCCACTTTCCTTCTTCCCTATCCTGCACAAGACACACTGGTCCCCTTGCTGTTTCTCTAATCAGATAAGTACATCCTTTGGTGTGGCCTAGACACATGCCGTTTCCTCTGTTTGAAATACTTTGCTCATTACAAAATCCTTTGCTTCCTTCAAGAATCTGTTCAAATACCAATTTATCAGTGAGGCCTTCCCTGGACACCTTATATAAAACAGCAATATCTCTAACACCCACATTCCCTTTACCCTGATTTCTTTTATCATCACTTGACATGTATTTACTGGTTTATTTGTATGATGTCTGTTTCTCCTACCAAAATACAAGGTCTAAAGGCAAAGTCTTTTTCTGTTCTTTTCACCTGCTCTACTCCCAATGCTTAGTACAGTACCTGAAACATGGGAGGTATACTGTAAATATTTGTTGAATGACTAAATGAATTTTGATTCCTCTCTAGCTTTTACCTCCTTCCACCTCATGTCAGTTCACTTAGTCTATCTATAATTTCTTTGGTATGTCTCCTCATAAGTCCCATTCTTTCAATTCCCACTGTCTGTATCTCAGAACTAGTTTGTATCACCTCCCTGCTGACCTATTGCAATAGACTCTCAAATAATTTCTTCCGTCATTAACCATATTGAACGCTGCCACTAATTCCCCTGGTAAATCATGATTTTCAAAATTTCATTGCTCTGTCTAAAATGGTGTATGGCTTTCTTTGACCTACATGTAGTTCAAACTCTGACCAGACATTCAAGGCCCTCCACACTTAGGGTTCAAGTTAGTCCCATATTTTCTCCCAATCTTGGCCAAAAAGAAGCTGCTATTGCTATCAAACTGGTCTTATGAGTGGCATCTCTAATGGGGACAATGAGACAGGAAAGGAAGTTGACATCCAACAATACAGAAGTATTAAAAAAAAATTCCACAAGATAAAAGATGGATGGATAATTGAGAATCCTGGTAGCATATAATTAGAAGAACTTCAGTCCAAATCTTTTCCCTCCATAAAACTCACTTAACTCATCTGTAATGAATCTGGTCCTTTTCCCAATTCCTATAGACAACTAATTATCTGTATTGCTCATTAAAGTGCTGTCTTAAGTTGTAAAATTATACCCTGTTTTAGGAGTCTTGTGGCCTGAATATTCAACTGAGATATAAGAAATCTTAAGAGCCTTAATTGTGTCCAAAGTTTGTTCTGCAGTACTTTTTCAGTGTCAAGTTGAATACTGAACAATTTAGATAACAAAACAAAATTTATTAAGTTCAACCAAATGATCTAGTAGTGGTTACTTATGCTCCTAGATTTAAATAGTACAGTATTCAATTTTTTGTTTGAGAACCCTTGTCTGCAAACTCAAAGGTCCAGAAAAGACACTGGCTCAGAGCAAAAAGGGAAGGCTTTTTCCTGCTCTCCACCCAGAAAATGAACATCAAAAGGAAAACAAGGTCATGGGAAGAGGCAAGGCAGGAAAGGACGTGATGCTTATGTGGGCAGAGGGCTTGGATTACATTGGCTTTTGGGAAAAGATGATTAAAACTAGAGACCGGATATTTCCATTTGCCTTCTATATTTCCTTTCTAATCTATATGATAATGCCCTACTTACAAAGATTAGGTTAGAGAGGCGAAGACTACCTAGCTTCGAGAAGGTAAAAGAAGCAACATTTCTATGTCAACACAATTAGACACCATCTGATCACAACAAAGCTCTCTACAGAGCACAATCTCTTCATATTTTACTAAGTCCCATAATATTCTGGAAAGGGTGAGTGAGGGTATGAGTAATTTTCTACAATGTAAAGATGAGGAAACTGAAACACAACATGGGGAAAAAAACTCCACTGAGGCCAGCAGCCAAAGCCCAGCTCAGCAATAACTCTAGAGTCCAGATTCCCAGCTGCCTTATGTTAAATGGAAGCAGGGTATTTCCAAATGAAAGCATAGACTACCTTGACATTCTAAAAACAAGTAACTCCCAAGAAGATAACAATACAAAAGGAGGAGTGAATAGACTGCTGATTTTAATGGCAGTCTGGGTTGCTTTTGATTATATGAGAACATGGTCCAGTAGAGACTCAAGACTGTCTTGAGTCTCTTAACACAAAACAATAAAGAATATATGAATAAGTTGTAGTACAGCCAGAGGCAGAATATATAGTCATTTAAAATAATGTTTTTAAAGAAGATGCAATAATGTGGGAAAAAATACTCACTTATGTTAAATGAAAAAAATACCCAAACCTAATATAAAGTATGATCCTAATTTTCAAAGAAAAAAAAAGTGCATAGAAAAAAGACTGGCCAGAAATATACCAAAATGCTAATAATGACTCCAAGTAATCATTATTCAATTTTTATTATTTTGTTTTCTAAAACATCTTCAAAAATATATATTACTTTTACAATAGGAAAAAGGTGTATTACTAATCCTCTTCTTTTTTTCTAAGAGCGGCAATTTGTAATCAAGTATGAGGGTCACAGAAATTTTTTTTTTCACCAATTGTCTAGAATTATCAATTTGTGCTAAAACCATGAAATGAATGACTGAATTGGAACACACATTTGTATAATGGCACCATATCTAACACCACATATTACTATCTGTCATTCAAGAAAAAAATATGTAACTATAAAATGGAGGGTTTCAGACTGTCATCGCCCTAATCTGGGGGAGGGGGTCAACCTTAGCATTACTCTTGGTGGGACATAATGTATTTCTTGATGTGATAAAATATGAAGCACCAACATCAATTATTATACATTCTAGTAAGAAAAAATTAAACAAACTCTATTTGGCCTTTGGAAATGTGCTGGTTTGAAAGGATGTATGTTCCCTAGAAAAGCCATATTTTAATCTAAATCCCATTTCATAAAGGCAGAATAACCCCTATTCAATACTGTATGTTTGAAACTCTAATCAGATCATCTCCCTGGAGATGTGCTTTAATCAAGAGTGATTGTTAAACTGGATTAGGTGACAACATGACTCCACCCATTTGGGCGGATCTTGATAAGTTTCTGGAGTCCTATAAAAGAGGAAACATTTTGGAGAATGAAGGAGATTCAGAGAGAGCAGAGAATGTTGTAGCACCACGAAGCAGAGTCCACAAGCCAGCAACCTTTGGAGATGAAGAAGGAAAACACCTCCCAGGGAGCTTCATGACACTAGAAGCCAGGAAAGAAAGCAACAGATGACACTGTGTTTGCCATGTGCCCTTCTAGCTGAGAGAGAAGTCCTGACTGTGTTCACCATGTGTCTTCTCACTTGAGAGAAACTCTGAACTTCTTCATTCTTCTTGAACCAAGGTATCTTTCCCTGAATGGGTCCCTTCAATTGGATATTTCTATAGACTTGTTTTAATTGGGACATTTTCTCGGCCTTAGAACTGTAAACTAGCAACTTATTAAATTCCCCTTTTTAAAAGCCATTCTGTTTCTGGTATATTGCATTCTGGCAGCTAGCAAACTAGAACAAGAACTAATCTCCAATTTACAGTAAATATAGGATATAGGAAGAAACTAAACAAGAACACAAGGAAGTGACCAGACAAATCTAGAAGGATGGACATTTTGCAGGATAACTGGCCTGGTCTCATCAACAAACATGGAAAGAGAATAGCACTAGACTAAAGGAGAATTAAGGCACATAATACCTGCGTGATTTAGATACTAGTTTGGACAAACAAACTGTGAAGTGCATATTTAGGACAATTAGGGAAATGTTTATATGGCTTGGGTATTAGATGAGATGAAAATCTATTGAAATGGGAACGTGGAGAACTTGACTAAAATAGTGGATTACAAAACAATATGTATAATACAAGCTGTGTTCTTATTATTATATTTTTGATTTCTGCATTTCCTAATTTTCTTACAAAGCAGATATACTATAAAACTTAAAAAGATTATTCAGAAGAGGGAGGGAGGGAGAGAGGGAAGAAAACAAAGACAGAGGTTTTAAATTCTTTACCCTTAAAACCCAGGTTTTGACTGGGTTCACCAAGCTGATTTGGCAACAATTTTCAGAAGATATCACCTATGAATAAGGGTGGCAATGGTAAAATATAGAGTGGCAAGATGATGTAGCAGAAAGGGCTTTAGAGTTCAAATTCCAATGTAACCTCTTTCTGGCCTCACAAAAGAGTATTTACCAAAGTGAGTTTTCTCAGGTATACAATGGAAAGAAAAATAGTTCATAGCAGTACTATCCATAATAGTCTGAAACTAGAAAATACCCAAATGCCATCAATAGTATAATGTACAAAACTGAAAGTCCCATGTCCCAGTAATTACCTCAGTCCTGGGAAAACCAGGACAGCAGGTTAACCTAGATGGTTCCCACTGTAGGAGAGACTGAATTTGGAGTTCAAGGCCCACCAAGTTTGAGGGACTTGAGAAACATCTCACATTTTCATGGAAACCCTAGAAAAGCCATGCCTTAGATGTAAAGAATATATTCCAGGACTAAGACTAAAATCAAAACAGCTCATTCTCACAAAACATAAAAGCCAGACTCCACAAGTCTCAAGGTGTTCAGCCACTAATTTAATTGCCCAATAGAATGGAATTTAACATTCTTCAGATGAAGAGAAACATCTAAAGTCTATGATGTATCATCTACAATATTCTCCAATATGTTAAAAAAGAATTACAAGACGTGAAAAAAAACAAAAATAATATCCTTGGTCAAGAGAAATATCAACAAATAGGAACAGATCCATGGATGATGCAGGTATTAGAAATAGAAAACAAGAATTCTTAAATAATTGACAAATACATTTTCAGAATATGCATAGAAAAAGACAGATATAACTGGTGAAGAAATGAAAAATTTCAGAACACAAAGGGAAACCAAAAAACACAAATGGATATCACAGAATTAAAAAATAAAATATCTGAACTAAAAAATTCATTGGGTAAGGGGTATGGTATGTAAAAATTTTTTTTTTCTGTTTTCATTTTATTTTTCTGTTGTCTTTTTATTTCTTTTTCTGAATTGGTGCAAATGTTCTAAGAAATGATCATGATAATGAATATGCAACAATGTGATAATATTGTGAATTACTGATGATACATGTAGAACGGAATAAGCATATATTCAGAATGCGTTTTTTCTTATTTTTTTTAAATTAATAAAAAATTTAAAAAAAATAAATGAACTTTATGAATTAAAAAAATTCATTGGATGGTATTAGTAGCAGATTGGATAGAAGAAAAGAAATAAGTGAATTTTAGAAATGATCTAAAGCGAAGCACAAAGGGGATGAAAAATGAACAGAGCTTCACGGACCCATGGGACCATATCAAGTACATTAACATATATGCAAATAGAGTCCCAAGCAAGAGAGGAGATACAGAATGGGACAGAAAATATATTTGCCCACAATTTTCCCAAACTGAGGGGAAAAAACCCATAAACCACAGATCCAGGGTATTTGGATATTACATTTATTTAAGCTGAATGAATGCAATGAAAACCACACACAGACTCCTTCTTCCTGAGAGGAGGCCAGTCTGGTCTGGGAAAATCTGACTGAAGTCTATAATATCTGATCTGTTAAACAAAACCTATGCTAGAGGTCTATAATAAGCTGAACTAAATGTCAAAGAATATACAGAGAACAAAACCATCCAGAATAAATGAATGAAGGAAATTAAATGCCTAGAAGCAGGCAAAAAATAACCAATCATACTAGGAAAATTGAAGATACGACCCAGTCAAAGGAACAAACCAACAATTCAAATTACATACAGGAGTTGAAACAATTAATTCAGGAAGTTTGCAGAAACATGGAAAATCTCATCAAAAATCAAATCAATGAATTGAGGAAGGATATAAAGAAGGGAAAGGACGAACAAAAAACAGAAATCTAAAGTCTGAAAAAACAAATTACAGAACTTATGGGAATGAAAGGCACAATAAAGACATGAAAAAAACAATGGAAACCTACAATGTTAGATTTCAAGAGACAGAAGATAGGATTAGTGAACTGGAGGATGGGACATCTGAAATCGGACAAGCAAAAGAAAATATAGGGAAAAGGGAATGGAAAAATACGAGCAGGGACTCAGGGAACTGAATGACAACATGAAGTGCATAAATATATGTGTTGTAGGTGTCCCAGAAGGAGAAGAGAAGGGAAAGGGAGGAGAAAAACTAATGGAGGAAATTATCACTTAAAATTTCCCAACTCTAATGAAAGACTTAAAATTATAGACCCAAGAACAGCAGTGCACCCCAAACAGAACAGATCCAAATAGACATACTCCAAGACACTTACTAATCAGAGTGTCAGATGTTAAAGAGAAAGACAGAATTTGAAAGGAGCAAGAGAAAAGCAATCCATCACATACAAGGGAAGCTTAATAAGACTATGTGTAGATTTCTCTGCAGAAACCACGGAGGCAAGAAGACAGTGGTATGATACACTTAAGATACTAAAAGAGAAAAACTACGAACCAAGAATTCTATATCCGGTAAAATTGTCCTTCAAAACTGAGGGGGAAATTAAAACATTTTCAGACGAAAAAATCACTGAGAGAATTCATGACCCAGAGACCAGCTCTGCAAGAAATACTAAAGCGAGCACTAGAGATAGATAGGAAAAGACAGGAGAGAGAAGCATGAAGTAGAGTATAGAAATAAAAACTATCAGTAAAGGTAAAAAGAAAAAAAATTAGAAATGACATGTAAAATCTAAAACACAAAATGATAGAAGTACTGCCCTTACAGTAATAACACTAAATGTCAATGGATTAAACTCCCCAATCAAAAGACAGACACTGGAAGAATGGATTAAAAAATAAGACTCATCTATATGCTGTCTACAGGAGACACATTTTAGATCCAAGGATAAACATAAGGTTAAAAGTGAAAGATCAGTAAAAGATATTTCATGCAAACAATCAGAAGAGAGCAGGAGTAGCTATACTAATATCCAACAAATTAGACTTTAAATGTAAAACAATTAAAAGAGACAGAGAAGGACACTATGTATTAATAAAAGGAACAATTCAACAAGAAGACATAACAACCACAAAAGGAACAATTCAACAAGAAGACATGACAACCACAAATATTTATGCACCAAGAGTGCTCCAGAATACATGAGGCAAACACTGAAAGCACTGAAAAGAGAAATAGATACATCTACCATAATAGTTGGAGATTTCAATTCCCCACTCTCATCAATGGATAAAACAACTAAAAACAGGATCAATAAAGAAACAGAATTTCAATAATACAATAAACAAACTAGACTTAACAGACATTTATACAACATTACAACCCACAACAGCAGGATACACCTTTTTCTCAAGTGCTCATGGATCATTCTCAAGGACAGACGATATGCTGGGTCACAAAGCAAGTCTCAATAAATTTAAATAGATTGAAATCATACAAAATACTTTCTCAGATCATAAAGGAATGAAGTTGGAAATCAATAATAGGCAGAGGGCCAGAAAATTCATAAATAAATGGAGGCTCAAAAACACATTCTTAAACAACCACCAGGTCAAGGAAGAATTCCAAGAGAAATCAATAAATATTTCAAGGCAAATGAAAATGAAAACACAACATACCAAAATTTATGGAATGTAGCAAAGGCAGTGCTAAGAGGGAAGTTTATCACCCTAAATGCCTATTTCAAAAAAGAAGAACAAAAATGAAGGAATTAACTGTCCACTTGGAAGAAGTAGAGAAATAATATCAAGCAAATTAACCCCAAAGCAAGCAAAGGGAAAGAAATAACAAAGATTACAGCAGAAATAAATGAAGTTGAGAACATGAAAACAATCGAGAAAATCAACAAAACCAGAAGTTGGTTCTATGAGAAAATCAATAAGACTGATGGACCCTTAGCGAGGTTGACAAAAAGAAGAGAGAGGATTCAAATAAATAAAAACAGAAATGGAAGAGGAGATATAACCACTGACCCCACAGAAATAAAGGAGGTAATGTGAGGATACTATGAATAACTTTATACTACTAAACAAGACAATGTAGATGAAATGCACAACTTCCTAGAAAGGCATGAACAACCAACACTGACTCAAGAAGAAATAGAGGACCTCAACAAACCAATCACAACTAAAGAAATTGAATTAGTCATTAAGAGGTTCCCAAAAAAGAAAAGTCCAGGACCAGATGGCTTCACGTGGAATTTACCAAACATTCAAGAAAGAATTAGTAACAATCCTGCTCAAATTCTTCAAAAGAACTCAAAAGGGAAGGCTACCTAACTCATTCTATGAAGCCAACATAACCCTCATAGCAAAGCCAAAGACACTACAAAAAAAGAAAATTACAGACCAATCTCGCTAATGGATATAGATGCAAAAATCCTTAACGAAATTCTTGCAAATCGAATCCAGCAGCACATTAAAAGAATTATACACCATGACCAAATAGGATTCATCCCATGTATGCAAGGATGGTTTAACACAAGAAAATCAATTAATATAATATACCATATCAACAAATCAAAACAGAAAAATCATGATCATCTCAATTGCTGCAGAAAAGGCATTTGACGACATTCAACACCCTCTCTTGTTGAAAACACTATAAAGGATAGAAAGGGAACTTCCTCAACATGATAAAGGGAATATACGAACATCTAACATCATCCTCAACGGGGAAAAACTGAAAACTGTTCCCCTAAGATCAGGAACAAGACAAGGATGTCCACTATCACCACTGCTATTCAACACTGTGTTGGAAGTTCTAGCCAGAGCAATTAGACAAGAAAAAGAAATACAAGGCATCAAAATTGAAAAGGAAAAAGTATAGCTCTCACTGTTTGCAGATGATATGATACTATATGTCAAAAACCCTGAAAAATTCACAGCAAAACTGCTAGAGCTAATAAATGAGTACAGCAAAGTGGAAGGTTACAAGATCAACACTCAGAAATCTGTAGTGTTTCTATACACTAGTAATGAACAATCTGAGGGGGAAATCAAGAAAAAAAAATCCATTTACACCTGCAACCAAAAGAATAAAATATTTAGGAATAAATTTAACTAAAGATACAAAAGACCTATACAAAGAAAACTACAAGATATTGTTAAAAGAAATCACAGAAGACCTAAATAAATGGAAGGGCATACTGTGTTCATGGATTGGAAGACTAAAAAATATAGTTACGACTTCAATTCTACCTGAACTGATTTACAGATTCAATGTAATGCCAATTAAAATCCTAAAAACTTACTTTTCAGAAATAGAAAAACCAATAAACAAATTTATCTGAAAGGGCAAGTGCCCCGAATAGCTAAAAATATCCTGAGAAAGAAAAATGAAGTTGGAGGTGACACGCTACCTGACTTTAAGGTGTATTACAAAGCTACTTGGTCAAAACAGAATGGTACTGGCATAAAGATAGATATACTGATAATGGAATCAAACAGAGTGTTCAAATATAGACCCTCTCATCTGTGGACAATTGATCTTTGATAAGGCACTCAAGCCAACTCACCTGGGACAGAACAGTCTCTTCAATAAATGGTGCCTACAGAACTGGTTATCCACATGCAAAAGAATGGAAGAGGATCCATATCTCACACCCTATACAAAAATTAACTCAAAATGGATCAAAGACCTAAACATCAGATCTAAGATCATAAAACTTTTAGAAGAAAATGTAGGGAAATATCTTATAAATCTTATAAGGGGAGGCTGTTTCCTAGATCTTACACCCAAAGTATGAGCACCAAAGAAAGAAATAGATAAATGGGAACTCCTCAAAATTAAACACTTTTGTGCATCAGAGAACTTTGTCAAGAAAGTAAAATGACAGCCTACACAATGGGAGACAATATTTAGAAATGATATATCAGATAAGGGTCTAGTATCCAGAATATATAAAGAGACTGTTCAACTCAACAACAAAAAGACAAACAACCCAATTGCGAAATGGGCAAAAGACATGAAGAGACACTTCTCAGAAGAGAAAATACAAATGACTAAAAGGGACATGAAAAGATGCTCAATTTCCCTGGCTATTAGGGAAATACAAATCAAAACCACAATGAGATATCATATCACACCCACCAGAATGGCCATTATCAATAAAACAGAAAATGACAGGGGCTGGAGAGGATGTGGAGAAAAGGCACACTTATCCACTGTTGGTGGGAGTGTAAAATGGAACAACTGCTACGGAAGGCAGTTTGGCAGTTCCTCAGGAAGCCAAGTATAAAATTGCCATATGATCCGGCAATACCACTGCTAGGAATCTATTCAGAGGACATGAGGGCAAGGACACAAACAGACATTTGCACACCAATGTTTATAGCAGCATTATTTACAATTGCCAAGAGATGGAATCAGCTGAAATGTCCATCAATAGGCAAGTGGCTAAACAGGCTGTGTTATATACATAACGATGGAATATTATGCAGCTGTAAGACAGAATAAAGTCATGAAGCATGTAATAACATGGATGGACCTTGAGGATATTATGCTGAGTGAAATTAGCCAAAAACAACTGATATGAACTAAAATTAGTGAATGAACTTGAAGAATTTCAGTTAAGAATAGAGGTTATCAGGAGACAGAAATAGGGTTGAGATTCAGTAATTGGAGCTGAAGGGATACAGATTGTTCAACAGGACTGATTGTAAAAATTCAGCAATGGATAGCACAATACTTCCTAATTGTAGCACAATAATGCTAGTATACCTAATGAAGTTGTATGTGAGAATGATAGAGGAAGGAGGGCTGGGGGCACAAATGAAACCAGAAAGAAAGATAGATGATAAAGACTGAGATGGTACAATCAAGGAATGCCTAGCATACAATGATACTGACTAAATGTACAAATTAAAAAACGTTTTTGCCTGAGGAAGAACAAAGGAATGTCAACATTGTAGGATATTGAAAATAGATGGTCATTCGTATTTTAAAACTTTAACTT
This sequence comes from Tamandua tetradactyla, assembly GCF_023851605.1. Classification (NCBI taxonomy): domain Eukaryota; kingdom Metazoa; phylum Chordata; class Mammalia; order Pilosa; family Myrmecophagidae; genus Tamandua; species Tamandua tetradactyla. Next base: position 64,076,671 of record NC_135330.1, on the reverse strand, counting down.
ACAAGTGAAACTAAAGCAAAAAAAAGTTTATTTGGTACAAAATTTATATTTTGACTAGCACATCTGCTAATATAACTTATATGGACAATTTAACATCATAAGTACATGGAATGTTGAATAGGGAATGAGATTTTGTAGGTTTGTCCAGAGGGATGTCCCGATAAATCCCAGAGTGATCTGAACAGCGAATAAAAAAGTATTTGCAAAGTCCCTTTAGGAGAATGGTGAGAAAGGGGAAAACTCAATTTCCCCATTTGGAGAACTTCTTGCAAGCAGTGGGGACAACCAAATCAACAGGCTGAGCCCTCTATCCTGGGGTTTGTTCATATGAAACTTATCCCCACAAAGGACAGGCTAAGCTTCTTAAAATTATGCCTAAGAGTCACCCCCAGAGAACCTTTTTTGTTGCTCAGATGTAGCCTCTCTCTCTCTCAGCCAGCACGGCAAGCAAACTCACCACCCTCCCTCTCTCTTTGTGGGACATGACACCCAGGGGTGTAAACCTCCCTGGCAACGTAGGACAGAAATCCTAGAATGAGCTGAGACTCAGCATCAAGGGTTTGAGAAAGACTCCTCAACCCAAAGGGGGAGGAGAGAAATGAAGCAAGATAAAGTGTCAGTGGCTGAGAGATTTCAGAGTCAAGATAACCTGGAGGTTATTCTTACGCATTATATAGATATCCCGTTTTTAGATTAAGGGTGTTAGGCTAGAGGGAAGAGCCTGAAACTGTACAGCTGTGTTCCAGTAGCCACATTTCTTGAAGATAATTGTATAATGATAAAACTTTTGCAATGTGACTGTGTGCCTGTAAAAACCTTGCGTCTGATACTCCTTTTATCTATGGTATGGTACAAACAGATGAGGAAAATATAAGGATTAGAAATAAATAATAGAGGAAACAAATGTTAAAATGAAAAAATATATATATTGGATAGATGAAAATACTAGTGGTCAATGAGAAGGAGGGGTAAAGGGTATGGGTATGTATGAGTTTTTCTTTTTACTTCTTTTTCTGGAGTGAGGCAAATGTTCTAATAAATGATCACGGTGATGAATATACAACTATGTGATGATACTGTGAGCAATTGACTGTACACCATGTATGGAATGTTTGTATATTAAGAATGTATGTGCTTGTACGTTGTTGTATCAAGAAAAAAAAAATCACAAACACATATACACCACAGACAAATATCTAAAAAACAAAGATAAGGAAAAAACATTAAAAGCAGCCAAAAAAAAAATACATTACATACATACAGGGAAACAACAATAAGGAATTCCAGCTGACTTTTCATCAGAACCAATGAAGGCCAGAAGACAAAGGAATAACATTTTAAAATAGTCAAAAAAATATTTTTTGATATTTTTTAAATAATTTAAGTATTTTTAATTACAGTAAAATATACATAATGTAAATAATTTTTAACCATTTTAACTGGATAATTCTTCAATATACTTAAACGGCAAAAATTCTCTTCTAGCTCTGGACCTGTGAAATTCAAAACAAATTATCTGCTGCCAATATGCAAAGGAGGGACAGTCACAGGATACATGTTTGCATTTCCAAAGGGAGAAATTGGAAGGAACACAGGGGTAACCAGACCCAAACAGTTCTGAACACCTGCAGGGAAAACTCCTTTGGATTTCAAAGTCTGAGAGTTATTTATCCTCAGGGCTTTAGAAAGCGGCGGCAGTCCCACCCTTTCCAAGGGCCTATGCAGCAACTTCGCTCTCTCCAAATACTGGGGTGGTAGCAATCTTGGAGGACATTGGGGAGATCACCTTCTTCTTAGCTCCACCCTCTCCAAGCTTCAGGATCTCTGCCATCTCCAGGGTACATGCTTAACCCCTCCAGAACAACGGGGTGACAGCCAGGCTCCCCCCAACCCCTGGTTTATGTACTCCACCCTCTCCAATGCTTGGGGTGACACAACTCTTCCTGAGCAATGAAATGGGAGGCCCACCCTCTGCTCCTAGGGCAAATTCACCCTCTCCACATATATGGGTGGATCCATTCTCCTGGGCCGAGGTTTCTTGGCTTTAGACCCTAACTTCCAAGGTTCTCACTCTGCAAACTTCAATTTGTCCCTTTTCTGTCCTGCTTTGTTTAGAATGGCAGTGGTTCTGTTTATACCAACAGTCTCTTCAAAGCATTCCAGGCCTTCTCCATCAAGCTTTTCACAGTTCCTCCAAAATCTTTCCCTATCCATCCCGCCCCCTCCGCCCCCCCCCCCCCCAAAAAAAACGTTCCAACATGTTTGGTATTTGCCAACTGCAGCAACAACCCACCTCTCCAGTATCAAACTGTTTTAGTCTCCCAAAGCTGACAGAATGCACACCAGAGATGGTTTGGCTTTTAGTAAAAGGAGATTTATTAAGTTAAAAACTTATAGTTCTTCAGAGGAAAGACAGCTAACTTTCATCTGAGATTCTCTCTTACACAGGAAAGGCACAGGGCAATGTCTGCTGGCCTTGTCTCCTGGCTTCTGGGTTCCAACAGCTTTTCCTGGGGTGATTCCCTTCTACATCTCCAAACCTCTGGGCTGAGCTGTGAGTGCTGAGATGAGGTATGCTGAGCAGCTGAGCTCTTTTCTGATCTCTCTTTTAAAACTTCAGCTAATTAAATTAAACATCACTCACTGCACAGGGCACTCTCCTTAGTAGACTGCAGATGTAATCAGCCATAGATGAGCTTCGCGTGCTAATAATGATTCACGTCCACAGCAACGGAACTAGACACCATTACCTGCCTAAGATTACACCTGAACCTAACTACCACATCATATATATGGGTTGAGATTTTCTCCCACTCTGTAGGTTGTCTTTCCACTTAGGAGGAAGGATTTACATCTGCAATTTAGCTATTTGTTTTCTATGCTGTTTTGTTCCTCCATTACTCCATTACTGCCCCCATTTTTTATTTAGTTGCCTTTTTTTAGTTTACCATTTGTTTACCATCTTCTTTCCTTTTCTCCATATTTTTTGGTTATTTTCTTAGTGGTTACCTTTGTAATTACAATTAACATCGTGAACTAATAACAACCTAGTTTGACTATTACCAACGTAGTTTCAATAGTATAGAAACTCACTTCTCTTACATATCTGTCCTCCCCTTTTATACTGTGATTGTCTCAGATTATATCTCTATACATTGTATGCCCATTAAACATAGATTTTAAATGTTATTTTACACATTTGCCTAAGTCATATGGGGGGGGGAGCAGTTACAAACCAAAAGTATACTGATAGAAGATTTTATATTTTACCTTTAGAAATGTTCTGTATTTCTTCTTATGACTTCAAGTTACTGTCTAGTGTCTGTTTATTTCAGTCTGAAGGACTCCCTCTAGCATTTCTTATATGACAGATCTTCTGGTGATAAACTCTTTCAGCTTTTATTTACCTATAAATCCCTTAATTTCCCTATAGTTTTGAAAGACAATTTGCTGGATACAGAATTCTTGGTTGACAGTTTTTTCTTCTATGGACTTTAAATATGCCATCCTAGTATCTGCTGGCATCTATGGTTTTCTGATGAGAAATCTGCTGTTAATCTTATTGGAGAATTCCTTGTATGTGACAAATAGCTTTTCTCTTACTGCTTTCAAAATCCTCTTCTTGTCTTTGGATTTTGATAATTTCACTACAAAGTGTAATGGTGTGGCTCTCTCTGCACGGAGTTCACTGAACTTCCTGGATGTGTACATTTATGTCTTTCATCAGATTTTGCAACATTTTCAGCTATTATTTCTTCAGCTACATTTTCTGCCCCTGCTCTCTCTTCTGTCTTTCTAAGACTTCAATGATGCATATGTTGGTATGCTTCATAGTAACCCATAGGTTTCTCGGACTCTGTTCATTTCATTATTTTTTCTTTCTGGTCCCCATACATTTGATAATTTCAATTGTCTTGCCTTTAAGTTTGTTGATCCTTTCTTTTGCTTGAGTAAATCTGCCACTGAATCCAACTGAGGTTTTCATTTCAATCATTATACTTTGAAGGTCCAAAATTTCTGTTTGTTTCCTTTTTGTAATTTCCATCTCTTTATTTTGATTGACAATGTTTTCCTAATTTCCTTTAATTCCTTGTTTATGGATTCCTTTAGCTCACTGGACATTTTTAAGACAGTTGATTTAAAGTCTGACTACTTGTTGCAATTTATAAGCTTCTTTAGGGATGGTTTCTGACATTTTCTTTCTTTCCTGTGAATGAGCCCTACATTCTTGTTTCTTTGCGTGTTTTGTATATTTTTTATTGAAAACTGGATATTCTGAGTATTATCTTGTTACAATTCTAAAAATCTAGTTTTTCCACTTCTCTTGGATTGCTAGGTTTTTGTTGAGATCTGGAGCCATCAATTTGTGACTTTTCCAAATTATTTTTCCTCCAAAATGGGAATGAAAAGAAAAAAAGAAAGAAAGGAATTGCCTCTTTAAGATTACTCTGCCACTTCTACCTTAGGGGGTACTGGAACAATGGCCAATCAAAAGCAGGGTTCAACAATCAGAATACATGGATTTTGAAGGACTAGGTTCTTATAACCCACCTGGCATCAGTAAGCTGCACCAGGAGCCTGGGCTGCAGTCCCCCAGTGATGCCTGCCAAGCACTAAACAAAGGGTGAAATTCACATATATTTACTGTTATCTACCAGTGTCATCCTCCAGCTCTTCCCTGGAGACTGCATAATGTTCCACTGGACTCCAGAGTTTCAAAACTGTTGATTTAGACAGTTCCTGTCAGTTTAATAGTTGTTTTAACAGAGGAGCTTATTCCTGGAGCTTCCTACTTCTCCATCTTTCCAATCCTCCTCACAGCCTATTTACACAAATTTTTTTAAAAACCAGCAAACACTTTTCAATTTGTAAAAACTCCTTGTGTTGTACATTATGCGATATGTGCACTTTCTCTAAGTATTTTATAATTCCATAAAAAGTTAGGGGAAAAAACTTAGTAAAGGGGATAAAAAGATAAGAGAAAAATACACATTTAGGACCTACTATAGTATAAGGAATTTATAGTAGGCATTTTATGAAAGGTTATTGTTAATAGTATTATTATTGTTACCACACAGAAAGTTTTAGGAGATCTAAGTAGACTGAAAAGCTCTAAATTTCCTGGGTCAAACCTTACTCCTCAATTTTATTTTAAGCTCTTTTTAGCACTTAACATAAAGCAGTATTCACAGTGGTGGCTGACACACTTATTGGGTGTGTGCTTTTCTGGGTTAGGGTATTATTCAAATACCAGGTTGCATTTGGCACTTTTGTCATCTGTCCACTGCATCTTTCTTCTCTACACTCTCTCTCTATATTTTTTTCAGTTGCTCTTCTTTTGATTCTCTCAATCTTCCCTTGGTTTATAAGGACTGACGTACCATGAGGCCTCTGTGTTCTAAACACAGCATCATGAGCTCTTTTAGAAAAGGCACACAGATACCTAAGAACTAAAACATCAAAAAAGTAACCTAAACAAAAGAATGTAGGCATCTTTGATGCAGGCATTCCCTTTGAGCTGTATCTTCCTCAGTTCAGAAAAAGCCTGGGCCACCCAGAGAGAAGCCCCAAGGGAGAGGGTACAAATCCTGACCTAGTGTCACAAAAACCAAAGCTAAAACACCACAAGCAGCACTACCTGCAAAGCTCCTCTCAGTGTTGGCTTTGGCAGCAAACCTGAAGCCCTTTATCAGCAGAGATACCTTTGAAGTAACTGGAAGCCTGCCATCCCCTTCTCAAATAAGCTCAGCTTCACATCCTATTCTTTCCTCCAAAGAGGACCTCTTTATCAGACATGAGAGAATAAAGCTCAATTAATCAGAAGAGATTCTGCTACCAAAAAGATAAACAGGACAACTAGAACAGCTGGCTGTAAAGCACTGAGCAGCTCTGTTAATGACTATGTTATAATGTGGAGGAAATTCAGTCAATAACTGGTACTAGGTTGTGGGGAGGAGAGGGAGAGCTAAATCACTCATCTACTCCTTCTCTCACAGATATTTCCAAGTTAAACTCTTCCTCGAGAAGGCAGAACATAGGGAAACAATATTTAGAAACCATTATTTTTCCTATTATTTAGTCAACAGAACCTAACAGGGACAGTCAGCTATACCAGCATTGTGGGTCATTTCTTCTTTTATTATTTATGACAATAATACTACAGAACATACCACATACCGTCTCATCCTCTCTCCTCACATTTTTGCCTTTGAGACCAAACAGCTGGACTCAAAGATTCTTTAGGTAGCCCTATCCCAGCCCAAAGGGGATCAACAAATGGACAGCATGCACCGCTTTTAGTATAAAATCTCCTCTACCCTATGTCACTGCCAGAACCATTTTCTTGGTGCCAAGGCATATTCCATGATCAGTCTTTTGTGACTAATCTATTAATGGTGAAAGGGCATGTTTAACATCTGTGGGTTCTGGGAAAAAGTATTGAGTCTTCTACATTTCTTTCTCAGCACCCTTCTTGCATACACGCCTTTCTGCAGTGTGACTTATTTACACTTATTTCACTTTTTCTCACTCTCCAAAAATAAAGGAGGAAATCACAATGAAGTTTCCTAAAGAAATGGGCCAAGATGTATTTTCAACACTGTCTGATACGGGGGCAAATACAGCTTATATACAGTTAGAAAGGATCTTATGCCTTCAGATATCCTCTGTGCTCTTAGGTTTCGCTAAGATGGAAACCTGAAGGAACATTTATATTAGCGGTTTTCAACTCACGCTCTATGTGAGAATCACCCAGGCCCTATTCCAGTGTGTCTAATCCATCTGAGTTGGGTCAGGACTTAAGCACTGGAATTTAAAAATTATCCTTTAAGTCAATGTTATCAAGGGATAATTTTACATAGAATGAATTTATACATTTAAGTGTACTGTACAATGATTTTTAACAAATGAACAAACCACCATCGCAATCAAGATTACATAACACTTTATCACCCTAAGAGTCCCCTGTGTCCCTTTTGGTTAACCCCCCATCTCCACCCCTGAACCCAAGGCAATCACTGATTTGCTTTCTATCACTATAGATAAGATTCGCCTTTGCGTTCACATACACTCTAATATGTATAAGTATTTCACTTCTCTTTATTTTCAAGTAGTATTCATAAATGGATATTTCAATATTTGTTTTTCCATTCATCTGTTGATGGACATTTGGCTGGTTTCCAGTTTTGACTACTATGAACAAAATATTTGTTTCCTATGGCTGTTGAAACAAATTACCACAAATCTGTGGCTTCAACAACACACACTTAGCCTCCTATAGTTCTGGAGGTCAGGAGTCCAAAATCAGTTCCACTAGGCTGCAACCAACATGTCAAGAGGGTTGTGTTCTCTTGGGAAGTTCTAGAGGATAATCTATTTCTTTGCCTTTTCCAGTGTCTAAAGCCATATTACTTGCATTCTTTGGCCTCTTTCTTCATCTTCCAAGCATCTTCTGTGATTCTGCTTCCCTTTGCTCCTGTCACATAGACTTCTCTTCTGCCACCTCTCTCAGATAATCCAAAATAACCTTTTTGACTTCATAACATCTTCAAAGTCTTTACTATATAAGGTAACATTTACAGGTTTCAGGGATTAGGATACAGACATCTTTGGGGCTTGCGGGTGGTGGTGGTGGGGCAATATTTTCCCACAAAAGTTATTTTGAATATTCATGTACAAGTCTTTATGTAGACATATGCTTTTAATTCTCTTGAGTAAAGGTCATGCATGGAATTGCTTGGTCATATGATAAATGCATGTTAACTTTATAAGAAACTGCCAAACTATTTTCCAAAGTGGTGAATCCTTTTACATTCTAACAGCAAAATGAAAATTCCATTGATCCAAATCCTGACTAATGGTATTGTCAGTCTTTTTATTTTTAGTGTATATGTAATATATCTGTTTATAAACGTAATTTGCATTTCCCTGATAATTAATGATACTGAGCTTCTTTTCATGTGTTTCTTAGCCATTTATATATTTTCTTTAGTGAAGTCTGTTCAAAATATTTGCTCATTTTTTTTTTCAAATTGGGTATTTTGTCTTCTTCTTATTGATTTCTAAGAGTTCTTTATACATTCTGATACATGTACTTTGCTAGTTATACGTACTGCAAATATTTTCTTTCAGTCTGTGGCTTGTCTTCATTTTCTTAACAATGAGTTTCCAAGAGCAAAAGTCTTTTCTTTCTCTCTCTCTTTTTTTTTTTTTGGTACATGATTCAGGAATTAAACCCGGTTCTCCTGCATATAAGGTGAGCATTCTACTACGGAACCACCTGTGCACCCTCAAGAGCAAAAGCTTTCTATTTTGACAAAGTATAGTTTACATATTTTTTCTTTTATAATTCATGTTTTTTATATTCTAGGAATTTTTTGTCTATTCAAGGACACAAAAAGATTTTTTTAAACTCCCCAGATGATTCTCAAGCATAGGCAGAATTGAGAACTACTCGTCTACTGGGAACCTGACCAAGCTTAACAGCATTCTCAATTCAGCCTGAATTTCTGCCATAGAATCTTGGGGTATTAAAGATAAACCAGAAGTGCAGTTATATAGAGTACTGATAAAAGAAGTATGCAAATTGAAAGACTATTAAAACTATCTGAATAGGCTAGCCTTCCAAGCTTAAGTATGCTACAAACAGTGAGTTGAAAAAGCAAACTCAGAGGTACTTTTAGTGTACTAGCTAAGTGAAAGGAGGAACAGAAAACAGGATTGTTCTCTTTCCTATGGGAAAAAAAACACACACAAGTTTATTTCAGTTTAAGCTGTGAAAATGGGAAAAATTATTTCTGTTCTTGGCAGGTTTCTTCAGAATATGCCTCTCACAGTGACCACATGGAGCTGCGAGTCAGACTTGGTAGCATTTGGCCATCGTTTTTGAAGCTATACTGCATTAAACAAATGAAGGTGGCAGCAATAATATTTATCCGAACTTTGGTTCCAACAGGGGTTAAACAGACTGAGCTTTCATTACACGAAAGGAGATGTCAGGAGCACCAATGGGCTCAATTTTCCCTGGAGTCCTAGACAAAGTGGGTCTGTTTTTAAGCTGTGGACAGGAGGCTACTTTCTCCAGATGTTATATTTAGCTAAAGCAATCTCCACCACGACTTCATGCAAAAAGCAAAATATGTCCCAGCAGACCTAACCACAAACCAGAGAGCCAGCAGAGAGCATCCCTTAAGGGGGTTCAGTAGCATAGAGGGGCTAATTGTGCAGCCGCCCTGACATCCCCAAATTAGCTAAAAGCCAGATTTTTGGCCAATTCTTGCATTTAATGAGTCTTTGTTTCTCTCTTACTAGAGATTCTGTCTCTGGGGAGAAAAACATGCTGCCCAATTTCACTTCCAACTTCCAGCTGCTTGCCCTGACACCTGATAGGAGAAACAATTCAATGTTGATGTTTAACACCTCAATATCTTTGGAATGTTTATGTGCAAGATAAAAGGTTAGGCTAATTATATAACTAAGTGAACTATCTGGAGTCAATAAAAAAGTATACGAAAATCCTGTACCTCATTCCAAAACAGTCCTAATAGAGCATGTGGATGGAAGTCTTAGGCTCTAGAGCCACATGACTGGATTTAAATGCTAGCCTCATCACTTTGTGGCTTAATTTCTTTAAGCTTCAGTTTACTTCTTCATAAATTAGGGATAATAACACAACTACCTCACAGAGTTATTGTGAGAATCAAATGAGATTACGGCCATAATCTTGAATTAAGGAAGGCACAAAATAAAGGAAGAAAGGAAAACAATGCCAACACCTTGGGTATGTAACATTTCCTTGATTGAAAAAGAAGAAGCCTCTGAAATAATGCTTCATGCCTCAGAAATTCAATCTTCAATTGATTTAGCTAACCCTTCCCCCTCTTCCTTCTTCCCCAACTTCTGTTTGTTTTTATCTCTGGGACTGCTATTTAAGTACCACTAACTGGTATCACCCAAACCCCTGGATTAGGATACTCACATTATCACAAATTCACAGTATATTATGTCTGGAAGGCACCATAGATATCAGATAACCTAAATTACCTTTTTATGGTTGAAGAAACTGAGGCACAGAAAGGCAAAGCAATTGTCCAAGATGTCAGAGTTAATGGCAAGAGTTGCATCTAAGAGAAATGTCACTTGGAAAAGGCCTCTGCTTTGATCCGGGAAACTTCACATAACTGACAGGGCAGCCAGGCACATTTCTTAAGCCACTTCTCTGATTGGAGTCCAATTCCTCATGTGCAACATATTCTAAACAAAATAGACTGAAAAAGCAAGATATAGAGAAAGAATGTTCCTTTGCCTATTATTCAAAGCAGAAAGGGTCTCACTCAGCCAAAACAGAATTAATCTACTCTTATGATCCATCTGCCAAGTCGGCTTCCACCTTACAGTTCTTTGCCTACACTTGGTCCCCAGGAGAGAGAGAAAAGAGATTTTTTATTCTGTTGCCATTCAACAATCCTAAGCATAGCCCTAATCAATTTAAATTTAATTGATGAAAATCTATAAAGATCAAGAGGAAGTCCTATCATCTGCAACTATACACAGCAATTTGGAAGAATCTCAAACATAATGCGGACTGAGAGAAACCAGAACAGAGTATGTACTGTATGATTCTATTTATACAATGTGTGAAGAAACCAAGCAAAACTAATCTTTGCTGTTAAAAGTCAGAACAGTGGTTCTCCTTGGGGATGGGGTATGGGGAATGTAGGGAGCAAGAGGGGGACTTCTGGGGCACTGTAATGTACCATTCTTAGGTATATTTTCCCTCTGGAGGTCAAATGCCCCATATCTTATATCTGTGTCATACACTCAGGCCTTTGGTGATATACGAAGGGGTACTTGAGGAGCCAGGACAAGCAGGGTTTTGCTATCTGGCTGCCTTAGCATAGACAGCACTGGGATCAGTAGCGACCACAAGATTCAGTAGGTCTAGTTCTTCTCCAACCTTTTAAGGCTGAGAGAAAAGGTTGCTGAGAGATGGGGTGAAGTCCAGACAGCTGAACATCTCTCACAAAAGTTGTTTCTCAGACGAACAGTGAAAATGAAAGAGGAAACGACAAGTCAGCCTCTTTCCTACTCAAGACTGCCTAAGCAGCTAATAAGGTCAGGGAGAAGAACTGAAGAGGTATCTGATTACTGTCAAGGTTTCTCCTAACTAGGTTTTAATTTTAGTCTCACACACGTTACCAAGTGCTGCAAAATAATTCAAATTAATGACAAGTAAGTTAGAGCAGATGCTAGAAATCATGATGGAGACAGTGAACGTACCCTCACCTCAGAGGAGAGGACACAGCACAGCCGGGCAACTAAAAAAAGGCCAGTGAGCTCCTGGAGCAGTTATCTTTCTCTTCCTTCTTTACTTTGTCAGATGATTGTACCCTCAATATTCTGCCTCTAAGACACAGAGAAAGCCCCTTCAGGGAGGTAATTATGCAGGTAAAGACTCTAAATCCGTTCTTTTTCAGGTGATAAAAACAGAAGAAATTAGTTCTAATTCTAGACCAAGTGAGATATGGGAAAGTCCTAATATTAAAATTGGAAACTTAACTATGAACAACAGCTACAGCTATTTACTGGAGTCCTTTCTCGTCTAGCCTCAAAACTTTTTTTTTTTTAATTTTAATTTTTTTTTTTAGCCTCAAATCTTAACACTAGATTTTGTTAGCTGGAAACCAGCGAATTGTAAAAATAGCCCTATTTAACCTCTTTCTATCTGGAGATATCAGATCTTGGATGTCAGACATAATATATCACATGCAATGGTTGGGGATTTTGCTACCATTTGTACTCAATCCTCATGAGTAAATGATTCCACCAAGAATTCAAGGTAAGAGAGTTCAGACAACAAGTTCCAGGATCTCCAGAAGTTCCTTAAGATTATCAGAATCATTTTGAGATATTGCCTTTGTCAAACTGCTTAATCGTTAGCTAAGGAATTTATGATAAATAATCGGGTCCCAGAAAGCATTTTTCATCCAGGGACCTAAAGACAAAGATATGTCATGATAAGAATAACCAAATTCATGAGTCCTCCTTGGCCAAGATGAGAACTTGGAAAAGAGAACTGAACCCAAAACCTGCATGAATTTGCCAAATGAACCAGAAGAGGAAAACATGAAATGATACTGAAGGTCTCTGAATCTCAACAGCTTCCCAAATCACTTAATGGAAACTACCAAGGCATAATCATTATTAATATATACAGACTATGTTGTGCTGCCAGTCCTGGGGTTCTTTCTTGCAAATGGTCACTTTCCCAAGGTTACCATTAATTCAGCTCAGAAAGGACAAAAAGATGTCAATTCAAATATATTTTCTCCATGAGTAGGTGGTAAGGAATGTCCAGGAGGAACGCCTTTGAATTCTTTTATTGCTCTTCCCAAGAGCTCCTGTGACTAGGAAAATCTATGTACCTTTTTAAAGAGTCTTCCTGAGTCCTCACTGACTTGGACAAATCGAGGAATGATATTGTTCAGGTAAATGTCACTCAGGGTGGTGTGGTCCCTGCTCTCCCGTTTCACCTGGTTTAAGAGGAGATTCCAGCAGTTGATGGGAGAGAGGACATTCTGATCCTTCCTGCAGAGAAACAACAACAAAAATCAATGTTGATAAGCAGCCAGAGCCAACATCTAGGACCACAGTCCATGTCACAAAATCACAGCAATTAAAGCGGAATAAGAAGGATACCTTTCCTGAAGCCTACATCTCATTTTCTCCTTTTACAAAAACTCAGGGAAGTAAAAAGAAGAAATAAAAATAATTAGAGCAGAGGGAGGGAAGTGAAGGAGAAGGGAAGAGGAGGAAGAGGAGGAAAAGGAACAGGGATGTCTGTTGAGCATTTACTATGTTCCAGGAACATGCTGAATGCTTTCTATGCATTATCTCATCTGAACTCTCTCAAATCATTGTTAAAAAAAAAAGAATTGTTATTATCCCCATTTTCTCGATTAGAAAATAGAGGCTCAGGGTGATTGTCACTTGCCCGGGACTAGTAAGAAAGGGTCACAAGGTAGTAAGAGGGAGTCTGGGATCAGAACCACAGTTCTGTGTTACCCAACTAGAACAGGCCTAGGCTAACTCCAGAGTCTATAACCTTACCTGGTAAATAACTTGGTTTGTCTGTAGGAAGGACCTGATGACAAAAAAAAGTCAGTAGAGTACTAGAGACTAAATCTCCCTGAAGTTATTTATTCTAGGATTCAATAAAGACAACTTTGAAGGCATTAGCTATGAAAATAATTGCTGAAAATGCTTCAGTACCACAGAATATATCTAAGGAGGTTTTGATCTCATTGAATGGGCCATGATCTCATGTCTCATGTCCCATACAACCAAGAACACAAACCATATCCAAATACATTTATTTCTAAAACTTCCATAGCTTAGACAGATACTGTATGATTCCACTTTTATGGCAGCATAAAGGTATAATCAGAGACTTATAATATAGAATACAAGGGACTTAGTGATACGTAGAAGCTAGAGATGGGTGAACCTTTAGCTAATAAGGTTGAACTCCAATGTAAGGGAATAGATAGGAGCAAAGGTGATTCTCTAGTGGGTCTAGAAGTAATACCATATTGAAGATGAACAAGATTGAAAGGGGTTATACAGACCTACGGGTCCCACTGACTCACACTAGAAATATGAATGAGTTCTGGTAAGAATTACTTCAAAGATATGATTCTTGTATAAAGAGTGTTTAAGTCCAGGGTCAGGGGAAAAATTGCTCTTGCATGCTATGAGCTATGTTCAAAAGGAAACCATCAGCACTACCACAGTAACAGCAGAGGTAGATAATGGGGGGAGGGACAAGAGTTAAGAGGAGGTTTAGATCTCTGATTTGGTGAGGGTGTGTTTGTTGGTTTTCTGTCTCCTGGGAACAATGAAATTATCTAAAATTGAGAATGTTGATGGACTGTGGACTTTGGGCCCTCTACATAATGCCCGATGAATGCAGGTGGCTCAAGGATGCCCTGATGGAGAAGCAGAATGGTGAATTATGCTGTATACTTATGAAAGAAGGCTGTGCTGCTACAAAAAGGAACATTGTCATGAGGCATGTAATGAAGTGAATGAACATGTGGGATATTTGGTGAGACAAAATAAGCCAGAAACAAAAAAACAACAATGGTATGGTCACCTTTAGAAAATGCTTATAAGAAAGCAGGGACCTAGATTGTAAGCTTTTAGAGCAGACATTAGGGCCAGAGTGGTGATTATTATTTCTGGATTTTATACAGGCTATTTTATATCTATAACCTGATATTCAGAGATAAGAACAAAGCCGAACAGATTAGGGTTAAAGTGGATTCAGAATATAGGGGTAAGTAAGGCAGTATCTATATTTTAGAACCACACATACTCTTTGAGGCCAACGGAAGAAAAGTTTATTTGATCTGGAACTGAAATTTTCTATAGTGCATAATCTAATCCAACCTATCTATATAGCTCATTTGAACAACTGAAACACAGCACAGAATAAGAAAGAGGTCCTTTAATCCTGTATAGATTATTGTAATGCCTAGAAATATCCTAGAGTATATTAAGCAGATAATCAAAAAGTACTGGCAAAGTCCCCTGAGGGAGGGGAGGAAGACTATAGAACTATTAAATCTTACCATCAGGGAATCCCGATACTGTGTCAAACTTTAGGGACACCCAAATCAATAGGCCAGGCCCTCGATCATGAGGCTTACTCTTGTGAAGCTTATGTAGGTAGTGGAGAAGCTTAGACTCCCTATAGGCATACCTAAGAATTACTTCTGGAGGACCTCTATTGCTGCTCAGATGTGGCCTCAGTCTCTCTAAGTCCAACTCTGCAACTGAAATGATTGCCCTTTCCCCTATGTGGGAAATGACATCCAGGGGTGAAAGCCTTCCTGGCAACGTGGGAGAGGACTCCCATGGATGAATCCAGACCTGGCACCATGGGATCAACAATTACATCCTGACCAAAAGGGGGAAAGGTGTGTAATTAATAAAATATCAGTGGCAGAGAGAGTTCAAACAGAGTCGAGAGGCTACTCTGGAGGTTGCTCTTATGCTTCAGGTGGACATTGCTACCTATCATAACCTGCTAACCCTCAACCAGGACCATTCCAGCCAATCCTAAAGAACATCTAGGGCAATTTATAAGATTCCACAAGGGTTCCAGGCACTAGAGCAACTTGCCAGAAACCTACAACCTCCAGACGGGTCCCTGGTCCAGATTAGTCCTGAAACCCAACCCAGCCTCTCCAGAACATCAGATATTTCCATCTCCCTACCCTATATGAGTTGACAGACCCTTCCAATATCAAAAATTTAGAATTGTCATAGCCCAAACAACCCCAAAGAGAGGTATGGAAAAATCAAAGATGATGGTGGAATTATACAAAGAAGACAGAATTTAACAAGTGAATATGAATGCTGATTTATTAAATTGATACCTCTTTTAGCCTCCAGTATTTTAGAGCAGCTAGAAGTAAAATCCTAAAATTGTGAAATTGTAACCCATGTCGAAGTCTGAAATATGTTCTGCAACTAATTGTGGTGCTGTGCTTGGAAATGTATAGCTTTTTTGTATATATGTTATTGTTCACAAAAAAAGAAGAGGAAAAAAAGTTGATTGTGATGATAAAAAAATATTTAAGCCCTCTAGCCTCCTATATTCTGGAGCAGCTAGAAGAAAGAATAGGAGAGGATCATATGGTAGCCCATGACAAATTCTGGGATCTATTCTGTAACCACAAATGAAGAGTGCTTTGAAAACTATTGCTTTTTTTTATTTCTTTGCTTTGTATAGTTATATTATACAATTAAAAAAAGTAAGCTGAAAAAACAACTTCCATAGCTTGAGTGGAGCAATAAACTGCAAAACCTAGATTATAATTTCTAATGAAAACCCAGAGAAGCAAAAAAAAAAAATACTGACTACCAACTCAGTTTGTAGCACTAATTTAAGCAACAGAAAGTTCTGCATCAGGAACTTGGGTTTCATTAAGTAGAGAAAGAAAAAGTAGGGTTCCTTTGTGTACTGCTTCTCTAAGGACTCACCGTACACTTGGTTCAGGCCTGGGTCCTTTAGACCTCACAACAACCTGATGAGATGGATATTATTAACTGTACCTCGCAGAAGAGAAAAATTGGACTAAGAAAGATTAAACACCATGCATGCCCAAGGTCACATAGCTAAAAAGCAGCAATGCTGGAATTCTCCCTCCTCTTCCCTCCCTCTAGTTAGACTCTTAACGCATAGAGTGGGGTGACAGTAGCTTGGTTCTTGAGTTTGTACTGCCTCCCTCCAGGGCTGGAGACCACCAGTCTCCTGTGATTTGTACAGCATGGAATTCAACTTAGAATTGTAGTGAGGTAACTATTAACAAATAGTCACACCACACCTTCTTTGGCTTCAGAACACATCAGGCCAGCAAATCAAGTGTCTGTCCAACCAGCACCAACAAATTACTTTAATCGTTTAAAGTAAATATTAGAGTTCAGATTGAAAGTGTTCCGTACTTTGTTCTCCCCCATCTCTCACCCCCAGACCCTACACTCTGCACTTCAGGCGCATACTATGTGCCAAGCACTGTGGTAACATTATGACTACTTATCTTTCTAAGAAAATTAAAAGATTTTTACTGGGGGGAAAATATACTAGATGAGAGGGAGATATACATGACGTTAATTCACTCCTTTCAAAAGTTAAGCATCTGAAAAAAAAGCAAATAGGAAACAATCCTAAATTCAAAATGGTGAGAAATTTGAGTACATGCATTCAGTGACATTTGATGTTTCCATTGGCAGGATAATTTTCGAACTGATTCCTAATCCATTTCAGTTACAAAATCCTAAATAATCCAATTGACATTTTTATTGGGTGTTGGTTTCTCTTGGTGAGATATCTAAACTCTTGGAATATACCAGGCAGCTACACTTGCTTTTTAAAGAGGCAGACCTCACAAGATCTCAGGCTACAATTTATTTCAATCTGCTTCTTATCTTGGATGAACATGGAGTGGTGGTCTCAATTGCTTTCAACATACTGCCGGTGGGTTCTTTTCCCATAGCGCTTAACACACATAAAAATGCTGCCATGAGAAGCAAAAAAAAAATACTACCAACTCAGTTTGTAGCACTAATTTAAGCAACCGAAAGTTCTGCATCAGGAACTTGAGTTTCATTAAGGAGAGAAAAAAAAAGTAGGGTTCCTTTGTGTACTGCTTCTCTAGGAATTATCGTACACTTGGTACAGGCCTGGGTCCTTTAGACCTCGCAACAACCTGATGAGATGGATATTATTGACTGTATCTTGCAGAAGAGAAAAATTGGACTAAGAAAGATTAGAACAAATGTTCCTCAGATATCTTAAATGAACAAGGTACAGTATTTGGTGCTTTAGTGGTTACAAAAGTGCCAATGTCACAGTCTAGTGTGGGAGACAAAGAAGGAAGGATGTATAAGGCAGACCAAACAGAGCTTTAATAGTGGTACAAACTACAGGCCTGCTCACTCACAAATGTACAGCAAGGATCGCAAGTGGAGATGGGGGAGGTAAGACCAACCTAATACACGGGAAAGGTGGCAGAGCATCAGAAAAAAAGGATGAGCAAACAAAAAATGGGTTAATAAGAAGGATGGGTGTAAGTGAATACCTTCTAAACTAAAAAGCCGTATTACTTAACACTAATAAATTTACGTTTGTTAAGAACTTCTACAGTGGTCTGAGTACTTTTATCATATGTATGTTTATTTCCATCCTACAGTAGGGCATCTTAATAGTAGGGCAGCTATTACCGGCTTCAGTGATCAGGAACTTTTAAACTGTATTCTGAGGAACTCTAGAAACACAGAGAATTACATTTCAATTTTAAAACAACTACAATGAGTGACACCCATTCATCAAATAAGCAAGGGACCCAAAACCCAATCTCCCTGCATTAGAGATGATCATATATCATCATGGGCTGCTTGGAGAAATAAGTTGCATGCAAGCCTTGGAATAAAAGATCGGCTGCTGTCACTGAATGGGTTAGAACTTCTGAAAAAAGTGCTGTTAGTTAGAATGGATGTAGCTCTACACAGGACTATTTTAAACCTAAACCTACTTGTGACACCTTGGCTTAAGCTCTACTGTGAGTGCATGACTTGACACACAGGGGCCAAGTTCAATTACATGCCACAGAAGGTTCAGAGGGATATGTTGGGTTCAAGGTAAACTGTGATGGTGTTATGAGAATCAACCTGCTCAATATCACACAATCTCATTGTCAATTATTGCTCATTACACATTTGGGGGCTTGTCCAATTATTATTTATGAAGGGAGATGGGAAAAATGGCTAGGTAATGTTAGTGATTCAACTTCAGAACAAAAAAAAAAAATTCTAATTCTCCTTTTCTCAAATTTCTAAATCAATTTAAGAATACCTCAAGATTACAACAACTCATCTGTATGGATGAGGATTTGCCTGATACAGGGCAACCCAAACCAAAACAAGAAATAACTTGGATGTTGAGAATGACATAAAAATATGACTCTAATTTATAATCCCGATTTCAGTATTTTTAGTTCATAAACATAGCTTCACTAATCTCATTGACTGCATCTATAATAAGTACTTTATAAATCTGCACTTTGAAACTAGATTCATACCAATAAAATGCTGCATAGGGCTCTTTCAAAAATGGGGATTCTATGCAAGATTTTTATTTTAAAAAGGAATCTTCAGCTTAAAAATAAAGCAGTATTAGATCCTGATGTCTGTTTCTTCTAGAAGGTCACAATCTATTTTATTACCTCAGCTTTTCATATAATATTTCTGGTTCTTTGAGTTAGTATACTTCCTCAGACATATTCCTCCTTTCAACTGAGGTATTTTAATTCATTCATTTATTTATTTTTGGATAGTGGCCGGACAGGAGAGGTGAAGGTAATGTGTGAGGAGGGGAACACGAATATACTGTAAAGACAATTTCCCCAGCCAACAGGAACAAAGACTGGTTTAAAAACAAGTTCAAAAGATGAAACACACTTCAAGCCGGAAAATAAGCAAGTCAACGAGACGTGATTTCATAGGGAGCATATGAAGGTTCTGCTGGAGTGGTTTCCTGCTCCAGTGACTTCGCAGCCTCATTTTATTTGGGGCTGCTGGAGTCAAGGAAACTTCGTTTGGTTAGGGGATTGAAATTTGTCTTTATATCTTTTCCATCTATCACTTGTTTGTGCAGTCTCTTTACTTTTCCCACTCCTAGAGCCTTAGGTTGTGTAATACTTGGGCATTTAGAGAAAAGGGTCTGCATCCCTTAGGAATGTGCTTAACAGCTGCAAACCTCCTCAGATACTAATCCCTAAAAAGTAGACAAAATATCCAGAAGTATTTTTCTTATTTAAAAATTTTTTTCAGGAAAAGATCAAGAAAACATAATACTGTACTTGAGAGGGATTGACTCTGGAGTCAAAAGAAAGGAGGACTGGAAAGTCACAAGCTGTTTGTACATCTGCAGAACAGATTATCATTATAAATGCACTGAAAGAGATAAATCTGCACAACTGAATCATTAGCTTCAAATATATCAGTCCAGTATTTATTTCTTCCTCAACTTAGACTATTTATGGACATTCAACAAACTCGGCAACAAACACTCAAATATCTAGGCGAAGGGTCAACCTGGCCTTTATATTACACATCTCTTTTTTTCTACATCCCTCTGCTCTGGATTGATTCATCTATAAAATAGACACATTCCCTATCAGTGTATATCTAGCTCCCTAAAGATCTTCAAACCGTGGGGCATGGTTGTAAAGTCCTGAAATACTTCTTGGCCTAAGTTACCATTTAATTAATAATTGCTTTGTTCATGGTTCTGCAAATGGAACACGTGGCACAAACTTGGCATTACCGGAATGGCTTGAACTTTTGCACTGGTATCTTAGACCAATAGTCTCTGACTTGCCCACCTCAGAGAGCTACTGTGTGAAAAAAAAAAATCAAATAAGATGATGGATACAAAAGAACTATGTTATCAGTAAAGCATTATACAAATGTGAGGAAATACTATCATTTTTATTTCCAAATAAACTAGAACACAGCTTTCATCAATTTTCACCAGGGTCCTTATCTGGCTCTGGACCAGGGCCAAAAGTGCAACGTGCCAAAAATGTACAGCCCTCGGCAAATAATGGTTGGGATAAGACAGCAGCAACAGGCAATTAACAAAGCAGCTGTAAATCTCTGGGAAGAACGTGAGGGAGATATCAACAGGAGAGCAGGAGTTAATCTTCCATTGTCCTTCCCCTAAGGGACAAGGTGGAATGATGAGAAGTCCTGCATTCCACCCTGGGAACTGTGTGCTGAGGCTGACAGGAAGAAATCCAAAGGGACCCCAGACTGCCAGAACCCTAGATGCTTCAGTTACTTCTACTGTGTCCCCCACTTCTCAGAACTCCTATCAAACCTGCTAGTCCATCTTCAGAGATGGCAAATATTAATACATCTAAGAAGAATATTGTTCCTTACTTTAAAAAAAAGACATGTAATGATAAACAGAGCCTGAAATGTTAACTACATCATTTGGTATATATATTATTGAACACCTATCTATGTGGAGGATAAAAAAAAGGTACACGCAAAATAAAGGGAATCATTCAGTGATGGCTGAACAAGAAACGAGTGACAAGGAGGAGGCTAGATTTTTAAATCTAAATTCCTTCCTGGCACCTTGATTAAAAGGACACAAACTGGAACAGCCAAAAAGGTTATTTTATTCAGATGAGTGTATTAGCCTTTCTGGCTTATTTTTCCTATTATGCATTTTGCTGATGCTGACAGAAGCAGACAGGCTGGAGAGAGGCAAAAAGCTGCAGCGATTTATAGTCTGACAGTGCCATACATAAAATCAGACCCTGGCTGACCCAGATAAGCCAGAGAATGGATTGGATTTGCAGAGGAAGGCATTCAAAGGAGGAGAGGGGAAAATCATCAAGGTGGGAAGTGACTTGAAAAAGATTCTGCCTGCAAAGGTGGCTGCTGGTTGTATAACCCAGTATAGTACAGTAGTAACCTGAAGGCATCTTTCAAAGTTGGGCGGGCAGGCACACTTCTTTGGCTTTATCACAGCCCTGACTTCAGCTTTGCCAACAATGAGATCAGAATAGGAGAGTTTAGAGATGAAAAGGAAAAGAGGCAGACAAAGGCAAAAAATATATATTCTATGTGTGGAGAAAAGAGCTTTCAAAATTTCAGGGACAAATTAGTACCACAAATTGTCTTTAGTAGCCTAGACAGACAATTAGAAAGGATTGAAGTAGTGGCATACCCACCTTCTCAAAATAGTCTAAACTATCCCCTATAATCAGGTTTGGGGGAAGAGTTGTATGCAAATGGGATTCCTGTGGTTCTGGATTAGTTCCATGGAGTCCACCCACACCCTTGGAAGGATGGCATGTCTAAGAGCTGGGTCCTTAGAGATTTGCTTTGAAGTTGAGAACTGAACTGGCATGGTCTCTGACATCTATTAAATGCTTAATAACTATTTCCTGAATAGTTAGTGGACTAAGGTTCCTCTGGGTTACGTCAGAGAGCTGCAAATCATCCCCAAGTCTGAGCCACTGTCGATCCCAACTGGAAATTTCTCCCTCAATTTATATAAGGGTGTGCTAGTTTGAAGCTGTTATGTACCCCAGAAAAGGCCATGTTCTTTTTTATAATCCATTCCTGTGGGTTCAGATCTGTTGTGGGTGGGAACTTTTGGTTAGGTTATTTCGATTTGAGATGTGACCCACCCCATTCAAGGTAGGTCTTAATCCTTTTACTGGGGTCCTTTATGAGAGGATAAAGAAAAGGAAAAGCCGAAAGAGCTCAGAGAGAAAAACCCTGAAGAAGCTAAGAGAGGACCCACAGAAACTGAAAGAGGTAGCTACTGAAGCCAGAAGTTGAAAACAATGAAACCTTGGAGACAAGGACCAGCAGATGCCAGTTATGTGCCTTTCCATGTGACAGAGGTGTCCCGGATGCCATCAGCCTGTCCTCAGAGTCCAGGTATCATCCTGTT
This sequence comes from Tamandua tetradactyla, assembly GCF_023851605.1. Lineage (NCBI taxonomy): Eukaryota > Metazoa > Chordata > Mammalia > Pilosa > Myrmecophagidae > Tamandua > Tamandua tetradactyla. Next base: position 64,054,629 of record NC_135330.1, on the reverse strand, counting down.
GATGCCTTAATCTGGACAGTTACCACAGCCTAAGAATTATAAATAATTAAATTAATGAATCCCCATTGTAAAAGCCAACGAATTTCTGAAACAAAGGGTGAGAGACTTCGCCTTCACTTCAATGACCCCATTTCCACCCTATGTTCAAATGAAAGAGAAGGGGGTTCTTCTCTGCATCACTCTAAAGACAATTCTATAGACCATATAAGCCCAGACATGGGTGTCTACCCAAGATTTAGAATTCTGCCATCCAGTCATCCTGTCTAGATTTCTGATCTCTTATTGTTCAGGATCCTTCTCTGAGTCTTAAATCTCTTACTGCCTTATTTCATTCATTCATTCGGTGAATACTGATTAAGCACCTACCATGTACCAGGTACTCTTCCAGGTACTAGGGACAAAATGATCAACATTCTTGTTTCTGATCTGCTTCTCCTATGTTTGTAGACCTCCTGGATCCAAGACATGGCTATCTTGTCCTTCTGCACATAGAAGGAGAAACCCATTTGATGATATCCTGACTTAGCTGCCCACCAGGTCTCTCTACAGCTTCTGCAGCCCTTCCCTTCATGTATAGCCCCATATCTTGGCACCAGCTTTCTCAAAACTATAGGGAGGAATAAACAAAGAGGTTATTAGTTTTTTTGTGTGTTTTTTCCATGTGTCTTTTTTCACTATTTTAAATTTTTTTAAAATATAACAAACAGACCAAACATTCTTAACATATGATCATTCCGTTCTACATACATAATCGTGTAATTCACAATATCATCATAGTTGCATATTCATCATGATCATTTCTTAGAACATTTGCATCAATTCAGAAAAAGAAATAAAAAGAAAACAGAAAAAAATTCATACATACCATACCCCTTACCCCTCCCTTTCATTGAGCACCAGCATTTCAATCTACTAAATTTATTTTAAAATTTCTTCCCCCTTTTATTTATTTTTATTCCATATGTTTTACTCATCTGTCGATAATAAGGTAGATAAAAGGAGTATCAGACACAAGGTTTTCATAATCACACAGTCACACTGCGAAAGCTATATCATTACACAATCATCTTCAAGAAACATGGCTACTGGAACACAGCTCTACATTTTCAGGCAGTTCCCTACAGCTTCTCCATTACACCTTAACTAAAAAGGTGATATCTATATAATGTGTAAGAATAACCTCCAGGATAACCTCTCGACTCTATTTGGAATCTCACAGACTTTATTTTGTCTCATTTCGCTCTTCCCCCTTTTGGTTGAGAAGGTTTTCTCAAACAAAGAGGTTATTAAACTCTCCTTGTGTACTCTGGGTACAGTCTAAAATGCTGGAGAACAAGGACTACACACGTCACCACAGTATGATCTGTAGTACACTAAGGGCCTAGAAGTTAACTTATGTATTACATTTTTTCCAGAAAGCCTCCCAAAATACATTATGATCACATCAAAAGGCCTGATCTGACTAATTCATTCAATTAAAACTAAAACACCATAGCAAGAGGCAAAGATATAGCAAAGGTATGATCAGTGACCAAGGAATATAAAAGTTATACATTGAGTCTAAGAATCTGTACACAACTACATTAAGTCCACATATTTCATAGAATAACCTGTGAACAACTCTGTAATTACATCTTCAGTTTTTCTTCTCTAGCTAATTAAGATGTCACCAGAAACCCCATAAGTAATTACAGCACATGACAAACATACAGACAAAAAAAAATTTTAGGCAGATTTTTAAAATGAATGAAACCTTGGGAGATGACTAAAGCAGATAGTCTGGCTCACCCTTGGTAGTTCATTCTAGAGGAATAAATAGTTGGCTGTGCCAAACTGGAAGGACGCCACTTAAAAATCTACACATCTATTTTCAAAGCAGTAGCCACCACCTTAGGAACAGGCATCTCCCTGGCACCAATAGAGAAGCTTGATCTATAGCCAGGAACTCTTCCTGACTGGCAAATGGTACTTAAAAATGTCAAGTTTCAGCAAGCCACTTGGGAAGAAAGAATACATCCAAGCCATTTGGGAAGAAAGAGTACATCCAAGATTCAAATACCTCTCCATTCGTGGAATACCTTTCCCTGTGACCATGAGTCCCCTTACCCGGCTCATGGTACAAGAGAAAAGAGAAAAAAGTAATAGGGCTTGAGTTTTCTGGGAAACTATAGACCTGAATGAAATGTAGCTTAAAAAGTCAGCAGATCAGACGATGCATCATTATCAGTTCTTGTGTGTTATTTTGATATTTATGTTACCTTTCTGGGAAGGGAGCCTCTTAATAGCAAGGTTTATTTTGGAATACTCAAGGAATATATATCACCAATAACTGGGTAGGTATTTAATCAATATTAACTAATGACTGATAACACAGCTACAGAAATTCTAAAAGTATTGAACATTCTACCTGTAGGTATGAGTTACCTCCAGAGGACCTTTTTTATTGCTCAGATGTGGCCTTTCTTTCTCTAAGCCCAACTCTGCTAGTGAAATCACTACCCTCCCCCCAACACGGGACATGACATCCACGAGTGAAAGTCTCCCTGGTGGCATGGGAGATCCAGGGATGAACCTGGCCCTGGCATAGTGGCGTCAACAATGCCATCCTGACCAAAAGGGGGAAAGAAGTGTAACAGATACGATATCAGTGGCAGAGAGAGTTCAAATACAGTCAAGAGGCTACTCTGGAGATTACTCTTATACAAGCTTCAGTTAGACATTGTTTCCTATCATAGCTTGCCAAGCCCCAACCAAAACCATTCCCGCCAATCCTAAAGAAAACCTAGAGGATTACATAAGGTTCTACAAAGGTTCCATACACTAAGGTAACTTTTCAGAAATCTACAACCTAGAGACTGGTTCCTGGACAAGATAAATCCTGAAATGCAGAGGGACCAGCCTCTCCAGAATATCAACTAGCTCCATCTCCCTATTCCATATTATCAACGGCCCTTTCCAACATGCAAAAGCTAGAATGGGCATAGCCCAAATACCCCTAAAGAGTGGGAGAGATATCAAAGGTGATGGTGGAGTTATACAGAGAAGGTTGGGTTTAAATGAGTACAACTGCTGAATCATTATATTGATATTTCTTTTAGTCACCAGTATCTTAGAGCATACTAAAAGGAAAAAGCTAAAATTGTGGAACTGTAACCCATACCAAAATCTGAAATCTGTTCTACACTAAAATTGTTGTGATGTGCTTTGATATTTATTGCTTTTCTGAATATGTTATTTTCACAAAAAAGAAAAAAAAAGTCGACTGTGATGATAAATGCACAGCTATATAATGATATTGTGAACCACTGATTGTACACGTTGGAGGATTATATGGTATGCGAATATATACTATATATCAAAAAAAATAATGATAACAAAAAAAATCATAGATCTAGCAGAAGATTCAAGAAGACTTCTGATCTTATCTCCCGCCTGTAGTTGATCACTTTCTTTAATAATTTCAAGAGACTGTAGACGGTGGATACATATTAGTAACTGCCAAAGCTGGATGATGTACTTGTTCCGTTCTTTCTACTAATATGCATGTTTCAAAATGTTCACTATAAAATGTTAAATAAAAAAGTATTGAGCATTGTAAAAATGCAATTCATTTAATAAATAGTTAATATCTTCAACCATCATCAATGTTGCCTAACAATTGCTCTAGCACGTATCTTACTGTACTCCCTCTCGGATGGCCACTGAGTGACCAAATGTGTATTCTCATAGGCTTGTGTATTGTAAATTAACAGTATATTATTAACCAAGTTGATATTTTACTGGCAAAATTTTAAAGGATTAAATTGTGTAAGAGATGGCCTGGTCAATTTCCACGTTAGTAGGTCAAATTACTGAGTTCCACAGGTCCATAAAGAATCTGGATGGACAATAAACCCCATCCCAGCAAGGTGGTGGAAATCACCCTGAAACAATGACACTTATGACCCAGAGTCTACTCTCAGCTCATCCATTTACTAGCCAGATAACTTGGGGTAAGTCACAGAAGCATGCTGGGCCACAAAATTTCTTCATCCACTTACAAAAAATGAGGACTGCAGACCTGCCCTATCTGACTCACATGGCTGTTAAGAAGATCAAGTCAAACAAGGTGATGTCCATTAAAAAATATTTTATAAACACTGAAGTACTCTGCAACTATGTCAGTATAAAAATTACATAATTATTATTGTCACTTAAGAGTTCACACAATGTGTTCACACACACAAAACAAAGTGATGAGAGTTGTGTCTGAAAAGACAAACATGTCCCCAAATTCCTAGGCCTTACCTAATTGCACAATGGCCTTTCTTTATAAATTCCCTACTTCATCAGTGCACTAAATAGGTATTGTTTTGCTGCTATTAACTTATCATTTGTTTCTCTGGAAATTCCAAAACTCAGGGAATCTCTTGGATCGAACATAATAGAGGCTTTAAAAGGAAGAATTTTTAAGTGCAAAGAGAAAAGCCAGTGGATACAAAAACAGAATTGTGGAATTTAAGACTGGAAAGGACTTTCAAGATGATTTAGATTCTGGACCAAACCTGTCATTTTCTAAGTGAGGAAATTGAGACTCAGGGAGCTTGAGGTCACATAGACAGTGGCAGAGCAAGGCAAGAACCCTGGTCTTCTGACGCCATTCATTTACTGATAGAGTCTAACCCCAAAGCGTTTAGCATCTAAGAGCCCTAGTGCTGAAAGAGTTAATGGACAATGCTCAGCTGCCCAAGTCCCAGCAGCACAAAGCTATTCCAAGACAACGCATAACAGGAATACCAAGGGTCCATGAACCCAGAGGGAGTAAAACTGCTGGTGCCTAATGGCGCCAGAAAGCATGTTGACACACTGCATGTGGTTACACATGAAAGGCAAGTGAATAGGAAAAACAGTTTTGAATCTCAGCCCATTCTAATTTGGGACTGGCTCTGGGCACCTACTAAAGGGCTGGGCCACACCCCGGCCACTCAGTTAAATGACCCTTCAGTTCCTTTATTCTCTATTCTGCATCCTCAGTTAACCCCTTCTCTGCCTTCACAAGGGGTGACAATCACCAGAAAAAGAGGATGCTCAACGAATTTCAGGGTCCAGAAGTGAGCATGGATGATTGTGGTCATTTTGTAGTGAGAAGATTCTGAGTTTGGATTCAAATGATACCCACTAGGATCTACCTTTTCCAAGCAAGTAGTAAGCCTGTAAAAGAACATTCCTGTAAGTATGGGTCTTCAAGATCCAAAATCACCAAGCCTCTGAATTACCTGGAGACTCTGATTTGCTAAGGGTGGAGTGGGGCCCAGGTATCTGCATTTTAAATAAGTATCCCAGGTAACAGTATGATCACCAAATATTTAATATTCAATGTTCTTAAAGGAGTATTTTTCAAACTAATATAATCCATTAGTAGGTTAAAAAATAAATTTAAGGTCACCAACCAGCATTTCTCAAAAAATGAAAGAGAAAATGTGAAATAAAATGTCATAAAACAAAGTAGAAAATATCAGAGCACATCACACAGACAGCAAAGATAAGTATTGTTTTGTGAAAGTTTTGTTTTCAGTTATATCTCTGAAGCAACCAAGATGCAGTTCAATAAGTGAATGGATAAACAAACTGCTGTATATCCATACAATAGATTATTATTCAGCAATAAAAAGAAATGAGCTATCAAGCCAGGGAAATACACAGAAGAACTTTAAATGCATACTGTGAAAGAGAAAGAAGTCAGTTTGAAAGGCTACATACTGTGTGATTCCAACGATATGATAGTCTGAAAAAGGCAAAACTACTGAGATAGTAAAAAGATCAGTGATTGCCAGGGGTGCAGGGGGTGGGGATGAATTGTAGGTGGTATACAGAGAATTTTTAGGGCACTGAAATTATTCTCTATGGTGCCATAATGGAGGATATATGACATTATGCATTTGAGAAAACCCATAGAACTGGACGACACAAAAAATGAACCCTGATGCAAACTATGGGCTTTAGTTACTAACAATGTATCAAGATTGGTTCATCAATTGTAACAAATGTCCCACACTAATACAAGATGTTAATAACAGGGGGATATAAGGGAATTCTCTGTACTTTTTCTATTTTTCTGTGAACCTAAAATTGCTCTAAAAATATAAGGTTTATTATATATGAAAGAACCATATATGTCTGCATATACTATAATCTGCATAAGTCCAGGGGTCCCAGCACTCTAGACAGCCCACTCCTCAGGACTTCTCCTAGGACAGTTTCTACAGTATCTAGCACTCTGATCACAATGGACAGTTATAATTACTGGACTCTGCCAAAAGTTTGCTCCTGATGTACTGTAGATAACTGACAGTGTCTGCATGAAGCAACTGTTTGATAAGTGGGCCTGCCACGTTGATTCTCTTTCTCTTATATTCAGGGTAACTAGAAATGCTGAGGTTAAACAATGCTCTAGAGAACATCAGGTAAAAACGTTAACATATCCCAAGAATGAGAATGCTGAAAGTGATGGTGTGGTACAATGTCACTGCTTCACAAGGAACACCCTCCCTTTCTACAGTATGGAAAAGTAAGTATGGGGACTAGCAGCATTGCACACCCCTGGTGATCTGCAAATGTACCCACAGACACAGAAACCCTAGCTTTACCTTCTCTGTATGACCAAAGGACAGAAATTCTTAAGTCCCTGATGTATGATTCACAATTAGAAAAAGTCAACAGCCCTAGTTGATTATCAACACAGTTCCTTCCCAATAGTTATATCTATTTGTACAACAGAGAGTGAAAATGAAGTAAATGTCTGAGAAATCAGCCTTTGCTGGTATATTAAGTATACAAAAAGAAAGGAAAATGGTGAGGTATAATGTGGTAAGGGGAAGGGCAAGGGGAAATGGAGGAATAGGAGAGAGAAGATCACTGAGAAGACAGAGAATCAAACCCCAAAACTATTCTAAAATTGCTTGATGCTTTTCAGTAACTTGTTTTCATGTGGTAGAAATTGGCACAGCAGCTAGGATGCTTTGGGCCCATCTGTTTTTTAACTTAAATTGTAGGCAAGATTCAGAACAGACGGAATCAGCAGCACTGACCACGTTATATGTGTCTTGGGGAAGAAGACTCATAAAATGAGTACGTGGGAGATGGAGGAAGAGGGTGAAATGGGGCAAAAGAAGGGGAATCTGGAAACCATCCCCAGACAGAGAGGAAAAAATGGCCAGGACAAAACTGATGGAAAAGAGCTATTAAAGAGGCCAGAGCATCTAAATAAAGAAAGTCAAGGAGAAAAAAACAGCAAGTGCATCAAAATAAGGAGCCAGTAAATAGTCTAGCAACAGGGCCTAAAATGGCAAATTTGGGTGTCAAGAGCAGTGCCCTACAATTACACTTCTGAAAGACCCGATCAAGATCATCCATAGGTACTAAATCATGCATATTCCATGTACTGCTGGTAAATAGGCCATGCAATCACATCCTAGAGCTGGGATTGAAAGCTGGGTCCTTAGTTTCCTAAATGCAAGAGGAGTGATCATGCAGAATGGAAGATAGTATAGGACAGAAGTAGCCCTAGAAGAAATTGATAATGTCCCAATCCATATGGTGGACTGCCCAGGGCCAGGGCAAGCCAAGCCAGATACAAAGGGAATGACTACAGGACAGTTCTCAGTATATGCTCTTTATTTGGCCCACCATCCTCATCCACTGATTTCTGTTAAAGCCCCGAAGGCATGGATAAGCAGGTCTCTCACTTCTAAGACTGCTCGATCTTCAGTCAAGAGAAAAGATTTGGCAATGAGAAATGTCAGCCAAAACCCCATTCTGTAGGGAAATTAATATTAACATAAATAAACAAACCAAATTTTGTTTCAAACAAATAATAATACTGCACTGAAGGTTTGGGGACAAAACCTAGCAGCTAACTTTTGAACATGGTATTTGGGCCCTTGAAGCTGAAATCGCAAGAAGAACTCCAAACCAATACTGAACTCTAGCTAGTAGTTTTCTCTTTTAGAAGCAAGAGTTAGCAATTCTGAAACTATTTTCCTGGACATTATAGGATTAAGCAATTAAATAAATATATTATGGATAATGGGAGTCAGGTTTCTCACTGCTATAAGAGAAGAGAGTTACAAATTAGAAAGGGGAAAAAATAGAAGAAAACGTCGTTTTGGAATGGAATTGAAGATACCGTTAGGCTATAATATACATAGGTATATAGATGGAAAATTGCTAACAGAAGACTGTAGGTACATTTGTGTGATGTGTGTGTGTGTGTGTGTGTGTGTATACAGCTATTTCCTATCTCTCTCTGCTGAGAGCGACTAGAAACAATGCTCTAATAACAATGAGCATACCTAGTATCCATGGTTTCTAAATACCAATCTCCACTAAAAGAAACCAGGGCTCTTTGAAGAAACTGCTGACTTCAAAGCTGAAGCAAGAACAGTGCCAGATGTGCCTGGAACATCTTGTTGTGTCAGAAAATAAGGAAGTACTCAAAGAATGGCGAGGACATGTCAAAAGGACACAGGGGTTGGCTCCTCCACTGGCCAAATCTGGGACAACATGATCATCAAAAATAAATAAAGATGTAAGGGATAACATTTTGAATAAAATAAGAATCCATAATTCCATATTAATATAAACCAAACAAATACATGGAGATGGGAAAACTCTTCCTTATAGTAGAATTCCAACTGATAAATACAGAAGAATGATGGAACCGGAAAATTCACAATTTAGTAGCCACTGTAATAATAACTGATTCACGTTAAGAATCGCCATGAATGCTAAAACTAATAGGTGTAAGGTAATGATGAGTAACAGGATATTTATGTGGTCTCAAAAGCATCTCTCTGCATTAGTGCATTAATTCCAAAGCATAAAATTGAATACCCTTACAGTGGAGAAATCCGGTAGACACCAGTTTAACCAAATGATCAAAGTTAACATCATCAGTAATGGGACAAATCTCAGCAAGCCTCCTGAGATGATTCACTGAGAAGAACAAAACATCACTTCTATGGTATTCCTGCCCAAAGTGCACAACTTAAACCTAATCATAAGGCATTATTAGAAATATCAAATTAAGGGACAGTCTGAAAAGTAATGGGGTTGAACTCTAAAAAACGCCAATGTCATGAAATACAAAGAAAGACTTGGAAACCAGTTTGTTCCACATTAAAAGAAACTAAAGAGATAAGAGAAGAGAGTGAAATGCATAATCCTAGATTTTACTTTGCCAAAAAAGACATTTTCCAGAGAACTGATAAAATATGAACAAGGTCTATAGATTAAATAATATTATTGTATGAGAAATTATGTCCTGATTTTGATAAATGTACCGTGATTATGTCAGAAAATGACCTTAGTTTTAGTAAATACACAATGACATGTGTAGAGGTAAAAGGGTATCATGCCTGTAAGTGTTTCAGAAAAGCATGTATAGGTGAATATTGTATTTGTAAAGAAAGAGAAAGAGAAGGATAAAGCATTGTAGAAATCTGTTAATATTTTGGAGGTAATCTGAGCAAATGGTATACAGGAAATCTTTGTCCTATTCTTGCAACTTTTCTGTAAGTCAAAAATTATATCAAAATAAAAAAAATTAAAGATCCCATTTTTGGGGAAAATGAAATCATTTCTCCCAGCTCTCCTTTGGCAGGGAGTGTATGCTACCTTGGTTATCTCTTTCACATAAATCTTCTGTCTTCCATATAGCACCCTGAGCATCTTGAGTATAGAGATTGGGCTCTATACCATTCTGTGATCTCAGCATTTGTATGGAACCTATAGGTCATTGCTGATGATTAAGATCAAAGCCAAGTGTTTATTACTTAATCATATGCAACACAGGTGACTAAAAGGCTCCCTTAATTCTGGCTCCTCAACCTCAACTCAACATCTTGTCTATCTGTCTGTTTGTCTGTCTCTCTCTCTCTCTCACACCAACACACATACACACACAACTTAAAATACTTCACATTAAGGTAACTTACATGAGCTATAACTGTGGTTAGATTATTTTTATGTATATATTTAATTCTTAGCACAGCGCTTGGCATAAAATAGGTGCTCAATAAACGTTTGCTGAAAGAAAAAATGAACTTCCCACCAGGAACAACGTTAGCCAAAATTTTCCATACTGACAGACAAAATGGCCAGACACTAACTTGCTTTCCAGAAAGAATAACAGTACAAGGATGTTCTTACCCCTTGCCCAATAATAGATGATTTTATCAAAGATTTTCAAGTCAGTTCTTCCTAGCTAATTGGAATGGTTCAAAAACAGGCATGGACCTGATAAAATGCTCTTTTCAAATGATGAAAGTAAGAACTCTTCTAAAGTCTTATTTAATTTGGTACCAACAACCTACTAAACATGAATTATATATATTTTTCCATTATGGCTTTCCCGTTCTATACTATAAAGTGGAAGGTTTCCCAGAGCACTTATCATTTGACTGGAAACTTAACAGAGTGCTTGGGTGAGTGGGGAGTAGGGTAAAGAAGAGGCAGCACTAAAGTCTTCATAAGCCACATTGTCCAAAATTAATGATGAAATAAAGATCTGGTAAAGTCAACATTGAGAAAGTATAAGGTTAGAATCCAAGACAAAGCCCCTAACAATATCTCATTAATAAGTGTATTATAAGAACCTGAATTGCTTTGGGAGGTGCTAATGGAAGAGACTGCACTCCCACCTAATTATGCCTGGCTGTATGTCTGCATGCACCTGGTAGGGAAGGGCATACATTTCCACCCATTACCAGCTACAACAGGAGCAAGGTGGTGGCTGAAGAGGACTGGGGGGTGAGGCAGGATGGGCAGGATGTCAGTATTTCTAAGAGGATGAGCCTTTCTTAATTGTGCCTGACTTCTTGGGTCCACTCAATAGCCTATGCTTTGTCTTCAAAGAAAGCCATCTAAGGCGTCGTTTCCACCTCCACATTGCAGAATCAATTCTGTACCAACTTCCTAAATCTCCTAGATGCTGCCTGTAAATTCAAAGAATTTCAAGCATCAACAGAAACCCCCACCCCCACCCCCAGAACTTAGTTATGAACATCTGTTGTTTACAAGGGTTCAGGGCTGAGAGCTGCCAGACTTGTTCTGCAACCTCTACTTTAACAGGAGGCTGCCAGGCAGGGATGTCTGAATTTCATGCAAGGATACCCTGTCCCCACTGCTTATGCAGAAATTAGCAAACACAGCTAGGCATCCTACCATTGAAAATAATCTAGTTTGTTCAATTCATTTTATAATTCTGGTTCTTTAACCAGCTGTACCCAGAATATGTTAAGAAGTATAGCTATGCTCAATGACTCTCCCTGAATTTAAAACCTGAGGGGCAACGGGGGTGGGGTGTGGGGTGATTAAAGGCAGTTGCTGACAATAAGGATGCTTCTTTTTCATTTCCAAAAGATTCAGACACTAATTTTTTCTCATTCTTCCTAAATACTTCATTAACACTGAGTTCTTCCTACGTAACTGTTTCATCTCACAGTATGATACTTCAGTGCAGTGCAGGAATTAGATATTTAAATCTTTACTTCAATTAACTTGGGATCAAATCTAATAGAAAACATAACTGTCCCATCGTTTAGCTTTCCCCTGTATAAGCCAAGCCTGTGTCCTTCCTGGGTATGCCACCTTCTTTCCCGTCCTGGTAACTACTAAACCTGCTTTAAATGGGATCCTATTTTTAGGTTCACATGTCCATGTGCTATTATTCTCTTTCAGCCTGCCTGATTTTTCCCATTTCAATTACAAAAGTCTGTACAACAGAGACTGTCTTTTCTTCTTATCTTGTAAACCCTCCCACTTAACACAGCCAGCTCGTAATAAAGATGACATGGCTTCTGCCTTAAAAAGAGAATTGGATCAAAGTCAATTCATTTAATTGGCCGTGAATTCCTAAGAATTAAAGATCTTGTGAAGCAGCCACACATCGCTTCCTGTATCTACTGTGGAATTATTATGGGGTTTACAAGAGCTAAGAAAATGAACACCAAAAGCTCCCTTTCCCCAGCACCATTGTCAAGCGAGAGGATCACCAGTGTTCTCTGCTCTGCAAGCAGAAAGCCTGAGGGTGTGGCCTGCTGACATTTCAAAGGTAGTTCCTAAGAGAAACAGGAAGCTCTCAGTAGTCCCCAACATCCTCCCAATTGCTCATAAAACCACGTTTTGCTTCCACCCTGCCCTCTGTCATTCCCTACTCTAAAAGGATGAAATGAAGTCATTTATGCAGAAGCTTGGAAGCTTCTGTTTGGCGGCATGAAAAACAACCCTGCAAAACACGTTCTGTTATGCTTCTGAGGCTTGTACTGTGCCGGCCTTCTGGTCTTGATGATGGATGCCGCAGGAGCATCTGAACACAACTGATGCTTCTTTATTCACCCAGGTCATGTATGGTTCACATCGGCTGCAGCACTATACTTCTAGAGAAACCCAGTTATTCGGCAATTAGGGCTAACTATTGACTCCATTTGGACAAGGAAATCAGAAGGTGATTGTATGACAAATTTTCTCCTCTTGATGATTATGAGCCTGGATCTAAAAGTAACATACCAGGGTTGAACTACATGGGCCTTGTAAAAGAAACACCTGAGTTTGAGCCAAAACATACACTTGCTGAGTTTTTAAAGATACTGGCCATACAATTGTATGAAGTCCCATAACTGCGTATGTCTTACCCAATGTAGCCATACCATACTAATCAGGAGGGAGGGTGATTTGTTAGTCAGGAAGGCCCATAGAAGTTTCCGGGGAAAATGGAGACTAACATGATCTTACCTAGGCCAGGCTAGTGTACTTATCTCTGCAGAAGGAATAACTACTGAATCTAATCTAACAGAGCCATGCTCAGTCTGAATTCCAGACGATGAGAATAAAGTAGCTACTATTTATATTTACTATATACATAAACATTGTCCTAAGAGTTTCATATACATCAATTCACTGAATCATCCTAACAACTCTTTGAGACAGGTATACTACTATTATCCTCACTTTACAGATGCCAAAACCAAGGCAGATGAGAATCCTTACCCTAAATCACCCAGTTAGTAAGTGGAGGGAATCCAGAATTGCGAGCCCATAAAATCTGGATCCAGAACCAGTGATTTTTAACTATCATATTCTACTCTTCCCTGCTGGCAATGAAATAATTATATTAGCTACCATTTACTAAATTTCTATTAAATTATAGGCACTAGGCTAATGCTTTACATATATTAAATATAATCTCAGAGTTATTCTATCTAAGAGAATAACTCTTCAAGATAAGTATTACTTTCCACATTTCATAGATGATAGACTGCAGCTAAAGAGGGCTAAGTGACTGCTCAAGGTCACATAGCTGTAAGTGCAAGAGCCAGGACTCAGACCCAAGTTTGCCTGGCTCAAAATTCTGGGCCCTTTTAACTAAGTCACAAAGTCTCCCAAAGAACTTTCAAATGAATTTTCTGTGTTCCAAAGATTGGTTACCACCCTGCCGTGCTCATCTCCTAAGATGCCTTCTTGTACCTGTTTCATCCTGCTTTATCCATGTGTGAGAACTGCTCCCAACTCTTCCTCCAAAAAGGACCTCAACTACCACCCAAGATTCTGATGAACTGGGACAGTGGAAAATTCACCAAGGGACCATGTGTTAGTCTCTAAATAAAGGCAGCTTGAGCTGTGGGGAAGGAAAGCCAATCCTTGCCCAACACCAGATGCTACATCTGGGTAAATCTTCCCTGAGGGAACAAACAGCTTCCAAAAATGTCCAAAATGAATAAGTGACACACTGGTCCCAGAAAGTCAAAGGTTTTCCCTTCCGGCAGCTCCATGCTTCCTTCATCTTCCCTCCTTAAAGTCATACAATACTCAAAGAGGAACTTTCGGGTCCTCCACCCTTTCCGAGTTACATCAACAACTATAACATCCATGGCACAGAGACTCTGTGCTCTGAAATCCAATGCTATCCTGTTCCAATGTTCACCATTCCAATGAGAATGGTGAACAACTTTGAACTCAACTTCAGAGGAGGAATCCATCAACAGTAATGACATCACTACAGATTCTGTGATGTGCCCATTCAAATTCTGGGCCCAAGGCCAATAACACAGACTTTATAAGACTGTGTCTTTAATTAATTGTATACCAAACCTCCCACAGAAAGGAGTACTGCAGGTTGAATGTCTTCCAGATTCTTGAGATACCTAGCCACTGCTCCCTCGCATTCCTCCCAAATGGTAACATCACTTATGATCAGCCAAATACACAGATTTACTTTCCATGCATATCTTCTTAATAGACTGCTAATTTAATGTTAATGAGAATGGGATATTGTCTCATTCAGCTCTATCTCCAGTACCTACCTCAATGCCTCATATCTAATTAGCTCCCCAAATGTTTAGTAAATGAATGCACAAATAAATATATCTTTTAAATCCCTTTTCACTCTCTGCAATTTGGGTTCCACAAGCAATACAAGGGAAGTTCTCCTTTCTTTTTTCCTTCTAAACCTTACCCTTGGAAATGACATACATTTCTTCCATACACATTCCATCATCACCTCTCTATGAACATGCCCAAATCATTACCAAGAGCCCAGACCACTCTTATAGTCCTGAATGTAGCCATTCATTTTCTGTTGATTACTGGAAATTTCAGCTTCAATATCCTTCCAATACCTTAAACTCAACACATTTAAAAATCAAACTTTTCATAGCCTAGCCCTTCAAAAACAAAAGCCCTCCTCTTTCTAACTTCTGTATTTCTGTTAAAGGCGCCATTAATCTACCAGCCGCCGAATTCCAAAAGAAATGTTAAGGTCCTCTTCTTTTGTGCTTCTCAGCTCACATGAAACCCGAATCACATCAGTCAGCAATTGCTATTGAGTCTTCCTGCACCAGGTGTTTTCCATCTGTCACTGGACTGTGAACTCCAGGAGTAAAGGAAGCAGTATCTGTCTTGCTTGGCATGTCTGGCACAAGGTCAGAACATAGTATGTATTTGCTAAATGGACAGTTGGATAAATTCCTATTCTCTTCATTCCTACCAACTCCTCTAATTAAGATCCTTATTATCTACTGCAGCAACTGGTTTCACTGACTCAAATTTGTTTCTTGTCCAACTAGCAAACCACCACAGGGTTAGTCTTTGTTAAGGAGAATTCATATGTAAGCCTGGACACTAAGTTGTTCAAACCTTCAGAGGTTTCCAGTATCTATTATGTAAAGCCAAATCTGAATCATAAGTCAAGGCTTTCCCTATAGACTTTTTGCCCCAGCCAACCCAGTCTGCTCACTTCACCCCAAAAGTATTTTGTTCTTTCTTCTCACTGTGCCTCTCCTACCTACACATCCTGCCCTCCCCCCTCTCTCCATCTATCAAAATCCTACTCATTTTATTCTCAAATCCCATTTCTTCCTTGAAAGTGTCCTGACCACACCAACTACATGCCATCCCCACTACCTGTGACTGATGTTCTGCAGCACACACTTGGTCCTTATTGTCTTCTATTGAAGATGTGTGTTTTTGTTTTCAGGTATAATTTACGCCTAACTAGATTATAAATTTGTGTTGGAAAGAACCACTACTTTAATTCTTTGGATCTCTCCCCCTAAGAGGCTAGAACAATGCCTTAGAAATGTTCAACAAATAATTGTTGAGAAGAAGTTGGAAGAAAGAAAAGATATTGGCAGTAGGTTACAAAACAGCATAAGGTCTCTGCGAGGAACACAGCAGGATAAAAATGCAGTATTCCTCTAAAGACTAAACAGAAATTAAAAACCTAGTTGAAAATAAAAGAAAGAAATGAGCTATTAAAAGTAGGCGATCAAAACCAAGTAAGCTATGACTGAAGGGTAATTTACAGCAAGTCTATGTTAAAAAAAAAAAACAGACAATGCATCATCAATTGGAGTCCTGCTGGGTAATATTAACACAGATTCCACTTTAAAGAGACAATCAAAAGCTCAGCAATAAGTAGGAATACATTTATCCTCTTCAGGGAGTCAAAGAAAATGCAAGAACCTCTTTCCCAGGAAGGCTTCCTACCCTCACATAATATTTTATCTCTGCTCTTAATCAAACCAGGTTGACAGAATTTCAGATATTAATAGGATCCTCCCCAAATTCAAAGGGATGGGGGAAGCCATATTATCTGTATTAAACAAAGCAGAATAAAGTAGAAACAAGTAATTGCTATAACTCCCATTTCTCACTCTTCCAATAGGGGAAGGGAAAGAGAAGGGGAAGGATGGGACCACAAGGTCAGACTTTGAATCAGAGCTGTATGGGTTTTAATGAGGATGTTTGCACTGAGCGCTGTGTGGGAGAGGACAAAAGGTGGGCAGAATCAAAGCAGAATAGGAAACAGGGTCAAAGAGTGAGAGGGTAATGGCTTCTAGGGGAAGAGGCTTTCCAAGAAAAGATGAAAAAAGCAGTTCAGCGATGTTTGTCCCTAAATGTAGTCATTAAAAAACTGTAATAAAATACCCAACCAAACCCAGAACGAGTGGTTGAAATCTAGCCAGGATGAGAAACTGGACTGGAAAAGGGTGGGACGAATGCATGTAGACTGGCTTCAGCCCTGGCCAACCTGCCCCATCTCTATGTGAATAGTTTCCACGTCCCTGTGATGAGTCTGTCCAGAGCTGCTGCTGGCAGCTGCTCTCCTGGCAGCACAGAGAGACAAATTCATGGCATTGCTGGGCCAACAGCTGCTATGGCTCCAGGGAAGGTGATGAGTGCCTGCTGCGAAACTCTGGGCAGGGAATGGACTATTCTAGGGACCAGTCTTAGAGTCAGCAAAATTGAGGCTGAATACAAATACAGTACAACTGCCAGTCTAGAGACACAAGGAAACTAATAGCCCTTTCTCTGTTCCACCTTCATTAACTTTAGCATTTGATTCTTACCCTCACATTTGGACCCCATTTTTTCTATTTCCAAGGGCACAACTTCCGTTTAAACCCACATTAACCTCACTCCTGCACAAGACCTTCTTAACGCATTGTCCTCCCACCAGTCTCTCTGTTCCAGTTGATCTTATGCACTGTTGCCATAGTTACCTTTCTAAAGCACAGTCATATTATGTTCCTTACTCAACTGCCATCAATGGTTCCCCATTGCTTACAGAATGAAGCCTAAACCCTGCCTGGCATTCATGCACCTCTATAAGTTGGCCCCTACCAACTTTTCCAGGCTAATTTCACTATCACATTTTTTGTATTCTTCTTCAGCAAACAGGTGAGCTATGCACCAGGCCTGTTTTTTACTACCTTCATGTCTTTATCAACATTGTTCTTTCTATCTAAAATGCTTCCGTCTCTATCTTATCTTCCTCCTCCTACAACCTCTGCTTGTCTCAATTGTATTAGGCTTAAAGGACAAACACCTAGAGTCAGAACCTTTATTTTTTTCACCCATTAAACCTCCATAAAGCCCTCCTCAGCTCTTGGGTCAAAAGAAATCCTTCTTCTCTATGCACTGTGAGTATGGGTGGGTGGTCATGGTCTTTTATACACTTGCCCATTCACACAGGCCAGTGGCTGTTACCTGACCCCCAAAAGGTTTTCCCTTCTTCTATATTAATAGAAATCCTACTTTCTGGACACCCAGAATATTAAGTACTTTTCCCAACTTCCGTTGCAGCTCAGTGTAGCCACATGACTAAGTTCTGGCCAGTGGGCTATGAGCTGAACAGATGTGCCACTTTCAGTCTGTACCTTTAAAGGATAGGGCCGTGTATGCCCCTTGTCCTTTTGCATTTTCTGCTGGTTGGAACAGGAACACGGTGGCAGTGAGTCATGTTGGGTCACAGAGACAAGAGTAACACCCTAGGAACAGAATAAGGAAGCTGAGTCCTCAACACAGCCCTAGATGGCTAATATCCAGGCTTTATTATGCTAGAGAGAAATCAACCTCTATCTTGTGTAAGCTATTATTATTGGGGTGTTTTACAGCAGCCAAACCCATAGCCTAACCAAAAGAGACATGCCTAAAATGCCTTTCCTGTGCCAAAACAGTTTTTTTTTTCATTTGCTAACAAATGTTTCAAGCTTGGCCCTGTGGTGTGCCTGCCAAGTGCCAGATCAGTTTCAGCAAGCAGCATGGTTGTCTCTGTGCAGCAGTGTTCGTTCATGCAAATATCTGAATACTTGATAACCTTTTACAACATAAAAATAAGGGGGAAATGGAACAATGAACGTGCTTTAGCTAGTGTTGTGTTGAGGAGAGATCATATCACTGCAACAGTGAGACAAGGGTAGAAATCATTAGCCATACAAACTCTTCTACCTCAAACAGATGCTCACTGGATTGAAGCAGG
The DNA here is from genome assembly GCF_023851605.1 of Tamandua tetradactyla. NCBI lineage: Eukaryota > Metazoa > Chordata > Mammalia > Pilosa > Myrmecophagidae > Tamandua > Tamandua tetradactyla. Next base: position 64,036,331 of record NC_135330.1, on the reverse strand, counting down.
CAGACTGTGGGTTTAAGTGTAGAGGAAAGAAGAAAGTTAAGGAGAAGATATCAGATGTTGAAATATATCAGAGGAAGTATAATTCGGAATTTATCATCTATATTTATGGTAATGGAACCCACCTACCCCACATAAATCTGTGGTTTGACTTTCATATACATTTTTAGGAATAAATTGTGTATGAAAGTAGGACGTTGCCTAGAACTCTCTTATGGAGCTTCTCACCACCTCCCCTGTCTTAAAGGCATGTGTGTGTATATGTCATCTCTTCTATTAGACTGTACCACATGACAATGCCTCTAGGTGACCATTTTTGACCTACAAAAGCAGCAATTTTATATGTTTTGATCGAACAGATTAAAGCTCTTGAGTTTGGGGGTCTATCTTAACCAACTTTGAATCTCTCATAATGCCGTATACATGAAAGTGTTAATAAGAAATTTCTGGGATTAACTTTCCCCCTGCTTTTGAAAATTTCTGTGTTCTAACAGCATTTTGCTCCTACCTCTGAAAAAGTCCTTTTCACATTATATTGCTTACATGTCTCTCTTTCCTCTTAGGCTAGAAGTCCTAGAGCTTATCTGAATCCCCCATGGAATTAGTACAGAGACTAGTACCCAAAAGGTAGTTAATAAAAGCTTACTGAATAAGCATATTGTTACTCAGAAAAAGGTCACATAGGAAGCTATTGAGCTAAACTACCATAAAGTGATGGCTAAAGGAGTGGACCAGTCCTCCTCTTACAGGTCTTCATAGCACCTAGGTACCTTTCTTTCACGATGCTTCACCAACTTTAAATTTCATACCTAAGATGTGAGGATTCAATGAGATGATCCATATCAAGTACATTTCACAGTACCTGGATAAGAATAAATGATCAAACAATATTTACTTTTCTTATTTTTGTTTAACTTTTTTACAAAGATTTTTGGAGGTGGGGCTGTTTCTCTTTTCTTAAAGATGAGCGGATTTGGGGCCTTCCTCCTCTGTGCTTGTATATGATTTCATTATAGCACTTACAACACTGCTGTAATTGTCCGTATAACTGTCTGTTCCCACCAACAGACTGTGAACCCCTGAAGAGAAGGACTGTACTCTATTTGTTTTTCTATACCCAAAGTTTAGCACAAAGCTTGGTATAAATAGAGTTTAATAAATGCTAAATGAATGTTAAAAAAAATTCATAACTAATTTGTGTGATTGTTTAATGCCTGTTTCCTCATTCTATTATAAGTGCCATGTGAAAGAGTCAGTGCTTGCTCACTGCTGTATCCCAATGAGCTTGGTATACAATAAGAGTTTAATAAATGCTAAATGAATGTTAAAAAAATTTATAACTAATTTGTGATTGTTTAATGCCTGTTTCCTCATTCGATTTTAAGTACCATGTGAGAGAATCAGTGTTTGTTCACTGCTCTATCCAAAGGCAAAACAGGATAAAGGTAAAAAAAAAACTATTCCTTTACTTAAGCTCACCCTAGCCTCTCCACCCTCCCACTCCCAAACACTCCTGCCTCCTCTCAAACCGCACATGCTGTTCTCTCCTCTCCTACACATTCCACCTTTAAAAACTAACCTAGATCCTACTTGCTTCAGGTAATTCACCTGATGATTCCAGACTCTTTATCCTGATAATTTATCCCTGATCTCGTATCACAGCTATTTCTATATAACACCAAAGATCTTTTAATGAGATCATTATTGCTTTATCCTGTTTCCTGAATTCAAATCCTTTCTTCCTAGTCAGATTTGAATTGCTGTGGATATAAGCAACAAAATTCTCCTGTATCTTCTGACTCCTATACAGCACTAAGCATATATATGGCTTTCAAAAAATATTCAATGGTTGTTTGGGAAAACAATGGGAGTTAGGCACCAGGTTTATCAAAAGTGAAATCAATTCTTGCATCCTTGGAGAAAACACCCTATTTCTTTATGTGATTTTAATCAGCAATTCAGAGGACTTAACATTTGTACTTTAGTTTATAATAAATATGTCCCTTAAAAGGAAGGTATAATACAGCTCTAAAAATCCAATGTTATTTTAAATCTCACAGGAGTTCACCAATAGAATAAACCCACTGTGAAGCATTTTTCTAAAACGAGTAATTCTGCCCCCACTCAAGTCCTCATTTACCAAATACAAAAGCAACATTTTACTGTATCAGGGTTGCTTATAGTACAGAGAACAGGACTTGGGAAAGATAAGAGACTCTGGGGAGAAAACATCTGGAGGAAATTCTCATTCTGGTTTATACTGTGAGTATAATATAGTCTCAATCTTAACTGCCAAATTTCTCAGATCTGGCATGTACACTATAATTTGTGTTCTATACTAAAAAAATAATAAAGGGCAATAAACAAAAATAGAAAATATGGAAAATAAGATACATTTGGTATTAATTCTCAAATTCATTTTCTCCATTAATTTATTAATTCCATTCATTTACTCATGCAAAAATATTTTCTGAGGATCTATTTTATACCACATATCATATTAGGCACTGTGGGAGATGGAAAGATCAATCAGACAAGATTATACAGTCTAATAAAGGAACATAATACAAAGCAAACAGTGCTAAATGTCCTAAGACATAAATAGAGTGGTGTAAGAATTGAAGAGGGGGAGCATTCTTTCTTCTGGATGAATCAGGAAACTTTTTTGAAAAAGGTAGCATCTGAGATGGGTCCTAAAATATGGGTATGGCCTAAACATACAAAGATGTGAGGATTGGACATTGATTTCAAGCAACAAGAACGACTCACTGCAGGCAATGTTCTGTTTGGCTAGAGTATAGCAGAGGAGCAGAAACAGGAAATAAGGTTGGAAAGAAGGTCTCGGCCAGTTGTAGAGGGATTTGAAGACCAAACCAAGAAGTCTGCATCTTTGCAAACAGAACAAGTCTTCTAAAACTTTAATGTGCACAGAAATCACCTGGGGATCTTGTTATATGGTCTAGGGTGGAGCCTAAGATTCTTTTTAACATTCCAGGTAATGCAGATATTGGGAGGCCACACCTTGGGGCACCCAATGGAGAGCCACTGCAGGTTTTGTACTGAGTAAATGCTTGATGACCAGTGTGTTCAAGGAAGACTAAATCTCATGATAGTGGATCAGGAAGACTGGAATGGAGAGAAGCTGTAAACCGTGGTCCTCAACTGTGGCTTCATTAAAATCACCTGGGAGGTGGGCCACAGTGGCTCAGTGGCAGACTTCTCGCCTGCCATGCCAGAGACCCAGGTTCGATTCCTGGTGCCTGCCCATGCAAAAAAAAAAAAAAAAGTCACCTGGGAAGTTTTTACAACTGTTACCCAGGCTCTACTCCCAAAAATTTCATTGGTCTGGACTAGGGCCCAGATTTCAGTATTTTTAAAAAGTTCTCCAGAGGACTCTAAATGTACAGCCAGGGTTGAGAACTTCTGCTAATGATGACATAGTAAGAAGTGTATTTAGGCAAAAAGATGGTGGTGATCTAAACTAGGGCACTGGTGATGGGAACAGAGTGAAGGGGCCAGCTGCTTAACAATTATAAATGTAGAAGGAATAGACTTTAGCAGCTGCCTGGACAGGGATTTAGATGTATGGCTACAGCATAATACATTTCTTCTGGTTAAAGACAGTTTGATGAAATAGTTAAGAACCCAGACTCTGGAGCCCAACTGTCTGGGTCTGAATTTCAGCTCTTACTCAGTGAGTAAGAGAGAGAGAGAAAGAAAGAGAGAGAATGTTAAGAAGGGTCCATGTGACCTTAGGCAAATTCCTTAGCCCCTTCATGCCTCAAGTTTCTCCTTTGTAAATTGAGGATAATAAAAATAACGAATATGTGGAGTTGTTGTTGTGGGGACGAATGAGTTAACACATATGTAAACCACTTAGAACCATGCTTGGTACATAGGAATTATAAAAGTGTTTGTTGTTATTATTAATATAGTTCATCATCTATGCCTCTCTAGGACACTGAATTACATGTAAAAGGAGAAGTCCCTGAGGGCTCTAGACCTTCAGCCAATTTGAAGGCAGTGGATTATCTGGAACATGCCAAATGGATTCAGGTGGTGCACTCTGCCTCCCTCCACCCTGGACCATATTCCCAAAATCTCTAAAAGGAATAGCCATGGAGATCCCTACTTGAACTGCTGGTCCTTGGTGCTACGCGTCTTAGCCAGGAAGCGCTCAGCCAGCTTCTCCAGGTTGCGGGAATAGTCCATCTCAATTTCAGCCTTCTTTCGGAAGAAGTCCTGGAGGTCCTGTAATAGCTGTACCCGAAGCTCACACTGCTGATCCAAACATTTCATCTGCTCTGTGAGCTGAGCACGGATCTCTGAAGCAAAATGAAGGAAAGTCAGTTCAAGATCTGTAAACCAGCAAACATACACATCAACCAACATCCACCAACATTTCATTTAGTTGTTTCCTACACCCTGGGAAACTCAAAGCCCTTAATAAAAAAGCCTAAAGCCTTAACTGGCCAAATGATGTGAGACACCTCAAACTCTTTTCAGACCATTGAGAAACATTGTGAACCAGGAAGCGACTGAATCATTTAAGAGAAACTGCTTATTTAGACATAATAATATCCAAAGCTACCATTTATTAAACAACTTATTGTGTTTTGGGAACAGTATTGAGAGCCCAAATGAATTATTTCCCAATCACCCCATGAGGAAAATACTACTTTCATTCCCATTTTAAAGATTAGAAAACTGAGTCCTGAAGAAGTCAAGCTATTAAGCAATGAAGCTGGGATTCCAACACATACAGACTGAATTTGGAGCCCAAGCTACATATTATACTTCCATCATTTTAAAATGTTTTTCAGTACTTTCATGAGGTAAGGCTGGTATATTTTAAGGAGGTAGAAAAAGACCTTCCCAAGATTAAATAGTGGCAATCAAGAATGAAACTAGCAAACAGACTTTCTAAGCAAGCAACCAATTCGCTGTCAGTCCAATTCTATAGCTTCCAGTATCAAAGGAAGTAAATCAATCTTCAAGAGTCTGGACTTGGGAAGAGAGTTTTCATCAACAAATATCACTCATATCTCAGTTGCTTCATCCTCAGCAAGGCCTCAGAGCTTCTGCTATGTCAGAGCTAGAAACATTTCTGGTTAAGCTCTAGTCTGGCCAGAGTCCCACAGAGCTAGCAAACACGCTCTCTCTGGCACAGCAGCAATGGCAGCTCCACATGCAACCAGATCTGCCCCAAATGCATGAGAGCATTTGTTCCTGATAACAGACACTAATCAGATAGAGGTGTAGCAGGCAGACCTTGCACCCACAGAAAGTAGCATGCCAAAACCAGACTGCTTTTCAGCTCAGAGAAGGTCTGCAGTAAGTATCCTGCTCAAATTATGTCCCAATTCCCATGTGAGTCAGAATGGAGTCATTTCTTTCATTCCTTTCCCCTGCAAGCCTGCTCAGCGATAAGTGCCTTTGGATATGACAGTGACTCAAATTCCAAGGAAAATGAGCACCTATATTATGCCTTTCCTTATGCATGCTCAAATTAATTCCCCAACAGTACGGCCATAATGACACTTTCTGTCTACACTAATGCTTAAGGGATGTAGAGTTTTCATATATCAGAGGCAAATCCAGGATCCAGGCTATGATGTTTCAAGGTGTCCAATCATTCCTTCCATGAAGCATTTAACTTTGCCTTGAAGCAGTCAGGGGCCCAAAATCTATTCCTATCTTCATTTTTTTGTTTCTATTTTTACAGATATCAGTATGTAGCACAAGCATCTGGCCACTTGTGGGTGATCTTGGATGATACTTTAAAGAGTTCTCACCCATTCATCCCTGCACCTCCCATTGCAAACTACAGTGCCAATCAGCCCCGTGGTGACCTCACCTGAACTGAAACTTAGCACCAGAGGATTGTTTTAAGTAGACAGGAGGCTGTGCAGAAAAGCCGCCTACCTCATCACTCATCAAAGCTCTCTTGTTCTGTGTTTTTTTGGAGTCTGATTACATGGGTGTTAGGGGTAAAGATCTACAGAGGTCACGTCAGGCATGTTTCTTGCCAGGGATTTTTGGACCTCTTAAAGCCCTTGTTGAGACTTTCCTAGAGGCATCTTTCCAGCTATTCAAGAAAAATTGGGAATATTAGTGGGCAGACTGTGGGAGGAAAGCACATTCAAAATGCTCTTTGATATGACTTACAACTTAAATAAGAATTGGTGTTTCTTAGAGCCGAAATGCTCTTCAGTTAGTCAGTAATAGATGTACAAGGAGATGTGGATGGGTAGCGTAGGCTGTCAGTTCCCTCTAAGTCACCTAAAATTCACTTAAGACTTTACCTTAATAATCTAATTAGCCAGGGAAGCAGAAAGGAATATGGCAAGAATGAATAAAACCCCCAAGCCCTCGTCAAGAAAAGAGAGTATCAGACAGATTCCCATAACGCCTGTGAAGTTCTAGAGGTAAGCCGCTCCAGCATTGTCCTGTCCAAGGAATAAGTACTGAAAGAAGACCTCTGAGGTAGGTGAATTAATCTAAGGAGCCCCCAAGCACATCCAGCCAGCACTCTCAGACTTCTGCCCTGACTTCCCCAACGGCACACAAAGAGTGGGCAGTAGCACACACTACATGCCACCCTCAGGCATCCCCTCCAAGCCCCTGACAGGAAGGGAGCAAGTCTTTACTGAACACCTTCTATGGGCCTTTATATATATTATCTCATTTAGTCCTCACAATTAATCTATAAGGTATTCCCAATTCCCTGACTATACAGTTGAGAAAACTGAAGGAATTTGGGTAAGTAGTTTACCAAAAGGTCATAAATTCAGTAAATGTGGAGCTGAAGCTAAATTAAGATTTGGCTGACTTGTCAAGGAGGTTAGTAGTGGGGTAGGAAAACGAGAACTAGAACGCCGGCGTGGAATCTCTGAATGTACAAACAGTGATTACAATTCCCACCACTGGAACATCCCCTTCTCCACCTTTCGACTGAATTGGTGACTCCCCTTCAGAGTCAAATTGAGACTATCCCACTGACTCATTAACTAGTCTATATTTCAACTAGCTCACAGCAGCTGGGCTGGACTGGATCCCTTCCTTACTTCCTAGATCTACTCTCCCAGACAGATTTGGAAGGAGTGCTTTTCTTACACTACATGCACACCCAGAGGTCTGCCCAGTAAGCCTTGAGGGCAGAGAAAGTGAGAAAGGGATATTCCTCCCTTGATCCAGAAAAAGAAGTCTCCACTCATAGATATGACTATGTGGTTTATTTCTGATATGACAGTGTGGAGAATCCTTTCCCTCTACACTCTCAGAGTATACACAGAGACATTTAAAGAAGACTCTAACCACCCCCACCCTCAGGCCCGCAGCTCCAGGACAGAATGGCTGCTCTGTCCAGGGCAGATTGTGCAGCCTCAGGCCTTTGCTCCCGCTGTTTCTCAAAGACAAACAGTGGTCCCCGAGAAGGCAGCTGCGGCAGCCTCAGTATTCTACCCGTGTGCAGAAGGGGCAGGAAACAATAGGACACTGAATGCCAGCACGCCTGGGCTATGTGCCCAGGCTAGAGGCCCCTCTGCATCCTGACCTACCAACAAACCACAAGGGCAGAAAAAAGAAAGGAGCAATTTATAAAAACATGGAGAAAATCCTCACAGTTCCCTCGTATGCTTAGAAAGTATGCATATGCACACACATGCACATTCATACACACACACTCATTACACCTACACTGTAGTTCTCCATGCCAACTCAAGAAGGCTTTACAAATCCAGTGGACACTTGGTAGAGAGTTCCTAGAGCTATGGGGAGGATGGAATCCTTGTAGGTTCCCTACCAAGAGCTACATGGCACACAGTCCAACTCTCATTTTCTAGAAGTAGCTGTATCTCAGAGGTCTGAAAGAATCCCCTGGCCATCCACAAAACCAAAGTACTAAGGTCACTATGAACTACATGGAATGATATATGGTAAAAATGACCTGCCCTGTGAATACAACATAGCCTGTTTATTCAGCAACTCTTTCCTGAGCTCCTACTGTATGGCAGGCTCTGTGCCTAAGCCCTGCCCTAATGAAGCCCGGATTGACAAGGAAGAGGAAGGAAAGGAAATGCTTTTGCTTTGAATATTGCTTATAATAACAAAGTCATAGGAATAGATCTAAGGTTTAAAAATCATCAGTCGCAGACAGAAATCAAGCAACAAACCTAAAAAAAAACCCTCAATATCCCCAGCCTCTCTTTTCCACTATAATTATTTTTTAATGACACAAATAACAACTGCCGTTTCCCTTGTAAGAAGGACAAAAAATTCAGAACAAGTTTCCTGAGCATCAGAACTGATCTGCAGTTGATACTTCATTCAAGGAAGAATTCAAGGCAAAACTGAAACTCACCATTCTGGAATTAGAATAGCAGTGATGGTGGTAAAACCTTGTGAATATATTTTAAAAAAACATTGAATCGTGGGCTTTACAAGGGTGAATTTTATGGTATGTTAATTATATGTCAATAGATTTCAAAAATGAATTTAAAAATTTTCACCCGCCAAATAGCATGCTCTGTTAAGCACCACCCTATGAGCTAGAGGGGAAATGGCTCAACAAAGTAAGCACCAAGAGGAGGAAGGAATTCTGTTTGCATCTTTCCATTTGTATGGCCTGAATCTCAGTTTTGCCTTGACTATTCCTAGAGCAAACCTTGGAAGCAGACTCTCTGGATAGGAGGCTTGGCCGAGACATTTAACTCTACTGGCTAGTCACCATTTCATCATTCCTGAAGGGTGTCAGATCAAAACCTGGCAAGGAATGATTTTATGCATGAGCTCAGATCCAGGATCAGCAGACACAACCAGCACAGTTTCCCCTAGGAAATGATGACTCCAAATTCACATTTGGCCACAGCTGAGATACTAACTACACCTGTCCTGGGAATTTGGAAGAAGTTCATTACTGTGAAGAGTCACAGTAAGGATGAAATTGGAAAAACAGCTTGTCTTAATAGGACACCGATCATTTAACAAAATCAGTCAGGGTCCTGCCATATAGACAATCGTAACACCTGCCAATTCAGGAGACACAAGCATGCCCTCACTCTAGAGAACACCCTGGGAGTTTACCAGTCAGTAGAGTATAGTGAGTGAGTTGTGTTCAATTCAGAGATATTAGCCCTTTTCTTTCCCTCTTTCAAAATTTATCTCCTTCTTCAGAATTTTCTCTGATTAAGTCATTTGGAACCTCCTCCTATGAATCTCACATTTCCGAGGAGAAAATGGGGGTGAGAGGGTAGGCCAGGAAAAAGACATAATCTTTCAGGAGACTATCATAAGCATGTCCTTTCCTTCTCCTTGATGTGAGGATATGTGGGGGCAGGAGCGGCGACACCCACAGCTTCTTTCTGTTCCCTGTGCACGGAGCATGAGATCAGCCCACTGGGAACCTGGCCTGACTGCCAGTCTTTTCCCACAAAATCTGCCTCACCTGCTTTTAGCCCTTTCACAAACACATGATGTCACCCCAGCCATCTCAGGAATATTAATTCCTAGTCCCTTTCCAGCAAGTGTTATATAAGAATACAATTGAGGCTTTCATCAGGCTCCACTCTCCATATCTCTTACCAAGACCTCTTATCACAACAGTAATCAGCCCCTCTCAAAGCTGTTCCCCAGGAAACAAAATGCCAGAATGCCTGCCAAGCCTAGCTCTTTACCCTGTTAGTTTGCTTTTCTACAAACTTAGGTCTATGAAACTCTTAGTAGTGGGGGGGACATTTAAAAATCCCTGTTAGACAGATGAGACAATCAAAGCCCAGAAACGAAAAGGGAATTCCAAAATCACACAGCTATTTAGTTGCAGCTCCAGGCCTGGAACCTAGGTCTCTGCATTCCCATGCCAATGGTCTTTCTTACTTAATCTTATTGCAAACATTTATTTGGATACCTGCTAGGTGCTCTGGGAATATAAAGACAAAAGTCCTCCCTCCAAATTAGCAGAGTAGAAGGGCAAAAACAAGTAAAAAAACAAATAAAAAACTGTTACAAATAAGGTGAAACAATAATATAGACAAATGAAATATGCACACAATGCCGTCAGAGCAGAATGGAGAGATACCTCAATCTACATGCTATACTCTTGAATTACTTAGCTATGAGTAGTCAGTATCCCAAAAAAAGGCCACCAAGCTACTTTCACTCAATTAAAAAGAGCAAATAATCTTAGTCAAAGACTGTGATTGACAGCCTTTTCCCTTGTTACCTTATATCACTGAATACGACACAAAAAATATTCATGGACATATTCCACAAGCCAGTCCAACCAACCAACCAACCAAGAAAAGCTTCCAGAATATGTGGATGCAGTAGTTATTCATTGTTTTTCCTTCTTTGCATCTATATCCTCCCCAACTCTTAGTTCATATGCTTTTGGAAAAGCTGATTCCATCTCTGTCCTTCCCAAAGATGGAGCATTTTACTCTCTGGGCCTTGGTTGGGAGCTACCAATTCCTGAGGACAAACAGGGTGGGAGCCTGCAACTGCTGCCACCATATTAGGACCACGCGTGGAAAGCTGGTTTGAGAATGGAGATGGCCAAGAGGAAGCAAAACTGAGAGATTGGGAAAAGATAGCTTGAGCCCCTGAATCAAGTCATGGCCAGAAGCCAAATCTATCTTGGAACTTTTAGTCACACAAGCCAACTATTTCACTTAAAAAAAAAAGATATTGTAGAATCACAGAAAAATCATGCAGAAAATACAGAGTTCCCATATAACCCCTCTTACACTGACAGTTTTCCCTATTATTAACACTTTACATTAGTGTGGTACTTTGTTACAAGTGATGACACACTATTATTATAATATACTATTAACTGTAGTCCATAGTTTACATTAGGGTTCACTGTTTGTGTTTTTGTTTTGCTTTTTAATTTTTATTCTAGCAACACATATTTAACCCAAAATTTCCCCTTTAAACCACAGTCAAATATATAAGTCAGTACTGTTAATTACATTCACAATGTTGTGCTACATTCACCACCATCCATTACCAAAACTTTTCCATCACACCAAACAGAAATTTTGTACCAATTAAGCATCAATTCCCCATTCCCTACTCCCATCCCAGCCCTTGATAACTGGTATTCCAGTTTCTGGCTTTAAGGATTTGCTTATTCTAATTATTTGATATTAGTAATATCATACAATATTTATCCCCTGTGTCTGGTTTATTTCACTCAACAAGATGTTTTCATTATTCACCCATGTTGTCACATGTATCAGAACTTCATTCCTTTTTACGACTGAATAATATTTCATTGTATGGATACGCCACATTTTGTTTATCCATTCATTGGCTGATGGACACTTGGGTTGCTTCCACCATTTGGCAATTGTGAATAATGCCACTATGAGCAACGGTGGGCAAATGTCTAAGTCTCTGCTTTCAATTCTTTAGGGTATATACCTAAAAGTAGGATTGCTGGGTGATATGGTATGAAATTAACTTTCTGAGCTTACTGCCAAACTGTCTGCCACAGTGGCTGCACGATTTTACATTCCCAGACAATGAATATTCATATTTTGCCATATCCTCTTCAAAATTTGTTCTTTTCTTTTTAATAGTAGCCTTTCTAATGGATATGAAATGGTGTCTCACAGTAGTTTTGATTTGCATTTCCCTAATGGCTAATGATATTGAGCATTTTTCTTGTGTTTACTGGCATTTGTATATCTACTTTGGAGAAATGTCTATTCAAGTCTTTTCCCTATTTTTTAATTGGGCTGTTTTCTGTTGTTGAGTTGTACGATTTCCTTATACAGTCTGGATAGTAAACCTTTATTGGTTATACGGTTTCCAAGTTTCTCCCATTCTCTAGGTAGTCTTTTTACTTTCATGAAGGAGTCCTTTGATACACAAAAGTTTTTCATTTTGATGAAGCCCCATTTACCTATTTTTTCTTTGGCTGCTCATGCTTTTGACATAAAGTTTTAGAAACCGCTGCCTAACACAAGGTTCTGAAGATGTTTCCTTATGGGAGTTTTATAGTTTTGGTTTTTATATTTAGGTCTTTGATCCATTTGGAGTTCATTTTTGTATATGGTAAGGTAAGGAGTCCATCATTATTCTTTTGCATCCGGATATCCAGTTTTCCCAGCACCATTTGTTGAAGAGATTATTCTTTCCCTATTGAGTGAATTTGGCACACTTGTCAAAAATCAACTTACCAGCGATAAGAGGATCTATGTCTGAACTTTCAATTTTATTCCATTGGTTTATATGCCTGACCTTGTGCCAATGCCATGCTATTTTGATTACTGTGACTTTGTAATAAGTTTTAAGATTGGGAAATGTGAGTTCTCCAACTTCATTCTTTTTAAGATGGTTTCAGCTATTTGGGTCCCCTTGCCCTCCCATGTAAATTTGATGATTGGCTTTTCCATTTCTGCAAAGAAGGCCATTAGAATTTTGATTGTGATTGTGCTGAATCTGTAAATTGCTTTGATTAAAACTGGCATCTTAATACTTAGTCTTCTAATCCATAAACACAGAAGGTCCTGCCATTTATTGAGGTCTTCTTTGACTTCTTTTAGCAATGTTTTGGAGTTTTCAAAATATAATTCCTTTACATCCTTGCTTAATTTATCCCTAGATATTTGATTCTTTTACCTACTATTGTAAGTGGAATTTTAGAATTGATTTCCTCTTCAGACTGTTCATTAGTAGTGTATACAAACAGAACTGAGTTTTGAGCGTTGCTCATGTACCCCACCACTTTGCTAAAACCATTTATTATTACATCTAATAGTTTTGTTGTGGATTTTTAAGACTTTCTATATATAGGATCATGTCATCTGCAAATAAGGAAAGTTTGTCCTTTTCCTTTCCAATCTGAATGACTTTTATTTCTTTTTCTCGCTAACTGCTCTGGCTAGAACCTCCAGAAACAACGCTGAATAACAGTGGTCACGGTGGGCATCCTTGTCTTGTTCTTGATCTTGGAGGGAAAGCTTTCAGTCCTTTATCATTGCAACTCACTCACTTGTTGCTTAAAACAGTTTGCATTGGGTTTTCAGTCACCTGCAAACAAAGGAGTACTAATGGATAAAGTAAGGGATTCTGAAATATTCAGAAATGTGAAGATCCCTCTTCTCAACAACCTTACAGTCTAATTGTGAATATATGATCAAGATTTGCAAAAAATTTTAAAAAGATATTGTTCTAGTTTGCTAGCTGCCAGAATGTAACACACCAGAGACAGATTGGCTTTTAATAAAAGGGGATTTATTTTGTTAGTTCTTCAGAGGAAAGGCAGCTAACTTTCCACTGAGGTTCTTTCTTATATGGGAAGGCACAGGATGGTCTCTGCTGGCCTTCTCTTCAGGCCCCTGGGTTCCAACAACTTTCCCCGGGGTGACTTCTTTCTGCATCTCCAAAGGCCTGGGCTGAGCTGCGAGTGCTGAGATGAGGAATACCGAGTTGCCTGGGCTGTGCTACGTTGTGCTCTCTCATTTAAGCACCAGCCCATTAAGTCAAATGTCATTCATTGCAGCAGGCATGCCAACTAACCCACTGCAGATGTAACTAGCAACAGATGAGGTTCATGTACCACTGGCACATGTCCACAGCAACAGAACTAGGTGCCTTCACCTGGCCAAGCTGACAACTGAATCTAACTACCACAGATATTATATAATTATTTTATATTATATAATTATCAATATGTATATTACATATGATATAAATATATTTCTGTTATTACACACTGTAAATACATTAAATTAAGAATAAATACTACTGTTGGTGGGAATGTCAAATAGTGCAACCACTGTGGAAGGCAGTTTAGCCGTTCCTCAAAAAACTGAATATAGAATTGCCATACGACCCAGCAATACCATTGCTAGGTATCTACTCAAAAGACTTAAGGGCAAAGACACAAACGGACATTTGCACACCAATGTTTATAGCAGCGTTATTTACAATTGCAAAGAGATGGAAACAGCCAAAATGTCCATCAACAGATGAGTGGCTAAACAAACTGTGGTATATACATACAATGGAATATTATGCAGCTTTAAGACAGAATAAACTTATGAAGCATGTAATAACATGGATGGACCTAGAGAACATTATGCTGAGTGAGTCTAGCCAAAAACTAAAGGACAAATACTGTATGGTCCCACTGATGTGAACCGACATTCGAGAATAAACTTGGAATATGTCATTGGTAACAGAGACCAGCAGGAATTAGAAACAGGGTAAGATAATGGATAATTGGAGCTGAAGGGATACAGACGGCGCAACAGGACTAGATACAAAAACTCTAAAATGGACAGCACAATAATACCTAATTGTAAAGTAATCATGTTAAAACACTGAATGAAGCTGCATCTGAGCTATAGGTTTTCTTTTTTGTTTGCCTGTTTGTGTCTTTTTTTTTTACTATTATTATTATTTTTATTTTTTTCTCTATATTAACATTCTATATCTTTTTCTGTTGTTTTGCTAGTTCTTTTTCTAAATCGATGCAAATGTACTAAGAAATGATGATCATGCATCTATGTGATGATGTTAAGAATTACTGATTGCATTGAGAATGGAATGATTTCTAAATGTTGTGTTAATTTCTTTTTTTTCTTTAATTAATCAAAAAAAAAGAATAAATACTACTATGTTCTAAAAATGATCATGGTGAAGAATATACAACTATGTGATGATAGTGCGAGCTACTGATTGTATAATATGGTTGGACTATACATGCATGGATATTTCTCAATAAAAATATTTAAGTATTAGAAAAAAAGAATAAATACTACAAGTAAAAGTTTGAGGACTTGAGAAGATCAATGGTACTAGCATTAACAAAGTGAGGCTTCTTGAAGATTGTAAATGCCTTAAGAAGAAGAAATGTATCTGGTTTTGTTCACCACTGAACTCCCCTGGAAACCAGAATAATTATCAAGCATATGGAAGGAAAGAGGTTAGGGAGAAAGAGAGGGAGAGGGGAAGGGATAAAAGAGAAGCCTGAACTAGCATTCTGAGGACGGGTAGAATTTTAGTAACTGAAACGATGAGGAAAGAATATTCCAGAAAAAAATTAAATGTAAGCCAAGAGACGGGGATATTGGAGGGTGGCCTCCTTGTGGGGTAGTGAGGAGGCTGTCCAGACTAGAACAAAGGGTGATGTTGGTGATGGTTAGTGTAAGTGTGCCTGGAAAGGATCAGCTTGAAAGTACAACAGAGCAGTTTGGATTTCCACTAGCCAGAAATGAAGCTGGTCAAAGTTTGTACCATGATGAATACAGTTCACAGAGTTAAAGAAGATCAGAGTAAAGGAGCTGTGCTGGATGGATTCCTAACCCAAGTAAATTAAGAGATGGAGCAAACATTCATAAGCAATACAGCCTGAACAGTCTAGAGGTCAAAAATAGTGGGAGAATTCCAAGAGTGGAAAATCCATGGACATACCAATACTAATCAAAAGCAATTATACATACTTTAAAACCAGTAATCCTGAAGCAAGTGACTCCAAGCTATCCTTCCCTTACACTGGTAAACAAACTGGACAAGTAAGAGGGATCCTTGTGTACAAACATTAGACAATAATCTTGATGGAAGGCAGGGAAGCGGGAATCACTGGAGTTCTGGTCGTTCTGCCTTTTCTTTTTTTTTATTAATTAAAGAAAAAAAATTAATACAACATTTAGAAATCATTCCATTCTACATATGCAATCAGTAATTCTTAACATCATCACATAGATGCATGATCATCATTTCTTAGTACATTTGCATCGATTTATAAGAAGAACTAGCAAAACAACAGAAAAAGATATAGAATGTTAATATAGAGAAAAAAATAAAAAAAATAATAATAGTAAAAAAGAAAAAAAAAGAAAAGGAAAAAGAAAAAAAAGACAAACAAACAGACAGACAAAAAAACCTATAGCTCAGATGCAGCTTCATTCAGTGTTTTAACATGATTACTTTACAATTAGGTATTATTGTGCTGTCCATTTTTGAGTTTTTGTATCTAGTCCTGTTGCACAGTCTGTATCCCTTCAGTTCCAATCACCCATTATCTCACCCTGTTTCTAACTCCTGCTGGACTCTTATTTCTTAGTACATTTGCATCGATTTAGGAAAAGAACTAGCAAAACAACAGAAAAAGATATAGAATGTTAACATAGAGAAAAAAATAAAAATAATAATAATAGTAAAAAAAAAAAGACACAAACAGACAAACAAAAAAAAAAACCTATAGCTCAGATGCAGCTTCATTCAGTGTTTTAACATGATTACTTTACAATTAGGTATTATTGTGCTGTCCATTTTTGAGTTTTTGTATGTAGTCCTGTTGCACAGTCTGTATCCCTTCAGCTCCAGTTATCCATTATCATACCCTGTTTCTAATTCCTGCTGGTCTCTGTTACCAATGACATATTCCAAGTTTATTCTCGAATGTCGGTTCACATCAGTGGGACCATACAGTATTTGTCCTTTAGTTTTTGGCTAGACTCACTCAGCATAATGTTCTCTAGGTCCATCCATGTTATTACATGCTTCATAAGTTTATTCTGTCTTAAAGCTGCTCTGCCTTTTCTTATAACTAGTTCTCTGTAATGGACTTTAAGCTTGGCTGGCCATCTTCAAAACTGTCTGCCCTTTGTAGTGGACTTTCCCAAAACTGTGAAAGAAAGAACCTCTCCTTTCCTTCCATTAACTCCATACTACCTAGAAACAGTGCATACGGCTTTGGAGTCAAAGAAAAACCAGCCAGTGGGAAGAAGGAGAAAAATGGCCTTCAGTGTTTCCAAAGGCTGCTAAATCAACCATTAACTTTCCAGTCCCCAAGTGAAGGCACAGAAGCCCAAGAGGCAGGAGGGTGTGGTGGGGATATCTCAAGGAACTTTAATCACTGCTATTGTTCTGGCAAACCACCTTGGCTCTTTGAAGTGACTCAATAGCAAGTGAAAGACAAAAGGCTCCCAAACGAACAAACTGCCATATCAAATGCCAACACAGTAATTTTAGCTCCTTGGCCTTGCTTGAGAAGTTTAAGAAACAGAATTGCCAAGGTTCAAAATCTAGAATTAACTTGTACTACAGACTAGAGATTTGAAATGAGAAGACCAACAGCTAATCTGGGAAATATCACCTAGTTTGATGTCCCTTATTCATTATTAGAGGCTAACTGGAAGTCAGTCCCAAAGGCCACAATAATCAACGAACTAATTCAGCACCTTTTCTGTGCAAAAATCTGGATGAGGTATCATTGGAACACACAAGAAAATACAAAAGATGGTCCTGCTTTCAAGGTCTTCATAATACAATCAGGAAAAAAGGGGATAAAATGCAAAGGGATTCAACTGAATGAGACTGTATATGTTAAGTGCCAAAACACTGGTCCGAGATCATAAATTTTGAGGTGCTCAAAGAGGAGGAGATGAGTATAAACTAGGGTAGACCTGAGTTGATCTTGAAGCCATGAGCTAGGAAGGTTTTAAAGAGAAATGAGGGTAGTAGGGGAAGAGGTGTTATGGTTAGCAGAACAAAGGTAAAGAGGCAGATCAAGCTCAGGAGGCTAAGAAGAGGAGTATGACTTGGGGTTCCTGCAGAGAAATATGGAAAAAGAGGGTAGAAAAGTAGGTGGGGCCAGCAGAGAGGGCCCTATATGCTCTATGAGCAAAACAGCTAATTAACAATGGTCCAAAGGGATTTGTAAACCGTAGGCAAAGCAAGATAAAAGTCTTGAAGAACAAAAACACAGCATAAGGAGATTAAAAAACCCAAGGAGGTGGACAGGCAACGGTGGTTCAGTGGCAGATTCTCACCCGCCATGCCAGAGACCCAGGTTCATTTCCTGGTGCCTGCCCATGTAAAAAAACAACAACAACAACAACAAAAATAAAACCCCAAGGAGGTTCCTTCCAATCAACACCAGAAAAGACCAAATGTCAATTCAAACATGTCCAACCCAGTAAAGGACAATGATAAACTCAAAGCTCCAGTACAACAAAACAGAAAAAAAAAAAAAAAAAAGATCAATATTAAAATTTAGACCCTAAGTTCCTAGAAAGCTAGATCTGGACGGTTTACTTCATTTCGTGCATGACCTGGCTTAGCACACAGCATTGGCACACTGATTGAGTTTCCCTTGTAAATTATCCGGAATTGGGATAAATAAAGATGATTAAGGAGGATCAAGAGATTTGAGGAAGGTTAGATAGGGGAGGAGGGAAAGGGAATGGGACCCTAAGACTCACAAAAAGTTCTTTTTGGTACACGCACACCTACCTAGCCCTGCATATCTAGCCCTCACTCAGGTCGGCACCTGAAGATAAAACAATGAAAAGTGCAGTCCACCAATCCCTTATAGACAGAGGGGGAAGGGCCCCTCCCAGTCCTTATAATGCAAGGATCCTGACCTCAGACTGCTTCTCCTCCTTTGGAGATGCCCATGCTCATCTTCCTTTGAGCTTGAACTTCCGCTATGCATTAGTTTTCAGTGTACACACTGGCTAGTCTTTGGATTCTTTAGTTGTACACACCGACTGGTCCTCAAATTCTTTCCTGTAGGTGAATCAAGAATCTTCATGGCATCAGCCACTGGCTGAGGTCTCGACTTCACCAAGAATTCCCGCAGCTCTGAGGCATCCAGCAGAGAATTTCTGGAGCTGTGTAGCACCCAGCCTAGAACTTCTAGGGCTCTCCAGCATCTAGCCGAGAACTCCTAGGGCTCTCTAGCATTGAGCTTATTAAACTACTTGGCTATACACACTGATTGGTCTTTTATTTCTTTCCTGTGACTGAGTCAAGAAGCCTCATGGCGCCAGCCATTGGTTGAGGTCTCGATTTCTCCAAGAATTCCCAGGGCTGCTGGCATCAGATTCATTTGGCCTTTGAAGTGCCTATGGAACATGCAATTGGAAAATGCAGTTTTATTCTTCAGTCTGAAGTTCTCAGGAGAAGTGAAGTCTAGAAACAGATATTTCAGAGTCATCAACAAACACATCGCAGTCAGAAAATAAGCCATGAAAGTGAATTCAATAGCCCAGAGAGGCATATAGAATTAAAAGAGAAATAGGTCTAGGACCTGAAGCACTCCCATTTAGGTGGAAAGCAAGGGAAGTAGACTGAGAATGAACAAAAATGTTCATGACCACAGAATATTTAAGTAAGATAGCTGGGCAAGAGTCCATTAACAACTAGAAGACCATCATTACCAAGAGCCTGTTATGTCAGATGCAGGTTATACATCATGCAAGATGCACTCTACTGCCTTGCTGGCTAGTTAGAATTGCTTGTGCTCCTCCAGGTGCAACAGCTGATTCTAGTCCTTCATACTGATGAAGAGCCAAGATGATAGCACCTTGCCTTATACCCATGCTGCTCACTTCTCAAATCCCACCCCAGGGTTTCCCTGTTGTCAATGAGACATGAGATTTGGTGAGATCTGCTCAATCACCAACCGCCAAGAAATACACACAGGTGAAGTTCCATCAGGTCAAACTTTGATCATTAAGAGATGGAATCTGGTGAATGAAATTTTTTTCCCTTCTCCAGTGGACTGTGTAGAGATGTAGTAGCTTCATATTGTTTCTCTGAAGATTTCCTATAAGACTAAGCAAACAGCTTCGTGAGAAGCCCTTATTTGCTCTCCCTCTTTCCCTGGTTCCCCTTCCCCTTCCCCCTCATTCCACTTCCCTGGGATGACCTTCCCAAATAAAGTGTTACCACATAAGCTTTTGCCATTGATTATATTCTAGGGAATCTGTACTAAGACACCTACCAAATGCCAAGCACTGTTCTAGATGCTGGGTATACAGTCCTTTCCTTGGTAAAATTTTTATTTCAAAGAAAAGATCTGCCCATTCAGCTCCTTAAGATTAGCAAATCAATTATTTTCCAGGATTCAAATATATTTTAAATCATTAGTTGGTCATTCGAGCTGATAGAGTTGACTACCCTTTATTTTCTAGGGAAAAGCGTTGCCACAAAAATTAAAGACAAGCATATTATATGTATTTAATGACAATCACAAATATCATTCAGGTGTGCCAGAGACCCTACATACAAATTATCTTGTTTAATCCTCAAAACACCCAAGTGGAGTAAGTTTGCAGTAAAGCAGATGGTTAAGAGCACAGATTCGGCATTCAGAAAGATCTGGGGTTTAATTCTAGCTCTGCCACTTGCTAGCTGTACCCCTGAACAAGACACTTAATGTCCCTAAACCTGTTCCATCAACTATACAATGGAGTTGGTAACAGAAGTCTTCAATGGATTGGATTGTCATGAAGAGTAAAAGAGGTACAATATATAGTGTTTACTAAATGCCTGGTATCTAGTAAGCCCCCTTTAAAAGTTAGTCTTGATTATTTCCCTTTCACAGATGAAGGACCACTGATGCTCAGAGAAGTTGCTCTATGTAGCACCCCCAAACATCTCTTGTGAAACAGAAATCCTGCACAAAATGTATCAATCAAAACAAAAAAACCACAGAAACAGAGGAGTCTGGGTAAAAGAACAAGTGGTTAGATAGAGTACTAAGACCAAAGAATGGGAGAGGGCAGATGAGAATTTCAGTGTTAGAAACCCTGCCAAGAGGAAATTACATATAAGCTTCAAAACTAAGGAGATCGGAAGAGAGACATGTAAGGAAGTGGAAGAATATGAATCACTCAGCCTTCCAATCTATCTAAAACTGAAGATACAGCTGAAAATGAAGTTAAAAAGATTAATAGTGACTTCAGCCTCTTAATGGTTTGCATCATTGTTTTCTTAACCAAGGAGAGAATTTTAGGGACAACTATCTTTTGTGGAGAAGAAATATTTATCTGAAGTGCAGCAGTTTCCTTACCTTCACTTTAGTGTCTCTTCTTCTGTTAAATTCAAGTATAATTAATTTCAACTTTTTAATTTTTATTTTTAAAGCCACCTTTGTGTTAATGCACACCAAATTTCAACACTGGGAGATATCATCCATAAGCCCCATCATCAACTCCATGGCCTTACCCTCCTTTCGGCCTTTCCTGTCCCTGGGCTCCTCCACTTGAACACTAGAACCCATCCTTCCTCACCCACTCAAGGTCATTGCTCCTAAAATTATACTCTTCTACTACATCACTTTCCCCCACTCCCTACTGGATCATTTCTATCAGCAGCAAAGCTTGTATTTTCTTCCATTTTATTAAAAAACAAACAAAATATCTTCCCTTGACCCCTCCCACCTCCAGCTACTTTTTCATCTGTGCTTCTCTTTACAACAAAACTCAAACGTCAAAAGTGTCCACATCTTGGTCTCCATGTTCTCTTTTTCCTTTTTCCCTCTGGGCCACAGTACCCAGGCTCTTGTTTCTATCACTACACTGAAAGAGCTCTTGTTCTAAATACAATGGGCGATTCTGGAGACTCCACTTATTCCGCCACCAGCAGCACTGGACAGAGGTGATCACCCAAGACTTCTGACACCATCCTCTCCTGATGTGCCTCCTGCCTCACTGGGCACCCATTCTCGGACTTCTTTGCTGGACCTTTCCCATCTTTTCAACCTCTAAATGATAAAATGCCTCAGGGTTCAATCCTAGGACCTCTTTTCCATCTCCACTTGCTTCCTGGACAGATGGCACCTAGTTCTGTGCCTGGGAATTCCCAAAATTTCATCCCCAGTCTCAATCTTTCTCTGAACTCCCACCTCCTACAACCAATTGTCTCTCTGACATTTTCTCTTGGGTGCTTTAGCAGGTACCTAGAACTTAATCTCAAACCTGAACCCTTGAGACCTCCCACCCTCAGTGTTCCCTCTCAGTGAACAATACCCCTTTCACCTGTCAGGCCCCCACCTTAGCATTTATATCAACTCCTCTCTCTCTCAAACTCCAACCCATTCATCAGCAAATCCTGGTAGTTCCATCTTCAAGACATGTCTGGAATCCAACCACTTCTCACCCCCTCCACCATTTCCAACAGTCCATGTTAACATCATTTCTCTCTGAATTACGGTAGTAGCTTCCTAACTGGTCCTGCTGCCTCCACCCCTGCTCCCTTACAGTCTGTTCTCCACACAACAGCCCACAGCTTCCCAATGCCCTCAGGAGAAAAGCTGGTCTTTCCAAACCCTTATATTTCCTAGACCCTAGCTCCGTTTCCAGGCCCTGTTATGATCAACGCTAGTACATGAACTCCAGACACACTGGTCTCTGTTGCCCCTCTGCCAAACATATTACCACCTTAAGACCTTTGTATTTGCTGTTCCCTTAGCTTGAAGCACACCTCCCCCATATTCACATGGCTAGCTCCTGTGCTTCATTCAGGTCTCTTCCCTAGTGTCCATTTCCCAAGAAGCCTTCTCCCACCACTCCATCCGAAAGAGACACTGTACTCTCTACATCCTTACCCTACTTATTTTTTCCCAGAAAAATCACTACCTTACATTAGAAACCTATTTAGGTGTTTGCTTATTTTCTTACTCTGTACCCATGATGGCAGGAACTTTATTCACTGCTGAAACCTGGTGCCACAGTGCCTGATGCTCAATAAATACTAACTGAATTAATGAATGAAAAGCTGCTCTGGTGTACTAGGATTTGGAATGATTTGTTGCTGAATCTTTCGTATTTTTCAGTTTTGCTTGAATTTTTTACAATGAACATTTTTTTATTTTTAAAAAAGCAAAAGCTATTCCTTTAAAAATTAAAAACCAATCAAAAATCAAAGGAAAGATCCATTATTTAGCCAACTCACTATATCCTGACAAGTGTTTTCCCCCATTATTTACGATAATCACAAAAGAATTCATAATCTAACCCCCACAGGGTATTTTTCATAATTAATGAAAGCTTTGGGGGAGGAAACTTCACTGGAATAAAAGTTTTAATTGCCCTGAGCTGACCAGAAGAGTGTAAAGACAAGGCTCCTGAGTAAGAACGAAAATCAGCAAGGTTTACCTAAATTTCACTTTCCACTTCAAAATTTTTTTTCAACATCGCTACCATAGTCCATATGCCAGAATTCGGGCCCTGTCAGCTTCCTGCAAATGAAGTGTGATGGTCTTCGGTATTATGTAAATGGAAAATAAGAGACTTATTTTCAAATAAGAGGACACTTTCTGAATGTGTAATATAACAGAAGTCACTGAATCACAGAGGCCAGTGAGAAGATTAACCACTGGGGAAAGTTCCTGTCCTTGTCCCTCCAACCAACCAATAGCTACCCATAGCACTAACAGACAGCAAGTAGTATGGTCTTCCTCCACATCTAGGAGACCCCAGGGAAAATGGAGAGCTCAGGGACTACTCCTTGTGTCACTGAGGACGGAGGCCCAATGGGAAACAGAAGACACAAGTAGCTCACAAAGCTGGATCATGGTTTCAGTCTTTAAGGGCCTTTATCACTTCAGCTCTGGTGTTACCTGCCTCTTCTGCTCTTTTCATGAGGAGGCAGCAATAGCCTATCCACTCTGGAAATGTGGACTCATAATCTGGCATCACAGGGCCTACCATAGAAATGATTCAGCCCTGGGTGGGATTCCAAACCTGGTCTCCTAACACATCTAAGTTTTCTAAAGCTGTTGACAAACAATAGACTGTGAAGCCCCACCGCCAGGAGTCCTCATAGGTGTTCCAGGGTGTTCCCATTGCTAAAAGCTGTCACAGCCCTGCTTCATTGCTTCATTTTCTATTTTAAAAATCATCAACTTAACGGTCATCTTAATTTTCCCCTTAAAACTGACACTACAACTTCTGTATATCCAGTGAGTATATACAATTGTGTGCTCATTTGAAACTGTTGTGTACCCCAGAAAAGCCATGTTCTTTAGTCCTCTTTCAATATTGCTAAGTTGTAATTTTTTATTAAATGGTTTCCATGGAGATGTATCTCAACCCATTCAAGGTGGGGTTGCTTACTGGAGCCTTTTAAGAAGGCACTGTTTTGGAAAAAGCTTGAGAGCCAATTGAGCCCACATAGCCAGAGACTTTTGGAGACACAAAGGAAAATACCCAGAAATCCTTAAGAAACCCCCAGGACAGAAAGCTAGCACACTTCACCATTTGCCTTCCCAACTGACAGAAGTGTCCAGAAGCCAAAGACCTCAGCAGACACTAGTCATATGCCTTCCCAGCTGACAGAGGTACTCCAGATGGCATCAGCCTTTCTTAAGTAAAGGTAACCTCTTATTGGTGCCTTAATTTGGATATTTCTATAGCCTTAGAACCATAAAATTGCAACTTAATAAATTCCCTTTTAAAAGCCATTCTGTTTCTGGTATACTGCAATCTGGCAGCTTCAGCAAACTAAAACAAATGGTTACTGAAATGAGTCAAATGTTACTAACTAGACCACTGTGGTTTTCAGCATTCTACAGTCTTGAATTGTTTTAATTCTGACAATATCATAAAATTTATAATCATCATGACTACGGGTTAAAAACAAGAAGCCTAAGAACACTGATGATAAAATCCAGTTGTCAATTAAAAGCTTAAAAATTTTATCAAATCATGTAGTTCACATCAACAATCATCACCACATCCCTAAGTTGCATTGATCTGATTAAATCTTCAAGTACTTCAAATTCTAATGTTAAAGACGTAAAATACAGGGATAAACATATCTAAGTTGGCTTTTCAAGTATGAGAGGAAAGGCATTCCATAACTACAATACATTATTTCCTTGCAGATATGTAGCTGAAACCATCTGTGTAGAAACAAAACTTAAAACATATATTTAAGATGAGGTTTGGTTTTTTTTAATGTATAAAATGCAAAATTTCTAAACATTAGGTCATAAAAACAGATTTCTCTTAATTAAAAAAAAAAATATGTTAGTAAGTGATTAAATTTCCAACCAAATTTTAAGGTATATTTGGTTCCAAACTAAATACAAAATTTTATTTTAAAATTAATTTTGAAAAATCACACTCCTCCTTACATAACTTTTTTAAATAAGTGGAATGTGAACATCACAAGTTAAATGAGAAAAGAAAAGGTTATTTTTATACATAATGAATGCTATTAAATTTTAAAGTCAATTTTAAAATAAACTGCATAATATTATTTTAATAATGTTGCTATAAAAGAAAATGTTTTACCTAAATTCAGTTCTTTATCTTAGCTTATAAAAATGACAGCATTATTTTTCAAATTCCTAAGGGGGTTCACAAAGTTATATTACTCTGAAAGGAGTGCACACATTTTTAAATATTGGAAAAGCCAGTCTAATATAAAAGTCTTTTTAATCAGATTCCTGTAATTTTAACCAGCTTCCCTTCTCTTAACCCTGGGCCTGTCTTCTGAAGGAATCTAGTCTACCAAAGAACACAGAATAAACGAAGTAATTACAATGTGATGAGTCCATTATCAGGGAAAAAGAGGATGCCGTAGTAACAAATAGTAGACAAGTCTAATCTGGTCTGGGGGTCAGTGAAGGGCTCCCAGAAGAGATGTTCTGAAGTACTGAAGTTAACCAGACAAAGCGGCAGGAAAAGTCCTCTAGCCCAGAAGGAACAACAAAATCAAAGGCCCAGAAGCAAAAGAAAGGAAGCCAAGTTCGAGGAACTGAATAATATAAGAAATACAGAATTACTAAAGAACACAGTTTAAATGGGAGGGTGAAAAGAGATGAGACTGAAGAGAGCAACAGGGTGAAGCCCTGGAGAGAAATGAAAATAGTCTGAAGAAGTATAGAATTTTCCTAAGACCAATGGGAAGCTATTAATGTGAAGATGGAATAGAAATTAGATAAGCAACTTACAACATTTTTTTTTTTAACATGGGCAGGCACCAGGAATTGAACCCCGGTCCTCTAGCATGGCAGGCAAGCATTCTTGCCTGCTGAACCACCGTGGCCCACCCTACAACATTTTTAATGACATAAATGTTCCCCTCCAAAAGACACCCAAAGTAAAAGAGAAAAGTGAGAGCTTTTATTTTCAGAGAGTCCAAGGTTTCAAAGGCTCTTCTTATAATAACTCCCTCAACCTGAATATTCCAAATAATGCAAAATGCAAATACCCCCAAAACATAAAGTGCCCATTGCTTCCAGGCATTGGCTAGAAAATGACCACAAGCTCTGATATTCTGAGTAGACCGCCCCCACCTTTTGGATGTTAGAGAAAGCCACAGTTATCTTTTGTATGAGTGAGAAGATAACGGGTCTCTGGGTTTCACTTTTTTCATTCAAGAAACTGTGGTGAGTCTTCATCACCTGCCTACCCACCTGGCACTATTTGAAGGCCACATCTTAACCACATGCTTCAACATTGTAAGTGGAAAGGATTTTACCAACTGCTTTTACTCAATCCACCAGAAAGAAATTAAGAGCAAGTAAATTCTTCATCATGTACCATATGTCTACAATTATAAGGGTTATCTGATCATTTCACACCTCTGAAAAAAACACCCTACTGTTCAAATCTATAGATAGGCATATTCAAAACTTGCTTGAGGCAGAAACAAAATCCACAGCAGTCAGGTGATAAGAAATGACAATGCATATTAAAAATAAACTCTTGATTCAATCTGGTTCTATTTAGTTAGGGGCCAGGCTTGGACTAAATGCAGCTGACAGATGTGAATCAGCCCGGAGTTGGGAGACCCCAGTTCTAGAATGTGAAAATACTTAACCAGATATTTATTTTGTAGACTGTCATAACCTTACATGTCTCCAAAAAGTATTACTGATTTTAAAGATCAATCAGAAAGTAAAAGCAAAGTGCTGTGGGTTCCATCAGAGAAAAACATTCAAGTTCCTATTACATTTGTCAGTAGTTTTAAAGGACACTACAGTGTTTTATGTGTCTCCAGGCTTTCTGGGTAGGGATTATATCAAAATTGACAATTTAAAAAAAAAAAAAATTGACAATTTTTTCAAAACATTAGGGACTTTGAGAGTAAAAAGACATAAAATAGCACATTAGCCTGACTGTGATGGGCCTGATTCCCTTAGAAACTTTATTTTCCTCTCCAACAGAGTGTACTTCCGCAACTTTTAGAAAATAAGTCCCTATTCCAGTTCTTAATTATTATTTGGCACATTTCTCAGAATGGAAGTCTATTCCAGAGCATTTTAAACATATTCTTGTCATGACACTAAGCACAATGTATGGTAATTGGTCGTTCACATCTGTTTTCCCTGCCAGGCTAGGAGTGCCAGAAGTCCAAGATCACGTCTTATTCATTATTACATTGCCAGCACCTAGCACAGAGATGGCATAAATGTTGAAATGAAATAAATGGAGATAAGTTGTGTTTGCCCTGTCTCCAAAAATGAATCTTCAGCAGATTTCAACAAAGCCTCGGAGCTAACTACGTGCAGATCCTGGGTAGGCTAGACTCACAATGACTTCTGCCTAACTGCCTCTTTCTCCGCTCTTCCTTCCCCTTCCCTCTCCACCTTCAGAGGGAGTTCCCACTGGAAATTGCACAATTCTTTCTGCAGAAAGAAACAACAAGCTTAGTTCCTGTTGGCCTAAATAGCACAGAGTTCTGGCCCAGTATCTTCCACCTTCCTAGAATGGTGACAAACTCAATTAGGCTGCTTTTTTGAAGTCAAAATTGTCACTCAAACTTCTACCTTTATCCCACCAGGGGCACGTCTGCTCTATTCTCATCAGCTCCATAATAAGCAAATAAAACTTTTGGATAGTCTAACAGTGTTTTTCTAACTTTTTCTACCACAACCCATAATGAGCAAGATGTCATACTGCATCCCAACTATGTGTGCACACAAAACACACATATATATCCTTAAACAAAAGTTTGATGCAACAATATTCGTCCTTTCTATATCCAATCCACTTTGATGTTTTCTATTCTTTTTTTTATCCTATTTCTTTTATGTTTTCAAAAACGCCAGTCAGTGGTCAATTAAACTGGTTTCATGATCAGCTCTGAAAGGGGGTCTGTATAAGTTTGTAAGCTTCTGGAATGCAATATACCAGAATTGGAACAGCTTTTATAAAGGGAGTTTAATAAGTTACAAATTTACAGTTCTAAGTCTATAAAAATGTCCAAACTAAGGCATCTAGGTAAAGATACTTTAATTCAAGAAAGACCTATCTGTCAGGAACACCTGTCAGCTGGGTAGTCATGTGGCTGGCATCTGCAGGTCCCTTGCTCCTGGGATCCGTTGCTTTCAGCTTCTGTTTCTGTGGAGTTTCCTCACTTTGTTTCTCCAGAGCAGGCTTTCATCTGTTGGCTTCCCTTGGCTCTCTCCAGGTTCTGGCTTACTTAACATCTCACGGCAATGTCTGCTGGGCTCGAAACATCTCCAAACATCCTTGGGTTCTCCAAGTGTCAGCATATGTGTCAGCTCTTCTCTGAGCTCTCTCCAAAATGTTTCCTCTTTTAAAGGACTCCAGTAAACTAATCAAGACCCACCTGAAATGGGTGGAGTCACATCTCCATCTAACCAAAAGGTCACACCCACAATTGGGCGCATCACACCTCTGGAGATAATCTAACCAAAAGTTTCTGCACTACGGTATTGAAATAGAATTAAAAGAAACAATTGCCCCCACAAGACTGAGTCAGGATTAAAACATGACTTTTCTGGGGTACTTTCAAATACTTCCAAACTGGCACAGGGTCACAATCTACAGCTAGAAAACACTATGTTCAGACTGTGCTCTCAGTGTTTTAAAAATCAGTTTGGGGACTTTAAGCAGTAACACAACAGCTTTTCAAAACACAACATAAATAGAAAATCAGGTTCCCACAAGATGAAATTCTCATCTGGAACAAACCATTCCACATCCTTCCTTGGAAAAAACACACTACCACTGAAATTCTTAGCACAAAGAAGCCCAGGGACTTGGTAAAGAGGTTGGGGCTGGACTAATCTTGATGTGCCCAGTACCCTAGCAGGCCAAGAGAGAAACCCTGCCCCTAACGAAATGCCACCAAAGTGATCCTCTGTTGACGTTTTTGGGGGATAAAGGTGGATAATGAAGAGTAAATGCTATCAGCCAATCTCTTCCTGGAATTTGAGTTTCAAATTGCTTTCAAAGTCTATTCCCTCATTTGATGAGACATTGTCAGAAAGTTCATTTCTAGAATTAGAAAGTATAACATAAGCAGTACAGAAAAGTATTTTGGGAGCTCTCTGGAGTAAGAGGGTTAACAGTGGGGAAACACTTTGAGGACTTGACTAAAATAATGTTCTATATGCTGAAAAATCTTAAGTATTTTAGATTCTTGGAGCAGAAGAAGGGGAGAGGCTGGGATAATAAGAGAATGCTATGTTGTCTTTTTCAACTGTGTGCTGGGCAAGGGCAGGAGAGAGGAATCTCACCAATTTACCAATTTCAGAAAGGGCAGGTTTCAGGTCTTCAGGAAGGCTTTTTTTTTTACATGGGCAGGCACCGGGAATCAAACCCGGGTCCTCAGGCAGGCAAGCACTCTTACCTGCTGAGCCACCGTGGCCCGCCCATCAGGAAAGTTTTGATACAAGTTTCTCTGCCTGTATTTTCCCTCATAATCAACCTTCCCTCCTCAATTCCTGAAGAGAGACCTTCTGAAATCAGAGAGATGGAAGATTGTAAGATCTGTTGGTACCTAGTACGATATTGATATACATTAGATATAGACATAAAGATGGAGAGATAAAGAAAGAGACATAGATATTTATAAAGTAAAAGCCAATGGCTTATACGATAAGGCATCTCCTTTCCAACTCCCTACATAGCTCCAGCCCCTTCCTCTCTGACTTCATGTCCTACTGTCACCTTTAGCCTTTACCAGTTCATTCCACTTTAGCCATACTGGCCTCCTTGCTGTTCCTCAAACACACCAAACATACTTGGGCCTTAGGGCCCTATCTTGGGTCCTTTGCACTGACTATCTGGAGTCATTTGTGGTTGGGATTGGCAGCCGCCTCACAGGACGGAGAAAGGGCAAAGAAAGGAGAAATTTACACCAAAAACAAATAAACAAACCAGAAACTTTAAAAAGTTCACAATTTACCCAAGGTCTATTCCTGTTTAACCTTTACCTGAGCAGAAGCAAACAAAAGTTCTCAGGAAGATATTTTTGTCCGGTCTCTGAATGCCTGTTGCTATACTGACAATAATTTATGAAGAAATCTGTTGGTACCTATTTAATAATGAAGAAAAAGAATTCCTCCTCATTCTGGTAAAATTTGAAACCAAAATTTATTCCATAGCCAGAATGAAAACTACCAAGATTTCACATGTGTCTGCTGGCCCACAAGGGTGATAAATGAATAATTTGGGAAGTGGCCTAAAGGGCAACAGTTTTCAATCCCGAAAGCTTAACAGGATGGGGCAACAAATATTCAGGCACTATTGTGACAACAATTCGGGATTCTAAAGCTCTTTCTTTCTGGAGAAACCTGATCACACTAAAAATAAAATAAGGACAAGTTAAAAAGAAGATACTCCCTGGGTCTCCTCCTCAGTCTCACTGTGGAACTAGTGTCCTGGGGATAGATTTCCCCACCAGCAAGCAAGACCCTCAGCCTTAAGAAACCCCCAGAAAGGATATGAGGCCACAAGGGGGCAATTTCAGAAGGATGAAGCCATAAAACAATTAAAGAGGGAATGGGTTAATCTGTAGCTGGTTATAATCCATATGTTCAGAGCAGTATTGCTTCAAATGGCAATCTCACTTCTGCAGACATCAGTCACTGGCTTTTCAACCCAGGCAATTTTCTCCACTACCCCTTTCCACCTTTCCCTCTCCCTTCAAATACATTTTATAATTAGTGGGAGGGGGGCGGAGGAGCAGGGAGAATGTGGGAAGAAGGCAGGCAGAGGGTTAGATTTCTCACATGTAGGCCCCTCAGGCAATTTGAATTTACTGAAGCTACTCTCCCGGGAGGGGGCATATTGTGACCAAGCTTCCTGCAGTACCTCCTGCCATCTGCAAAATTAAATTAAATGGTCCTCCGCTTTTGAAAGCCTACCATCAGTGTACCAAAGGGAACATCTGAGTATACCAGGCAGGGATGAGGGTTTTTCCTTTTTACCAATGCACACAAATCATTAGGAGATTAAGTCTCTGAATAGCTAATGTGCATTTTCATAAAGAAGGAGAAGTTAAACGCTCAGTCTAACACCCACATAAAAGGGGTTGAAAGGGACTGGGATTGCATTTGCTGCTGTCTTTAGAAGATGATTAAAAGCAAGGCAGACAGAAAGTTAATGGCTTTTTACCTCACTGGGTGGGGAGTGAGGGAGTAGGGATGTAAACCAAGTGCCAAGAGCTGAATGGGAAGAGAAAAGGGCGGCTGTAAGCCCAGAAGACACTGGGAAGGCTCCTGTGAGAGAAGACACCCACCCCTGTGGCTCCTGTGCCCCCCACCCCACCCCAGTCAAAGCAGCTGTTTTCTATGGGGGTTAAACCCAAGGATATTGGAAGGGCCTGTGGTCATCACGTTGTAAATGGCAGCTCTAAGGCAAATGGGAATTTAAAACAAAGCAGGAAGGCTGCACGGGTAGTTCAATGGTTAGAACACTCGCCTTCCATGCGGGAGACCCCTAGTATGATTCCTGGACTGTGCACCCACCTCTCCCATCCCCAAGAAAAAGTGGCGTAGTCCTGTCGCTTTTGGTCCTTCCTGCTTGGCTACCTGTTTCAATTTTCTGACCTTAAAGCCAAGGCTTAAGCCGAGTGACGGCTTGAGCCATCTCCCCCGACCTTGCTATTTTCTCCACATTCCCATGACTGAACAGTTAATTCAACAAAGTTATTGCTACACCCTAGTCCTTACCTCCAATATGCCTAAATTTGAAACAACGGAAGCAAGAGGGAGAAAAGGAACAAAGGAAAAAAAAAATGAAATAGTCTCCACAGTAGTGACATATAATTTGAAAAGTAAGTCAGGCTGGAACAGACTTTATTTAAATATAAAATTACATACATATTATATTTAATTCAAGCCACTTCAATGACTCTTTATTGAACACCTACTACTATGCCCTGCAGGGGGGTAAAAAAGCGACTGGATAGGGCACCCCAGTCTTACAGGACTCACAATCTAAAAGCACAGCAGGTTCCTATTCAAGCACCAAAGGGGAATTTTGGAAAACCTAGTAGAGGCTCTTAATTAGGGAAATATAACAAAGAATCTATACTTACCTAAAGGTCACTCAACAGCTTCTTTGGACTGATTTGTGCTCACACCACCCCAATGAACAAAGAGGAAAGTTAAGGGTAACAGAGAAACCTGATGGCTGCTGACAAAGCTCAGGAATACAGGCTCACTGAGTGAGACGGCAGGCAGTAAGAATGGTAGGAAGAATACTTACATCATATTCTTCTCTGAGAAATCATAATCTGCAAGGACAATTATTCACCAAGAATTTGTTAAACCATTCTAATTATTAATGAACCTGTATTCCTTCTCTCCTATCATGTTCTAAAAGATACAGAACTTTCAGAGAGAATTATGGAAAAAGAATCTCTTGTTCTGGGATATAGGAAAAGGTGCTAGGGACATGAGAATCCACTTGGTGAAGGGGGTGGTGGGAATCAAAGAAACTGGGAACAAAGGAACTCTAAAAAAGCTCCCGGCCCTGGGGTGGTGACTCTTTCAAGCCCTACATCCAGTTTTCTTTAAAGAAACAAACATCCGGTATCACAAACATCTATGGCATCAACTGGAAAGGCTCATAAACTCTCATCTCTCAAACACAATGACTACCCCAGAAGAGTCTTTATGAAAATGAGAAGTTCCCTTAGAAACCTTAATTCTGAGGGGCATCACAATTAGGACAATCTGTTACTGAGCTTTCACACTGTTGTCCTCAAGAGATGCTCCAGGGACCTGGTCGTTTAAATATGAAGTGACATCAAACCTCTCTGCCGCTTAGTCCTACTGTCCAGATTTGCCAGGAACTAGCTAAGAGCAATATAGTACAAAACCTTCAGGGAGACAGATTCTCAATCTGGGTCCCTAGTCTACTCAGAAAAATTGCACAGCATATCATCACTATTTCACAACAGACATTCCACTTAAAACTCCCAAAGACCAGAGGGTGAGCCAGAGTGACAGGACTTGAATTCTGGTAGAAAATACTCCCCAGACATTCTTCTTTCCCTGTTCAAGTGAAAAAGCTGACCACCCCTTCTGCTCACTCCCCCCAGAACTCACTCTCTTCGGGACTTTACTGGAAGCAACATATCCTCCAGAGATGCAGTGTCTCCTTCCATTATGTAAGACTTCAAAGCAAAGCCAAAGAGCTGCCTGATGTATGAAGCAGTGAGTCCCAGTGACCTCCAACTAACTGTGTGGCAACTCCCAAATATTAAATGATGTAAAAAGAGGGGGGTATAAGGGTAGTTCAGTGGTAGAATTCTCACCTGTCATGTAGGAGATCCAGGTTCAATTCCCGGCCCATGCAGGTCCCATACAAACAAAAAGCCAAACCAAACAACAACAAGAAAAATCAACAAATGGTGCTACAATAAGGGAATATTCAACATGGATAAAGAATGAAATGTGAACCCCGCCACGTAGCGTACAAAAAAAAAAAAACATGTAAAAAGTTTCCCCACTAAGTTAGTTAAGGAGTTTGTGGCTGTAAAAATGGAGAGACAAGGATGATTTAAAAGAAAAGGAGATCAAACAGACATGGAAAACCTCATCAAAAATCAAATCAATGAGTTGAGAGAGGATATAAGGCAAGGAATGAACAAAAAGAATAAATCGAAAGTCTGAAAAAACAAATAACGGAACTTATGGGAATGAAAGGCACAGTAGAAGAGATGGAAAAAACATTGGAAACCTACAAAGTTAGAGTTCAAGAGGCAGAAGACAGGAGTACTGAACTTGAGGATGGAACATCTGAAATCGGATAAGAAAAAGAAAATATAGGGAAAAGAATGGAAAAATATGAGCAGGGACTCAGGGACTGAATGAAAACATGAAGTGCACGAATATACGTGTTGTGGGTTTCCTTGGAGAAGAGAAGGGAAAAGAAGGAGAAAATCTAATGGGGGAAATCATCACTGAAAATTTCCCAATTCTTATGAAAGACTTAAAATTACAGAGCCAAGAAGTGCAGCATACCCCAAACAGAATAGATCCAAATAGACTTACTCCAAGACACTTACTAATCAGAATGTCACATGTCAAAGAGAAAGAGAGAATCCTGAAAGCAGCAAGAGAAAAGCAATCCATCACATAACAGGGAAGGCCAATAAGATTTCTCAGCAGAAACCATGGAGGTGAGAAAACAGTGGGATGATATATTTAAGATACTAAAACAGAAAAACTGCCAACCAAGAATCCTATATCCAGCAAAATTATCCTTCAAAAATGAGGGGGAAATTAAAACATTTTCAGACAAAAAAATCACTGAGAAAATTTGTGCCCAAGAGACCGGCTCTGAAGATATACTAAAGGGAGCACTAGAGATAGATAGGAAAAGACAGGAGAGAGAGGTGTGGAAAAGAGTGTAAAAATGAAGACCAATCAGTAAAGGTAAAAAGAAGGAAAATTAGATATGACATATAAAATCCAAAAGGCAAAATGGCAGAAGAAAGTACATTCATTGCACTTATAAGGCTTTTCTGTGTTGTGAACTTTCTGGTGCCAAACAAGATGGGAATTGTTAATGAAAGCTTTCCCACACTCACCGCACTCATAAGGCCTTTCTCCAGTTTGTATTTTCTGTTGGAGGCAAAGCCAAAGACTCTTCGGCACTGTCTACACTCAGAAGGCCTTTCTGTATCGTGAACTTTCTGGTGCCAGACAACATGGAAGTTGGGAGTAAAGGCTTTTCCACACTGACCACATTCGTAAGGTCTTTCTCCAGAGTGAATTCTCTGGTGCTGCACAAGTGAGTGCTTATGAGTGAAGGCTCTGCCACACTCACTGCATTCATAATGCATTTTTCCACTGTGAACTTTCTGATGCATCCTTACTTTAGAAAAGAGACTGCAGGCCTTCCTATAGTCCTTAGTTACATGGGATGTTTCTCCAGTGTTGAAACGTTTGGTGATAAACAAGGGTTGATTCCTCCTTGAAGGCATGTCTGCCTGTTGGATTTCTAGTGGAGATCTCTTCAGAGTGAGTTAGTAGATGGTTAAGAAGAGAGAAAGCCTTCAGGAAGGCTTTCCCACAGTCACTGTATTTGAAGGGCTTCTGTCCAGCATGGTTTCCTTGCTGCTGCCCAAAACTGGAGCTGCATGGGAAGGTCTCCTCGTATTTGGTGCCACTGCATGATTTCCTCTCACTGTGGGTGGACTGGTGCTGGAAGAGGTCATGGTTGCTTGGGATATCCTTCCCACCCTCTTTGCATATGAAAGGCTTCTCTGACAAATGCACATGGCAACTCTTTGCAAACACAGCCCCATCTTTGTCCCATCTGAAGGGTTTCTCTTCACTCTGCTTCTTCTGGTGCTGGTGAAAGTTTGCAATGATCCAGAAGCCTTTCCCACATGCCCCACATGTGTACAGTTTCTTTCCAGGGTCTATTCCCAGGTGCTTAGCCACATGCAAAATGTCTTTCAGGATCAGGCTACACATGTCACAGGTGTTAGCCTTTTGGTTGGGAGGACCTGCCTCAAGGGTCTCAAATTGGAATACTCCTCTAGAAACAAAAGGAGATATTTCTTGATAATTATTTTCTTCATTTTTCTTTTCCTTATTTTCCAAATTTCTATGATAGGTTGTTTTTCTAATTAGAAAAAAACAATACTTTTTTTTTTTTTTTTAAGTTTTTTTAAATCCACATGAGCACTACCCTGAAGGCTTTGAGGCAGTGTTCTGGGGTTGCCCCACCCCTCACAGGACACTGAAAGGAAAAGAATGAAAGAAAATTCATTTTTTAAAAAAAGGAGAAGAAAAATCTGAGAAGTCGAGAGGGAGTAGGAATTTCCTATGATACAGTGTTCACACTTAGAGAAAAAGAAACTGAAGTTACAGAACGTACCCTATTAGAGCACTGCACAGGAAAGTAGCACTCAAAATAAGGAACCACTATTTCTGGGTATGCTCTGAGAAGAAAAATTTCTACTTGGATGTTCTTACCCCTGGATTGTCAGTTAACAACAAAATCCTATAGCCTTAGGATTTCCTTAGCACCTCAATAGCCTGCTTTTGGTTTCAGTAGGGCCAGAAAAACTCATGGCCATGGCCAAGTAGACAGTACAGGAGCAATGCTGTTTCTGCTTTCTGGAAGACTAGAGTTTAACAGGTTTTACATCATAAGTCTCATGAGAGAACCTTCTTTTCAAGATTGTTAATTCAGTGTTACATGTGCCTGGGCTTGGAGGAAGCACACAGCACAGTGCAGGGACAGACAGGCTCCAATTTCCACTAGGAACATCTGTTCCTTTGAGCTCAAGAAAATCAGTTGGCAGAACAGTGTGGTAGGATTTTTTTTGTGGCTACAACTCCATCCCCTATGCTTTTTAAGGATGAAAAACAAAATTGTGCTTCCTGAACCGTTGTCCATTGTTACAAAGACAGAATCAACATTTCATGACAATAAAACTGCAACTGTGCCTAGGCAGAACTCCAAGGTCAATGTCTGCCGTTACTGGCTGAAAATGATGAGTTACAGGAAGGAAGTTCATTTAGGTTCTTCTCTGAGGTCAAGGTCTATAGCTGCTCATGTTGAGACCCTGCTAGGACAATGGAACCTAGAAACTAGGAAACCCTGAAGAGAAGTTAGATTCTAAACTCAAACAGCACCACCATCCCAGACCCCACACTACAGGTGTTCAGAAATTTACAGGGTCTTACTTTGGTCCCTACAATGACTGGGAAATGCTACTGGGAAAGTGCTACTGGCATTTAGTGCAAAGGAACAGGGATATCATGTGCTGGACATAATGGGTGGGACAAAATCCCTTACAACGATTATGCACCTGAAGAGGGTGGGTTTGCCCCAAAAGCAGAGGATGGGCCTTCCACCTCATTGCAGTGGAAGAGGCATGCCACCTCAGACCTTGGAGAGAGTGAAACACATTCCTTGGGGTTTGGGGAGAGCCTGGCTACCACCACATGGAGGGGTTGAGCATGTGCCCCGGAGATGGCAGAGAGCCCAGGTGCAGCCCCAATGCCTGGAGAGGGTGGAGCTGAGAAAAAGGTGGTCTTCTCCCCAGTGTCCCCTAAGGTTGTTTTTGAAGAGAGGCAGGCCTCTGCGTAGGCCCTTGGAAAGAGTGGGACTGCTGCTTTCAGAAGCCCCGAGGATAAATGATTCTCAGACTTTGAAATCTAATGGATTTTGCCCTGCGGGTTTTCGAAACTGTATGGGTCCGGTGACCCCTGTGCTCCTTCCTTCCTACAGAAATGTGTATGTGTATCCTATGAATGTTCCTCCTTTGTATGTTGGCAGCAAATAACTTGTTATGAGTTTTCAAAGGTCCAGAGCAAATGGAGAGAATTTTGCCTTAGGACAGACCATGCCCGTAACTGACTTGATGAGATTTCATACTGTCTCTAATTTTGTACTTCATTTGTATTGCTGCTGAAAGGTTTAAGGTTTTCTGATATTGTTATGGAATGAATGTATTTTGCATTTGGAAAGAGCATGTCTTTTCGGGGTCAAAAGGGTGGAATGTGCCGGTCTGAATCTGTGGTGGACCCCAGAAAAGCCAGGCCTTTTGATCCTCATTCAATATTGCTGGGTGGGAGCATTTTGACTGTTTTCATGAAGATGTGACCCACCCAATTGTGGGAGGTAACTTTTGATTAGATGATTTCCATGGAGGTGTGTCTCCACCCCACTGAAGGTGGAGTTGCTTACTGGAATTCTTTAAAAGAGGAAACATTTTGGAGAGAGTCCCTTTTTGGTAGAGCCACATGAAAGCCAGCAGACGCCGCCATGTTTGCCATGTGCCCTTCCAGCTGAGAGAGAAATGCTGAACGTCGTTGGCCTTCTTGAACTAAGGTATCGTTCCCAGGATGCCTTAAATTGGACATGTCTATGGACTTGTTTTAACTGAGACATTTTCTCGGCCTTAGAACTGTAAACTAGCAACTTATTAAATTCCCCTTGTTAAAAGCCATTCCGTTTCTGGTATATTGCATTCCGGCAGTTAGCAAACTAGAACAGCACCCAACAGCATCTCTGCTGAGAATCACCTGGAGTCCATGGTTTTAAAATATAATCTCTCGTGTTTTGTTTTAGTATTTTTTATGCTTTCATTTTTTATATCCATATTTGAATCCATCTATAATTTACTTTTATACAAGGAGGAAGATAGCGATCCAATTTCATTTTTTCCCAAATGGGCTACCTAGTTGTCTCAAAACCAATTATTAGAAAATCCATTCCTCTCTTCATCCCACTAACTTGAAACACCATGGTTTACTCTATGCTAAATTTGTGTGTGTGTGTGTAAGGTCTACTTCTGAATTAATTATCCTGCTTTTCTAGACTCTTATTTTTAATTTGGAAAAGGCAAAAACAAATCCAGAAAGCAAACCTGAGGTCTCATAAGGAAAAGCAAATGGTCTTCAAAATTCTACTGACAATGTTCAAAGAAACTGGAATTAGAACTGCTCTCTCAGATGGCTCTAAATTCAATATGCCATGAGATTTTACCTTGTAATCTCATCTTTTGCTTGTAAGTTTATATTTTTAATATAAGCCTTCTATTAAAATGTAGCAAACATACAATAAAATATACAAATTATAAGGATCAGCTCAAAGAACTGTCACAAAGAAAACAAACTGTGCAACCAGCACCCAGATGAAGAAACAGCAGTCTAGAAGACCCCTGGTACCCCTGATCAGGCATCGGATTCCCCTAGGGCAACCACAATCCTGACTGCTATCACCACATATTTGTTCTGCCTGCCTTTAAACTCCATGTAAATGGAACCATGTACTATGAATTCTTGTTCCTTGCTTCTTTCACCCAAGATTGTGATTATCGATTCATCCATGTTGCTATGTGTGGTTTTAATTTATATAGTTTCATTGATATTTAAAGTAGCATCCTACAGTGTGAATACATTACAATTTCTATTTATTCATTCTACATCTGATAAGCATTTGGGTAGGTATATGTTTGGGGGTCTTACAAGTAACTGTGAAAAACATTTTTGCATATGCCTTTTGGGCATTCTGTTAATTTTAGCCTTTCAGGATCATTTTGTTTTAGGTATATCTCGGGAATACAACAAATAGTTACATTCTGCCTTAGAACCAACTTGAAAATAGTTTAATTAGGTGAGTTTCAGGTCATTCATATTTTGATATTACTGATATATTCAATCTCTATTCCATCACATTATATTATTTTTACTGTCTGTATTTATGCTCTTCACTCTTTAGTCTGTTTTCTTTGCTTTTCTACCTGCCTTCCTCCCTTCTCCCATTTTTATTTGATTTATTTCTATTTGTTAGAACATATATAATTGACATACATTATTCTTCCACTCCTATCCCTATCTTTGCTTTAGTCTTAAAACTATCTGAAAATATATTACATGTTTATCATCAGACCTTTTGTTAACACTTTATTTCCCAAGTCATATTTTACTTAGAAGACACCTGTCATCTTCAATTTTAAAGGGTATTTTCACTGGGTATAGAATTCTATTTTGGCATTGTTTTCTTTCAACACTTTGAAGATATCAATCCATATTTTTCTGGCTTCCATGTTTTTTCCTACTGAGAATTAGGAGTCAGTCTTAGTGATTATAGATAATACTTTTTTTTTTCTCTGATTGCTTTTAAAACTTTCTCTTTGTCTTTGTTTTTCAGTCAGTTTTATGATATGCCTAGGTGTGGTGTTCTTGATTTATACTTCTTGGGTTTAAAGTGCTTCTTGAATCTCCAGTTTGACATCATTTGTAGTTCTGGAAAACAATAAGCCATTTTCTCTAAATATTGCTCCTATCCTGGTTTCATTGTCCTCTCTGGGCCTCCAATTACTACTATGTTACATTTTTTTCTGTGTATGATTCTTTATGTCTCTAACATTCTTTTCTACAGTGTTTTTTTTCCTTTTTCTTTTCTATGGTTTTAAAATTCATTTTGGTGTCTGTGCTTCATTCTGGATATTTTCTCCCAATCTAATATTAGTTTACTAATTCTTTTTGCAACTGTATCCACTTTGTATCAAACCAATCCAATAAATTCTTAATTTTATCTATTATATTTTTTAGTTTTAGAATCATCATTTATTCTATTTTCACTTTCCAGTTTTCTTCCAAAATTATTAATCTTGCTTTTCCCCTTCCCCTTAAATATATTTTACAAAGTTATTTTTTTAACCCATTCTGATAATTAATATTGTCTTTACCCCCTGTGGATCCATTTCTATTGTCTGTCACTTCTTTTGGTTTCAAATCATATTGTCATGTCTCCTCATATGTCTGGTTATTTTTTACTGCATCCTGGACATTTCATATGAAAAAATACAGAAATAATTTAAGGCTTAGGATAAGGTTATCTTCTTCCAAAGAGGATTTTCTGAATTCCAAAAAGAAACAGAAACTATCCGGAAAAGAATGGAAAAATTTGAACAAGGTATCAGGGAACTCAAGGACAATGTGAACCGTACAAATATACGTGTAGTGGGTATCCCAGAAGGAGAAGAGAAGGGAAAAGGAGGAGAAAAACTAATGGAAGAAATTATCACTGAAAATTTCCCAACTCTTATGAAAGACCTAAAATTACAGATCCAAGAAGTGCAGCGCACCCCAAAGAGATTAGACACAAATAGGCGTTCCCCAAGACACTTACTAGTTAGAATGTCAGAGGTCAAAGAGAAAGAGAGGATCTTGAAGGCAGCGAGAGAAAAACAATCCGTCACATACAAGGGAAACCCAATAAGACTATGTGTAGATTTCTCAGCAGAAACCATGGAAGCTAGAAGACAGTGGGATGATATATTTAAGTTACTAAAAGAGAAAAACTGCCAGCCAAGACTCCTATATCCAGCAAAATTGTCCTTCAAAAATGAGGGAGAAATTAAAACATTCTCAGACAAAAAGTCACTAAGAGAATTTGTGACCAAGAGACCAGCTCTGCAAGAAATACTAAAGGAAGCACTAGAGT
Source organism: Tamandua tetradactyla (assembly GCF_023851605.1). Taxonomy (NCBI): domain Eukaryota; kingdom Metazoa; phylum Chordata; class Mammalia; order Pilosa; family Myrmecophagidae; genus Tamandua; species Tamandua tetradactyla. The sequence continues at coordinate 63,995,391 of NC_135330.1, read as the reverse complement.
CAGATACAAAAAGACAGAAGAGAGAGACATGGAGAAAAGTGTAGAAAGAAGGAAAGTCAGATATGATATATATAATACAAAAGGCAAAATGATAGAGGAAAATATTATCCAAACAGTAATAACTCTAAATGTCAATGGACTGAATTCCCCAATTAAAAGACATAGACTGGCAGAATGGATTAAAAAACAGGATCCTTCTATATGCTGTCTACAGGAAACACATCTTAGACCCAAAGATAAATATAGGTTGAAAGTGAAAGGTTGGGAAAAGATATTTCATGCAAACAACAACCAGAAAAGAGCAGGAGTGGCTATACTAATATCCAACAAATTAGACTTCAAATGTAAAACAGTTAAAAGAGACAAAGAAGGACACTATATACTATTAAAAGGAACAATTAAGCAAGAAGACATAACAATCATAAATATTTACGCACCGAACCAAAGAGGATTTTCTTTCGCTTCTGAAATGTGGCAAAGGAAACTTGCCATCCAGGATCACCTTAACCCATTAAGAGAGTGAAAGCATATGAAACTGGGCCCAGTCTCTTACAAGGGCCAGCCAATTTCCAGTCCATGCTTAATCCAAGGGTTCAGCCCTTCAGACTATTAACCTAAAGTCCAGGATATTTACCAGGGCCCTCCTCCTTGGCAGATCCTTGAATTCAATATTGTGCCCCTAGTTATTTGAGTTATTTGAAAGTTCTGCTAAGTTTCTTAACTTATCAGGTGCTTCTCCCAGAATCAGAAGATACCTCTTTGGGAAAAGAAGTTTGCTCTAACATCATTCTCTGAGTCTCCCTGTTCTTCAGGATATTGGACCCACATCCTTTTGCCCTGTTAGCTCTCCAGTGACTTCAAACAGATTTTTAACACTTCATCCTACCTTTTCGTTGTTCTATGTGAAATTAACATGTTCATGATATCCAGAAGAAAAATCCCAATGAAGACAAGAAGCCTGGAAGTGGGAAGTACTTGTCATAATGTTTTCCTAATGCCTTTATATTATGATTAAATTTACAGTAATTCAATTTGTACACAACCTTCCAGAATATCCATATGCTCTTTTGTTCATGCCTAAGCACTATTATTTTCCTGAAACAAACCAATGCTCCTTGGACTGCCTATCACCAAGAATATCAGACATTCCTTCTTTCTTGGTATCTCTCTGGTGAAGCAGCTTAATGATATCATCAGGACATCTGTTCTAGTCTGCAAGCTGCCAGAATGCGATATACCAGAAATGACTTTAAAATGGGGAATTAAGTTGCAAGTGCACAGTTCTAAGGCTGTGAAAATGTCCAGATTAAGGCAAGGCTATGAAAATGTCCAATCTAAGGCATCCAGGGAAAGATACTTTGGTTCAAGGCTGATGATGTTCAGGGTTTTTCCTCAGCAGGAAAGGCACATGGCAAACATGGTGACATCTGCTAGCTTTTTCTCCAGGTTTCTGGTTTCATGAAGCTTCCTCAGGAGCATTTTTCTTCTTCATCTCCAAAGGTCTCTGGCTGCATGGGCTCTAAAGCTTTTTCCAAAATAGTCCCCTCTTAAAGGGCTCCAGTAAGCAACCCCACCTTGAATAGGTAGAGACACCTATTTCCATCTCCATGGAAACCATCTAATCAAAAGTTACCACCCACAATTGGGTAGGTCACATCTTCATGGAAACAATCTAAAAAGCTACCATCCAGCAATATTGAATGAGGACTAAAGGGCATGGCTTTTCTGGGGTCCACAACAGATTAAAATTGACATAACATCTAATATTCTTTAGTAGATAAGCACAGCACCTTATATAACAGGATGGCTGCTGAACATAATATTCCAAACAATAAAAAATATAGAAGAGAAAAGAAAGAAGCCATGCTAGCCAGATCTGTTTCCTTTTCCATAAGTAAAAATTACTTGTTTGGCTTCTTTTTCCCTTTTAATATGCCACCTTCTCTTTTATTATAGATGATTCTAAACAAGCCATATAACCACGCTTGGCCTTAGTTTCCTGATCTATTAAATGAGTGACTCGTACTAGACGATCTGTAAGCATGCTTATATTCCCTTAACTTGCTTTTCTTCTCATTATCCCTAGAAGAAAAGTAGAAGAAAAAAAAAAAAGGAAGACTCCATCTAATTAGAAAGCCAGATCAAGAGCCTGAAGTTACAGAACGTACAGAGCTTTATCTATCCCCAGGATAGCAAAGATCTCAATTTAAGTGAAATTAAAGTTGATTAAGTTAAATACTAAAACCTAGATTTAAAAATTAAATTGGAGAGAAAGAAGCATGTTCACTTTATGAAAAATAATTCTAATTTTCTGGCAGATCTTGTCATAATGTTTTCCTAATGCCTTTATATTATGATTAAATTTACAGTAATTCAATTTGTACACAACCTTCCAGAATATCCATATGCTCTTTTGTTCATGCCTAAGTACTATTATTTTCCTGTAACAAACCAATGCTCCTTGGACTGCCTATCACCAGGAATATCAGACATTCCTTCTCTCTTGGTATTTCTCTGACCACCACCCTTCTACAACCTTAGAAGCAATTTTCTGAGTGCTTCTCAAGCCCAAACCAAATCTTCAGTAATTAATGAGCATTTAAAGGAAACAACTTGAATTTTTATATATTCATTCCTTTAGGGGTGGAATGTTGAGGTTCCATATATTTGGTTAAAAGAAATATGAAAAATTCCTTACCTTCCTCCACCCTTCTTCCTCACATTCCTCATGACCAACCACCCCCCAAGGGGGGGTATAATTTGCCTCTATTATGCCAAATATTTCAGTTTTTATTCTCACCACGGAAAAATCATTAAACTCAGCTGAATTATTCCTGAGACCCTGGGTAACACGATCACTGTTTTTGCCCTTCAGCTTCCAGACTTTCAGTCTTGCAACTCATTTTAGGGTTTCTGAATGGGGCTAACAAGGGACTTTGCTAAACACATCGTTAAACTGTTGGCATGTGTCCTGGCATGGAAATTTACACTGTATCAATCCATATATTTTCATGGATGTGTTTTCAATGCTGGGCAGTTCTGACTTTTACCCAGATGGGATTTTCAGAGGATACGCCAACATGAAATGACTAAAATATTCAAGACAGAGAAAAATGTCTGGGCTCCAGGTTAGATATACAGGCATGATCATAAGGTGGGCATGACAGATGAGGGGCAAATAACACCATGCACAACCCTCCAAATTCCCTTTGCAGTTGCAAAAGTGTTTTTTCTGAATTTACACTTATCATTCATATATACCAAAGTCTATACTCTACCAGTGTCTTTGAATGAGTCAGTGCTCCTTACTGCTGTCATTCAGACATGCCTCCTCTCCAGACCTTCTCCCATTCTCACTATTCTGATTGGACCAGAACAGAGAAAAGGGAGAAAAGAAACACCTCCTCCATTATAACTCCCAAACACAACTCTTCTCACTTCTTCCCATGATGACAGAACAGGTACTGCCCACTCCTGTACTGAGAGACCCCTTATGGTCACAGCAAGTAAACTGCAAATGGTCACAGCTGGCAATGGAACTAATGTTCCTCAACAGCCAGACCTAAGCTCCATCCTTATGATTCTAACATAAGAAAAATTATAACAGCTTCAAAGCTTTCATTGGTAAAATGTAAGGAAAGCTTAAGGAAATATTTCATCATCCTATTTCCTTTCAAAATCATATTAGACAAGATATAAGGATTTCACATCCATTTCTGTCCCACTCCTCACTATAAAAGCCAACTTAACACTACTAGGTTGGACCACTGTCCACCAAGAAACTGGATCTCGAAACAGGATGACTGCTGAGGATGGGTACCCTCCAGGAGGGGCTAAACACAGCAGATATACAAAGCACATATTTCATCTCCTGGTAAATCCAGTAGGATACTAACAAGTTTTCAAGATGCAAAGCAAATTAATATCACCCTGGGCTGTCATTGTATTTTGGAGTATACTAAGTATTCAATTTTGCCACAATGCTACCAAGAAACACAACACATACTCTCTTAACTTCCTTCAGTGGAACTTCTTTTCTAAGACAAATAAAACTATTGCGGAAGCACCCAGTACCCTAGAACATATCATACACCAGGAAGTATGAAAAAGCATTACCAACGGTCCTTGGGAATTCCCTTTTCCTTCTCATGCTCTTTGAAGATCATCATGTGACTTTATTTTTCTTGCATACCACTCATCACAGTTTATAATTATCTGTATTCATTTGTTTAGTCATATATTGTCTGTTTCTCTCTTAGAATATAAACTCTGTGAGGGGAGAGATTTCATCTGTCTTGCTTACTACATCTTCAACCTATCAGTGCATGGCACACAGTAAGCACTCAATAAATATATGTTAAGTGACTACTGAAGCATTAGGATAGGTTGGGCTATGCTGCAGTAACAAATAATCCCCAAAATCTCAGTGGCTTAACACAACAAAAGCTCATTTCTTGCTTATAATGTGTACAACATAGGTTTCAAGAGGGAAATTTGCCCATCATTTTCATTCAAGGACACAGAGTGAGAGCTGCTCCACCTGGTTACAAACTTTCACAATCAACAAAGTAGGAAAAGAGAATACTGAACTGTCTTATTTTTTCCTGCATTTTGCTTCTGCCCAGAATTGCCATGTATAGTCACATTCCATTCACCAAAGCAAGCCACATGGCCATACTAACTTCCAAGGGAAGGAGAGAAGAGGGAATGGGTGAGCACTGGAAGCCTGTTGAGAATGAAATAGCAAATCTAGAGTCATGCTGTCATAAGGGTTTTATTTAGCCTATTCCTCTGTTTCTGGCAAGACTGCAATTAGAAGAACGTAACAGATAATAGCAGGTGTACTAAAAAAAAAGCAAACTAATAATGGACAACACATACATCATATCAAAAAGCTTTCCAAAATCAGTAATCAAGTGACATTGCCACAAGAGCTTTTACAAAGAGAAAATATGTTTTAACTACCTAATCAAGAGGAAATACCTATACTCATTATGTCATTTACTTCAGGAACAAACTAAGTGATTAAGGTATACTCATGCTTCTTGGTTTCATTTAGAAACCACTTCTTGGGGACTGAAAAACAACTGTAGCAAAAGAGTGACAATTGGATATCATGTTTTCCAAAGACAAAGAGACAGCTCACTAAAATCCCACTCATACATTTGTTTTTACCAAAATAATACATACAAACAAAAGCAATAAGCTGCCAGCAGTATTTAGGCCCACTAAAACACATCTGCCCATTACCAGAGAGCCTGTACAACATTTTGACTAGTGTATAGAACTTTCTCTAGAGCATGTCTCTTGATAATTCCTGGAGATATAGAAAGAGATTTTTATCTATACCAGTCAGTCCCTTACATCGAGATAACTTCCAATCACCATTCTCCCTCCAAATGAATTCTCAAGTTTCCATGGTAACTAACACCTTCCTCCAATACTGTCAATATGCTTCCCAACCCTAAAGGCAGCCCTCTTGATTTACTGCCAGAAATACCAGTCTCTTCATTCCAGAGTGCATCTTCCTTCTCTCCAAATTTGTAAATAAGACCCAGTAGAAGATTTTCTTATATCAGTAGCATTTACCAATTACTGAGAGCCTACATTACGTTTTTTATCTCATTTAATCATTTCAAAAAACACTGCATGGTACATATCATAGCCCCTATTTCACAAACTAAAATCATTATATATCTGAGGTTATGTAACTTGGCCAAGGGGCAGAACCAGGATTTAAACACAGAATTCTCCATACCACACTGTCTCTGGGGCATCCTTGCACTCACTGCAAAGCCCTTTTCAAGCTCAGAGGAGTACACCCACGTCTTACTCTCTCAGCCTATCCCTGTACCTTTCTTCAAAAGGGCTTTCTACATCTGAAGACAACTGAATCTGCCTTAATATTAACAGAATTGTATAGTTTGTTTCAATATTAACACAATGCTACTCGAAATACAATGGCCCTTCAAGGTGCACCAAATGCTGATTAAATATTATGAAAGAAAAGGCTTCATTCTCATCCTCCTGTGCTCCAAGGATTCATCTGGCAGGGATGAATGAGATAATGGATGATAAGTGTTTTGTACTCAGTGCAGGAAAAAAGCAGGTAGATGATCAACTCACCAGATGTTAAGACATCCACAATGTGACCAAGTACCAAGGAATGTCTGTAAGGGTAGAACTGCAGCCAAGTTTCCTAGAATTGCTTCCTTGGGCCTCTTTGACTTCCCCCACATGTGGCCCACATCCTCACTATTCTTCCCTGATCACAAATCAAGGGGTATACAAAGCAAGCAGCGTACTTCTAAACTGATCTGTCCCCTCCTCCACCCGTGACACACACGGAAACTTTATGATGGTCTTGTAAATAAGAACCAAACACTTACCATCCCACAAGTTATTTTAAAGTCTGCCTTTTTAAATCACTCACCTGGCAGAAACTATTATTCCCTTGGCCAGCAACTATTTGTAAGACTGGTCTGCCTTCATATTTTCACACCAAAGATACTAATTCTTTAGTAGAAAGGGGAGTATTCTAAATAAAACAATTAACAAGTCACCTAGAATTTCCACCCACTCCGTGGAGGCACACAAACAAGAGAATTAACCCAATTTATTGTCTAAAATAAGTAGGGCGCTCTACCCACCACAGAGCCCCAGAGGTTGGTTCAGAATGACTAATTCCATGTTGTAATTGCTACAATGGCCCACTTCCCTATTTTATAAAACCGTGTGCTGAAATTCAAAAGGCCCTCTCTCCTATCCCCATCTTTTCTTGCATACTTCTGCACATCAATCCATTAAGAATCTAAAGTGTAATTTGTCTTATTCACCATTATCCTGTTAAATTGCTCTACAGCTGCCATGGCAGTAATTGCCGTGATCAGTGATTCAGGCTCCTAGAGCAAAGGGCCTTAAGTAGGTTTCATTATTAAAATTTCCAAAGGTTTTATTATTAAAATAAACCCAAGATAGAGTAGTATGCCTCCATGGGGCAGCCAAAGTTACGATTCTTGAGTTATGAAGGGGTATCAGTCCCATCATCAATGTATCACTCATGAATGCCAGTAATTGCAAATTTATCATCCAACAAAACCAACCAGCATTCTAAGAATGAAGATAAACAATCTCATTTGAAGTAACCTATGTATGCTGCTGTACAACCCTTTAAAAAGATGCCTTTTTCACTAAGGTATTGTTTGTAATAGCAAATACTGGAAACTCAAATGTCCCTATGTATGAAAACGTTTAATAAACTAGACAGCATCCATCCATACAATGGAATGCTATACAGCTTTAAAAAAAGAATGAGGACACTTTCTCTATACAGCACAGAAAACGTCTCAGGATATACTGCTTAGAGCAAAAAGCAAGTTAAAGAGCAGGTTATAAAATATGCTACCTTTACCCTAAGAAAGTTGGAAGGCTATAAGAACATATATTTATGCTTGTATTTACATAAGAAACACAGGAAGAATCTTTAAGAAACTAACAGAGTGGCATATAAGAGGCAAGGGGTGGGCAGGCCACGGTGGCTCAGCAGGTAAGAATGCTTGCCTGCCAAGCCCGAGGACCCAGGTTCGATTGCCGGTGCCTGCCCATGTAAAAAAAAAAAGAGGCAAGGGGTTTACGGGATGGACTGGAACAGAGGTGGAAGCAGTACTTCTCAGCATATACTTTTCAAAATAATTTTTATTTTTGAACCATGTAAATGTACTATCTACCTCCAAAGGATTTTTTAACTTATCTTCAGTATCTGCTTCGTTTGGGGTTAAGTAGGCTATTTCCTTAGCTTTTGATACCAAGTATTTAGCCTGCCAGAAGTCACTAACCTCAGGACAGTAATAATTCAGGTCAGAGGAGTAAGACTATTACCTGATAACCTCCTTAGGGAAGGAAAAACTGATAAAACATGCAGATCCATAAAACTTGAACATTATATGTAAGACCACGTGAATGCTGCCTGTTAAAAATGTGCAAACAGCAAAAGCATAACACTGTGCTAAGAACAAAAGGTCTGAGTATAAGCAGGGTAGGAAGTGGCCCTCCTTCCCTATACCCTTCACAATTTTGATTTTATTTTTGGGTTTTCAAATGGACTTTTTCTTTTTAAGAGAAGTTGTAGGTTTACAGAAAATGCATGTATAAAATACAGAGTTCCCATATACCAATAAATGTATTATTGTTAAGGGGAGGTTTACATCCAAGTCTAGGATTACAATTATTTTCAGCTCACTTTCAGCACAAGGACTTTTTTTATGAATCACTTCTGTGGTTCTCCTCCCCCAGACAAGAAGAAAAGAGAAGGAGAGGGGTCACTATTTTTCAGGGCAAGTCATCTAGCTTTGTGGGTTAAGAGGATTGGCACCAAAACAAATAAACTTAAGCCACTTATCTAACCCTAGTCCCAGAGAGTACTTGCTCCAAAAAAACTCCAAGTTCAAATCCCTCCTACCTAGCAATATTCTTAACTAGATAAATGCAGACATGAATCAGCTGCAGAGTTAAGAGGCCACAAATGTTCCAATGTTGGCAGATGGACTGGCAAAGAAGAAGCCCACAGAGCTGCTCTCAGTCATTCCACTAAGAGAGAGAGGTTTGCAGCCAGAAGAGTGGATAAGGCAAGCGCTCACCTAAGTCCATCAATTTCTGCAAGGGAAAAATTTCTATAGTCATGGGATATTCAGACTGACCTGATGAAAACCATCCAGAAATAGCTAGTTTAGCTCTGTCTCCTCTCCAGATCCAAACTGGCATAGGAAATAAATACCATGTGAAATCTATCTCTACCCTCCTGTTCACATACTCTCCTTGTGAGGGCCCCAATAAGCGGATGACTCTGAAATACCTTCACACCTGTCTTTTTAACCATTTTGTAGACATCTCTATCTGGATATCCTCAGTGGTCTATGTTCAAAGATAAATTCATTCTGCCTGGCAACATATGCTCCTCCTACCTTCATTTTCCCTCCCTCAGTTAATAGCATAGCTGTGCACCAAGATAGCCAAACCAGAAACCTGAAATTCTACACCCCTCCTTCTGCTCTGCCCTCTTTTCCACTCACCCAGTCAACAGTAAGTTATATCTCTTTGTACCTCCTAAATATCTGTGTCTCCCCTTCTCTTCATTTTTACCTATATTGCCTTATTCAGAATTTCATCACTCATTCAACACTCATTAATGAATACAGATAATAGCTAGGTGCTTTTAAACAGAATTAAAGCAGAATGATAACTGCCTTCTCAACATCTAGTTATTAACTTTCACCTGAACTATTCAGATATACTCTTGTCCCCTACCATTCCTTTTCTTCAACAGCCAGAGCGATCTTTTCTAAACTTAAATTAGATCATTTAATTCAGTGGTTGGTAAACTTTTTCTACAAAGGGCCAGATAGTAAATATTTTAGACTTTGTGGGCCATATGGTTTCTGTCACAACTACTCTACTCTACTAACAAAAAGCAGCCATAGACAATACATAAACCAACCAGTCTGACTATGTTCCAATAAGCTTTATTTATAAAAGCAGGCAGCAGCCCAGATTTGACCCCTGAGTGGTAGTTTGCTGACCACTGATTTAATTAACCTCAATGTTTCTCCCTCAATTGGAATTAATCCAAATTTCTTTCTACGGCCAGCAAGTCCCTCCAGCATCATCTCAGTGCCACTTGTCACTATGCTCCAGCCTCCTTGACCTTCTTTAGGGTGCTCAAACACTGTAGTAAGTCTGTTCCTGTCTCAGGGTCCCTTCACTTTCTGCACACCCCATCAGGACTACTCTTCCCCAGATCTTCACATGGCTGCCTCAGCTCAAATGTCGCCTCCTCAGAGAGCCCTTGCTAACCACCCCCACTAAGTCAGCACTCACTCCAATGTGTAAATATTCTTTTTTCCTTGGATTTATTTATTTTCATCAAATTACCCATCAATATCTGAAAAAATAGCATTTATGTATTGCATGTGTATTGTATGTCTCCCTGATCATGGCCCCATTCCACCACCACGAGAATGTAAGCTCCCTAAGGACACAGGTTCTATCTGATCTGTTACTAGAACTGTGCCTGGCACTTAGCCTCAGTATCTACTATCTGAACTATTATCGCCTCCAGTCCACCCATCCAACCCACTTAAGTCCTCACTATCATCATGTCACTACTCTGCTTAAAATATTTCAATGGCTCCTCACTGGCTTCAGGATACAAGTGCAAATTATATGACAAAGCAACTCAACCTCTTATCACACCTCTGATGCTTCTCCCATTAGAGTGCAAGCTCCTGGTGGCAAGGACCATGCTTTAGTCAGGTTTCTCTAGAGAAACAGAACAAGAGGAGAAATCTGCAAATAAGAGATTTTATAAAAGTGTCTCATGCAACTGTGGGAATGCATGAGTCCAAATTACATAGGGCAGGTCGCTAGCTGACAACTCTGATGATGGTTCTTTTTTTTAAAAAAAAATTTAAAACATAACAACATACAAACACGAACATTCTTACCATATGATCATTCCATTCTTGGTATATAATCAATAATTCACAATATCATCACATAGTTGTATATTCATCACCATGGTTATTTCTTAGAACATTTGCATCAATTCAGAAAAAGAAAAAAGAAAAAAACTCATACATACCATACCCTTACTCCTCCCTCTCAATGACTGCTAGTATTTCCATCTACCCAATATATTTTAGCCTTTGTTTCCCCTATTTTTTCTATACCCCTTATCACTCCTTTTCATTGATTACTAGCATTTCAATCTATAAATTTATTTTAATATTTGTTCCCCCTATTATTTATTTATTTTTTAATCTGTATGTTTTACTCATCTGATGAAGGTCCTTAATGAATTCCCCAGGAGAGGTTAGTTGGCTGAAGAAGTGAAAATTCTCTATTCTCCCTTAAAAGTCTTCAACTGACTGGATTAAATCCAACCGATAGGAATCTCTAATTGCAGAAGACACTCCTTTAGTTATTAAGATGTAATCAGCCAAAGATGCAATTAAATGGCTAATGATTTAATAAACCAGTTTTCTGGTTTATTAACCAGCCACGAATGTCCTTGCAGTAACAGTTAGGCCAATACCTGCTTGACCAGACAACCTGGCCAAGTTGACACATGAACCTAACCAGCCCAGACCATGTCTTGTTCATCTTTTTATCTCAGGAGATAACCATAGTGCTGTAAGAGCTCCATCGATGTAGAATATAATCAGCCAGTCAAGAGGGATACAGCAACTAGCACAATGCTACATTTGTAGGCAGTAATTTGATAAATACCAAATGTAAAGGCAATTTGGCAAGATTTTGCACAAGACTCTTCCTTTCCTTTGGGAGCAACCTAGATGGAGGTTATGCTTATAACTCTGAATCTGGCTTTGGATTTCGTCCACCAAATCCAACCTGGCAAGCAGCCACTCACTGCTTTCTAAAAAAACAGTGGACAGAGGCAGAGAGAAAAATAATGCAATCTATCCATGCTGCCTCCTATGAACAGCTTTGGTGAAAGGGTTTGGGAAGGAGACATAACAGTCCAACTAAAATACAATTAGGGATTCTCCTGGATTCCAAGTATCCACATTCTGCCTGTCATTTACTACCAAAGAAAACCCTATGCTGTCTGTGTTACTATATGAAATAACCCAAAACCTTTGGGGAATTTCTTCAGAACTGCCTCACCAATAGAATGTAAAATTGTTACTTCAAGAAGAATTTCCACTAGCCCTTTGAAATCCTTCAACATCCATTAAAGCCAAGGAGTTCTCACCTAATTCAATCTGATGAGTACAAGAATAGTCTTTCTAGGGAATACGTTTTCTCAAATTATTCAGCTGGGAAGTGGGGAGGGAATTTATTACTCAAAATCAAAGGAAAATGAAAATAGACAAACCCAGAATGTTATTACTCTTTTTTTCAGGTGGGGAATTGAGTTCCAGGGTCATCTATTCTTTCACATTGGTCTCTTTCTTAGCGTCTAAAAGCTTTAGGTCTTGGGGACAGCCAGTTAGGTTCTCTTATAATGTAACAGACTCTGCTCCAGCAAAGCTTGTGCTGAGCCATCACCAAACTCCAGAAATGATAGGCTATAAATTACTCAGTCTCTCATTTGAGATAATGAAATGTATATTAGCACAGTCCTGAATAACCACTCTACATGCTTCTCTGAGTTGCTTGGAGTGAATGTGATTGAAGGATTAAAGTGAGCATAAAACAAAACTGGATCTAAAGTTACTTCACTTTGAGCCCAGCTATTCACTATTTACCTACGGGTCCAGTCACAGGACCCAATAGTAGATAGGGAACAAGGCTCTCAGGTTTTTCAAATCTTTTGTCTCTTTCTCTTCCATATTTGTTAACCCTGTTTGAAGAAGCTAAACAGGCTAACCTAACTAAAATAGCTAGACAATTAAACCTTATACCCAGAGCCTCCAGAGAGCCCCCAAACTGCATTCAAGACAGCTACAAAGTCAACCTCAGGGCAATCTGCCAGATTTGGGACATTCAAGAATCCTGTCAAGGATCAGCAAAGGAGTCAGTGACCAACTATTCATATGGACCCTGCTGCCAAGCCTCTTTACAAGGCCATCTCCTCACACTGTACCACTTAACAAAACCAAAGCTCACTACCTATCTTTAAAACCCTTCGCCAATGATACAGAGCCAGAGCATCCTACTCCCTGGCAAGACATCAAGAGAATGACCTAGTAAATACCACTCTGAAGATTTTAAGACCATGAATTTCAGGAGGAAAGAAAAGACTGAAAATGAGTCAGTCAGGCACCTGCTGTGCCAAAAACACATTACAACTCTCACCCTGCTTAATCTTAGCCTGACTGATGCCAATCTGAAGAGACAGACCTACAGGTTCTTAAATTGAAATGAATTCCTGAGCTGGGTTCTGAAGAACACAGGAAACAGCAGCAAATCCTTAAAGGCTAGATAAGGAGAGGAACGATTCAGATAAATGGAATGCTGGGAACTAGCAGAACACAGGGCCCAAAGGGGCCAAAGGTTAAGCTGAGGCCATATAGAACCTTGCTCACTGGGGTATAGACTAGGGTAAGTATGCTAGCTGGGGAAGTGGGCCCAAGTGAGGGCCAACATCATGCAACTCGGCAGTCCAAGGGACAGCATAACAGGGTTATCAAAATTCAGGGTGACTGAAACAAAAGTTTCAGAACCAGGAAGACTATGTTCAGGAGTACAGTGCAAGATTCTCCTAGATGAATCTTTACTAGAGTGAGGTAGAACTATACAGTGGTCCCAGGAGATCTGTTGATTTCCAACACGATCATAATATTGGCAATGAGTAGGAGAGCAGGTCATAGTCCCTGGAGAGGAGGGTCACCAAAGTAACTCAGTCCTAGAGTCCAGACTATGTTCTCTAAATAACATTTCCTTCTAAAAGAAATAAAGTTCCCTAGAGAAACTGCTGATTCCATGTCCAGTGTAGAATACAGAGCCTGGAACATCTTGTTGCACCAGAAAGTAAGGAAGCTATGAAAGTCCAATGAGATTATTTCAAAAGGACCTAGGATGACAAACCCCAATCAAGACCATTCTAGCCAATCCTAAAGAACACCAAGGAAAATATTTAAGATTCCACAAGGGCTCCACGCACTAGAGTAACTTTCCAGAAACCAACAACCTCCAGATGGGTCCCTGGACCAGATAAGTACTGAAATCTTGAGGGCCCAGGCTCTCTAGAACATCAGATAATTCTATCTCCCTGCGCCGTATTAGTGACAGCCCTTCCAACATGAAAAAGATAGAATGGCCACAGCCCAAATACCCCTAAAGAGAAAGATCAAAGGTGATGGTGGAGTTATGCAAAGAAGATACAATTTAACAAATGAATATGATTGCTGAATCATTAAATCGATATCTTTTTTAGTCTGCAGTATCTTATAGCAGCTAGAAGTGAAAACCTAAAATTGTGGAATTGTAACCCATGTCAAACCCTAAAATATGTTCTAACACTAATTGTGGTGCTGTGCTATGAAATTTATTGCTTTAAAGTCGACTGTGGTGATAAAAAAATATTTAAACCTTCTACTCTCCTATATTCTGGAGCAGCTAGAAGGAAAAATCTGAGAGGATCATATGGTAGCCCATGACAAACTCTGGGATCTGTCCTATAATTACTTGCTGAAGAGTGCTTTGAAAACTATTGCTTTTTTATTTCTTTTCTTTGTATATATGTTGTACCACAAAATAAAAAAGTTAAAAAAGGACCTGGGAGTCAACCTGAAGGGCTGCCTAAGAAAAGTCACTGTGAGCATCCAAAAAACTTAATAAATTACAACTGCAGTGTGCTGAAATGTGTCAAATGCATAACAATCCACGAATTCACAATGATATTCAGAAAAAAAAAGTACTGGTCATCACTGGAGGTTACTAGATCACTAACTCACTAATACGAAAAATGAACTTAAAAGGGTGGGGGGGCTGGGGTCGGTAATTAGGCATTCATCCAGTCTTTCCTGTACAAAAAGTATATGCTTAGGGAGGGGAGTTTGGGACAGATGAAACAAATTTGGCAAAATGAGGACAATTGTTTAATCTGGGCACTGGGTATATGGAGGTTTCCTTATATCACTTTCCTGTATATCTAAAAATTCAACACAACTGTGCCCAACCCCCCTACCCTGGCTCCTGCCTCCTAGAAAAGCAATCTAGGGCCCGAACCAAGCAGTTTAGGGTTTAGGCAAGGCCTATGCCTATACGAAAGACTAGGATATGAGTAGCCATCTTAGTCCTGGTAAGCTGAGCCAACTATACAGGGAGGCATTGTGGTGCCCAGCTCCCAGGTCTGGCTGATAGCATGGCTTACCAATGAGAACCTGACTCTGCTAGGAGGACTTAACTTTTCCATCACAATTGGCTCAGGAATTAAAGAAGGGCCTAGCCTTGAAAGTGAAGCCCTTATATAAATTCAACCAAGAAAAGCTAGGGAAACCAAAAGATACAAGAAAGGAAACAAGGGCCAACAGAGAACTATGCATAAATTAAGGGTAAAACTGAATTCCATAGTCTTGACTATTTCACCAAAAGCACCAAAAGACCTCACCACTACCCTCACCCCCATTTACATCCAAAGAGCCACATAGCACCATCAAAGGCAGAAGAGTACAGAGAGCATTTTCCTCAACAGACTGACTGGAGTATTCAGCCAGACTCCGACCTCAGCAGCTCAGTACAGCTCCTCCCTAACCACCACTCAAGTAACCAGCTGGGAAAGTATTCAGAAAACCCACATCCTGACACACCACTGCTAAACAACTTAAACAGCACAGAACAGCCCATCTAAACAGCAATGCAGGTTGCCAAGGAAAAGCTTTGTAGGGACAATGTGTAGAGGGAAAGCAGATCCCCTGTGGTCCACTAAGACCCACTCTCTTAGCTTCAGCACTTTCAAATGCAGAATCCATATATGGCTCTAAGGTAGGTGGAACTCCATACCTCAGGTTGTTTGGTTCCATCTTCTTAAAGATAAATGAGAGTGGTCCAGAAAACCACTTAGGGTATTAATCTTTAAAGAATCTTTGCAGGGTCAAAGTGGATTGGATTTACAGACTATGAGTATTTCTCAGATTCTGGAACATAATATTAGAATCCCTTTCCAGATGTGTTTAACACTTTGTGGTCACTAGCATTCCCGCCACTGAGTGTCAGTACACTACAGCTCAGGCTGCCCCAGCTCCCTTTATCTGGTTACTATTAGCTGAAACTGTAATCCATTCTGTACCCTTCCAAAGAGTCCTAAAAACAGCTCTTCACCCACTCTCCCAAGACAAGTAATAACATCTGCCAAAGAAACTGGAAAAAAAATATTAAGAGAGCAAATGCAATTAGCATATCACCAATTTAGCAAAAAGTTGAAGGAAGAGGAATAACTGGGAAAATAATATGTGGGCTAGTAATGGCTCACATTTATTTCCAAGGCTGGATTAATATTCCTTTGCTTGTGTCTAAATTAACAGCCAATTTAAAATTGTCATTGGAAAAAAAAAATAAAAGAAAGAAACAGGCCCAAATCTCAAAATACAACTTTTAGCACAGAAACCAGAATTGGTAAGATTCCATTTCCTATATATTTATCTCACAGGCTGAAAAGCTGCCCTGACTGTATGGATCAGGGCACTCTGTATCTGATGACAGAACCAAAGTCTGCACAATCCCCAACAATCCAAAACAGCAGGTTGTACTACGCTGAGTTCTCCCGACCTTGAGATAGCTCCTTCAGCAATTTGGTAAGAAAACATACAAGAACTAAAGGGAAAAGAGCCCCAGTTGTATGAATCCAGCAGCTCAGGCAGGCCACGGTGGTTCAGCAGGCAGAATTCTCGCCTGCCATGCTGGAGACCTGGGTTCGATTCCTGGTGTCTGCCCAGGCAAAAAAAAAAAGAATTGAGCAGCTCCAGGGTTCCCATGAGCAACTGCAACCAGGCCCTGAGAATCACATCGAGCCCAAAAGGCTAAAAGGTAACATTACAGAATCTGAAGATATAAAAAGGAGACTTCAGCTGGTGCTCAGAAACTATATGAAAAGAAATCATCTACAAGTAGAATAACTCCTGGTTTCTAATTTTAGTTCTTATTGATTTGCTGAGTGCCTTAGACCACAACCCTAAACTTTTCTGAACACTATTATTTTGTCCACCTAATATAAGAAAACTAAGCTAAAAAAAAAAAAATTTGTAATCAAACCAAAATGAATTTCACTCGGTAAAATGAAATGTGGCTATTACATTCATGATACTGAACTTCCCTTGACCTAAAAATGGCTATTTGGGAGCATCCCTCAAGTACATTTCAGATCAAAATTAGAAATAAATTGAAGTAAATTAAGAAAGTCCAGAGCCTTTGCTTGAGTAAAACTAGATGTGGCAAAAACACTGACTCTTTGCACGACTGCTATTGTCAAGGAGGCCACAATGAATTGAATTAAATATGACACATTCCTTTCACATGATCAAATCGGAGCACCTTATATCACGTACTAGATGACAAGAAACTAAATAAATTTAAGTCTTTTTTATGCCGTCCCAATTACAACACAGTCAGTTCACAAACATGTTCTGGCAAATGCTGGAGGAGTTATTCTGTCTTTTAAAAGTCTTCTCTCACTTTCCTCTGCTTAACAAAAAACCTCACACCCTTAGAAAGAGTATGGAGACAGGCCAGCTTCAGGACACATGCTGCATGGAGAGAATTGACTGTCCCACAGAAAGGACTCTACACTCTGACAATTCCACAATAGAACGGCTACACACAAACATATGAAATAAGGAAGTCCATCAAGAAAATGACAGTTGGCAAGATCAAGGCTTCTGGCCTAAAGGGTTTGCAGCTGGTCTAGCCATTCATCAAAAACTCCAAATTTAAATGCAAGACACATTCTAACTGTGACATGTAATAAAACAACTGGAGCAATAAAGGTTTCCTTTTTCCCCTCCACATTTCCCACCAATGCAAGAGTTAGGTGCCTGTGGTAAGCTTGGCACATCTGGGGTAGTTCCCATTCAGATTAGTCAACCTTTGGGATTTTCCACATATTACAGGGTCATCGTAATTCTACTCACCTAGAATGCCCAGGTAAAAGCTCCTTTTTATAGTCTGAAGAGAAACTGTCAAATCTGAAAGCCCATGAACTCTCTGTAGCTTAGCTGGAAGAAGATAGATGAAGGAAAGACTATGGAATCAGATGTGGGAAGCCTCTGGACTCCATTTCTATTCGACCCCTAAAGCTTTATGACACCTACAAACTCATCTACTTTCTCTGAACTCTGATTCTCACTCAATAATGAGAGAACAGACTTAATGGTCTCACAGATCCCTTCCAATCGGAACATCCTCTGACTTTATGTCCAAAGAGAATAAAGAGTGATACTGATAAGACTGAGGTTTAAACCTGAAAAAAACCACCTGGGATTATGCTAAGAAAAACTGTTTTACACAGACAGAGAGAGCCTTTCTGACCAGCTCATCCCCAAACAAGCCATCATACAGATATGTGCCATGGATCCAACAGGCCCTTCTCCTACACAGTAACTGACTGATTCAGTGATAGGCTGATTCATTCATTCAACTAACAAATATTAACTGAGCATCTTCTAGGCACCTCAGATAGAGATGTAAGCAAATTAGAAAAAAATCCCTACACTCCTGGAAGTTTATATTCTAGTTTGGGGGTGTGGGGAATTAGATAATCAAATAGCAAGTAGGACGTGGGGTGCCCTTTTCAGAGAGTCATCAAGAAGACCTTGCTGATAAGGTGACTTGTGAACAGTGATCTGCAGTGAGGGAGTGAGCCATGAAGATACTAGGGGAAGAGAGTTACAGGCAGAGGGGACAGCTTAGCACAGAACAGGGCTGTGTAAAGCTCGCCTGCAATGTTAAAGGAAATACCATGAACTCACCACCAGGGAGGAAGAGAAAGAGAAGGAGAGTAGTAGTAGGCAAGGCTAGACAGGTAGGAGGGACCAGATCATGTGGGAAATGGAAAGTCTTTGGAGGGTCTGAATAGAGAAGTAACATAACCTACCTGCCATTTCTAAAGGATTGCTCTAGCTGTTGTGTTGGAAATAGATGGAAGAGGACAAGGATGAAAGCAAGGAGACCTGCTAGGAGGTTATAAAATAATCCAGGTGAGAAATGATGGCAGCTGACCCAGGGTAGTCACAGTAGAAATGATAAGGAACAGTCACGGTCTATGATATATTCTGAAGTAGAGTCAGCAGGACACTGGAGGACAGGATTTTGGAAAATCTTGGGACTACCACAGAATCTAAAGGTGCTAAATGATGGCTAATTCCAACAACCCCTGTGGGGTCCTAAGATCAGGGATATGTTTATCTCTGTCCCTCAGGGTCAAATACAGTGCCTCAAACATAACGGATATACAGGAAATGTTGAATGAATGAATGTTGAACTTAATATATTATGAAGCCAAAAGATCTGTAATTTGATAGGTCATTGGGAGACCAAAAGGATTTGATACGAGACATATTTTACTATTGATAAAGCCTCCTCCCCAGGGTGAATCTAACTCTTTGTAAAAAGTTTTCCCTTATATTTTTATTTTTACAACTGGCCTGAAAGTTTGAAATTATTTCAGAATAAGTTTTTTGTTTTTTTTTAATTCCTCCTTGTATTAGGATTCTCCAGGGAAACAGAACCAACAGGAGACACACACACACATATATATGTAAATATTATGAGATTTATTATAGGAGTTGGCTCACACAACTGTGTGAATGGGGAAGTCCGAATTCTACAGGGCAGGCCACAAGCTGGGAACTTCAAGGAAGGTTTTCCATGAATTTCACAGAAGTTGGCTAGCTGAAGTAGTGATAGAAATTCTCTCTTCTGACTGCTGAAATAATCAGTTCTCCTTTCTAAGGCCTTCAACTGATAGGATAAGACCTCTGTTATTACTGAGGGCACTCTGAGTTGAATGTAGATGTAATCGACCATATAAGCAATCAACCCACATTTTAAATCCACAAAATGCCCTCACAGTAACAATCAGGCCAGCACTTGCTTAAACAAACTACTGGACACCTAACCTGGCCAAGTTGGCAAACTTAACCATCACATCCCTTACACCCTATTTCACGGTAGTAAGTAGTGAAGCTGACCGAAAACTATACTAACACAGCCTGAGGATGTGAACCAGGTCACTTCCCTGAGAGGCCCAAATGCTGTCACCAAACCTCGCACCACCACAGCACCTCCCATCTAAAATAAAAGGATAAATGTTTAACAAATATTGAGTAATGTATAAGAGATAACAGAAAACATTATTATTATTAATATAACAAGCAAAGAGTAACACAAGTCAAATCTATACTATTCCTACACGAGAAGCCAATAAGCTATCTTTGAATAGGAACCCTTTCCTCTGTGATGTTAAGTCCAGCATCAGAAGGACAAGAGTTTCTAGTTCTGTTTTTTCCAACAGCACTGCTGTACGGAAGGTGACAATTCCCAACTACAAGAAGCTCCTCATAAAGTGATCCTTTGAGAGTCCCAAAGTTCTTAACCAACAAAGACTGTGCAAAATATAGGAGCAGAAAATTCAGCATCAGGGAGAAGCAATGATAAAAGTATGCTATAAACTATATTCTGGCAGCAGTTTTCTCAGTTAAGTCACTGATCATCTTGAAGAGCTAAATTAAAACCCAATATTAATCAGGCAGTAGGTGTGAAAAATATCTTATTTACCAAAACAGAAAAAGGAGGAAGAAAGACATGTACATTGGATGAAATCAAATGATATCATAAGGGAAATGGTACCATTTGGGAGACCAAGTCCTAGACTGATTCCTCAGCTGAATCAGAAATCATGTCATGTGACCTTGGACTCTTTATATATCTTCTTGTGCCTCTGTCTCCCATCTGTGCCTGAGTCCACCCCTCACTGTAAAGGACGAACAAATTAATCCTGCCCCTCCTGTCTTAACAGAGATGTTAGGAAGCTGAGATCATGTCTCTTGAAGCTCCAGTGTTTTCCTGGAGAAAGGCACTCCACAAACAGAAGGCACTGTCTTCAGTAAGAGAATTAAGGGGTCAGGCTGTTCTTATAAATATCCCCATGGCAGCATGGCTTCCTCTCCCCAGCGACATGGCTCCAGAGTTGAGGAACCAAAATACTGCCTAAAATGCCAAACTTGGGGGTTAGGGCAACGCTCTTTGCAGATAATGTTCAGAAGTCTACATGTGAATCCATTCTCACATTTATAATAATTACATTCAAGCGTTCAATAAATATTTACACTGATCTTTTAAATCACTGGTACCTTCAGTGACAAGACCATAGTGTTGTCTATTAGGAGAGGCAGCGTGCAAGAAATTAAACAAAAGGTCCGTAATTATGAACCCTGGGCAGGTCTGGCCCTCACTTTCCACCTGAGTATTACTATGAAATTGACAATACAAAGATTAAACGAAATAACATATGTAAAATGCTGCAGGCACAGCCTTGGACTCATAGAAGGAGCAAAATAAGAGTTAAAGTCCTTCTTCCTACCTGCCTCTACTCAATAAATAACAAGTGCTGCTGATCCTTTAATCATGGAGCCAGAGGAAAATGAAATAGGAAAGAGTACACACCCATGAATATCTTATCTGCCTTTATTTTCCTACAATCCCTTGACTTGAGCAGAGCAAACAGTCTAAACTTTAATTAGGTTCATATGTGGGATGTTCCAGGAAAGCCAGGCTCATAAACGCCAGACAATGAGTAGGAGACATTTTTATTGGGCCGCCCCATACCTGGCCTAGTCAATGACAGAAGCAGATCCAGTCCTTTGTCCCAGCTTCCCAAAAGAAATCCATTAGCCAGGCGCACATGGCTCCAGTGGGATATGGGGTCACTGGCTTTCTATTCCGGTGATTGTGGCCTAAAATAGAACTCCCAAGCGCATGGCAAATGGACTCAGAAGGATTGTGTTTAGCGACTATCCGCATTACCATCTGAGGACTATTTAAAGCACAAGGCCAGCAAGCCCCTCTGAAAGGGAGGGCCATTAAGGGGAAATAGGAAAAGGGTGTTTTAATACAGTTCTACAACTTATAAAAATAGTGCAACTTGTGGCGTCCCAATTTGAGTCCCCAGATTTTGAAACATACACTCATCCTAAACAGCTCAGATATGGCTCCCTGTCTACCACTGAGCAAGGAATGTCCAGCTCATTTTCCATTTGTTCAAATGGAAAAGTAGAAAGTATGGAGGAAAAGGTTTGCACACTTGCTGAGTTCCATAGCTAATAACTGAAAAAGCTATCATCAGTTGTGTCTGTCTGTATATTAGGCCCTTACTAGGCACTCTATCTTCACTCACTCTCATTTCACCACCTGCCCATAAGGTAGCTAGTTTTTCTGTTCACCCTTTACAAGAATACTGAGGTTCTGGGGTATTAAACGATTTATTCAAAGTGATATAGCTTACAGTTAAGACTGCCAGGATTTGAACTCAGATTTCTCTAATTGTTGTTTGGGGGTTGTTCATTTGTTTGTTCGTGGTTACACTATGCTGCCTCTCTTGGTTTCTCTCTGCTAACTTTAGAACCCAGGAAACCTATAATCTAAAACCATCCTCTAAACATCTTATTACTCTCTCACATCTTATTACTAATGTCACCAATTTGGTGAGCAAAGAGAATTAAGTAGTCCAAGGACAAAAGCAGTGTCTTTGGAAACAGAAACCAGACCATAATGCCAATTAGCTAGACAAAAACAGATAAATTCCACATCAAAGGAAAAGACCAGAGGACTTCAGTCTCTGATAAAACTTCATCTCATTTCTCCCGTCCCCAAAACCCTTCACTTCAGCTGGCTTCACCCATTCTGGAGCCTCACCAAAGACTGACCTAGCACCTTGCCATCACTAACCCAAAGGCAAGACTTTTAGGGCCCAACCAATATGCACATTTTATTTTGAAAAACCATGCACTGCTGCACACTGCTTGGCAAATTTTTAAATTTTCCAGTACACATGCAAATTCCAAACCTTACTGTGTTCAACAGAGAAAGCTGATCACAATTCACCAGATCGGAGGCAAGATCAATTCTCTAGCCCTTCTGTTTCCATGTCTCTTATAGAAAGTTATGTTCATTGGACTCTCTGGCATCACTCAAATCATTGACAGCAGTTGGAGAAAAAAATCACTCAAAAAAATTCAGAAGCAAAGATAACCCAGAAAAAATAAACGTGCCACACTCTAAATCAAGGTGGGTAAATTCTCATGATCCTTTGGAAATAACTTTTCTTAAAGGCTATGTACTCGCTGAACTAAGCACTTAAGATGATGAGGTCTACAAGGCTACAAAGGCTCATGGCAGCAACCTCCATGCTCTTTGAAGCCAAGTCTCCAGGGCCTTGCTCTGACTTGGTTACCACTTCATTGAGAAGTTGAAAATAGTGGTCACGTCGTTTTCGCTACCCACCTCCTCCCCAGCAGATGACGATACCTTAGTGGCATTTGTTATACCTAAAGTGGATAACTTGCAGGAGCAATGGAACAAGATGTCTGGAAAATACAGGGACCTTGCATAGTCAAAGCACACAGTTAACGTGAGCAAGAACATGCTGTTAACCAAGTTAACAGTTGTCAAGTCTATAGCCAGTATCTCCCCTATGCTCATTTCACGTAAATCTTAAATCAGGAGAGAAGGTGACAGGAGACCCTTAAGCCCTTAGTCATAACCCTTAGCGATGAAAACATGTCCCTTTCTTTAGGAAGGGTACCCCAGCTGTAACATTTTTTGATGTTGGAATGGC
Organism: Tamandua tetradactyla; assembly: GCF_023851605.1. Lineage (NCBI taxonomy): Eukaryota > Metazoa > Chordata > Mammalia > Pilosa > Myrmecophagidae > Tamandua > Tamandua tetradactyla. The sequence goes on along the minus strand of NC_135330.1, from coordinate 63,972,101 downwards.
TAAGTGGCTAAATTGGTGTTCTGATTAAGAATGAAAGGAAATGAGAGTTTTTTTTTCCCATTTAGAGAAAGAAGGAAGTGGGATAGTTTATGTAGAGGCCTGACCCCCTTTAGAGAGCCTGCTTAGAGGAATGCCACAATTTCAGGCCATCCTTGAAGAAATCTCAACTCATGGGGTTCTAACTAAAGACAGGCCTTTTTAAATAGCTGACATGTAGCTGTTGTCAGCATTAAAAAACAGGCATACAGGACAGGGACTGGACATATATTCACCTTACTACACCCAGTTCAAGTAACTTCATAATAAAGATCAGTCAGTGACCTGACTGATCAGGTCAGTTACAATACAGAAGTCACAATACAGATCCCCACCAATACCATCACTGCCCTAATCCTATAGAAAAATGCTACCTGAAAACACATGCCCTATCAATCACACTACCAGACAGGGAAGCTGGGTGTTTGGTCCAATTTCCGGGAACTGATATATTCAAATAAATAAATCAGTAGTCAGTGAATGATTACAGAGTGGCCAGCACTCTCCGGTGTGTTATTAATACATGCCAGGCAGGCAGTTCAAATCAGGTCCAACCACTACAGGAAAGACTGAACAACTCAAAAAGCACAAATTGCTGAAGAAGGTGTAGTTCTGTCAGCCAGGTGCCCTTCTCTTTTTCAGAAGCCAAACCCATTCAGAAAGAGAGGAACTGCTCCACCTACCAAATAGATCTGGATTATTCCTATGGAAAAATTAGGACAGATAAAGCCATATCTCATGACTTTATCTACTCTTTCTCTCCAGATACCTTACAAGACAGCCAGCCCCCCCTCTATCTCTGAGACATACAAAGTATAAAATTTTCTACCCAAAGAGGAAGGTCAGGAAGATACCAGCAACTGTCATGAGTTCTCCTATGACTGGCAGCCTTTAGCCTGGGGCGGATGGAGTCCACATTCAGGAGTATCCTTTTTCCCCTTCTCTAGGTCAGAACCCCAGCTAAGGATAGCGCCCCATTCATGCTGCTGTGTATACATCTTTTTCATTTGCTGTTTTCTCTTATATATATGCATGAAACCCTGTTCTTGTACCTTCTCCAATGTAAATGGAAATCTTTTAAAACGGGCACAGCAGTGAATTCCCTGCCCAGTCTACAAAAAAAAAGACACCGCCTGGAGGATTTCCACTCCAGAGCTGACAGTTACAGAATCGCCGGGGCACAAACTCCCACAAACTTAGAAGTTCCAACAGATTCACACTCAAAGATGGTAACACAGTGGTAATATATATAGTATGTACAATAACTGCCTAGAATCTCACCTCTGTGCATGTCATAAACCTAAAAGAAAATCAAAAGGCCATGAAACTGGTGAACCATGTGAAAGAATCCTAAAAGTCAAAATAGGGAATTTTGTTAATGAGCAAAAAATACAAAATCTATTCTTTCCCAGGAGACTCCATCTCAAAGGCTATTCCTATTCATCTTTTATAACTAAAACACTTTGTGGAAAGTTGTTAAAACCTATGCAACACCTTGCAATACAGGCCTGGCACTAAGAGATATTCATCTATTCACCTATCGCATATCTATTCCCTGCCCTCAACAGCTTACAGAGGAATAGGCAAGCAAACAGGCAAATGTAACACAGTATAAAAAACCAGTACTCTAAGGACAAGAACAAAATCCAACCTCTGTACGTAACTCAATTACAATATTCTCACACTGAATTTTGCCTGGTTTGTTGTATGTGGGCCTCTTCAATTAGATGATACACACCTGTGTTCTTTCTGTCTTTGACTCCCCAGAATTCAGTTCAGTTTTTGCACAGTCAGTGCTCAGTGATGTTTGTTGAATGGGAGAATGACCATAGTGGCTGAGTGGCCTTCAGAAGTGTTTCTGTTAAGAAACTTATGGTTCTTATCTTATAGGCTGGCCTACTAATTATAGCAATAGAAAGAGAACAGCAGATACCTGATTACAGAACTAGAAAGAAAAGAAGGAAAAATAATAATAATAGATGTAGGGGGCACTACACCTTATCATCAAAATAATTCTGAAATTGCAGACTAAAGTTCTCCTCTAGCTGGAAGTATGACAGCATCTTTTTCTCTCTCGAGTTAACATCTTTTAATTTCAATGGACTTTCCTTACTTTATGAGTAGGAGACCACCAAGAGCAAAGGAAGTAAAAGGTGCTTTGTAAACTAAAGCAAAGGGTGCTTACATAACCAACTCATCACGGTTTTCAGTGAGGGAGCACGTCCCTTTGTCTTTTGGAAAGGAGGTATCCGCAGTGGGGGAGGGTAACATTATTTCCTTTAGGGATTGAGATGCCTTTTACAAGTTCTGAAAAAGCAAACAAAACAAAAAACACTAACTCATAAGGATTCCAAAATAGGGAATTAAATGTTGAACAAAAGGATTAAGATGATGGAATAGATCTAAGCCAACTGCCAGATGGGTCAAAGTTGAAGAACACACAGACACACACACACATAAACTCTATAAAACTCCCTCCCAGACTTAAAAAAAAATAATAATAATAAGCCACCTGGGTCACCTTGTAAACCTTTGGGGCAATCATTTCTAAAAGAAACAGCAGGTAGAAATGAGTCTCCAAGAAATGTCTCTTTCAAAGTTGAATATTTGAATGTAGGCATAAGAAGTCTTTCTCTCCCTCCAAATAATCAAAGCTTTGGAGAAGGGCAACACAGATCTCTTCCTCACATAAATTCTATTATCTCTACATTCACTTCTAGAGGAAAGAGATAAATTAATTTCTAGAGAAAGGAGGAGACTGGCCTGAGCACCACTGCACCTTAGAAGTGGAAGAATTCTTTAACCTAATAAATTGATCGCATCAATTTAACTGCCCATTTAATCCCAAGACCCTTTGTAGGTCTGATGACCCCAGGGAGGTCCTTAAGTGAAGCTGTCCCCAGGGTGGCCCACTTCATCACTGCTATCAGCAGACAGGAACGGGCCATTGGGGAGATTTTATTTTATTATGGAAATCACAGGAATCCACATTAAGCTTCTCTCCTCTGCTACAGCATCCGTATTTCTACCCAGTGGCTACCAGCAATGGAGAAGGGAGGATAAAACCCTGTAGAGACCAGTCAATATCTTTGTTTCCAAGGAACGTACCGCTCTTCTTGTGAGACTGGAGAGGTGGTTTCCAACTGCTGTCTCTTTCTGCTCTACAAAAGGGAAGAGTCTGACATTCAGACTTAGCCTTGCCAAGAAACGGTCTGCCAGGCACAGGCATTTTGTTTTTTGCTGTTGTTGCTGCAGTCCTCACCTTCCTGATCAAGGGGCCCACAGACTAGCCATTTACCAGATTCATTTCTGGCTGTGAGTGAATCTGTTAAAACTGCAGAAAGACAAAAGGCCCTAACTTCCTCTTAAATTCAAATCAGAACCAACCTCACGCCAACAGCTAAGAAAATTACTTCCACTAACACTGCTCTAAAATAGCCTTCCACCCTCTGACCAGCTCCAGCCCACACCCCTGAGACCCATGCAGCTGTTTGTTTTGGCAACTTTCAAGCAATTTGTTCATACACATCCAGACTACCAGAGTGAGAGGAGTATCAGGAGGGTCCTCCAACAAGTAAGAGGTCTAGGAGGAAAGTGACGGAGAGGTTCTAATATACCTCGGAAGTTTGTCTGTACTGACACTTTGGCTTTACCTCCCACCTGTCAGAAGCTATTAGCACACTCTAAACAGCACACAGCTATGAGAGTCCTTTTTATTCTCTGGAGTCAATCTTGGTATGCCTACCTTGGTTTCCAGAAAGCCAAAAGTAAGGGTCAGTTTCTCCCTCTAGGCAGCCTCTTCAGATTTATGGGCTCTTTTTACCCTTCTTGGAGGGACCCACCACCCCTAAAATTAAAAGTAGCACTCTGAAAAGAAACTGTATACATTACTCAACTGTCCTGCATCTGGCAAATCAGGAGCACTACTGGCTCGCCAAAATTCCTCATCTGCCAATGGGAAAAATAACCATACATGCTTTATCGTATCTTCTTTCAGGGTTGTGCAGATTATAATATACACTCAGCACAGTGCCTGGCACATAGTAAGCACTCAGTAAATGTCAGTTATTATTGATATGATTTTTATTATTCTAAGGATGATATATAATTATTAATAAGAAAGTATTTTTTATCTTCCTAAAAGACCTGTTATTCCAAACCAAGCATAAAAGCTTCAGAGTCAACTTTCAGTTCCTCATACAAACAAAAAGAACTGGTATGGCAAGAATCCTAAACAATAAAAACTGTAAAATTTCTTATTTGGATTTTCAGTACATTATGTGCAGTGATACATACATAAGTCCATGTATTCAAGAACTTTTTAGGGTCATTAGAGAACTGGGTATCCATATGCAAAAGAATGAAAGAGGATCCATATCTCACACCTTACACAAAAATTAACTCAAAATGGATCAAAGACCTAAACATTAGAGCTAAGACCACAAAACTTTTAGAAGAAAATGTGGGGAAATATAAAACTTGTAATAGGAGGCAGTTTCCTAGATCTTATACCCAAAGGATGAACATTGAAGAAAGAAATAGATAAATGGGAACTCCTCAAAATTAAATACTTCTGTGCACCAAAGAATTTTGTCAAGAAAGTAAAAAGGAAGACTGCACAATGGGAGACAATATTTGGAAACCACATATCGGATAATGGTCTAGTACCCAGAATATATAAAGAAAATTTTCAACTCAACAACAAAAAGACAAACAACCCAATTTAAAAATGGGCAAAAGACATGAACAGACACTTCTCAGAAAAGGAAATACAAATGGCTAAAAGACACATGAAAAGATGTTCAACTTCACTGGCTATTATGGAAATGCAAATCAAAACCACAATGAGGTATCATCTCACACTCATCAGAATAGCTATTATCAAAAAAGCAGAAAACAATAAGTGCTGGAGAGGATGTGGAGAATTCCTGATATTCTTGCAAGGAGTGGGGACAACCAAATCAATAGGCTTAGCCCTTGATCTTGGGGTTTGCCCCTATGAAACTTACCCCTGCAAAGGATAGGCTAAGCCCACTTAAAATTAGGCCTAAGAGTCACCCCCAGAGAACCTCTTTGTTGCTCAGATGTGGCCCCCTCTCTAAGTCGACACAGCAAGTGAACTCACTGCCCTTCCCTACTCTACATGAGACATGACTTCCAGGGGTATAAACCTCCCTGGCAACGTGGGATAGAAATTCTGGGATGAGCTGGGACTCAGCATCAAAGGGACTGAGAAAACCTTCTCGACCAAAAGGGGGAAGAGAGAAATTAGAAAAAATAAAGTTTCAGTGTCTGAGAGATCTCATATAGAGTGGAGAGGTTATCCTGGAGGTTATTCTTATGCATTATACAGATGTCCCTTTTAGTTTATGGTGTATTAGAGTAGCTACAGGTAGTACCTGAAACTGTAGAGCTGTGTTCCAGTAGCCATATTTCTTGAAGATGATTGTATAAAGATATAACATATACAATATGACTGTATGATTGTGAAAACCTTCCATGAACAAAAAACATGGACAAAGGGGGTACGAGGGTAGTTCAGTGGTAGAACTCTCACCTCCCATGCAGGAGACCTGGGTTTGACTCCCAGCCCATGCGCTTTCCAAACAAACAAAGAAACCAACAAAAACAAACAGACAAACAAACAAAAATTCAACAAATAGTGCTGCAATAACAGGATACTCACGTGGAAAAATAATGAAATGTGATCCTTCCATACAGCATACAAAAATATATATATGTATGGATAAAAAATAAATAAATAATAGGGGGAACAAATGTTAAAATAAATTGAGTAGATTGAAATATTAGTGGTCAATGAGAGTAAGGGGTATGGGGTATGGTATGTAAAAGTTTTTGCTTTTATTTCTTTTGCTGGAGAGATGCAAATTTTTAAAAAATGATCATGGTGATGAATATACAACTATATGATGATACTGTGATCCACTGACTGTATACCATGTATAGAATGTTTATTTAAGGTTTACAATAAAAATATTTTAAAAAAAAACTTTTTAGTACCAACTATGTGTATGGCTCTGCGCTATGCATACTTATGAATAAACAAGATGCAACGAGGTATACATCAAGTTATCAGTTTGAGCACCTACTATGAGCCATGCTCATATTAGGCAATGAGATACACAGATAAATAAAGCATGGGCAGGCCCCTCTAAAAGCTGATAGCCTAATAGATGAATTACAATGACAGGTGCTAAAATAAAAATTCCCTATGTCAAACAGTGGAAGCAACTTGCTAGCTTATAGGGCAACTGTAACTACCCTCTAAAGCATACTGAAGGCTGCTCACTGGCAGGCTCTTCTCTTGTGTATCACTCTCTCACCAGCCCGCTGGGTGTTTCCCCAGGGTCAACCGTGTTGATTCACAATCCTACAATCCTGTCCATAATAGGTACATTTCTTCTTTCAGTTACAGCTTAAATTACTACATAAACTGACGAAATGTGAGTGTAGAAAGAAGTCGTTTCTATGAAAACTAAGTTGGATGCTACGGAAAGACTTGAGAAGGCAAGTGGCTAAATAAACTGCTGTCGAATTAGCTGTGGGCAAGAAAATGGTAAAAGATTGCAGGGATGGAGCTAAAAGTGCCGAAAGCATTGTGCATCTCATTTCTCAAATGTCTTTTAAGAACTTGCTTCACAATGAAACTGAAACTGGAAATCACAGATGATGTGTTAAGGGTGTGGCTTATGAAAGTCAACAACTCACTTAGAGAACCTACATTCAAAGAAAAAGCCTCTGCCCACATCAAAAGATCTGTGAATGAATGTTCATTTATATTTTTTTCAGTTAAAAAAAATGCTTAGGGACAGTATCTTTTTTTTTAAAAAAAGATCCCCTGCTTAATGGACTTTAGGGATTAATTAGCCAACTACTGGTCCAATCACCCCAGATAAGAAAGCATCTCCAGCATACCTGCCTGTTTTTCTTAGGCTGACAGCAAAATGAGTTCATAATAATAACCCCTTACCTCAAACCAATTAGATGGCAGAGGCAGCTGGCCTGAGATTTTATAATATAGACCTGTTAAATGCCTCTCAAACAGACACAGTACAGGTGAAATGCTGAATTTCTGCCATTTCTCCTGAGACTGAGATGCCAGTGCTGTGAGCATGAGATGCACTCTGATTGCTCGCACCCTGAAGCATGAACCAAGAGATGAGGGGTGCCCCAAATGCCACAACATCCTTGGTCACAGGCCGACACAGAGTCTGCTGGTTGATTCGAGCATCTGGGGTCTCTAACTTGGCATACGATGCTATCTTTGCAAGAAAAACTCTCCGAGGTGATGTTTTATTGAGAAAAGGCAAAATCAATTATCAAGGCAGAGCGAAATCCATCCCCAAACCCCTTTATAGTCTGTCTAATACATTTCTGTTTATCTACTAGAATGCTGGGTTTAATACCACATAACAAAATTCCACTCACTGAACTGAACCGACATCTTTAGCTTCCCCACCAAAGCTTTATGCCAGCAAAATGCAGGTCTGTCAAGGGAGGCAGCACAGGGCCTCATGTCAAACAAAAGTCTGCAGAAGCAGAAAGCCAAAGTAAAAAGGAAATTTCAGTGCACTTTCTGTCACATGACACTGTTTCTAAAAGGATATTTAACATATAGAGGATTCCATTGATGGAGGAGAGAAAAATAACCTTTATCTTTTTTTTAAGACAGGAGATTAGTACGAGATGAGGGATAAGAACCGGGGAAGCCTTTGTATGTAGAGAGCTGAGTTTATTTTTGCTGTCTCTGCCAACAGAGGCAAGGTAATTCTATAAGCATCATTTAACTTTCTCACTGGAAACAAAATAGTGGAAACTGGTTAATGCCTTTCATTCTAAACCTCCAACTCCAAACTCACTTGTTTTTCCCCATAAAATTAAATTGATTCTCACAGAATAGCACCCCAATATGCGCTTTCAAAAACAGATCCAAACTGATGTCCTTTCCACGCTGTCACAAATCCCAGTGGGAGGATGAGGAGGCATTTTCCATTTCATTTTATAGAGTCAGAAAATCTATGGGTCTCATTTTCTTCAGGGGTAAAGGCTTGGTCGACCTCTAAGATCCCTTTTCTTCCCAAACTCTACGATTTCAAAGACACAGAAAAGGTGGGTAGTTTCAATTTCAGCTGTCGAATTTTAAGTCAAGTATCAGGCTCAAATTCTTAATTTGAGAGCTGTCAATCAGTGAAACAGGTTTCAAAATAGGTTGTGGAATCATCTTCCCTAGAGACAGTTAAAAATAAGCCAGGCAGCCATCTGTCTTTGTAGGGTGCAGCCCTTCTAGGAGGCAGGCAACAGAACAAAACCCTCCTTTCCTTCCAGGGAGTCTATGAATGATAAGTGATTAGGGTGATCAGGAAAAAAGGAAGTAGCAATCCATGTGGGCAAGGTAAAACTGTGGGCTGAGTACCTGAGGCTTCCTATGGAAATGGAAGGTATGAGCTACAAAGAAAAAAATACTAGGGGAAAACGACAAGAAATAACCACACAGCCCTTTAGCTCTTTGGGGAGAGCTGAGCCAATCTGCTACCCAGCTGCAGCAGCTCCGTCTGGTTCTGGGGACTGGGAGCATAGCCACAGATCCTTGGGGAGGCTATTATTCCCTTCCCTAGTTCCGAAATGAGCGTATACTAAAGACTGATAGAAAATAGGAATTGGCAAATAAATCCAAAATCTCTCCAGGTGGCCAACAGTACCCAGAGAATACATCTCAAAAAATGTTCCTTAAAATACCCTTTTTTCTTTCCCACCCTCCTTGGCCATATGTACTCCTATCTATTTCCTACAGTTCTTAACATTTCTTTCATTGTTATGAAAAGCTCTCTTGGGGTATGAGAAAGAATGAAATCTTCATGAACATTTAGAAACCCAACTCCAATAGGAAATGGCAGGTACAACATTGCTACAGCCTGTAACCTCTGCAAAAGTAGCATTGTTCTTCCCTCAGCAGAAGTGGGCAGCCCTTAGGTCCCTCACTCCTGCCATCTCAGATGTATATACTTAAGGGCCCCAACTATCTGTGTCTTCTCACAGCACACTGGAATCAGCCATGTGGCACTGTCATATAGGCCTTTGGGTCCCCAGCTTTGCTGTAGACAAAATACAGGAAACCTACTGTTTTTTAAGCCCCAATAAAGCAAGAAGCTTCTGGAGAGTGAAAGAGAAGGGCAGCAAGATCAAGCAGTCAATACCAGGGTCTCACTAAGCTGAGGGAGGCAGCAAACTAAAGACGGAGAACATGGGATAGCCACCAGCTGCTAAGGGCCAGACAGAGAGTACAAGGCAAACCAGTCCCTGAAGCACAGTTCTTCAAAAAATAATTATTTTTTTTGTTGAGTGTGCCAACTAAGAAGAAACCTGAAACTCTAGTATGTCACCTAGAGCTGTTTTGTTGTTTTTTTGTTTTCCTTCAGCAAAGCCAGAGAAATTTGCAAAGATAACTAGGGGAAATGCGATACTGCGAGGCCTGAGATTTAAGACGAACCTTTGCAGAGGAGAAATCTGAGTCTGCTCTATCCTTGCAGCTGTCCTAGATCAAACAAGGTGGGGGTTTTATTCTAACAGAAGGTACCAGAGTTATTGAGAACAAGGAGATAATGAGCATGAAAGGGCCCTGTAGACTCAGAGAGCCTAAAACAAATGGAAGGGATTCTTATCATTGCTAATAGCCATTGGGCTGCCCCCAAATTGAGTGGCTAAATGGGAAAAAAAATGTCACCTAGAAAAGCCAAAGATTACCATTCTGGGTATCTCTTGGGGCCACTCAAGGAGCTCAGCTAGGGTACCTATCTTCCATCTTACTGGTCTGGAGGCAAAGGCAGCTATGAAAAGGGCTAAGCCCCTCCACGCCTCTGCTGGATGCCACAGAGCAACCCCAGGGAGCAATAGGCGCCCAGCACCTGGTCAAATACCTTGACCTTTTGGAATATACCAGACACAATAGTCAAAACACAGGACTTGAGAACAGCATATTGGGAAGTGCATCCCCTCCTAACCTAACTCAGGTGCAGAGGGAAGATCCTGTCCAGGACCTGCTCTGTATAGCTATGAAACTCAAGGTTTGCTCAGTTTTCAGAGCTAGGATCTTCAACACCTTTGGGATTCATTCACGAAATATGGAATTTAGACTGCTCACAGCCTTGGGGAACTGCAACTAAGCAGCGGAGAGCTGGTTTCCAAGGAGAAATTGAGCAGACAGTACAGGAGTAGAGCATCCTCTAGAGGTCATCTCCCTACCACCCCATACCTTGCCACTACCCCTTGCCTCTCTACAGGATATGGAGGAAGCAAGTGCAGCAGATGAGTGGGTGTCAGTTCTTCAAGCTCTCCTGAGAAGGAGAGCCCACAAAATCTTTCTATAGCCTGGAGCTAGTAACAGAAGGAAAGAAAGGAACTAACAATGGAGTAACCAACCCATTAGCTTTCCATTCACTTTCATAACTAAACACAATGAGGCTGGCCGACTAGCTGCCCCAGAAGGACACAGCTAAAAAGGCTGTCAAATCAGAACGTGAAATAGTGAAAAAAGCATTGGATTAAACATTAAAAGATCTGCATTGGTGGGGTGGGGGTATTAACACAATGAGCATAAAGAGACTTTGGAGGCGAAAAAAATGTCCGATAGACATTTGGGATAGAATATATGTTATATAAATATATCTCAACAAAATATGCATTCAAAATGAATTAACAGAAGAAAACGTTTGTAATTAATATCTTCATAATAGATTTCACCTTTCTTCAATCAAAAATAATTAATCTTTTCAATAAATGTTACTGGTCAATTGTATAGCCAATTGGGAAAAGAATGAAACTTGATCTCTACTTCTCATCATACACATTTGATTGAAGATCTAAATATGGAAAGTAAAACAATAAAGCTTCTAGAAGACAGAAAAAAAGGTGCATTTTATTGTATATAAATTTACCTCAATAGAATTGATTTTAAAAGAAAAAAGTCTGCCTTCTAAATTCTAGTTCTGCTCCTAATAAGCAGTGTGACCTTGCACAAGTCAGGTGACCTAACTAATACTTCCGTTTTCCCATCTGTGAAATGGGGCTACTGCTCTGCTTACTTGATAGGATTTTTAAAGATTAGATAATATATGTGAACTCATTTCAAAAAGCACACATGCTAAACAAATATGAAGTAACTATAACTGTTTATTCCACATACTTGGAACCTTCTTTATTGTGTATTTCCTAGTGATCTTAAGAGGGAAAAAAATTCTGTTCTACTTAACTGCTGATGGTTCAAAATCTTTTCTCTAGAAAACCTAGTACCATGTATTCTTTATGCTTGCTCCCTCACTATGCAAACATAATGTACTCTGGGGCACCCAGGCCTTTTTGGTACTGACCCATAAACACCTCGACATGTCAGCACAGTCACTGAACACAGCTGTCTGACCAGAATGCAGACAGCATGGCAGATATTCTGAAACTGGGTACACTTTCCTTCCTGGGAAAATAGTGAGTTGGCATTTTACACGTTGCTGCAGAGAACTCTTTCTGACAGAGGAAAAGGAAAGAAAATAGAGTAGTACCTCCTCAAGAAAGACAAAAGGGGGAAAACGACAAACCTGAGTTTTTCTCCTAATCATTTGGGATAATTAGCTAAAAGGGATTGAGATTATCTAATCTAAATACTTCATTTTAAACCGGCATCTAGTAGTCTTAGACCTTTATCAAAACCTCTATAGGAAACAAATGCAATCTCACACTGAAGTATAAATGTATGCATATATTCTCACAGACATATATGCATAAATAGCACTTTGGGGTAAGATTAGGGAAGATAACTTTTTTAACAGGTAAATCTAATAGTAAGGAGAGATGTTCTGCAGCCCATTTGCCTACCATGGAGCTAGAGAACAGCCCTAGATTCACACCCTTATTTCCTACCTAGCCTTAGGCAAGTGGAATACTAAAGCTTGAAATACTCCTAGATAATTTCAAATGGATTTACAGAGAAGTTCAAGTGGGCCTGCCTTGTTGTGCCGGCCTTAACATTCTGTAAAGCCAGTGCTGTAAGTAGAAACACTGTCCTACAGAAAGGTCTGTTTCATGCCCTACATAAATGGGAACCAGAGCCCACATGCACCTCTGCCACTCTTCCTTGCAAATAACTCCTATTAATTCCATAGGTTTAGAACATTCCTTTGGGATTCACCTGTGGAAAGAGAAAACATGTCTCACATTTTTCCACTTTTCACCTAGTCCAAGCCACCATTACCTCTCACTTGATTTCTGCAGAAGAAAAATCTTCACACACATATTAGCCACCTTTTACTGGCTAATATCAATTTTTTACATAGCAAGAAGTGGGATCTTAAAAAAAAAAAAATCAGATGTGCCCCTCCCTGCTTTTTGCCCTCCGATGGCATTCCCTGCACGAAGAATCAAATGTGGACTCCTAACTGTGCTCGTTCTCTAGGCTCCCTCTGGCCTGATCACCTGCATCTCCCACCTCATTCCATACCCCCCTACTTGCTCACTACCCTCTAGTCACACGAACTTCCTTCTGTTCCTCAAACACACCCACTTTCAGGCCTTGGCAACTGCTACTCCCTCTGTCCCCAGATTTTCCTTTGGCCGGCTCCTTCTCATCACTGTGTCAGCTCAGACGTCAGCTCAGATGTCATCTCTGAGAGGCCTTCCCTGACCATGCCTCAATCTAAATAAGCCCTCCGAGGCCCTGATAGCCACTTTTTTTTTCTTAATATTTTTATTGAAAAATCTTCACACACATATTTTCTATACATGGTGTACAATCAATGGCTCACAATATCATCACATAGTGTGTACTCATTCACCATGATCATTTTTTATAACATTTGCATCACCCCAGGAAAAGAAATAAAAAGAAAAAACTTATACATATCATGCCTCTTACCCTGCCCTCTCACTGACCACCAGTATTTTCATTTGCCCAATTTATTTTACCCTTTGTCCCTCCTATTATTTATTTTTTTTTTTACTCATCTGTCCATACCCTAGATAAATGAGCATCTGACATAAGGTTTTCACAATCACAGTCACACTGTAAACGTTATATCTTTATAAAATCATCTTCAAGAATCAAGGCTACTGGAACACTGCTCAACAATTTCAGATACTTCCCTCCAGCCACTCCAATACACCATAAACTAAAAAGGAATACCTATATAAGGCATAAGAATAACCTCCAAGATAACCTCTCGACTGTTTAAAATCTCTCAACCATTGAAACTTTATTTTGTCTCATTTCTCTCTTCCCACTTTTGGAAAAGAAGGCTTTCTCAATCACTTGATGCCGCGTCCCACCTCATCTGGGGATTTCTGTCCCACGTTGCCAGGGAGATTTACACAGTTGGGAGTCACGTTCCACATAGGCGGGAGGGCAGTGAGTTCACCTGCCAAGTGGGCTTATAGAGAGAGGCCATATCTGAGCAACAAAAGATGTTCTCTGGGGGTGACTTGTAGGCCTAATTTTAAATAGGCTTAGCCTATCCTTCACAGGAATAAGTTTCATAGAGGCGAACCCCAAGATCGACAGCTTCCTGCTAGCCACTCTTGAGCACACCATCCTGTTCCTATTTCCCTCAGAACACTAGATGATTTTCAATTACACTATTAGTTTAGCAACTACTTATTTATTGTCTGTTTCTCTCACTAAGATTACAGCTCCATGAAAGCAGGGACTTGCTCTATCTTATTGATACCTCTGTCTCTAACACCAGAACAGTGCCTGTTTAATGGTGAACACACCTCCCTATTTGTTGAGCAAGTGAATTAATGAACTTTTTTTGGCTTAAAACAACACAAACTTATGACCAGAAGTCTGAAATCTAGGTGTTGCATTCTCTCCAGAGACTCTGGGGAGAATCTATTCCTTGCATCTTATATTCCTGCTCTAATCTCTGCCTACATCTTCACCTGTCCTCCTTCTTTGTGTGTCTGTCTAATCCGTCTCTGCTTCATTCTTCTTTAATTTTTTTTTTTGTGGCAACATAACAATTTGCCATTTTAACCATTTTTACGTGTACAAATCAGTGGCATTAATTACATTTTGACTGTTGTGCTACCATCACCACCACCATTACCAAACATTTTCACCACCCAAAATAGAAACTCTGAACGCTGAATAAATATTTTAATGCTGTCTCTGGTAAGGTCATCTGGTAGGCACAACTGAGACTGTGTCCCAGGTCACTCCCACACTCACAAGAATTGTCAACACTGATATACACTTCATCCACAGGGAGAAACATCTACAGGATGCAGAGATGAGACCAAGTGCCTCCTTTAGACATTTCCATAATGAATCATTGGTATTCATAGCCTGAAATATGCATAATGCCAATTTTAGCATCAATCTGAAGGCAACCTGTTCACTTAAACTGACAAAAACATGCTGACTTGACTTTGTAATGGCCGTTATAAGCATGCCAATGCAAAAGAAACATGCTGATAGTTTGAAAACTTTCCCTCTGTCTTAAATGGCAAATGATCAGTTCACCAAAGGACAAACAGTTCAACAACTCAAGTCAAAAGCAGAGAATTTTTTTTTAAACTTACTTAGGTATAAGATTTTTAAATATATAAAAAGTGCTGTTGTTTAAAATGATCTTTTAGGAAATAAATACCTGTGATACTATCACTCATTCTTTTGGAATAAAGGAAGAGCGTTGTGTGTGTGTGTGTGTGTGTGTGTATGAATTATGCATATATAAAAACAAGTTGAACAACAGTAATCAGAGAAACTCCTACTACAACTGCTGATGGAACACTGACTCCATGGCTCACCATTTCATCTCCAACAGAAATTAATTCCTACCCCTAGAGAGAAGAAATGAGGCAACAAAACTAAAAGCACTTCGAGTCTCTGAAAGACAAAAGCTGTAGAAATCCTTAAAAAAGAGAAAAGTAAAAATACAGAACCTGAGAGAAAAAAAAAAAAAGATCCTGCTTAAAGAGAGTCAAGGTGTAACTGCTGATGAGTCCTTCAGGTTGAGGAGACAGATCCTTGACTATCCTCTATCTTGTAGTCTTCTTTTCAAGAACCTGCAGTGATTGGGTCTCCCATTCCAATTGGTCTGTTTATTCAGTATCCCTTTGACGGAAGAAATGCTGGGAGTTGCTCGCATGCAGCTGAGCCAAGCAAGCCTGTGCAGGTTTCCACCACACCCCTGTTTCAGCTTGGTAGAAAATGAAAATGGCCAAAAGAGTTTAATGAGTTGTTAATGACTTAATATCCACAGTGATATACTTGCAAGATAAGACAAAAGGATCCGAGGAACAGTAAAACCAAATCAAATTAATTCACTGGGTGAATGCAATCATACAATTTGCATAAAGGAAGCTTCCAATACAGAACCAGAACTAGAAGGTCCTAGGGTCCAGCCTTGTGCCTCCACTCAGAAAAAACAAGTATTTTATCGTTTTCTTTAAATTCCCTTGAGTAGGGCATTAAAGCATCCCTTTGTAGTTTTATCCTGTTGCTCCACAAGCACTTCATTTTTGCCTAATGTCAACGCTACCTCTTATCTGCTTATTTGAGGACAGGACTAAACTTGAGTTGTTTCCTGTAGACAACAGTTTTGAAGGAAATCTGGATTTCAGTTGGTTAATAAACTCCATGCTTACAGGTTCCCACTCGTGGTATATTTTTCTAAAACACCCCAATAAGAAGTTGGGAAATGCCTCCCTTACCTAGTTGAGAAGGAACATAATCATAAAAAAGAAGAAGGAAAATGGCCATGATACAATCACCTTGCTGGGAACGGGAAGACATTCACACAGATTATTTTTTTAGTCAACATTTTTAGAAGCAGATTTGACTGTTTACCCAAATGTACCCAACTCGAGATACAAAAAGGAATAATACAACACCAATATAGGTCCATAAGAAAGGTTTCTAATTTCCAATTCTCAGTTCCAAAATAAATGAGGCAATTTAATATTAAGCTAAGACATACAGGGAGCTGCTTAATTAGAATGAATCTGGGTCATTATTAGGATGGCTTTTCAAACTATCAACAATAGCATATCTTAACCACCTGTGTAAATACCCAGCACTATGTTCAACACCAGTGGTAAGTACAAAAGAAATATAAAAAGAGAGTTCCTGCTATCCACACTTAACAATCTAGAGACAGCCCTCAATTATTTACCAATAAGATATGTTGCATAATAAGATCATCTGTAAATCTGAAGTTCAAACACATTTCACCATAAAAGGCATGCTATGGGTGCACGGGTAGTTTAGTAGTTAGAATGCCCACCTTCCACGCAGGAGACCTGGGTCCAATTCCTGGACCATGCACCCAAAAAAAAAAACAGGCATGCTATGGTGTTTCAGCTCTCAAGCCAGTAGAAAACCAACCTAACCCATAACGTCACTGATAAATCAAAATGAAACACAAAATACAGAAAAGTGGTGTAACATGGGACATATCAGACATGTATATGGTGCTTTGCTATTTACAAAGAGTTTTTCACCTACTTAAACTTCACCACAACACTGTGGGGTAACTGGCATTTGACCGAACATGGTATTTTCACACTGATTAAGGAAACTGAGGCAAAGAAAGCTTACAAACTTTAAAGTCACGTAGTTGCTAAGTGGCAGCAGGACTCTTAAAGCTGGCCTCCTAATTCCAAATTCCATTTTCTTTCCATTAATACAAAATTGAATAAAAAATAGGTGTGGAGTGTTTTATTTGTGCTTTGTTTTTTAAGACTGGTGCCTAAGAAGGAGGAAATTTCATTTGAGAAAGAAGAGGTAAAAGGAGACTTTCAGTGATTCAAAAGGAGGCTTAGGGGCATTTTTAGAAGCTTTCAAGGTTGACAGCACTGGTGCTTTATTGCTTTCATTTCACTGGGAACCGTGTGGCAAGGCTTTTCCTCCTTTCAGTTCATCACTGGTGCTTTTCAAGTTCATCTGAAATGATCTGAGTTTGTTGGGGGAGGGTGCTTGGTTTGGATTTTAATTCATGACTGGGAATACACCATCAGCAAGAAGGGTCTGGAAAGATTTCCTTGAGGTAGCCGGATAAG
Organism: Tamandua tetradactyla; assembly: GCF_023851605.1. NCBI lineage: Eukaryota > Metazoa > Chordata > Mammalia > Pilosa > Myrmecophagidae > Tamandua > Tamandua tetradactyla. The sequence continues at coordinate 63,955,001 of NC_135330.1, read as the reverse complement.
CACTGGAAAACAGACAGGATAAAGAAGACAAATATGTATGTATGAGAAAAACTGCCTAAGGTACAATCAAGAGTTACAAGCAATGAAAGAAAGGCCAAGGGACATGGGGGTTGTGAGAGTACATCATTTCATTAAAGAGATGATGGAGAAGGGGTCTTGAGTCAGCCCTCATCACTGCAGGAGATTGGTTGGAGGGCAGAGGAAGGAAGAGGCAGCCACAGTCAGACCCAGCTCTGCACAAATACAGGTTTCTCCCAGTAGCAAGTGTCTACAGTTCCGAAGACATTAATGAAATTAGCAGATGATGACACAGATAAGCACACATCCATGATTTCCTCAAAAAACCTTCTCTTTAATGAAAGTGCAAAGAATTTCATTCATTCATCCATCAAATAAACACATACTATATGCCAAGAGCTGCACTAGATGCTCGAAAACAAAGGGCAGGAGTCCCTACCCTCAAGAACCTCACAGTCTAGCAGGTGAGAGAAACATACAATATGTGCAAAATAATATGACCGATACTATCCCATTTGGTTAAATACCAAGTACAGCATTGCACAGTCACACTTCTGCATGAACAGAGCTGTAGGTTTCCCAACACGCTCTACTTGGCAAACTTGCTGTTTAGTACACAGAGGCCCACATTAATACTTCGACCAACTCTACATTATTAACCATATAGTTGCCAGCTATGTCACTTTCTTGACATGTACACCCTATCTAGGTCACTGTTTTGTTTCTAAGGGAGAAGAATGTGTGCACATAAATCTCGCCCAAATTATGTAAGAGCAACCTTGCAGCGGGGCCAAAGGGGTTCACCACAACATGGCATGTCTTTTCAAGCATGGCCCAGAAAGCAACAGGTGAGTCACCATATCAAACATCCTTGAGTCAGAGCTATATAGGTCAAGTTCCATTAAAACAAACTCCAAGGGACCTCCTCCTGCCACAACAAATAAAATATTTTTTAGGCTACATAATTTTACAAAGCAGATGCACAATGACCCCTAGATGTAGATATTGTATGTCCAATTTATATCTGAAGAAGTGAGAACAGGAAAGGTTAGGTGACTAGAGCAGTTGATGGCAAGGGCACCACACTAGACTGGTGCCCTAGTCTGCTGAACTGTAGTTGGGTGTTTGTTCCTACCAAACTGCAGCATAAAATTCCCAAGGGAACCATGAGTAATCTTTGTTACTCAGGAATTACTATAGTAACTGTGCTTGCTATGATGGAATTTACCCTAGGGTAAGGAGGCAAGAGTGGATCCCAAATCTACCACAATGAGACTTTGAGTAAATTAATCTGAACCCTCCGTTCCTTTATTTGTTAAAAAAAAAAAAACCTGGGAGGAGGGGGACGGGGGAGAGTTGTCCTTAGTCTTGAATCTAATATACTGGATGAGAAGTAACCACAGCCTGCTCTGCTCAAAACAGAACACTAAAAATTCAAAGCCTTTGGAAAAGATAATGGAATATATTAAATTCAACTACCGATACTTGAAATAAAAAGATTTAACCTGATACTCTCTCTTAACAAATCCCACATCACAATCTCCAATCAAATCCTTTTATCAGAAAGCTATCTCACCATCCCAAAGTTATTTAAATGAAGTGTTTAGCCACTCCTCCGCCTCCACACTCGAAACAACCAGCACCACCCAGTCATGTTTTGCTGAACTCAACTCAGCCTCTTCCACATTCCCCTGGATCCCTTTAAAAAGTAACTCCTTCATTAGCCAGCAATTCAGTCCACCAGCTCTGGTGGTGGAGGTGGTGGCTGGGTCAACTTAGCTTTTCTTTAATTCACAGGCTGACCCTCAGATGGGGGCTTCTAACCTCGGTGACCAACCTCAGAGAACAGGGAGAGGATCATCAGTGAAGAGCGGGTGGCTCAGAACCCAGATTTTTTTCTCTGCATGCTCAGCTGTGCTCATCTCAGACAGGGTGTGGGGAAAGAAAACGCACTTAATTCCTGAACGCAAACAAGAAGTCCCCTTCAAGGTGGAACATTTCTCAAACCGAAATGTAAAGAAGCTGCAAATGAAGCCAGGTATTTGGCGTATACATGAGGTGTTATCTATTTCACAGTTTCTCTGCAACATTCCCAATTTAGAAGAAAGGAATATGACAGATTTGATGAAAGTGCGGAGGGGCTGAGTAGGGGGAGGATGACACTGTCAATTGCCTGATGAAACTCCTCCTCGAATAGAACTGTCACCTCAAAAGCAGGATGTCTAAAATAACCCTCACTCTCTTGTCAAGTGCAGTGTCTCCTGACTTCCCTGTCTATTTCTACCACTGCCACCATCGTTCTCCCTGTCTCCCAAACTAGAAACCTTAGACATTCCTGACTCCTACCACGCCCCTGACTCCCACTTCAACTGCCTGTTTTTCCCACAGTAGCCGTAAACAATATTTTTTGATGATGGCATAGTCAAAAGTGGTAAGGGGTAAGGAACGAGCAGACTTTGGAGTCAAACAACCCTGGATTGTAGTCTCCACTCACCTGTCACCTCGGATCATCTGTCTGAACCCAGGTTTCTTTCTCCTTTTTTTTTTTTTATTATACAGTACGCCATATATACAAAGCAAAGAAATTAAAAAAGCAATAGCTTTCAAAGCACTCTTCAACAAGTAGTTACAGGACAGATCCCAGAGTTTGTCATGGGCTACCATACGATCCTCTCTTATTTTTCCTCCTAGCTGCTCCAGAATATAGGAGGCTAGAAGTCTTAAATATTTTTTTTATCACCACAATCGACTTTTTTTTTCTCTTTTCTGTGAAAAACAACATATCTACAAAAAAGCAATAAATTTCAAAGCACAGCACCACAATTAGTTTTAGAACTAAATTAGTTTGACATGGGTTACAATTTCACAACTTCAGGTTTTTACTTCTAGCTGCTCTAAGATACTGGAGACTAAAAAAGAAATCAATTTAATGATTCAGCAATCATACATGTTTTTTAAATCCTATCTTCTCTGTATGACTCCTCCATCACCTTTGACCTTCCTACCCCTCTCTTTAGGGATATTTGGGCTATGGCCATTCTAACTTTTGTATGTTGGAAGGGTCTGTCACTAATATGTGAACCCAGGTTTGTCGTTCAGTCAATGGAGAATCATATTTCCCTCCAAGGTGGCTCTAAGGCTTGATCACATTTAACAACCTAGTCACAGCACCCACCCCTGGGCCCAGCACAGACCAGTGAACACTGCGCAGATGGGTACAAGCCTCCACTGCCCACCAGGCTGCCCGGAACAACTGGGGAAGTCTCGGAAACACCACTTATCACACCACTCTTCCAGTCCACTGGCCTCTATTGTTCTCCTCTACCTTGGTACAGTTCCAGACTCCGGATGACCTTCAAGATCATCAAAAACGATCAGGCCCGATCTTCTTACTCTGTTCTAGCCACTCACTCAGCAAACATTTACTGGGTGCCTACCATGTGCAAACATGGCGCTGAATGCTGGGAACGTGGAAATGAAAGGCTGTCCATCCTCAAAGAACTCACAAGTTTCTTTCTAGTAGGGAGTGACTGTTTAGGGGAGGGGTGGGGGGAGAGGGCAAGGGTGGATAAAACCATCATTGTATTACAGTGTAGGAAGTGATGCCGGAGTGGTGAGCACAGTGGGGGCTGTGGGAACCCCACAGAGGGAAGTGCACACACTGCCTCTGTTCTCTCCTCCTACTTTCGAGTAAGCCAAATTCTACTCCATAAGTCAAGTCTTATTCATTCTGGCCCACACCTCTTCCATCTCTGAATTCCTAGAGTTCTTATGGACACTACTCATTTTCAGTCAACCACTGGCTGATGTCATTTCTTGTACTGCTGTGGGTTATTATTTTTTTTATTACTTTTTGTATGCGTGGGTTGTTTTTCTCCCCCGGTTTATATGATCAAAGAGGACAAGGACAAGGCTCTCGACAACTCTAAATCTCCCACAGTGCCTGCCTGATAATTATTTGTGGCACAGGAAACGCTGACAATCACAAATTAATATGTTTATTTTTAGCTTATAAAAACACAGCCACGTTCTGATTTCTGTATGCTCTACCTTTTGTGTTCAATCCAAACTCTCCAAAACAATTCATTAAAACTATAGCTTTTAAGTTATTTATTTGTTTATTTCGTTATAAGTGACAGGCCTTCTTCAAACAAAATATTGAGTGAACGTCCAATATAGTAAAACATAAAATCAGAACTGTTCTGGTTGAAGCTGGAGCAAAAGCCTAATGCTAACTATCCACTTTAGGAAGAAAAGGATTCAACTTCCTCACATTCAGGGGCAGCACAGTTTTAACATCACTGCAGCATGATGGACAACTTATCTTGCCCACAAATATACAGAAACTTGATATATGTACAAATCAATGGCGGGGGGGGTGGACCCTTCAATAAGAGGATCCAGGACTAACAGTTAGTCATATGAAATAAAAAGTTAGACCCTCACCTTCACAGAATTCAGAAAAACAAATTCCTGGCTTATTCAAGACAGATTATGTAAGAGGAAAACCTTAAAACTTTTAGAAGAAAATATAGGAGGATATCCTATCTTCAGAGTAGGGAAGGGTTTTTTTGTGTGTGTTTTATTTGGTCTTAGTGAGCCCAAACAATAGAGAAACTTAGATAAATTGAACTATATTAAAATTTTAAACGTACTATATGATTCCATTTATATAACACTGTTTAAATGACCTCAAAGAATTCAATAAAAAGTGGAAAGATAAGCCAACTCTGAGATGGTATTTTCGACCCATTTTGCCTATAAAAGATGAAGAACCAGAATCCTACACATCAATAAAAACAAAAAGAAAGACAACCTTAAAGAGCTGTCTCTAGACTATAATTCAATAACTGTTCTGGGTAAAGCACCAAATTACATTCTTCCAGAGCCTGAAGAATAGAACATAGTGAGGTGGTATCCTATTCCTCTTATATATATTGTATTATAGTTTAAAATATTTGTTATGATACATTATTGCAGTTTGCTGGAATGTAGACAGAACATATCTATGCCATTTTGCCAATAAGGAAATTGAGACTCAAGAATTTAAATGATATAAATATATACTATGTATAATATATATAAATATATATTATATTATAGTTCCCTAGTAAAAAAGGCAAAATCTAGACTTTCCATCTTCTAATCCATAATCTTTCCATTAAAAAAAAGACCACTTCCATTTTTTTAAAAACTCCTGTTCACACAAAAACCTGAACACGAATATTCATATAACTGTAATAGTAAAAATAGTTATTCATATAACTGTAATAGTAAAAAAACCAGGTATTCTTTCATAGGTAACCGGCTAAACAAACTGTGGTACATCCATACCATGAACTCAGGAGTAAAACAGAATGACATTGATTGTATACTTTGGATCACTGATAGAATATTTTGAATGGATCATATGGTGTGTGACTATAACTCAATGAAACTGCATTTAAAAACAAAAACAAAAACAGAATGAACTGTTGATACATGCAACAACCTAGATGAAATCTCCAGAAAATTAAACTAAGTGACAAAAACCCATCTCAAAAGGTACATAGTATGTGATTCCATTTATATAACATTGTTCAAATGACAAAATTATAGACATGAAGAACAGATTTGTAGTTTCCAGGGCTTAAAGAGTAAGGTGAGGAAGAGTTAGGCGTTCCAGGGGAAGTAGATGTGGCAATAAAAGAGCAATAGAAGGAACCCTTATAATGATGGAACTCTTCAGTATCATGACCGTATTGATGTGAATATCCTGGTTTTAACACTGTACTTCAGATTTGCAAGGCATCACCATTGGGGGATATTTGGTAAAGAGTACATGGGTTCTGTGTTATTTCTTACAACTGCATGTTAATCTACAATTATATAAAAATTAAAAGTTTTTTTTTTTAAAAAAAAGACCTGAACTCACCCTGTCCCCTTATAGTATTCTGAGGTTAAATGAGTTAAAATATGGGAAGGAATGTCGCAAACTGCCAAGTCTCTATAAAAACTGGGTGGTAATAACCATAACCCTCCACCCATCAGCCTCATCAAAAGCAACATCATTGCCAGCCTATTTCCTCACCCACTGGGCCTTCTACAACCATGTTCAGCAGTCCTATCACTGAACTGGTCTCTCTTCTAATAGGCTAAACTTCCTTGAAAACAAAACCCTTTTTCTATGTATATACATATATGTCCACAACCTAGTACAGTACAAAGCACATAGTAGGTGTTTAACAAATGGGGGCCAGGGGCAAATTAGTTGATTTTCTTGTTCAATATAAAGTGCTCCAAAACTGGCAGAAGTAAGGAGGGGAGAGAACTGGGAAGAAATAGCCCCGCAGCCATTATTAACACCTTGAAGGTTTCAATAACCTTCTCCTTCCCCAGATGCTGAGAACCTAAATGAAGCAAAGGTCTGTAGAGAGGATATGGTAGCAGCAGACAAAACCTGAGTCCAGTTCATCAAGTCTCTTTTTTAATCCCATTGCATGCTCTGCAAATGAAGGAGTTTACCATTTATAGTTTGGGTCACTGGAACAAGATAGAAAGGTAGGCTGGGGTGTGCTCTTCTGGAAAGGATTTTAAAAGTTAGCTAACAGCCCCATTCCTGAAATGATTATGCTGAAGAATTGCCTGGGGGACAGAAGAATGTACTAAATGACCTGTCAAGATCTCTGAGAGAACTCATACTCTCTGCCCAGATGAACATACTTGGCTTGGGGGATGGGGAGGGGAATTCCCATGCCCTGAAAACAATGCTATCTCCTCACTCCTACTCCAAATAGTTTTCAAGCATAAGAAAGCACAAGCCGGTGCTTTCCAGCTCCCAATGTTATCGGATAATTTTGCAAATTCTTACTCAGTTACATATCATGCTCTTATCTGCACTCTCCACAGGCCAAATTGCACTGCTTTTATATCATGCCCATTGAGCCTGAAAAACACAAATATCCCTCCCATGTAATTCCAGCACTCATAAACATGAGATTGATTTACATTAAGTTGGGTAAGAATGTGTGTGTGTGGTGAGCATATGTCTGTGTGTGTTCATTTTCTTCTTGGAGGAATAAGGAGGAGATTCGAGACAGATTGTGGGTCAAAAACTTTAGAGGTTTCTGTTTCGGCCTAGATAATGATTAGCTCTTTTGCTTCTGAATTCAGAAGAGCTCGCATTTCTGGACTGGCAGTCCTGTTTCCTGGCCAAAAGAACAAAAGAAAGCACACATGAGGACATTTACTCTTAGAAATAACTGGCGCAAATTGGTTTCAGGCTTTGGCAGCGGGAGTGCTACTGTAGTTTTAAGGAGGGTTAGGTGCTTCAAAGTTGTGTTACTACTGGCCTTAAAATATCCAGATCAAGAACCTCATTAATCAAAATAACAGATATGATCTACCCAAAATGCTTCAATGTTTAAAGTTGCCTTTAGCAAACAGTTGAAATCATTTACATCACCACAAATCACTGAATAAATAAAGAGATCAAGAGATAAAGCACAATTGACTCCAAAGATGTCTAAAACATGGTCCATTAATACCCTCCTTTTAAGATGGAACTTAAACCAGGAGCAGGAGAGATGGTAGAAAGAATCAGTGGAATCCATTCTCTGGTTTCTATCCTTCCTCCAAGACAAAAACCAATTTCTAGAACATAAGTGGCAACTCACTTTATGATAACCATTTTTTAGTTATCTGTCCTAAATATGAAGCAAGGAACTAGTCATCCATCTTTCTATATGCCAGCTGAAAGAGTTTAGTATTGCAAAGGTTGAACAACTTGTCTAACATGACACAGCTAATCCTCCATAATCCTACAACCCCTCCTTCCACATGAATATTTTTTAAATGATGTAATGATAAAAATATGAGCCATAATTATTATTAATAGTATTCATTTCAAAACAAATCAAGACTGTTCCTTAGAGTAATCATTAGGTAAAAAGAAACCAAACATAAATGTGAAAACATCTGAACTCTGTATACCTCATCAGAATTCACAATGAAACCCCTTAGTTTGACAAAGGGCCTAACACATGGAGAGAGGTTAAGAGGCAAGAGGCCATCCTACATCTTAGAAGAGCCTGAAGTCACTTCCCCTAGAGTCCAGATGTCTACATTAACCCTAAACCAATTTCATATCCACACCACCATCTCCCAATTTGTCCCAGCCCAGATGTGAGGAGTTAAAAACCTCTCCATTTCCTTATTTCTTTAATTTAAAGACAATCACTCTACTTCCTTTTCTTTCTTTCTTTTAAATTCAAGTATTATATGCAATAAAATAAGTGTCTATAATATTGAAAGTTACACAAATTTGGTGGTTTCTGGACCACCAAAATGGACAAGGAAGACCATGCAATCCATCAACACTAGGGAATTTTCTCACTCTGTAAGTCTCCAAGCTTACTGAAAGTTCAAGCTTTAAAAAATTTACCTTGATCAAAGCACTCATTGTCCCTACTGATCCAGTCACAAATCTACCTCTAGGTTTATCAAGTAACTATCCCTCCCCTTGACTTCTCCAACTTCGAGGCACATCTCCCAAGCACATCTTGTCACCTAACCTAGTATCATTTCTACTGTTCTGGGCCAAGCGATTCATCCTATATGTGTGCAGCAGATACCGCAAGCCCTGTAAGTGAGCTGGCGAATATAATGGTTTTTGTACTTACAAGTGTGCCAACTTAATAGGGGCAACACCATCATCATCAATATTTTATAAGCAAGAATCATGAAATCAGGAGGATCTTAATTTTGTAGTTCCTTAATTTCCTAGATGAGAAAACCAAGGCATAGGCAGGTCAAGTAGGTATGTACCAGTAAGACGTTTAGAACAATGCATTAATTTTTTTTGTTCAAAGATACTAAGAAATGACAGCAATTAACTAAATATGTACAGCACTTCATAGGTTCAAAAGCCTGTCACACGATTTATTTGATTTGAACCCCACAACAGCACTGAGTCTGCCTGGGTTCCTACCCTGTCTCCATCAATTACTCATTGTGTGCTGTTGAGCAGGTTATTTAATCTCCCTATGCTTCAATTTCCTCATCTGTAAACTAGCAATAATAATAGTACCTCCTCATGTTGGGGGATTCATGACTTTATATTAAGCCCTTAGAACAGAGTTTGGATATAGAAAGCACTCAATAAAAGCTAGCCAGTCTCTCTTCTTCATTACCATGATTATTAGCCAGGACCAAGAATTGTTATGATTTTGAGGCCTTAAATGAGTTACTTCCAAAATCACAGTAGGAAATGACAAGGCCAAACTAGGACCCAGGATTTCTACCTCCAAATCCACTGTTCTTTCCCTTGGAATCATTCTGTAAGTGCAGAATCCTGTAGTTCAATTGTTTACGAGTTGCCCTATTGACCCAAAAGGGATATCACACCAAAACAGATATCTCAGGCAAGATGTCTTCCCAAAGAGTAGCATAATCATCTGGCAAGATCTGCCCCAGTGTCCCTCCTCAAACAAAACACAAGAAAAAGACAAGTGGAAAAAGGGAAGCACTCTCTAGGGATTTCAATATTTAGAGAAACTATTGTCAACTTTTCAGAAACAGGCTGTATTTCTTGAAGCTCATGGCATGTCGTGTCTTGGCTAGCTCATTCTCTTGGGTTCCTCTGTTTTCTGTGCTTTGTCTTCCTAGGGAGACCTGGCCACCCAGCCATTCACAGCTGCACAAGGTCATGTTCTGCAGGGAGCGCATTCAGACCCTGCCCACCATGCTGTGACACTAAAGGCAAGATCTGGGCTCAGACTGCAAGGACAAGGTCCCAACTTTCACAAAGCGTTTTGGGTCACCTGACCACGATTAGTGCATTTTTAGAAGAAAAAGTTAAAAAAAAAAAATTAAAAAAAAAAACCTCCACCTTCTCCCTAACAGATGGCACCCTAAAATACCTATAAAAATGGAGGAGTCACACTTCCCAGTTGTTTCTCCTTCCTTATGAATATATATTTCAAGTTCAGAACCATTCATTCATGATGCATATTTAAGGTCAAAGCTACTTAAAATCACATGACTTGAAAAACCAGACAGGAGAGTTTTCCTGTTTGTCCATTTGGACCTTTTCTTCTCATTTATCACAGATCATGCAGCTGCTTCTAACCAGGCAATAACTATCTCCCAACATATGCCTCAAAAAGAGCATATCAACAGTTCCTTTTTCAAGTCAGCCCTGTTTTAATGCCTCATCAAGATAGCTGTAAACTCTCTCAATTTTAGACTTTGAATATCTGCTAAAAAACGACAAATAAACCCTAGATAAATGTAGCATACGTTTTGCCTCAACTAGAAAGCTTTAACTTTGCTGGGAACCTCAGGGTTAATACATTTCTTGGTTTTCAAGGTAAGAGATGTGACTGAAAAATTTGATCAACTCAAGTATAACGCCAGGGCAGTGATTCTAAAGGGAGTGGAAGGGGTGATAAACAAGGAGAAACTCCCCTCCCCTTTCTGGGTAGGAGGTTTTCCATGGTGCTACATACTTTGTACCATTATTTGTCTTGTGTAATGACAATATTCGAAACATTTCATCAATTTCAGAATGTCAAATAACACTAACTAATAGAGGGGGTGAACTCTTTATAGAAGTTCAGGAGGCCTGCAGAAATACAGCATCATGGAAGTCACAAGCAACCTCAACTCAAAAAAAAGTTCAATTCAATTTACAAGTGTTTTAGTGCTTACGATGTGCTAGAAGCTGAACACATGGAAATTAATAAAAGACGGTTCTGTCTCCAAGGTGTTCAGTGAGTTGTAAACAAAGAGTTGTAAACAAAGAGAGTATAATGTAATATGAGTACAATAATACAAGTTTGCACAAAGGCACTTTGGAGGAAATGCTGAAGGTGTACCGATTAACCCTGGGCAGAAAGCAAGCAGAGATGTTAGGGTATCTTGATTGGAATCCTACACAAGGTTACTGTGCAGAGCAAGGATAATGAGGGAAGGCTTCCTGTAGGAGGTGGCATATAAACTGAATTATAGAAGATGAGTAAGTTTTCCAGATTGAAGGAGAAAAGCACATTCCAAAGAGAAGAAACAGTATGCATAAAGCATGAAGCATGAAATAAACATGACATGGTAAGGAAACTAGAGGCAGGTCAACTTTTTGGTGGTATAAAATAAGCACAAAGTAAATACGAAGTGATGGGTATACGCTATGACCTTGGCAAGATAATAAATTTGTGTTTTGTTTTTTTTTCTTTTTATCATTTTGGTGGTGTCAAGCAAGAGATTTTGTCAAAATCAAATTAAGAAATTATTTCTTAAAAAAAACTGCAGTAGCCTAGGTCATTCATTTATTCATTCATTATTCTAATCAATAAATACAAACTAAGAATTACCATTTGAGCTACAGTACTGTTCTAGACAGGTTTCCTACCTTAAGAGGTGTTTTAGTTTGTAAGCTGCTAGAATGTGATATACCAGAAATGGAACGGCTTTTAAAAAGGGGAATTTATTAAATTGTTAGTTTACAGTTCTAAGGCTATGAAAATGTCTAAATTAAAGTAAGGCTACAGAAATGTCCAATCTAAGGTATCCAGGGAAAGATACCTTGGCTTAAGAGGGCCGATGCTGTTCAGGGTTTCTCTTTCAACTGGAAAGGCACACAGCAAACATGGTGATGTCTGCTAGCGTCCTCTCCAGGCTTCTTGCTTTGTGACGCTCCCTGGGGGCATTTACCTTCCTCATCTGCAAAAGTCTCTGGGCTGTGTGGGCTCTCATAGCTCTGAAGCTTTTTCCAAAATGTTTCCTCTTTTAAAGGATTCCAGTAAACTAATCAAGACCCACCTGGAATGGGTGGAGTCACATCTCCCTCTAATCACAGGTTAATACCCACAACTGGGCGGCACATCTCCCTGGAGATAATCTAATCAAGTCTCCAGACTACAGTGCTGAATAGGAATGAAAAGAAAAGGCTGCCTCCATAAAATGGATCAGGATTAAAACATGGCTTTTCTAGGGTACATAATCCTTTCAAGCCAACATAAAGAGCCTTCTAACAAGAGTTGTTTATCAACTCTTAATATTTTCCATACACTGAGTAAGTACTTTACGCACATTCACAACAAACCAGCATGGTAGGTCTTGTTACTGCTGTGTCACAGAAGAGGAAGCTTGAAAAAGAAGTTGAGTGACTTAAACAAGGCCATACAGCAAGGAGGTGATGCTGACAAAATTCCCACTGAGGGCTGGTTTTAAAGCCTATATTCTTTGCACTGCACTACAAACCCTCAAAACCAAGAGCCTAGAAGAAAACAGAAAGACTGAAATACAAATATACAAAACCTGAGGCAGTATGAGTAGTAGAAAAAGAGGAACTGTCTGAGTGAAATAGAGGGAGGGGTCATTTTTGGTCACAGTGAGCAAAAAAAGCATCCCAGAAAAGGTGGTTTAACCAGAAGAGTCAGCTTTCAGTAGGTGAAGATGTCGGAAGAAAGAGACATTCTATGAACAGCATTCAGAACTGAGAGTCTGGTGATGGCTGAGTTTCTAATTTCCACTGCATCCTTCTCTAGCTGTGACCCTGGGAGGGTTACTGAACCTCCTACACCTCACTTTCTTCATCAGCAAAACAGGACAATAGCAATATATTACTCCTCGGCGTTGGCGTAAAGATCACAAAATAATCGGTGCACTTACTTAGCACAATGCCTAGCACATAGTAAGCCTCCACCAAAACAGCAAAATGTTAGCTAATAGCATAAATGTTTAAAGATCGGCAAATAGTATAGATGGGCATCTTGTCCTAAGGAAAAATTTAAAATATGGATGAAATGATAGACTACAGCCAAATTGAAAACCAAATTAATGTCAATCTGGGAAAAGAAAGTTTATTTATTCATCAGGCAACAGGGAATCATTAGAGGAAAAAAAGTCATATTTATAACATTCCAAGCAGATCTCCCACAGAAGCCCCCTGCCCTTGTCCTTGGCATCCAGCTCACTTGTGACCCCTTCAGAAGAAGCTCCAGGCCCTGGGGACTGGTTCTAGCAAGGTCTGTAGGCAAACAGATATTGTCAACTTGCCAATCCTAACATCCAAGATTTTTTTCTTTTCTTTTTCCCACCCATCCTGTAACCTCCCACCTAAACACATCATAATGACTGAAATAAGAATTAACCCACCTTACCTGTAAGACTATTTGTATTTTTCACTAAGGTTAAACAAATTTTCCAGAAACCAATCTGGGTAGTTTGTATCATTATGTATTTATTATTTATTAATTTTTTAAACCTGATAATATTTGGCTTTTACTTATTTTTAAACAATTTCTTTCCTATAGGTGGTCAGTATTTACTAATTTACTAATGCATTATAATGAAGAAACTGTTGTGATGGTTTCCTAGGTATACAACATGTCAAAACTTATCAAACTGTATACCTTAAACATATGCGGTTTATTGTTTGCCAATTAAAACTTAATAAAGCTGCTAAAAATACCATAGTAAAAGTTTAGCAATTCGTGTAATTATTAAAAGGCATAAAACTTTATTATTAATATGCAATGCTCATATTATAAATGCACATGCATGGGATGAAATGTGGATGCATACATACATTAAAAGCCTGGACTCTAAAATAAAGAGGTGATTATGAAGAAACACGTACACTTGGTGTAGAGGATATTAAAAAAGGGGGGTGGGGGCAGGGCGTGGGGGTGAAAGTGCTTACTCATTATTTCAAAATCAGTAAAAGTGGCATTTTGTAATTTTTAAAACCGTTTTTAAGTGCTCTTATAATTTATTTTTATTTTTATTTATTTTTTTAATTTATTTTTAAATCAAGCAACTTCATAGGTAACTTTCTCTGATTCTCCAAAATGCCAATTCTGAAACTGATACCAGGTTAAAATTGTTCACTTGAATTTTAATATCAGTCAAAATTTACATATGGACAGATTTTCCTGGTGAAGCCCTCAGATGTAGGGGCATAAGGTTCCCATGAAGAAAACAAAACCTCTTCTGGAAGGACAACTCAAGAGGTGCTCCTGAGCTGCCCACATTTACCTTAAGTGAAAAGAGGGAGTTTATAAGCCAGGGACTGAGCATCTGCTGAGTTTAAAAGAGGGTGGACCCTACATATGAGGGCCAGGTCTGATTCTACAAACCTCAAAGTTCATAACAAAGAAATAGATCATGGCTTGTCCGCGCTTTGGACCTGTGCAATGTACAAGCATGCGGCCATTAAACTACCAAATGGGCTTCTCCAAAGGAAATTCCTATTTCCATTCCACAGAATGCCCACACAAGGAAAAGCTAAGGACTCCTCATGAACACTGTTTGCAACCACCGCGGCTTTCCACAACACACAGCATCCCCTGGCTCCTTGCCGACCACCTTCTTCCAAGGCCCTTCTTCTCTGAGATGCAGAACACTTGAATTTTTCCAAGGGTTTCATTTTCACTCAAGAGTTCGCCTTACTGCAGAGTTGCTATTTTCCCTGAGCAAGGGGAAGCAGAGCTTTCAATCATCTTCCAGGAAGATGATAGCATCTGCTTGGGGATTCCAATGAGATGTTTTACTGCAGCTTTTCACAAACTGATTATATTTAAAACTCCCTTGGGAAATGGGGGCTGGGAGGAAAGAAGCATCAGAGAAGACCTTTGTCGGCAGGAGTGAAGAAGCTCTCAGATCTCCCAGGGGAATGAGCTTGTTTAAATACCAGCAATCAGCATTCCCAAGTGCACACATACATACAATATGACTAGAGTTTTCAATTTCGCCTCATGCTCTCAAAGGGTTAAACTGTTCCAGGCAGAGGCATGAGCTTTTTCTGTCAAAATGCTCCAGATGGAAATTACAAAATTTCACTCCCCAGCCCTGTGGTACATACACACTGTTCTCCTAAGACTCGAAAAAAAAAGACAAGACCCCTAATGTTCTCAAGAAAGAGAATTTGACTGCTCAGCACACAGTGCCACTCTGTTTCCGACCATTCCTCCTGGAATATTTGTATCAACTCTCAATCTCAAGCTCTCTGGGAGACTGTAAAAAGTCAAGGTATGGAGAGGATAAAGGAAAGGGGGGGATTTGAATAAGGAAAGAACAATACCCGGACTGTGTGCAGAGTCACGAACTCATTCAAATACCACCCAGGTTAACATCTCTGGTAAACACGCCCTGTATCTTAACCACCAGTTTAGTTGCTCCAATCCCAGCACAGTCACTAAGAGGCCAGAGGCCAAAAGGCCTCAGGCTATGACAGCCAGGATTGTCAAGAATTTTCAGATATAAATGTATAAGAAAGGGCTTTGTAAATGGAAAAAAGCTAGGCAAAAACACGAAGATTATTATTTCTTTTAAGTCAGACACTGAGAGGCAGAAACTACAAAGGAATTTGAATACCTACAAACCAGAAACAATGATGTTTTTTTTAAAGGCTACAAGGCAGGCTGACTAAGGAGGCACGCACACTAAACCACAGGGGCTAGGGTTTGGGGCAGTAGCCTCAGAAGACCTTCGCAGCACATGCAAGCAGGTGATTTAAAGGAAAGCAAAACACAGAATAGAGAGAGCCCCACAAGGTCCATCTAGAGTCCACTTGATTCATGCTGTTCTGATCAAAACACAGGATCCAGAAACCTACGAAACAACAGCAGCCAATAAATGTCCTGCAGATTAGACACTTCACCTGTTCACTTTACAGGAAAGTAAACTGAGGCTCAGAGAGGCTAAGTGACTGACCAGGGTATCTTTCATTACTACTGGAAGAACTTAAACTAGAACTCAAGTTTCATTCCTAGACTTGTTTCCCATCCTTTAACAGCTGGGGCTTTGGGAGTATATATACAACACAGCCTTAACAGCCTGCCCAACTCAACAAGAAAGGCTCAATGACAGACAAGTAGACAGTACTATTTATTCAGCACTTTCAAATGTCAGATCCTATGGTAAATGATTTATGTATATACTATCTCATCAAATGTTCATGCCATCTTACAAAATGGGTATAATTTTATCTATTATACTAATTAGGAAACCGAAATTCAGACAAGTCATATAACTTGTCTGAGGTGGCAAGGCAAGCAACTGGCAGAGCTGAGATTTAAACCTACATCTATATAACTCTAAAACTGCGCTCTTAGTCACAAGACCATACCACAAATTCGCTATTATGGCAATTTTCATTTTTATCTTGGCATCTGTAAGAGGAGTAAGGCTTGCCACACAATGAGCCCCACATAACACCTAAAAAGCTGAACTCCTAATGATTTTAACCAAGAGCTTCCAGCTCATGAGGGGCAGAGAGCAATACAGAACCTGGTATTTTGTCTCCAAATCCTGCTCTTATACAAAGCACCAGTTCTGGAGTTTCCTTTAAAACGTAAGCTCCTTGAGGATGGAGACTTTGTGTTGCTCACTGCTATATCACCAGCCCTCAGAGCACATAGCAGGCACTCAATAAATAGCTGCTGGGTAAAGGAATGGAATCGAACTGCCATGGGTTGACCATGTGACCTTGGGCAGGCTTTTTATCCTCTTGAAACCTCGGTTTCCTCATGTGGCAAATGGAGGGTGATAATTATACCTGCTCCTGGGTTAGGGTTAAGGATTAAATGAGACAATTCATGGAAAGCACCTGGGATAGTCAGGAACACTCAAGTAAGCACTCAAAATGTAACCTATTATTATTATTATTATGACTATTATTCATTGATGGATTCTTGGCTTCTTTAGAACTTTCTATTTTTTTCCCACCCAAGTCAGAGGATGTGTTTCATAGTAAAGATAATACAATAGAGAACTGGGAGTCAGCCTGCTGCAGGTTTCAAATCTACCACCATCTAGTTGTGTGACCTTGGACTATCCTCTTAATTTCTCTGTACTCTCCTCGGCTGTAAAATGAGGGACTAAACGATGCAAACCATAAGCATTCATCAGGCAGCTTCTCTGAGTAAGACATCATGCTTGGTTGGTCACCTATAAAATTCTATGATCTTTAAGCGTGTCACTGGAAAAATATCAGAGCAAAGCAAAACTTGCTGTCCTAAGGAAGAAGAGAAACCCCAAATAGCCAACAGCATTACATCATCTCAATGAGAAATGTTTGTAAATACACAAAGTGTTTAATTTTGAGACACTTGTGAGAAATCCTTTACCAATAAGGAACTGGCAGATACGGTTCTATTAACACCTTTCAACCCTGAACCTTGCAAAAACTAAACATGCAAAACCACTTTGCACTTTGTCAAATGGCGTGCTTCTAAAGAGAAACCTGGGAAAGTCAAAGTTATTAGCGTTTCCTATGGCAACAGTTAAGAATAGGATGTGAAAAAAGAATGACATATGTGGCTAAAACTACAGGGGGATTCCAGGAGCAGAATGCAGTGCACGTGGGCAGGACATGGAGTCCAGTAGCCTATTGTTTACAAAAACAGGCACAGATTATGAGCAGTGACAAGAAGCCAAGACCTCAATTATAACTCATAACCACACCTCTCCCAATCTCAGCTCAACTGAAGCTATCCATCAGTAAACTTCTCCTTCTCCGTAATAAACCTACCAGTATTTTCAGCCAAATGGACAGAAGGTCCCTTAAGGTAATTCCAGGTTGACCAAGCTGATATATAAAAATCCTGCAAGCACAATGGGACCTCAAACCACCTTCCAATCCTCCAAGAGATAAGGCAGCTGACCATCTCAAACTCTACCCCTACAGCCCCTCAGGCAATCATCAGCGGGGAGACATGGCCCTTCCCAAGTCATCTAGGATAGGAAAAGGTCTCCTTGCATTGGTGCAGGGAAAGAAGGAGGAGCCCCTCACTCTCTACTCTGAAACAAAGGAAAACCCAGAGCTCTAACCATGTGGCATAACATACAAGGCCACCCACCTCTCCCATTTCCCAGCTGAGGTCTCAATGGGCTATAGTCACATGGCTCTTCCCAGTAACTGGCCATGAAGGGACAGCACCTTGCACAAACGCAGGCTGGGGCTCTTACAACAGGCAGGATCTCTCCAAAGGGAACTGCTGGTTAGGAAAAGGCTATCTGGCAACAAGATCCAGATTCACCCACCAAGTCTAGCAGAGGACTAGATGTAGAGACAGGTGGCTTGATTTTCTTCAGGTCCACATTTTGCCTTACCTTCACATTTTTTTTTTTTTTTTTGCAGGGAAGAAAATAGGGCTTTAAAGGCATGTATTCTGAGATAGACAGCAATAACACACAAGGGTTAAACAATTACGTCTTCCCATTTTCCAGAATCACCACCAACTGGCCACCCTAACAACCCAACTCCATTCAGATTTAAATGAGGCTGGAGACTGGAGACCAGGTGTGGGTGACCTTATTCTGTCTGTTCTCTGACTGTCTGCTAGGCAACCAGGGACCAGGTAGGTATGAGGTGCACACCAAAGGTAGCTATGGACTTTCTGTGACCAATGCCACAGCAAATCTCATATTTTGATAGAGCGCATCAGCAACAGTCCCCACCTCTCCCAGGGCTCTCAAATGGTACACCTTCTCAAGGCTGCCTTTCCCTGCCTGGACTCTTCTTCAACCTCGGATACAGAAATTTCCAAACACCTGTCAGATTTCAGATGTCCTTCAAGGAAACCTGGCCCAGACATCCTGAGGCAAACTGCAGCCTTCTCCAGCTAAGAACCTCCGGCCCCTCCCCCCACCTGGTACAGCCTGGGGGAAAGGGCTGCCATAATAATGGCCCAGGCAGCCTCAAAAAGACAAATCTGAAGCCCACTCCAAAAACGTCCCTTAGCTCCTGGCACTGGTGATTCCCAACCACTTATGAAACCACCTCTGGGGTCGGCCTCACCCCACCTGCTCCACCCAAAGAGTCTGCAAGTCAGGATGGAAATACATGCCTCACAGGTCCATACAGCACATGCATTATGCTATTTTTCAAAGTCCTTACCTTTGACCTGAGTATCGTACTCTGCTATGATCTCCTTATCCTTTTTGAATTTGGCTGGAGACGTCATGTTTTCCTTCTTTCTTCCAAATTCGAATTGTGAATTGATAGATCCAAGAGAAAAAGCCAACCACCAAAATCAATACCTTCAGGACCGCTTTTGCCGAAGGCAGAAGGGGCCCCCGCGGTGGTCTCCAGCGCTCCGGGGAGAGCGCGGGCTGCGGACTGGGCAAACGGTTACGGCGGGCACATGCAGACGGTGGGTGCTGGGGCCGGGCGCGGCGCCTGCCGATTCCTGTGCTAGAGCCCGCGACGCAGCCTCAGCATTAGCCGGGAGAACTGCAGCGCCCGGAGGCTGGCCTGGGGTCTGACATCAACGACACAGGCGGGGAGTGGAAGTCCTTCCGCACAACAACATGGTGTGGGGTTGCGGGGGTGTGGACGCGCCCAGCTGTGTCCCCGAGAGAGACAGTGGGTGCGTATTGGGGTGCCGAGGGAGGGTTGGGCGTGCTTCGCGGTTTTTTGTTGCACAGGCTCGTAGATGCTGCAAATCAAATCCCAAACGGGAGCCGCAGTAGCGAGGACTGGATCGGAAGTCGTTTGCTCTGGTTCACTTGCCTGTAAATGCAGGAAAAGGGGGAGGGGGGCGATAAGCCCGAGCACAGATTCTAATCGCGGCGGGGGTGGGGTAGGGGACGTCCTTCCGAGCCCGGTCTGGGCCCATTCATAGCGGCCAAACGCCGCCTGGCCCGCTGAGCCCCGTGCAGCTGAGAAAGGAGGAAGGAAGCTCCCTCCGGATTTTGTTTTAAGGCTGAAAGAAAACACTCTGGAGCAGCCGCCTAGGCAAGCTTCAGGCAGGGACTGCGACGGGAACACCGGGCTCCGGGCGGGGACTGCGGCACCTCGGCTGCCGCCTGGCCTCCGGCCCCCGCCAGCGCTGGGCAGAGGCCAGCCCGAGGGGGCCCTCCCGGCCTTGCCTCTGACGCGGTCCCAGACCCCCGGCTGGGACAACCCCCGGGACTTCAAAGGAGGGATCAAAGCCCGCAAGCAACGAGCCACCGAAACACAACTTCTTTTCCCTCCCGTTCCTCCTCCCAGTTGTTTTGTTTTTGGTTACTAGCTTCCCCTGGCAGCAAAATATTGGGGGGGCGGGGGAGGGGAAGAATCTGCAGGAAAAAGCCTACTCGGCACGGGACACATCCAGGAAAACAATGTGGTCGGCAGAAGCAGGAAACCGGTTAGAGGCGAGGGTCAGAGCCGGGAAAACCCGGGGGCGGAAGGCAGCCGTGGCCTCCCCCAGCCAGGGAGGAGAGTGACTCTAAATGCCACCCCTCCAGTATCATCCGTGCCCCGAAAACTCAGATACGCACCCAATCCCAAGCAGTGCATGAGTGTGTGTGCGTGTGTACAGTGTGTGTGTGCGTGTGTGTACTCTGGGGCTGAGGGTCGAAGTCCCGACTCCCCGACATAGGAGATGCGGGAGGATATCCCGCCCTAGCGAAGGCCGGGGGGAGGCAGGAGGGAACCCGCCGCGAGCGCAGACCTTGGCGTCTCACTCCACGACGCGCCGCGGCGGCGACCCTCCCTCCTTCCTCGTCCCTTTCCCTTTCCGCGAGGAGAAGACAACCAGCTAGTGTCCCCCTCGTCCCGCGGCGGAGGAAGGGCTGCACGGAGAGAGGAAGAGAGGGATCAGAGGCGGCGTGGATCAGGCGGGCAGGAAACTGGGTTGGGGCGGGGGAGGGTGAGATGGGGTCCTGAGGCCCGGGAATGACTGGAGCATATCTGAAAACGCTTTGAAGGCAGAGAGAGGCAAGAGAAGGATCAGGTTGGGGTGGGGGGTGTTGGACTGTGACACTACATGAAACACAAGGATATTAGCAACTTTGGGGACCGCGATGTGGATCTGGCGATGGGAGTAGATACAGCCGCGAGCCGGGGAGCTGGGCCAGGGGAAGATCCCCGGAAGCAGTGCAGAACACACATCCTGGGTCCTAGGCTGGGTCACGACTTGGAGACCAAGGAAGCTGATGGCCACGGGGATCAACGACGACTGACGAAAACGTAGACTAAGGTGGAGGAACTGGGGAGAGAACCGGCTGCGCGCGGCGCTGCGGCATGTGAGCAAGGGCAGAGTCCCAGGCTGTGCGGTGAAAGGCGAAGAGAGACGCAGCCCTGAGAAGTATTATGGGCTGTACTGGGAGATTTGGAGAGGGTCTGGGAGGGCGGGGGGTGGGGGGCGGGAATCTAAGGGATTCCGGGCGGCACCACTAAGGCAATGCCGCAAGCGGCATCAGCGCCCTCTCCTTCCCGCCTCTAACCGGATTTGTTCAGTCAAGACTCCTGCTCGGCGGACTGGAAGAAGAAATGTTAGAGGGAAGGAGCCTTTACCTGGCTCTGACGCGACGGGTCCCAGGCCCCCGGCTCCGGTTCCCACTCAGCTCTCCACCCCTCTCTTCCCCGCCACCCGCTTCTACGCAGCTCGGCCACCTACTCCCCAGCGGAGACTCCGCCAACTCCGCAGGACCCCGCCGGGAAGCAGAACCCACCCCCTCGCCAATCACCGCCCGTTTTCTACCGATCGATGGGGACATTAGCCAATAGGAATAGCTGATCCCGAGGAGGCCAGGAATGAAGAGGAAGGGCTGGAGAAACTTGGAGGTGTGACTAGTATTACCGAGGCGTGGTCACAGAATAAGCTCCTCCTCGGGTTGTCGAACCCAAGAGGAGAATCGATGGGAGGGATTAAGATGGAACCAACAGCCAAACACAAACTCCTGAGAGAAGGCACCACCAATTGGACCGGGTAAGAGAGGTGGTGCGTTGCGGAGAATTTTAGCCAACGGAGAGTAGAGACCGGAGGGGAATGTAGAACGTCTTCCAATAAGAAGCGCGAAGGGCGTGCCTTGTCAGCTTCACTATGGCGGGAGTAGGGATTTGCCCAAAGCTCCGCAGCTAGCCAATGAGACCAGAGGAGGGGCCAAGCTCGACCAACCACAGAGCCGAACTAATCTCGGCACCGTTACTGGGGCGGGGCGGCCGGTCTCCAGGCCACTAAGATCTCAACAGGGGAAGGCCCCAGAACCTTCCAATACGCAACGTGGGCGAACTTGAGTTCTCCCAATCTGGGCGCGGCGTTGGTAATTCAAACTGACAGCCGGTTGGAAAGGCAGAGAAAGCGGAAGAGGGAGCAAAAAACGCCGTGCTGGGTGACCGAGCCCACAACGCCGACTGAGACCCCTCAAAGTGACCCCAGCCCGCCCCACCACCATCACCGCGCGCATCGAGCGGCCGCTCCGGGGGAGAGCTGCGGGGACGGCGGGGGTCACTAAGGGAGAGGGGCGGAGAGGGAGTACGCGAGAGCCACGGCGCGAGGGCGAGCACGCTGGGGGCTGCCAGGAGAGAAGTAAAGCGAGGGGCCTGCGAACGAGCAGAGCGGAGGAGGTTCACGGGAGAGAAAGGGAGGATTGAGAACCAAGGATCGTACCGGTGGGAAAAGCTGAGGGGACTTCTGAATCTTGGGAAGAAGAGAAAGATTTCCAAAGAAGAGGCGTGGGTAGGGACGCTTAAACCACGATTCGAGAGAGGAATTGGAGTGCTCCAAGGGAGGAGCTTCATGCTGGGAAAGGGGACGTCTTAAAAGGGAAGATTTTTGAAGGAAAGGTATTACTAGGGAAGCTAAGGGAATTGCCGAAGCGGCGGGCGCTAGGGAGGAAAGGATCTGTTCTGATAGAGGAAAAGAAAAGCTGTAAAGAAGGTCCCGAAGCCCTTTGCAGCTTGCCTCCTCCCCACTTCAAACTCTACTCCCTTTCCATAAAGTTGAAAGGAAAGCCAAATTTGCTGCTTCTTCCCTGCATCTACTCAATAAATAATTACCTTTACCCTCTCACCGGGAAAACAGAAAAGAACGCATTTCCTTCTCAATTTTAGGGCTTAGAAAAGCTGGAAGCCTCATAACTTGATCTTCAGCCTAAGGGAACCAAACCAGGCAGGGTACTGCTCTTGTTTACTTTTCAAAATCCCCCACCTCATCCTTCCTGAGACGCCATGTCAACCAACAGCTGTAGTTTCAAGGACCGGTGTGTGTCCATCGTGTGTTGCAAATTTTGTAAACAAGTGCTCAGCTCTAGGGGAATGAAGGCTGTTTTGCTGGCTGATACTGAAATAGACCTTTTCTCTACAGACATTCCTCCTACCAAGTAAGTCATGCTAGTGGCGGGCAACGGTAGCCTTTAAGTGGGAAAAGTGTACGGCTTGGACCTCTGGGAGTCAACAAGGAGGTTATCATTTTGGTGTTCCAGCTAGTCCCAACCGTCTGATAACCCCTTGGTGTATAACTAAGTGGGCAGACTGTCTGGACAAAGTCTGTGGTTTGGCCAAAGTGGCCAATCCTGATGTAATGCTTCTAGGTCAATTATAGTCATGTGACCACATATCCCTTGGGTTGGATCTGGCGCGGTGCCCTGCCCAGCCACCCTATCTCTCTGGAGCAAGTCCATGACCTGTTCTCTAGGGAAATTCAGGCACGGTTTTCTGGGCTGTTGGAGAAGAGAGGCCATTTAAGTTTTTTGGTTTTTCTTAATCCATAATATTTCACACCAGAAACCAGTGTTTTCTATCATTATCTACAATTAGCTTGCTGAATCAGATCCATGTCCATCTATTTCAGTATTCTTTTCCAAACTTTTTCTGAGAAGAATGGGAGACAGATTTTATGGAATGAAAGAGAAAATTAGCCCTTAACCCTTGCTCCCTTAAAACCTATTTTAAATACGTTGCACATAATTAAACTCTTTTAAAATTCTTTTTCAACCACTTTTTTAGGGTAGAGTCCATAAGAATTTGCTCAAATGTACCTTTTTCCAACTCTAAAAGGTAGTTTCTCTTTCCATAGTCAACATATACATATGTGCTCTACGTGATATTCAAGATTTAACTTTTTATTGAAACTTTATCATTAACATAAAAGGATAATTAGCCAAAATATAGGTGGACAGTTCAAGTTTTTACATGCAAAACCAAGAGAAGCAAGCTAATAACCACATTTTTAAAATGAATTTCATAAGAATTTTTTTAATCTTTAAAATATACCCAGTTAAAACTGTTTACTCTTCCTCCCTTGAAGTCCTGGTTTGAATTGGTTTAAGTGAAGTGTTGTCATGCCTAACAGCAAAGCCGAAGGCTCTTCCCTATTGCAGAAATGAATGAGTTAAAATTTTGTGCTTGCATATGTACGGCAAAAAAGAAAACACTAGACAGTAAATATAAAACTTACTATTGCAAGGTTTCTGTGATTTATTTTCTAGTGTTTTTTCATTTTAATAACAGTCTTTCATACACTTAAGAAATTAACCCACTCATCTTTGCAATAACTTTGGTAAGTAATAAGGCATTCATAAAAAGAGCTCAGATAGGTGAATGAGGTCTTTCCTATTATCCGTTCTCCTTTGTAGGAGTTACAGTGGTGGATTAACTTGCTTTAAATATGTGTGAATTAATAAACACACAAGATTTTTTAAATGGAAATTTTATCAGCTATTTATGGTAAGCTCACAAATATTAACTGACTCTTACAAAATATGCTATGGCTATGCAAGTCTCAGCTTTTTAGGTCTACAAAACTTGTGTAAAAATCACAATCAAAAGTACATTTGTGTATTTCTACACTTTTTCCTCTCCAGTGCAGTGGATTTCATTGGAGGATGTTATTTCACTGAAATCTGCAAATGTAAACTGAAGGACATCGCATGTTTAAAATGGTAATTTGTCACAATATTTTACATAGCCCTGGGTTTGGAAGATGGATGTTGATGCTGAAGCACAGCATCAATGGGCTGCAATGAGCACTCATTATAACCTATGCAATTATCCATTAAAAAAACATTTGTTTCTTAAAACAGTGAAAAAGGGTTTTATGATACTTTACATTTGTATATGATTTTACAATTTTTTGAAATGCATTCACAAATGTCACTTTAAATTTCGGAACAAGGCAATGTAGTTTAGGGGGAAAAAAACACTTGGATTTACAGTCATAGAAATTAGGTTTGAGCTTTGGCCCTCCCTTACTCTCTTTGTGATCTTTGATAAATTCCTTAAACCTCTAAACCTCTATTTCCTTATTTTAAAATAAAAATTAAAATGTATTTTTAATTTACTCATTTAGAGTTGCTATGATAATCAAGGCAATGTCATTGGCCTTTGGAAATTATATTCTAGCAGAAAGACAATGAGATATTTAAGTAAATAAGATATTTAAAATGATGGGAAATGTTCCAAATGCAATAATAATAATAATAATAATTGATAGAGAATAATAGAGGTTGGGAGGTGGGAGAGTGGACAAGGACTATTTTAGATAACATGTTTAGAGACACAGTCGCATGAGGAGGGAACATTGGAGTTGAGTTCCAACGAGTGAAGAGCCAGAGGGACAATATTCTGGGCAGAAGGACCAGCGAATGCAAAGAGCCCAAGCAAAAAGAAGCTTAACATGTTTAAGGAATAAAAAGATGATGGCCAATGTGGCTGAGACATTGTGGGCATGGGGGGAGAGTAGTAAAAGTTATTCAAAAGGGTCAGAGACTAGATAGTCTAGAGCAGTGCTACCCAATAGAAATATAATGCAAGGCACATATATGATTAAAGATTTTCTAGTAACCACATTTTAAAAAGAAACATGTGAAATTAATATTAATCGTATATTTTATTTTCCTCACTATATCTGAATATCAGCCTTTAACCAACATAAAACAATTATTGAGGAAAGACTTTGTTTTATTTTTCTGTTCTTAATCTTTGAACTCTTATTTATGTTTTTTACACTTACCGCACATCTCAATTCAGGCTAACCACAGTTCAAGCGCTCAGTAGCCACGTGCAGTTAGGGACCACTGTTGTAGGGAACACAGATTTAGATCTTGGTTTGGAATTTTGTTTTTGTTTTTTGTTTTTGGCTAATGGAAAGACTCTGAAGGGAATTTAACAAGGGAGCGAAATAATCTGTTGTGCCCTGACTAGAATGCTAGCTCTATAAGAATTAGGACCTGTTTTGTCCACTGCTCTAGCTAGCCCTAGCATCTAGAGCAGTGCCTGGTGCATAGTAGGTGCTGAATAAACATTAATTGAATAATGAAAATAGATGATAATTAAAGCCAAAGATTTACTCTTGCAATATAGTCTTACAAATAACTGTCAGTCGAATCCAAGAACAACTTTTGCTCTCATTTGTCCTCCAAACAGATTATGATTAGAAGATGTATTTTAGGTGGGCTGATACCTTTTACAGTATCCTGTAGAGGACCTCACAAAAATGTCTGCCTCCCACATCACAGAGGGTGGGACCAAACTATAATAAGGATTTTTACAACTCAAAAGAATAAATAGTTCATGTTGCCGTTTTAAAGTATGTGTTGGCCAGCAAAAAAAAAAAAAAAAAGGCATTAACTAAAACATTCCCTCCATGTTAACTCTGTTTAATATGTGACCAGGTAGTAGAACAATTTCTGAAAAAATGAGGTACTTATTATCAGCTGTATAATACTAAAGGCAGTAAAAACTTCTGCAACTTTCATTAGAGGCTGTGGATATGCTTTATTTCTGAATTCCTTCAAAACACTGAAACTAAAATTAGAGCAGCCAGCTTATGTTTAGTTTATAGGGACTCATGCTGTCTTCCTACTCTTCCATCTGTTGAAACAGTTTTTAGGTGCTGGCGTGGAACTAGAACATGTAAGAACCCAATTAGCCACAGTCTTGGAGATAGCAAAAATTTTGAACCCGCAGATCTTAAGTTTAATATATTTTGTCTGTACAGCACATCACAACCTTATGGCATCCAGAAGCCATCTTCTGAAGGGAGAATGAATGTAATAAAACTAGCAAAGAAATGTGAGGATATATTAGTATTCTTTACTTAACTTTAAAGACTGTTTTCTTACTTGATAACTCCCATCCCAAAGGTCTCAGCAATGGAGGTGGCTAAGAGGGTGTGAGGTCTAAATTATATGGACTATCCATTTACATTAGCACATAAAATAGTTAAATGGCCAGATATTATATGGCGTCTAACAACATTTACTTTTTTTTTTTAGTGGGAACATTGTTGGTTATCATGTGATTGTTCCATGCAGTCCCTGCCTTCTCTCCTGCAACAACGGACACTTCTGGATGTTTCATAGCCAAGCAGTCTATGATATTAACCGACTAGATTCCACAGGTAAGAAACAATAGACTAGACTTTAACATTTGTCTATCCATACCTGAGTGAAACTCCCAATAGATCATTTCAGGATTCCCTCTGAGACCTTCTTAGCTGGGTTGGATCAGCTAGAGTGCGAATTTCAAATTTCAGTCCCTTTCCTCAAACATTCACATATGGAGACTATTAGCCAAAATTCAGTGCCAATTCTATGTTCATCATTGTATTTAAATGCTCAAACTTGACTGAATTTCTTGGTCTTTTAAAAATTAATATTTTATTTGCTCTAAACTGCTGCCTTGATACATATTCTGATTCCAGAGAATTTTTGAAGAGTTTGGATTTGATAGTCACTTTGTGGAGGGTGGAGGGGAAGGGGAGGGGAAGTCTCAGGTAGAAGGTTGCAGAGGAGGAGGACTAACTAACCTCTCCATTTGATGATGATGCTTAAAAATAAAAAGAGACGTTTGACATCTATATAGTAGTTTATCATAGAATTTTAGTCAAGGCAAATATTTAACACTAATATGTTATTTTAGTAAGAAAATAATTCCCTAAAGGGTATTTACAGAATACATTTTATGTTGTTTGGAGCCATTTACTTTTGTTACAGGGCACGTGTTCTCAATGTCTAATATATATTTACACAACAGACTAGTTGACGTTGAAGAACTTGGCAATATAAGTTGGCAGTAACACTCTCAAGTTTCTGGTTTGTTTTTAGTTGTTATTTTAAGGAGAAATTTTTAAAATTAAATTAACCCTGTGTAAAATACAGGATTCCCATATACCATCCTATTATAAACACCTTGTATTGGTGTGATACTTTGCTGCAATTGATTAAAGCACATTTCCTAATTCTACTATTAACTGTATTCTGTGGTTTAAATTAGAATTTCATTGTTTGTGTTGTGCATTTCCATGGATCATTTTAAAATTTTTTATTCTAGTAACATAACCCTCAGATTTTTAAAAGGTATGTTTTGGGTTTCCTCAGAACTTAAAACATATTCCTTTTTCTTTAGGTATGATTTATTTCATTGACCAAAGATCATACATTGCAAGCCAGGTTGTCAGGGTGTTTAAACCCTCCAATTATGCTTGGGTTTTTATAGACTGTGATTTGTTTTTTCTCCCCTGGGTTTCAACTGTGGCTCTCTCAATCCATCATTTGGGGGTCTGAATTTAAGACTCCAGCATGTTAAGAAGGCCATTTTCAAGCAAGGGCTTATCTGAATCCCTATAAGTGGGATATAGGCTCCTAGTTTAGATCTCCAGTTTTATATTTGTTTTGCTCATGGGACAAATTAAAGGAAGTTTCTGCTTTGATACTACTTTTCCTGCTTCACAGAATTCAAAACACAGGGTGGAGATTTTTCTATTTTGATTTTTTTTAATATTTGTCAATCTTTCAAAGATAAAAGCCCGGCATTCTTTCATTGACATTGAATCTAATCCATAAGAAACAGATGTATCACAGGATTTCCTTCCTCCCTTCTTAACAGAAAAAGGAAGGTACTGCTTCTGTCAGATCCAATCTCTTAGTTTATTTTTCCTTCTTTGAACCAATTGTGGTTAGTGGCTTCATGTCTCTAATATTATCTCCAAGAATATCAAACTTCTCCTTTTTAACCCTAATATTGTGATTTAAACAAGATTTTCTAGATGCTTGATATAAAAGAGGGTTTCTAATGGCATGGGGGCTGTTCTTGAAGCACCTGAATCTGAGGCATCAAAGAATATATAAACAAGCTTTATAATGTTCTAGAATGTTTAAACTGAAAAGGACCCCAAGAGTTCTGTATACTGATCTAGCCTCCACATACAGACCTGATTTCCAAAAACCTTTCCTGAGAAGTCTTGGAAAACTTCACCTCACATTTCCAGGATTGGCAAATGGTCTCAAAGGCAAGCAACTTCAGTTTTTTCATTCACCTTTATCAGTTATAATTTTCCCTTAGATTTTGGCCTGGTAATTCTTTACTATCCTGCTAGCTCTTTTATGCCATGTTACTAGAAGTAGAACACCATTCATTCTTGGGGGAAAAGTTGTGTTTTTGGATTTTTTATTATAAAACACAAAAATTACAGAAAATAAAATACTAGCCATCTATAAACCACCAACTTCCATAAGTTGCTAATTGCTTGCTTGATTAAATTCCAGTATCTCTCTCAGCAAAGAGAAACAATTATTTACACTATTTCAACAACGCAGCAATGCACGTAACCGTACATGTCTTCTTAGGCACCTATGCAAGATGGGCAGTTAAGAGAAAGGGATGAGCAATGGGCTATATTTGCAACCTTTTTTTATTCACACATGGAATACTCTACAGAAATAAAAAAAGAAATACACTAACAGAGCTAAATCTATACATATCAACATAGGTAGATCTCAAAAATATAATATTGAGTGAAAATGCAAATTAGAAAAGATCCATATAGTATGGTATGTAAACATTTTAACTACACAAAATAATAATATATATTATCTGTGGTTGAATACATTTGTAGTAACAATAGTAAAAACAGCCATGATGTGTATTAGTAATGACGGAAACTGGATTCAAACCAAATCTTGAAACCCTGGCTCATTCTATTTCACCATGCTGCTGCGCTCTCAGCGTGTGCAGAGTGTGTCTCAGAGTATCCAGAGTCGCTGGGTCATCCTACACAAACAACTGGATACCTGATGATTTGCTTTTGTTCCTTTTTGAACTTCATTGGCTCTCCTACAGAACAATTAATAATGAGATTTTATTTTTTAATTTAATGCTTTCAGTTTATAATTTAGCATATATCCAGAATAAACCATCCCATTATCCTGTAGCACATTTGGTCTTTTACTGTATACCTGTGCTGGATTCTTCGATATGAAACCTGACTGTTTCTTCTCGATGAGGCTATAGATAATTATTTTATTTATTATATTGATTGCTACAACTTGATCCTGAAGTTTACAGCTCTACCTTACAATGTTCCATGGCTCTGGACTGAAACCTACCTATATCAAAGCTTGAAATTCATAATATAACTGACTCCAAATCCTTGGTTTTTTTAATCAGAAAAAAAGGCACCAGCAACTTCAATGCTTATTGAAGAGTTGAGGAGACTTATTTTTTAAAAAAAAACCTTCTCTGCACTCTCCAAAGAGGAGGCACTTAATCTAAAAGAATCTTATGAGATCTTCATTCTTAAAGATCATTAAATTAGAAGAGTGTCAATGTAGAGTGATTATGACAGTTTAGCTAGAAGCAGGATTTGAGTAAATGGATATCTGAGATACCTTTGAGTTCTACGACTCTAGAATTCAAGCCATGGCTTAAACGTTGTAAATACTTTGAATGTCCCAAATGAAAACAAATTTAATTTTAGATAATTTTACTTGGGGTACATTCTTTAATAGCTTTTCTTTACTGCTGACAACCATGATTGAATATGTGAATGTTAATATGTAAGGTTTCCTATATTACGTTCTGTTTGCAACAGGAAGCGACATTAATTGTTTTATGACATTTTATTTTCAGGTGTAAACTTCCTACTTTGGGGCAACTTGCCAGATACAGAAGAGAGTGCAGATGAAGATGTGTTAGACATCTCAGCAGAAGAATGTATTCGATGAGTGGAGTTATGATATAAATAATACTCAAACTTTTTCCTATTTAAAATATATATTAATGGGTCAACTTTTAAATTGTTACTATGAATTTGCCAGTGATTTTTTTTTTTTTTTGGAAAGCAAGAATGGGCATTTGTTGATTTATTTGCTATCTTAAATTAATTACCTCACTTTAATTTGAAACAATTTAGTTTTCTTCTTCTACTTCTGCTTTTTCTTCACTGCTTACTACTCCACCTGCTACCAAACTAACTCCTCCAGGTCCCACCCTAGTTTAGGTGTGTTTTAAGTTCAAATAGGAGATTCTTTCACATGTCACTCAAGCTACCTCCTAATCTGAGAGAATTTTTCTTAAAATTTGATGACAGATACCATTAGTTTTACATTCCTGAATTAGGGCATGCTATTATTTACACATATATTAATGAATAATGCTCAACTGAGCATTAACAGAAGATTTTTTAATAGGCTTTTGGGTTTCCATGGGTACTGGTTGTCCTAACTACTTTAATATAGAGCAAGATTTTGTGAATCAGCAGGTAGAATAAATTGAAACTTTAAAATAATGGAGGAATCTTCTTTATTCTGCAGCGTGATGTTAGATAAATAAGTTGGTCAGAAAATTATCAATATATACTGTTTATTGATATTATTTATATCCATTTTTTAAAGCCATTACTAGTATTTTATTATGAAAGCCAAATAAATGAAACCCTCATTCTTTACATTACCCCATCCCTTTGGTCTTTCTCTATAAATAGCATATTTTAGATGAGTAGTCCCAACCCTTAAACAGTAAAAAAACTAAAAAGTTGTTTGCTAAGCCATTGTACATTGAAGAGTTTTTGTTTTGTTTTGTTTTGAAGGTGCATTCAGGGTCACAAAGTATTAGGAAACTGAGATAGTGTTGGTTTCTTGTTTTATGTACAGTTAAATTCAGTGTGTCTCTTTAGCTAATATCTGAATGGTAGGCATTTTGTCAATAGTGATACCAAAGCAAACTGAGATGCAATTTTGTAAATAAAGTTTTTCTGAACATGACCTGCCTTCCTTTATTTTTTTTAAATTATGCTCGTTTTTTAAGCCTAAAAATATAGAGAGATAATATATAAACAATACACACTAACATTTATTGTGTGCTTACCATGGGCCAAACACTGTTCTAAGCGCTTTACACATTTAACTCACTTATTCTATACCATGAATTCATGAGGTAGATACCTTTATTATTCCTTTTTTGTTGATACAAGATACGAAGCACAGAGAGGTAATTTGACCAAGGTCACATAACTGGTAGCAGATGTAGCCAGATTCAAAGTAAAACTGACCCTCAAGCTCCTGCTCTCAGCCTTTATGCTGTACCTCTCGACCACATCAAGACATGAAATCAGTATAATCTCATTTTCCCAGGATGCATGTATGCTAGGTGAGGGCATAAGTTACTGATTTTGAAGTTCAGCAAACTCATTCTGGGTCATAGGGTATTAAACTTGTGGACATTGACAGAATCATCTGGTGTAAGCTAAGGTAAAAGCTGCTTAATGAAATGCTATTACTAGTGCGCTGGTTTAAAACTGTTATGTACACCAGAAAAGCCATGTTCTTCCAAATTGTTCTTGTGGGTGCAGACTTGTTGAGAGCAGAACATTTTGATAAAGTTGTTTCCATGGAGATGTGGCCCACCCAATTCAGGGTGGGTCGTAATCCTCTTTACTGGAGTCCTTTGTAGGAGAATAAAAAAACAGTAAAAGCCTAGAGAGCCCAGAGATATTTAGAGAGAGATAAGAAATGCTCAGTGACATTTTGGAGAAAGCCAATACAGAGACCAGAGAGAGAAAAACATCCCGGAGATGCTAAAAGTGGACCTGCAGAGCACAGATTACTCAGACAAGTATCCCTAGAGGATGAAGCAAAGACCCACAGAAGCTCAAAGAGAAAGTCACTGGAATCAAAGCTGAAAGGAGCGAAGGACCAGCATATGCCAGCCATGTGCCTTCCCATGTGACAGAAGATTCCGGATGCCATTGGCCTTTCTTCAGAATCAAGATATCTTTTTCTGGATACCTTAACTTGAACACTGTTACTGCCTTAGAACTGTAAAAATTTGTAGCCTAATAAATTCCCTTTGTAAAAGGGAATCCATTTCCGGTATATTGCGTTCTGGCAGCTTTAGCAAACTGAACCAACTAGCTAGTATCTGGAAAACTTTTCAAAAGTCTTTTGTGACTGTGATTGTGAAAACTTTGTGTCTGATGCTCCTTTTATCTACCTTATCAACAGACGAGTAAAACATATGGATTAAAGATGGATAATAGGGAGAGATCCAAGATGGCGTCTTAGTAAGGTACATGCGTCTTAGTTCCTCCGACTCCAAATCAACTAATAGGTGAACAGAAACAGTACAAAACAACTCCCGGGGCTACAGCAGGGAATGGACACACAGCGTAACCAAGTCTGGGCTGGCTAGTCTGACTGCGAAACTCAGCTGCGGTGAGTGAGATCCCCGAGCGGCGGGCGATTTCCCGAGCAGCCGCAGCTGCGGCGGTCCGAGCTAATCCCTCCCTCCTTCCGGGGCTGGCTGAGGGACGCGGAGAGACAAGCTTCCCAGCCAAGGCGGCCGGCGCCACACTTTTGCGGGCGGCTTCGAGTCCGCGACTACAAGTCTCGGATCAGAGGGCTATCCAAAGTCTGGGCTGGCAAATCTGATTCCGAGTCTTGGCTGCGGCGAGACCCCCGAGCGGCCGCAGCTGCGGCGGTCCGAGCTAATCCCTCCCTCCTTCCCGGGCCGGCTGAGAGTATCGGAGAAGTAAGTTCCCCAAGCCGAGGCAGGCGGCGCCCTTCTTTTGCGGGCGGCTTCGAGTCTCGGCTTTTAGAGGGCTATCCAAAGTCTGGGCTGGCTAGACTGACTGCGAGACTCGGGTGCAGTGAGACCCCCGCGCGGCGTGCGATCTCCCGATCAGCGGCAGCTGCGGTGGTCCGAGCTACTCCCTCCCCCCTTTCCGGGCCGGCTGAGAGTATTGGAGAAGCAAGTTTCCCAAGCCGAGGCAGGTGGCACCCCTCTTTTGCGGGCGGCTTCGAGTCTCTGCTTCGAGTCCGTGGATACGAGTCTCAGATAGGAGGGCTATCCAAGCCGCGGAACCCCCCCCCCCCACGGGAGGCTTCCTGGTCCGGTGGGGAATCCCCCAGGCCCGCTGCGGCCCGCAACCAGCCACAGGGTCCCCTCAAGCCGCGGCAGCTGACGCCCCCACCACGCGCGGCTCCTGAACCAACGGAGAGATTTGGATACGAAAGCCCCAGGCCACGGAGATCGGTGACTGGGGGAGACCCATTCCAAACACTTGAGACAAACGTGTGCCACGTGCGCCACGTACTGGGCAAGATAAGAAAAACAGATCCCAGAGATTTCACAGAAAAATCTTACAACCTTGCTGGGTCCAACACCCAGAGAAATCTGAATAAATGCCCAGACGCCAGCAGCAGAAGATAACTGTCCACGCTCAAAAGATTGAGAATATGGCCCAGTCAAAGGAACAAACCAATAGCTCAAATGAGACACAAGAGCTGAGACAACTAATCCTGAATATACGAACAGAAATGGAAAACCTCTTCAAAAATGAAATTGATAAATTGAGGGAGGACATGGGCTGAACATAAAGAAGAAATAGAAAAACTGAAAAAACAAATCGCAGAACTTATGGAAGTGAAGGATAAAGTAGCAAACATAGAAAAAATAATGGATAGTTACAATGATAGATTTAAAGAGACAGAAGATAGAATTAGTGATTTGGAGGATGGAACATCTGAATTCCAAAAAGAAACAGAAACTATAGGGAAAAGAATGGAGAAATTTGAACAGGGTATCAGGGAACTCAAGGACAATATGAACCGCACAAATATACGTGTTGTGGGTGTCCCAGAAGGAGAAGAGAAGGGAAAAGGAGGAGAAAAACTAATGGAAGAAATTTTCACTGAAAATTTCCCAACTCTTATGAAAGACCTAAAATTACAGATCCAAGAAGTGCAGCGCACCCCAAAGAGATGAGACCCAAATAGGCGTTCTCCAAGACACTTACTAGTTAGAATGACAGAGGTCAATGAGAAAGAGAGGATCTTGAAAGCAGCAAGAGAAAAACAATCCATCACATACAAGGGAAACCCAATAAAACTATGTGTAGATTTCTCAGCAGAAACCATGGAAGCTAGAAGACAGTGGGATGATATATTTAAAATACTAAAAGAGAAAAACTGCCAACCAAGACTCCTATATCCAGCAAAATTATCCTTCAAAAATGAGGGAGAAATTAAAACATTCTCAGACAAAAAGTCACTGAAAGAATTCGTGACCAAGAGACCAGCTCTGCAAGAAATACTAAAGGGAGCATTAGAGTCAGATACAAAAAGACAGAAGAGAGAGATATGGAAAAGAGTGTAGAAAGAAGGAAAATCAGATATGATATATATAATACAAAAGGCAAAATGTTAGAGGAAAATATTATCCAAACAGTAATAACACTAAATGTTAATGGTCTGAATTCCCCAATCAAAAGACATATACTGGCAGAATGGATTAAAAAACAGGATCCTTCTATATGCTGTCTACAGGAAACACATCTTAGACCCAAAGATAAACATAGGTTGAAAGTGAAAGGTTGGGAAAAGATATTTCATGCAAATAACAACCAGAAAAGAGCAGGAGTAGCTATAGTAATATCCAACAAATTAGACTTCAAATGTAAAACAGTTAAAAGAGACAAAGAAGGATACTATCTACTAATAAAAGGAACAATTAAACAAGAAGACATAACAATCATAAATATTTACGCACCGAACCAGAATGCCCCAAAATATGTGAGGAATACACTGCAAACACTGAAAAGGGAAATAGACTCATATACTATAATAGTTGGAGACTTCAACTCACCACTCTCATCAAGGGACAGAACATCTAGACAGAAGATCAACAAAGAAATAGAGAATCTGAATATTACTATAAATGAACTAGACTTAATAGACATTTATAGGACATTACATCCCACAACAGCAGGATACACCTTTTTCTCAAGTGCTCATGGATCATTCTCAAAAATAGACCATATGCTGGGTCACAAAGCAAGTCTTAACAAATTTAAAAAGATTGAAATCTTACACAACACTTTCTCGGACCATAAAGGAATGATGTTGGAAATCAATAATAGGCAGAGTGCCAGAAAATTCACAAATACGTGGAGGCTCAACAACACACTCCTAAACAACGAGTGGGTCAAAGAAGAAATTGCTAGAGAAATTAGCAAATACCTCGAGGCGAATGAAAATGAAAACACAACATATCAAAACTTATGGGACGCAGCAAAGGCAGAGCTAAGAGGGAAATTTATTGCTCTAAATGCCTATATCAGAAAAGAAGAAAAGGCAAAAATTCAGGAATTAACTATCCATTTGGAAGAACTGGAGAAAGAACAGCAAGCTAACCCCAAAGCAAGCAAAAGGAAAGAAATAACAAAGATTAGAGCACAAATAAATGAAATTGAAAACATGAAAACAATAGAGAAAATCAATAAGGCCAGAAGTTGGTTCTATGAGAAAATCAATAAGATTGATGGGCCCTTAGCAAGATTGACAAAAAGAAGAAGAGAGAGGATGCAAATAAATAAGATCAGAAATGGAAGAGGAGACATAACTACTGACCTCACAGAAATAAAGGAGGTAATAACAGGATACTATGAACAACTTTACGCTAATAAATACAACAATTTAGAGGAAATGGACGGGTTCCTGGAAAGACATGAACAACCAACTCTGACTCAAGAAGAGATAGATGATCTCAACAAACCAATCACAAGTAAAGAAATCGAAGCAGTCATTCAAAAGCTTCCTAAAAAGAAAAGTCCAGGACCAGACGGCTTCACATGTGAATTCTATCAAACATTCCAGAAAGAATTAGTACCAACTCTCCTCAAACTCTTCAAAAAAATCAAAGTGGAGGGAAAACTACCTAACTCATTCTATGAAGCCAACATTACCCTCATACCAAAACCAGGCAAAGATATTACAAGAAAAGAAAACTACAGGCCGATCTCTCTAATGAATATTGATGCAAAAATCCTCAACAAAATTCTAGCAAATCGTATCCAACAACACATTAAAAGAATTATTCATCATGACCAAGTAGGATTCATCCCAGGTATGCAAGGATGGTTCAACATAAGAAAATCAATTAATGTAATACACCATATCAACAAATTAAAGCAGAAAAATCACATGATCATCTCAATTGATGCAGAGAAGGCATTTGACAAGATTCAACATCCTTTCCTGTTGAAAACACTTCAAAGGATAGGAATACAAGGGAACTTCCTTAAAATGATAGAGGGAATATATGAAAAACCCACAGCTAATATCATCCTTAATGGGGAAAAATTGAAAACGTTCCCCCTAAGATCAGGAACAAGACAAGGATGTCCACTATCACCACTATTATTCAACATTGTGTTGGAGGTTCTAGCCAGAGCAATTAGACAAGAAAAAGAAATACAAGGCATCAAAATTGGAAAGGAAGAAGTAAAACTATCACTGTTTGCAGACGATATGATACTATACGTCGAAAACCCGGAAAAATCCACAACAAAACTACTAGAGCTAATAAATGAGTACAGCAAAGTAGCAGGTTACAAGATGAACATTCAAAAATCTGTAGCATTTCTATACACTAGTAATGAACAAGCAGAGGGGGAAATCAAGAAACGAATCCCATTTACAATTGCAACTAAAAGAATAAAATACCTCGGAATAAATTTAACTAA
Organism: Tamandua tetradactyla; assembly: GCF_023851605.1. Taxonomy (NCBI): domain Eukaryota; kingdom Metazoa; phylum Chordata; class Mammalia; order Pilosa; family Myrmecophagidae; genus Tamandua; species Tamandua tetradactyla. The sequence goes on along the minus strand of NC_135330.1, from coordinate 63,917,490 downwards.
AGAGACAAAAGACCTATACAAAGAAAACTACAAAAAACTGCTAAAAGAAATCACAGAAGACCTAAACAGATGGAAGGGGATACCGTGTTCATGGATTGGAAGACTGAATATAGTTAAGATGTCAATCCTACCTAAATTGATTTACAGATTCAATGCAATACCAATCAAAATCCCAACAACTTATTTTTCAGAAATAGAAAAACCAATAAGCAAATTTATCTGGAAGGGCAGGGTGCCCCGAATTGCTAAAAACATCTTGAGGGAAAAAAACGAAGCTGGAGGTCTTGCGCTGCCAGACTTTAAGGCATATTATGAAGCCACAGTGGTCAAAACAGCATGGTATTGGCATAAAGATAGATATATCGACCAATGGAATCGAATAGAGTGCTCAGATATAGACCCTCTCATCTATGGTCATTTGATCTTTGATAAGGGAGTCAAGCCAACTCACCTGGGACAGAACAGTCTCTTCAATAAATGGTGCCTAGAGAACTGGATATCCATATGCAAAAGAATGAAAGAAGACCCATATCTCACACCCTATACAAAAGTTAACTCAAAATGGATCAAAGATCTAAACATTAGGTCTAAGACCATAGAACAGTTAGAGGAAAATGTAGGGAGATATCTTATGAATCTTACAATTGGAGGCGGTTTTATGGACCTTACACCTAAAGCAAGAGCACTGAAGAAGGAAATAAATAAATGGGAACTCCTAAAATTAAACACTTTTGTGCATCAAAGAACTTCATCAAGAAAGTAGAAAGACAGCCTACACAATGGGAATCAATATTTGGAAACGACATATCAGATAAAGGTCTAGTATCCAGAATTTATAATGAGATTGTTCAACTCAACAACAAAAAGATAGCCAACCCAATTACAAAATGGGAAAAAGACTTGAATAGACACCTCTCAGAGGAGGAAATACAAATGGCCAAAAGACACATGAAGAGATGCTCAATGTCCCTGGCCATTAGAGAAATGCAAATCAAAACCACAATGAGATATCATCTCACACCCACCAGAATGGCCATTATCAACAAAACAGAAAATGACAAGTGCTGGAGAGGATGTGGAGAAAGAGGCACACTTATCCACTGTTGGTGGGAATGTCAAATGGTGCAACCACTGTGGAAAGCAGTTTGGTGGTTCCTCAAAAAGCTGAATATAGAATTGCCATACGATCCAGCAATACCATTGCTGGGAATCTACTCAAAGGAATTAAGGGCAAAAACTCAAACAGACATTTGCACACCAATGTTTATAGCAGCGTTATTTACAATTGCAAAGAGATGGAAACAGCCAAAATGTCCATCAACAGACGAGTGGCTAAACAAACTGTGGTATATACGTACGATGGAATATTATGCAGCGTTAAGACAGGATAAACTTATGAAGCATGTAATAACATGGATGGACCTAGAAAACATTATGCTGAGTGAGTCTAGCCAAAAGCTAAAAGACAAATACTTTATGGTCCCAATGATGTGAATCGACACTCGAGAATAAACTTGGAATATGTCATTGGTAACAGAGTTCAGCAGGAGTTAGAAACAGGGTAAGATAATGGGTAATCGGAGCTGATGGAATACAGACGGAGCAATAGGACTAGATACAAAAACTCAAAAATGGACAGTACAATAATACCTAATTGTAAAGTAATCATGTTAAAATACTGAACGAAGCTGCATCCGAGCTATAGGTTTTTGTTTTGTTTTGTTTTGTTTGTTTTGTTCTTATTATTATTACTTTTATTTTTTTCTCTATATTAACATTCTATATCTTTTTCTGTTATAATGCTAGTTCTTCTAAACCGATGCAAATGTACTAAGAAACGATGATCATGCATCTATGTGATGATGTTAAGAATTACTGATTGCATATGTAGAATGGTATGACGTCTAAAAAAAAAAAAATGGTCAGCACAATACTGCCTAATTGTAATGTAATTATCTTGGAACGCTGAATGAAGCTGCATCTGATCTATAGTTTTTTTTTAGTTTGTTTTGTTTTTTTTTCTCTTATATATTTTTGTACTTTTTATTTTTATTTGTGTTTTCTCTCTGTGTTATCACTTTATTTCTTTTTCTGTTGTAGTGCTATTTCTTTCTCTAAATCGATGCATATGTACTGAGAAATGATGACCATACACCTATGTGATGATATTAAGAATTACTGATTGCATATGTAGAATGGATTGATTTCTATTGTTGTGTTAGTTAATTTTTTTAATTAATAAAAAAAAAAAAGATGGATAATAGGGGGAACAAATGTTAAAATAAATTTAGAGTGAAATGCTGGGGATCGGTGAGGGGGAGGGGTGGGGGGGTACGGTATGCATGAATTTTTTTCCATTTTCTTTTTATTTCTTTTTCAAAATAGATGCAAATGTTCCAAGAAATGATGATGATGATGATGAATATGCAACTATGATGATATTGTTAATTACTGATTATGTATGTAGAACAGAATGATCAAAATGTACAAATGTTTGTATTTGTTTGGTATTTTTTGGTATTAAAAAAAAAGCTAAGTAAAAAAATTGTCTTTTGGTGACAGAAAGTCACCGAAAGAACCAAAAGGATGATATGGAATAATTAGGATTAGGGTTTGATTTTTTTTCTCTTTAACCTCCTTTAAAACTCTCTGAGACAAGGTGGAGATAATGAATGAATCAAATAAAAAATAGATCAATACTACCTTATGTAATTCTTCAGTTCATTTATTTGATTACCAAAGGAAAGTTTAGAGCTAGACTAGAGAATTTAGCAAGTTTAAAATTCAGTAGCTTTCCGGACTTCCAGGAAGAAGGCCCAATAAAGTAGCTTGAAATTAGCCCTGCTCCATAGAAAAGTTAGAGAAGGGACAGGAGGGTGACTGAGGCAGCGATTCAGGGGTGCGGCTGACCTGGGAGAGCCTTCTGCACCACATGTGGCAGCCCTGGTTGCAGAGGCCGAGGAACTGAGAGGCAGAAAGCTGGAGCCTGGCGCAGAGGTGCGGAGCCCACGGGAGTGCACAGACCGGAGCAGGGACTAGGAAGTAAGCCAGGCAGCGTGCCTTGGGGATACTACCCTCACCAGTATCCCCAAGTTGACTGGCAACTCACCCCACCCCCCATGCACCCGAACCACATCACCCACTCCCATTCCCCATGCTCCAGGCACAGCCACCCCACCAGCCCCGCAGTGCACGCACCTGCCCCCCACTGCCACCCCAAGTGTAGCCCCACCCACCTATCCTGCACCCCTCCGGAGCACTACCTCCTCCTCCCTATTCCCTGTAGGCTGTTGCCATAAAACACATAAAGGCTGCCCCAGCCCCACTGCCCATAGTGTCACACAGCACTACCCACCCCCATCCCAGAGCTCTGCACATCAGTTTACAGCACTCCTACACCCATGCAACCACACGGGCCCCCAGTCATGTCATTCAGTTCTGGGGATCTAAGTTTACAGCAGTCCTGGAACAGCACATATGCATGGCCCTCAACCTCACTTCCCAGCTCTGAGAAAGTGCTGACCTGCCAGCCGGGTCACATCTGCCCCCAATTCACAAAGGCATAATGCCGACCTGCTGCCACAGCTCTATACAAGCACCAAAGGGCCCATGTCTTAGACCAGAGCACACCAGGGTTATGCCCCCCAGACTGATGAACCCACACAACTACATGCTCCCTGGCTGCTGGGCACCCATGTTCACAAGTATCAGTGTAACATACCCAACCTGCACCTGTATCTGCCCTGAAACAAATCACCACACTGAGTGCCCTACCCTGTACCCTGCTCCCTGCTGTACAACCATACTGCAAACACAAGGCCTTAGACTACTGAAAGAAATCAACTCCCAAAGTAAATCAATGAAGATATTTATATGGCACAAAGACAGCAGAAGATTACTGAGCATTTCACAATGCAGACAGTTATAGCCCTGCCTAATGATCCAATTAAAACTCCAGAGGAGACACAGATGTTGGAACAACTAATCAAAGATGTTCATACAACTCTACTGAATAAAATGAGAGGGATAGCAAATGACACAAAAGAGATTAAGAAGACAGTAGAAGAGCATAAAGAAGAATTTGAAAGAATAAATAGAAAAATAGCAGATATCACAAAGATTAAAGACTCTGTTTGCCAAATGAAAAACATATTAGAGGCACACAACACCAAATTTGAAGAGACAGAAGAAAGAATAAGTGATATGGAGGGCAGGATAACTGACTTCGAAGACTCAAAACAGCAAAGACAAAAAAAATGGAAAATTTTGAATTGGATCTCAGGGAAATGATAGACAAAACAAAGTGCACAAATATAAGAATCACTGGTGTCACAGAAGGAGAAGAGAGGAGTACATAGCTAGGAAGAATAGTTGAGAATATAATGGCGGAAAACTTCCCAACCCTCATGACATAAATACACAAGTCAAAGCAGCCCAACAAACTCCAAACAGAATAAAATCCAAGCAGGCCTTCCCCCAGACATATAATCAGTCTGTCAAATGTTGAAGAGAAGCAGAAAATCCTGAAAACAGCAAGAGAAAAACAATCTACTACATACAAGGAAAATCAAATAAGACTGACTTCAGACTACTCAACTAGCACCCTGGAGGTGAGAAGGCAGTGGTATGATATATTCAAGATCCTGAAAGAGAAAGACTTCCAGCCAAGAATTCTGTACCCAGCCAAATTGTCCTTCAAAATAGAGGGAGAGATTAAAGTTTTCACAGACAAAGAAGTCCTGAAAGAATTTGTCAACAAGAGACCAGACCTACAAGAAACACTAAAAGGAGTTCTGCCAGATGAAAAAAAAAAAAGACAGGAGAGGGAGGTCTGGAGGAGGGCAGAGAACTGAAGGTACCACTAAGGGAAATTTAAAGAATACAAAGAAAAAGAGGGAAAGGAGTGTATAGCTCTCACAAATAAAATAAAAAAGATAAGATGGTGGATTCAAGAAATGCCTTTTCAGTAATACCTTTGAATGTTAACAGACTAAATTTACCAATTAAAAGATACAGATTGGCAGAATGGATTAAGAAACTAATCCAGCTATATGTTGCTTACAAGAAACTCATGTTAGACATAAGGATACAAATAGATTGAAAGTGAAAGGATGGAAGAAGATTTTCCATGCAAGTTGTAAACAAGAGAAAGCAGGAGTAGCTATACTAACATCAGATAAAATAGACTTTAAATATAAAGACATCATAAGGGACAAAGAAGGACACTATATATAATTTAAGGGTCAATTCACCAAGAAGATATAACAATCATAAATGTTTATGCTCCCAATCAAGGAACTCCAAAAGTCCGTGAGACAGACACTGGCAAAACTGAAGGTAGCGATAGAAGTTTCAACAATAATAGTAGGAGACTTCAATATACCACTCTCCTGTATGGATAGAACAACCAGACAGAAGAGCAACAAGGATATAGAGTAGTTAAATAACTTGATAAATGAATTAGACCTAACAGACATATCTAGGTCATTGCACCCCAAAGCACAAAGTTATACATTCTTCTCTAGTGCTCATGGAACATTCTCCAGGATAGATCATATGCTGGGGCACAAAACAGGTCTTCATAAATTTAAGAACATTGAAATTATTCACAGCACTTTCTCTGATCACAATGGGATGAAGCTGGATCTCAATAACCACCAAAGAATGAGAACATTCACAAATATATGGAGATTAAATGACACACTCTTAAACAACCGGTGGGTCAAAGGAGAAATTTCTAGAGAAACAGTAGCTATCCGGAAATGAATGAAAATGAGAATACAACTTATCAGAACTCATGGGATGCGGCAAAGGCTGTACCGAGAATGAAATTTATTGCCCTAAATGCCTATATTAAAAAACAAGAGGGCGGGCCACAGTGGCTCGGCAGGCAAGGATGCTTGCCTGCCATGCCAGAGGACCCGGGTTCGATTCCCGGTGCCTGCCCATGCAAAAAAAAAAAACAAGAAAGAGGAAAAATCAGGGACTTAACAGCAAACTAACCCCAAAGCAAATAGAAGAAGAGAAATAACAAAGATTAAAGCAGACATAAATGAATGAGAGAACAAAAAACAATAGAAAGAATCAATAAAACCAAAAGTTGGTTCTTTGAGGAAGTCAATAAAATTGATGGCTCACTAGCAAGACTGAAAAAGAAAAAAAGGGAGAGGATATAAATAAACAAAATCATAAATGAGAAGACCCTGACCACAGACTCTGAAGAAACAAAAGCAATCATAAGAGGATACTATGAACAACTATAAACTAACAAACTAGACAACTGAGATGAAATGGACAAATTCCTGGAGACGTGAAACCAAGCTACGGTGACTTAGGAAGAAATAGAAAATCTCAACAAACCAATCACAAGTAAAGAGTTTCAATCAGTCATCAAAAATCTTCCTACAAAGAAAAGTCCAGGGCCAGATGCCTTCACAGCGGAATTTTATCAAACATTCCAAAAAGAACTAACACCTATGCTGCTCAAATTTTTCCAAAAAATTGGGGAAAAAGGAACTCTACCTAGCTCATTTTATGAAGCTAATATCATTTTTTAAACTTTTTTTTTATTGTATAGCATAATGTATATGCAAAGCAAAGAAATAAAGGAGCAATAGTTTTCAAAGCACTCTTCAACAAGTGGTTATAGGACAGATCCCAGAGTTTGTCATGGGCTACCATATGATCCTCTCATATTTTTCCTTCTAGCTGCTCCAGAATATAGGAGGCTGGAGGCATAAACATTTTTTTATCATCACAATCGAATTTTTTTCCTTCTTTTTTTGTGAAAAATAACACATATAACAAAAAAGCTTTAAATTTCAAAGCATAGCACCACAATTAGTTGTACAACATTTTTCAGACTTTGACATGGGTTACAATTTCACAATTTTAGGTTTTTACTTCCAGCTGCTCTAAAATACTGGAGACTAAAAGAGATATCCATTTGTTAAATCCTATCTTCTCTATATAACTCCACCATCACCTTTGATCTTTCCATTCCTGTCCTTGGGGGTGTTTGGGCTATGGCAATTCTAACTTTTTTTTATTGGAAGGGTCTGTCACTAATATGGGGTAGGGAGATGGAACTGTATGATGTTCTGGAGTGGGTGGGCTTGATTTCAGGACTTAACTGGGCCAGGGACCAATCTGGAGGTTGTAGGTTTCTGGAAAGTTACTCTAGTGCCTGGAACCCTTGTGGAATTTTTTATATTGCCCTAGGTGTGCTTTAGGATTGGCTGGAATGGTTCTGGTTGGGGGTGGCAGATTATGATAGGTGGCAAGCTCTAACTGAAGCTTGCATAAGAATAACCTCCTGAGTAGGCCCTCAACTCTATTTGAACTCTCTCTGCCACTGATACTTTATTAATTACACTTCTTTTCCCCATTTTGGTCAGGATGGAATTGTTGATCTCATGGTGCCAGGTCTGGATTCATCCCTGGGAGTCATCTCCCATGTTGCCAGGGAGACTTTCACCTCCGGATGTCTTGTCCCGCTTATGGGGGGATGAAGTTAATATCATTTTAATACCAAAACCGGATAAAGATGCTATAAGAATGAAAAACTACAGGCCAATCTCCGTAATGAACATAGATGCAAAAAATCCTAATAAAATATTAGTGAATCGAATCCAACGACATAGTAAAAGAATTATACAGCAGACCAAGTGGGGTTTATACCAAGAATGCAAGGATGGCACAGTTCAAGAAAATCAATTAATATAACACATTAACAAATCGAAAGGGAAAAATCACATGATCATCTCAATTGATGCTGAAAAAGCATTCGACAAAATTCAGCATCCTTTTCTGATAAAAACACTCCATAAGATAGGAATCAAAGGTAACTCCTCAATATGATAAAGGGAATATATGAAAAACGGATAGCCAGCATCATACTCAATGGAGAGAGAATGAAAGCTTTCCTCCTAAGATCAGGAACAAGACGAGGATGCTCACTGTCACCACTATTATTCTACATTGTGCTAGAAGTTCTAGCTAGAGCAGTCAGGCAGGAAAAAAGAAAAAAAAGGTATCCAGATTAGAAAGAAAGAAGTAAAACTCTAAGTATTTGCAGATGATATGAGACTATTGTGGAAGATTCTGAGAAATCTAGAGTAAAGCTAATAAATAAATTCTGCAGGGTGGCAGGATACACAATTAATGTGCAAAAATCAGCAGCATATCTATACACAAGCAATAACGTAGCTGAGGAGTCAGTTAAGGAAAAAAATCCATTTAAAACAGAAACTAAAAGAATCAAGTACTTAGAAATGAACTTAATTAGGGATGTGAAGGACTTGTACACCGAAAACTACATAGCATTACTAAAAGAAATCAAAGGAGATCTGAATAGGTGGAAGGACATTTCCTGCTCATGGATGGGAAGGCTAAATATAACTGAGATGTCAATTCTCCCCAAATTGATCTACAGATTCAACACAGTACCAAGCAAAATTCCGACAACCTACTTTGAAGATTTGGAAAACCTAACTACCAAATTTATCTGGATGGAAAAGAGATCCTGAATAGCCAAAAGTATCCTAAAACGAAGAATGAAGGGGGAGGATTAACACTCCCTGACTTTGAAACCTATTATAAAACCACAGTGGTCAAAACAGCATGGTACTGGCACAAAGATAGAAGCATTGACCAATGTAAACAAATCAAAAGTGCAAAAATAGACCACCAAATCTGTGGTCAACTGATTTTTGACAAGGCTCCCAAATCTCTCAACTGGGACAAAATAGTCTTTTCAATAATTGGGCATGGAAGAACTGGATATCAATAGCCAAAAGAATGAAAGAAGACCTCTATCTTACACACTACACAAAAATTAACTCAAAGGATCAACCTAGCACCATAAAGCTTCTAGAAGAAAATGTAGGGAAACATCTTCAAGACCTGGTATTAGGAGATAGCTTCCTAAACTTTACACCCAGAGCACAAGCAACAAAAGAAAAAATAAGATAAATGGAAACTCCTCAAAATCAAATGCTTCTGCACCTCAAAAGACTTTGTCAAAAAGGTGAAGAGGCAGTCAACTCAATGGAAGAAGACATTTGGAAATCACAAATCAGACAAAGGTTTGATTTCCTGTACATAGAGAGAAATCATACAACATGACAACAAAAGAACAAACAATTCAATTATAGAATGGGCTAAAGATATGAATAGGCATTTTTCTGAAGAGCAAATACAGATGGCTCAAAAACACATGAAGAAATGCTCATTTTCATTGGTTATAAGGGAACTGCAGATTAAGACTACAATGAGATACCACCTCACACCTATAAGAATGGCTGATATTAAACAAGCAGGAAACTCTAAATGCTGGAGAGGATGTGGAGAAACTGGGACACTTATGCACTGCTGGTGGAAATGTATAATGGTGAAGCCACTATGGAAGACTGGCAGTTTCTTAGGAAAGTAAATATTGAGTTGCCCTATCACCCAGCAATAGCATTACTTGGTATATACCCAGAAGAGCTGAAAGCAATAACACAAAGACATTTGCACACTCATATTCATAGCAGCATTATTCACAATCGCCAAAAAATGGAAATAAACCAAATGCCCATCAACAGACAAGTGGATTAACAAAATGTGGTATATACATATGATGGAATATTATGCAGTAGTAAGACAAAATCACGTCCTGAAGCACATGACAAGATGGATGAGCCTTGAGGACATAATGCTGAGTGAAATTAGCCCAACACAAAAGGTTAAATACTGTATGATTCCACTTTTATGACCAGCATAAAGGTATAATAAGAGGCTCATATTACAGAATATAGGGGACTTAGAGACACATAGAAGCTAGAGATGAATGAACCATTAGCTAATGAGGTTGAACTCCAACGTAAGGGAATAGATAGGTGATTCTCTAGTGGGTCTATTATTAGTATTACCATATTGAAGATGAACAAGTTTGAAAGGGGTTGTATAGACCTACGTGTCCCACTGATTAACACATGAAATATGAATTAGTTCTCGCAACAATTATTTCAAAGGTATGATTCTTGTACAAAGAGTGTTTAAGTCCAAGGTACAGGGGGGCAACTGCTATTTCATGCTATAAGCTGTGTTCAAAAGGAAACTGTCAGCACTACTACAGCCACAGCAGAGAAATAATGGGGCAAGGGACAAGAGTTAAGAGGAGGTTTAGATCTCCTATTTGGTGAGGGTGGTTTTTTTTTTGTTTTCTTTCTCTTGGGAGCAATGAAATTGTGTAAAATAGAGAATGTTGATGAACTGTGGACTTTGGGCCTGTTCTAGTTTGCTAGCTGTCGGAATGCAATATACCAGAAACGGAATGGCTTTTAACAAGGGGGGATTTAATGAGTTGCTAGTTTACAGTTCTAAGGCTGAGAAAATGTGCCAATTAAAACAAGTCTATAAAAATGTCCAATCAAAGACATCCAGGGAAAGATACCTTGGTTTAAGAAGGCCGATGAAGTTCAGGGTTTCTCTCTCAAGTGAGAAGGCACATGGCAAACACAGTCAGGGCTTCTCTCTTGGCTGGAGGGGCACATGGTGAATACAGTGTCATCTACTAGCTTTCTCTCCTGGCTTCCGGTTTCATGAAGCTCCCCAGGAGGCGTTTTCCTTCTTCATTTCCAAAGGTTGCTGGCTCGTGGACTCTCGGCATCTCATGGCTACGTTGTTCTGCTCCGCTCTCTCTGAATCTCTCATTCTCCAAAATATTTCCTCTTTTATAGGACTCCAATAAACCAATCAAAACTCACCCAAATGGGTGGAAACATGTTGTCCCTTAATCCAGTTTAACAACCACTCTTGACTAAATCACATCATCCAGGGAGATGATCTCATTATAGTTTTAAACATACAGTATTAAATAGAGATTATTCTACCTTTATGAAATGGGATTTATATTAAAACATGGCTTTTCTTAGGGGGCATACTTCCTTTCAAACCAGCACAGGGCCCTCTACATAATGTTCAATGAATGCAGTGGCTGAAGGGTGCACTGACAGAGAAGTAGATTGGCAAAGGATGGTATATACTTATGAATGAAGGTTGTGCTGCTTCAAAAAGGAACAGTCATGAAGCATGCAACAATGTGAATAAACATGTGGGACATTTGGTGAGAAAAAGTAAGCCAGAAACAAAAGAACAAGAATGTATGGTCACCTTTAGAATGCTTATAAGAAAACAGGGGCCTAGATTGTAAGCTTTTAGAACAGACACATTAAGTTCAGAGTGGTGATGATTATTTTTGGATTTTGAGAGGCTATTTTGTATATATAACCTGATATTTAGAGATAAGAGCAAAGTCGAACAGGTTGGGGTTAAAGTAATTAGGAAAATAGGAATAAGGAAGACAGTGTTTATATTTCAGAGCCACACATACTCTTTGAGACCAATGGAAGAAAGGTTTATTTGATATGGAACTGAAATTTTCTGTAGGGCATAATCTAATTCGACCTATTTGTATAGCTCATTTGAGCAATTGAAACACAGTGAGCCCAGAATAAGAAAGAGGTCCTTTCATCCTGTATAGATTATTGTAATGCCTGGATACATCCTAGAGTATATTAAATAAATAATCAAAAAGTATTGGAAAAGTCCCCTGAGGGTGAGGAGAAAGAATATGGAGCTATTCAATCTTACCATCAGGGAGTCCCTTCTCACTGCATTAAACTTTAGGGACATCCAAATCAATAGGCCATGCCCGCAATCATGCGGCTTAAGTTTGTGAAGCTTATGTAGGCAGCAGAGAAGCTTAGACTACCTATAGGCATGCCTAAGAGTTACTTCTGGAGGACCTCTTTTGTTGCTCAGATGTGGCCTCAGTCTCTCTAAGCCCAGCTCTGCAAGTGAAATCATTGCCCTCCCCGCTTTGTGGGTCATGACATCCAGGGATGAAAATCTCCCTGGTAACGTGGGAGATGACTTCCAGGGATGAAACCAGACCTGGCACCATGGGATCAACAATTTCATCCTGACCAAAAGGGGGAAAAGAAATGTAATTAATAAAGTATCAGTGGCAGAGAGGGTTCAAATAGAGTTGAGGGGCTACTCAGGAGGTTTCTCTTATGCAAGCTTCAAATAGACCTTGCCACTTATCATAACCTGCCAACCCCCAACCAGGACTATTCCAGCCAATCCTAAAGAATACCTAGGGCAATATATAAGATTCCACAAGGGTTCCAGGCACTAGAGTAACTTTCCAGAAACCTACAACCTCCAGATGGGTCCCTCGTCCAGATAAGTCCTAAAACCTAGCCCAGCCTCTCCGGAACATCATATAGTTCCATCTCCCTACCCCATATTAGTGACAGACCCTTCCAATAAAAAAAAGTTAGAATTGCCATAGCCCAAACACCCCCAAAGACAGGAATGGAAAGATCAAAGGTGATGGTGGAGTTATATAGAGAAGATAGGATTTAACAAATGAAAATGAATGCTGAATCATTAAATTGATAGCTCTTTTAATCTCCAATATCTTAGAACAGCTAGAAGGAAAAACCTAAAATTGTGGAATTGTAACCCATGTCAAATGGGTTACAATTTCCATGTCCGAAAAATGTTGTATAACTAATTGTGGTGCTGTGCTTTGAAATTTATAGCTTTTTTGTATATATGTTATTTTTCACAAAAAAAGGAAGGAAAAAAAAGTCAATAGTGATGATAAAAAAAAAATTTATGCCCTCTAGCCTCCTATATTCTGGAGCAGCTAGGAGGAAAAATATGAGAGGATCGTAGGGTAGCCCCTGACAAACTCTGGGAGCTGTCCTGTAACCACTTGTTGAAGAGTGCTTTGAAAACTATTGCTTTTTTTATTTCTTTGCTTTGTATATGTATTTTATATTACACAATAAAAAAGTTAAAAATAAAAAAAAAATTCAATAATGTTCATCTGGTTTCCTTTCAGCTCATGCCTTCAAAGGCTTTGGTTGGCTGAGGGGCTGTTAGAAGAGTAAAATCAAGACACAGGTGCTCTGATGCAGCAAGCCCCAAATGTGATTCCACTCCAGGTGGAGAATATTTCAAACTACCTTTAGCTAACTGAGTTATGGGAAGGTCAATTCTATGCAGAAAATTGATTGATAATGTTTTGTCTAGAGAAATACATTCACGAAACTGTTTTTGAATAAAAGCAAATTACATGAAGTTTGGTAAGACCAAAAGCAGAATCACATATGTGGATTTCTGACCTCTTTCTAGTCCTAGAAAAACCATCTATGCTTTGGCCCTCTTCTAATATTTAATTCAATTCAAGCAACCTATATTATGCCCCTGTAATGTGCTGAGAGTTGTGCGATGATGGGTTCACACTCACCTTCAGGGAGTTTGCTAGAACCTTATGAATCTACCTAATTTATCAGGCTAAATATTAACAAGGGCATCTGTGAATCTATAGATGAAAACAATTATTGAAGTAGAAGAAGAGATCGGAAGTTGAGAAAGCTACAGGAAGAAATGTTATTTCAGCCAGGCTTTGCAGCACAGCTAAGAGTTTGCCAGCTAGGTTGAGAATTTGGGGCAGAGAGAATATCGTAAACAAATGGATGGTGGCGTTAAAAGATTCTGGTATATTTGTTGCTCAGATGTGGCTTCTCTCTCTCTCAACCAACACAACAAGCAAACTCACTGCCCTCCCCCTCTCTACATGGGACATGACTCCCAGGGGTGTGGACCTTACTGACAATGTGGGACAGAAATCCTAGAATGAGCGGGGGTTCAGCATCAAGGGATTGAGAAAACCTTCTCGACCAAAAGGAGGAAGAGTGAAATGAGACAAAATAAAGTGTCAATGGCTGAGAGTTCCAAACAGAATCAAGAGGTTATCCTGGAGGTTATTCTTACGCATTATATAGATATCACCTTTTTAGTTAAAGTGTAATGGAGAAGCTGTAGGGAACTGCCTGAAAATGTAGAGCTGTGTTTCAGTAGCCATGTTTCTTGAAGATGATTGTATAATGATATGGCTTTCTCAGTGTGACTGTGTGATTGTGAAAACCTTGTGTCTGATGCTCCTTTTATCTACCTTATTGACAGACTAGTAAAACATATGGATTAAAAATAAATAAATAATAGGGGGAACAAATGTTAAAATAAATTTAATAGATTGAAATGCTAGTGATCAATGAAAGGGAGGGGTAAGGGGTATGGTATGTACTAATTTTTTTCTGTTTTCTTTTTATTTCTTTTTCTGAAATGATGCAAATGTTCTAAAAAATGACCATGATGATGAATATACAACTGTGTGATGATATTGTTAGTTATTGATTATCTATCAAGAATGGAATGATCATATGGTAAGAATGTTTGTGTTTGTATGTTGTTATGTCGAATGAAAAAAAGTATCTGGTATGTTTGGGAAATTATAAGTGGTCCTCTGTAGTACCTTCTAAGACATGTAATTAGAATTACTTAGAAGTTAAAGCAAAGCAGAAGTGTTGGGATCATGTTGTGAGAATATTAAATGCCATTCTAAGTTTAGACTTGATCCTGTAGCAATGTGGGGGTGTTGAGATTTTTAACAGAAGAATAAATGATCATGTTTAAGATGGTAGCTCTGGTGATTCCAGTGTAATCAAGTTTAGTTTTCTTAATGTCCTTTCTTTGATGTACTTAACAATTTAATTATGGAAGTTGTATTTATTGCCTTTACCCTAGAACACGTATAGGGTTTTAACTTCCCTGAATTTCTTGTCTTTTGTGAACCTCTGATCTGCACTGGGGCACTGCCTTTTTCCCCCTTTTCCAAGTTATCATTCCTGAAGTTCAAGGAGAGGGCAGTGAGTCGTCAGCTTACCTACCTTGGCTTTTTCTGCTACTTTATCTTTTCTTTTTTCCCTCAAACCAGTTTCTCAACCTCAAATTTAGGCCCTAACAAGGCCTCTTGTGTGGTGTCTGATCATAAAGCCATAATATTTTTAATAACCTTGCCTCTGAAAACTGGGTCTTTAAATTTTAGTAATCAAGAGAGAATATCCTGTTAAGAGCTGGTCTTTTGACCTCTGGGTTACATTTGCCTCTTTTGGTGAGAAAGAAGTGACCATGATTTATAAACTATGATATGTAAAACAACTAATTAGGACACAAATGGGGAGTGGGGGGAGGGAAGGGAGAATATGGATCAAATAATCTTGCTTCAGGGGTGAGTTACTTGATGTAGGCTTCCCCTACTTTAACATTCATGCTTATAAAAGGAAATAGTTTCCTTTTCTGCCTTTTAAAAAAGTTTTTTTAAAGCAGTCTAAACCATAGTTTCTTTCTTGCCTGGTATTGAGTGTATGCCAAATCTACCCTAAACTGCACAGATGGAAAAAATTAGTCTATGTCTGTGGTACCTCTGGGGTTGAATATTTTTAGTACTTAAGTCTTTAGCTAAAGAGTCTTTCTTCCAAGACTCTCAAAGAATCATTGTATTGTCGTCCAAATGGATGAATCCACTGAGATAAAATTCATATACCATGTATTTGTATATCAAGTTTTAGTTTATCATGAGTGTTCACATACCCTTTAATCCTCGTAGCAAATTTTGGAAACTTACCTTCCCAATTTACAAATTCAGAAAGAAAACTTTAATCTTATCACCCAGAGAGTTAAAAAAAATCTAAACTTGAATCTGGCTCTTCTGATTTAAGTGTAGGGTTCTTTCTTACCTCCCTAAGCCTCTTAAATTGAGGTCTATTTCCCCTCAATAGTTAAAAAACTTAAGATAAATGTGTTTTGACTTTCAACCCAAAGCCCAGTTACTTCCATAATCTAGTCTATAAAGATGTATTGAGTGCCCACTTTAATATGAGCAAAGTAGATGCTGAAGATACAGAACTAAAGACAAAGTCCCTGCTCTCGTGCAGAGCTAACATTATACTGAAGGGAAGGAAGAAAGTGAGCTATTGTCTGTTGAGGTTTTACTGTTTGCCAGGCACTGTTTTAAGTGCTTTACATGTAACAACCCTAAGAGATAGGTCCTAGTATTATCCTGGCCATACATATCAGGAAACTGGGGCGAAGAGTTGTTGAAGAACTTCCCTAAGGTCACACAGCTAGTAACTGTCACAGCTATAACATTTGGAGGGTCCAAATTAATTAGCTTAAAGACTATGCTGCCTTTTAATTTCTCAGTGTTATTGTCTTCTTTTCAATAAGGTCAAGCTTTTCATTGGTGAACAACCTGTACACATGGTCCCCTATTCTTTATGAGAACTTTTAGTTAGTTTTCATTTTAAATTGAGACGGGGACAACTGCATCTCCCTTTTTGGTAAGGAAGCCTTGGTGTGCCTGTAAATGATGAGAATGATAGTCTTATATACCATGACGGGGAAAAAAATGCAAAACTCTTAATTTCTAGCTTAGCTGGAAATTCTATTTCAAAATAAAATCTTTTTTACCATCCAGATGCTTATCTTACATGCAACAAAAGAAAACTAAATGCCCACAATTTGCAAATTGCTCTAGTCTAAGCCTTCTTTATAAGCTTATATTTAAAATCCATTTATATGAAATTTCAGAAGCAGCCTTGCCTGAAATGAACACTAATCAATTTTCATAACAGGATTATGTATTTATTATGAGGAAAGGAAAAATGGGTATCAGATGCATGTTCAAATTTTGCTTAATAAGACTTACAGAAGACTGGGTTGACAAATATTTAAAGATTAACTGGATCTGCCAAATATGGGCACCACTGAAGTTTGCCCACCGGAATGTGTCTCTACACCTCCATTCACACAACCTACTTCCTCTGGGAAGGGGCCCATGGGAAGAGTAGGCATGTGGGAATGACTCACTTAGAGAAAGCTATACCCAGAAGATCAAAACAGTTTTCTTTCTGTCTCTATAGCCTTGCCACAATTTTCCTATCCAAAAGAACCACCTGCTATTATGGCTAGGACACCTGAAAAGCTTTCTGTATATTGCAGGCAATTGCTCATGCGTGGGTAGATGTTCAGGCTGTTCAGTGGTATTTTAAAAAAAGTGGTTCTTTGGGAGAAATGTTCTTTGAGACTGGAACATTGCCTTGTCTTATCAAAATTTCTCTGTAGCATTGTTCATAAATACCTTAAAACATTGAGCTACAGATGGAATTTAGTAGATGACATACTGAGCTAATTTCCTTTGCATGATGCTACCCAGAGAAATCAAGCTGTTAGGATCCTGAAGAATAAGCCGTTAAAGAGAGTTGGTAGCCAAAGCCATGGGAGACAGGAAGGATTGAAGAGTTGCCCTTCAAGATCTTCTCCCCGTCCATTTCCAAATTCATTTTTTCTAATGAATATGTGTTATAAAAAACAGACCCAAAGTGTTTGGCCTCTTCTTGTTAAACAATAATAGTAAAGATGGCGAGTACCTGGCCGAAAAAATCTGGGATCCTGAATCTTTCTTCATACTCCAAGACATAAGCCGTATTCCTGACAGAAAAACGGGGTTTTAGGAGTATGAAATGTCATACTCTGGGTTAATTAGAGACATTTAAGTCTAAACTATGGCTTTCCTTTATCAAACTGTATTTCAATCAATTTAACAAATATTTCATGAGAATCACTTACTTGCTAGGCAACATTTTAGGTACTAGGGATATAACAGTGAACAAAACAGATTTAAAAAAATCATTCCAGCAATCCATAGGTTAAAAAACTAAAAATTACATTTACCAGACTCCCTTGCAGCTAGGGGTTCAGATATAAATGCTTTTATCCTGTCACATCCACATGTACAAATCTTGAATTCAGAACTGACCTAACTAGGTAAAAGATGATGCTAGCACATTAATCTTCCATTTTGCTAGTGTAAAATGGCCCTGGGGTATGGCTCTGGAGCCAACAGATCTCATAATGACTTTCTGATGCCCAGATTATATCTAACATAGCATGTTTCAGGAGCTAGAAACTGGTTAATGGCTCCCTGATCCCTAGCTTCTAGATTATGGCAGAAGTAGCAGTTTCTTTGGCAGATCAGTTCTGTAGTATTATTTTGGGAGTCCTTCCTGGAAACCAAGCCTAGAACCTGCCCATCCAGCCCTCCAGTAGTTTTGCAAGCCCTAAATTCGTTGAGGTTTCAGTTATCCATTTCTCTGTGATGAGTACTTCTAAAACCTAGTGGGATAACAAAGCACTTATTATAATTTTCTACAATTGCAGGTTGGCTGGGCAATTCTTCTGCTGGTCACACCTGGGCTCATATATGTGCATGCATTCAGCTGTCAATTTCGCTAACCTGGAAGACCTAGATTTTCTCACTCACATGTCTGGGATCTTGGCAAGGATGTCTTAAAAGTTGAGACTTCTCTCTCTAAGTGATCTCATTCAGAAACCTAGCTTTATAGGCTGGCTGCCTTCCAAGAGGGTGAAAATGGAAGCTGAAAAGCCTCTTAAGGGTAGATCTGGAAGTCACACAGTCATCCTCTGACACATTCTATTGGTCAAAGCAAGTCGGGGGGCTGGCCCAGGTTCATGGGAAGGGAAAATAGACTCCATCTCTTGATGGGAGGTATGGCAAGGTCACATTTCTAAAAAGGTATGTGGATGGGAAGGACTGTTGGGGCAACCTAAGGAATAATCTACCACAATTGTTTTAAATCTCTTTTTGCTTCAAAAAGCTAAAATGGCTTATGTTATCTGCAACAGAATCCTAACTGACATGGAAGACTAGCAGAGAGATCAGATAGGAGGCTTCTTCAGTAGCCTTAAGAAGAGACAGTTGTGGCAACAATTAGTATGGTATGAGTAGGAGGAAGTTTGGGGGCATACTTTGAAAGTAGAGCTGACAAAAAAACTCAGAGGGATTGGAAGTGGATATTAAAGAAAGTAAAGAGAATGTCAAAGATGGACTCAAGGTGACTCCAAGGTTTTGCGGTGAATTGTGGTACCATTTACTGAGATGGAGAACAGAGAAAGGATAAGTTCTGGGAGGCAAATAGTTCATTTGAATATACTTATTAGATATCAAATCAGGCAGTGGGATATAGGATTCTGGAATTTGGGAGAAGTAGTATGGGTTGCTGGTATAAATTGGAGGGCTCTCTGTATATCATGGGCATTTAAAGGCATAAGAGTGGATAAGAAGAGACCGAGCCTTGGAATACAACAATGTTGAAAGGTAGGAAAGACTAACAGAATCCACTTTTTGTATATAGTAATCCCTGAGGCACTCTTTAAGCATATAGATCCCAGGGTCCTATTCCTCCAGATTCCAGTTCAGATCTAATAGGGAGGCCCAGCCATCTGCATTGTCAAGGAGCTCTTTAGGTCATTAGGACACAAGTAGTTTGGGAGAAATAGACTGCCATAATCAAAGAAAATATTCATGGGTTCATAAATTCCAGCATACTTCTTTTCTTTCTCCGTGCTTCCTCTCATCCGTTATGTATGACCTTTTGCCAGATGCTAAGGAGGGCATGAGGGACCTTCTTTTACTTTTCTTTACAGAATGGGTCAAAGTGAACAACAAATTACTTCTAGAAAAAGGAGAAAGAATATAGGTCTAAAAATAATGTCTACCCTCTATAGGAGGTATATTGTCCTTTAAATACCCAATCTGATGCCCAATGGTAACACTTTATGAAGGACAACCAAGAGCAAATGTCGACATTTCTTTGTCCCTTAACTATAAGCAGCATGTGCTCCTCCCACATCTCAGGAAGTGATGAGCAGTCTTAATTTGCCCCCAATGGTTCATGGAAGATTTCAGAAGAAGATTAAATGAAAAGCAAATGTTAGCAGCCTGCTGTAGCTTTTACTTTCCCGTCTGTCAAAATTAATGCTGATTAGGCCTCTCCAGAGGGAAAATGTCCGACAGTGTGTATAACATCGTTGACACAAGATTGAATTCTTACTGTGTTTTTCAAATATCCAAATGCAAAGATATTTTCATTCAGATCTAGTCTGGGACCATGAATCAAATGTCAGTGATATAAAATTATACAGAAATATCCTCCCCTTTTGGAGTTCAGTGGTTGCAAGAAGCTGTAGGAGCCATGTGCTGTAATAATGATTGCATTGATTAAATGCCAATTACTCTTGGACACGTTTCAAAGGCCTCTGCTGCAGAGTTGAAACTGGGCTTTCTGTCTGATATTAGATCAAATCTCCATAATCCTTGGCAATAGCTGTTTGGGGATCTCAAGCATTTACTTGTGTCATATACTTTAATCAACAGTGTGCTTACTATTACAATGCCTTCATATTGTAATAGTAAGCATTCAGGCTCAAGCACCTTGCTCACACGAACTTGAGCTTCTGATTAAGTCACTCTGGTGAAGCCATCCTCAGTGGGACCGCTACAGCCCTCTAGACCAGAACCAAACCTTCACCACAACCAAGTGCCTGCCTGGAGGTATGATTGATACTACTGACCATGCAAGAAGTGAAATCACCTATCTTCCTGCTCAGTTAGGCATTACCTTCTCACTAGGATCCAGCCAGCAATTTATTTTCCTATTCAGTACATATTTCCATTAGCAAATACTTAAGAAGGACTATGCTTGCATATTATCTCCCAGAAAATTCTTTCCAACAAAGTTTTGGGTCTAACCACCATCAGTGACTTATTCTGCCACCATCTCTGAAATAGGCAACAAACTGTAATAGAAAACTGATGATTGAGAAGTAAACTAAAGGATGGCACAAATCACAAATTTTCTGTGGCCTTGGCCATCTTATTTCAAAGCAAGAGGTTAAACAATATGTTTTCTGAGATCCCTACAACTCGAGCATTCTATTGATTAATTTCATCTTTGCAGAGTGCTTCTTATTCATTTGCCATAGGCAATTAAATGTCAAGTATAGGTAAGGAATAAAGACTAACGATTTCATTGATTTTAGGACTGGTGACTGACAGGGGCATGGCAGGCTAGCAAATAAGTATAGATTGTTGAATTTCTTTTTTGTGTATTGTAATGCCTTAAACCTACACTGATACTAATCTTTATCTGCACATGTGGATTTTGTATAAGGGACAGCTTTGAATCCCTTTGTACCTGATCTTAGCTTGCCAATTTTTACCATGTTCTTTCACCTGTTTTTACAATTGAATGTGAGACTTCCTGAAAAAAGTCCTGTGAAAACTTCAACCAATTATTGCTCAAAGGAGACCCTGAAGTGTTCGCAAGTAGTAGGCCATAATTTTAGTCAAATGACCCTGTCATGATTTGATTGAGTTTGGCCATCAAGGGTATAACTGTGAGTGGAATATGCATTTCTTTGCTGATAATGGGTCTCCTAATCATATAATGTTATTTACATATTAAGAAGAGAGAAAAGGAATGGCATTGGGTTCTGCTGACTCACATGTACACATTGGCTTTAATTGAAATAAATGAAAGAGCTCACCCACTGTGAACGAGGACAGATTACGGCGGAACAGAGTAAAAACCGATAGAAGCCCAGAGTTATCAGTAAAAATACACCTCCTCATCTCTGCAGCCTGGAAATCCACTAGGTGGAGCAAAGGACCAGGGATCCGCCGACCAGGAGTACTCACCTGCAAAATAGTAGACCAGTGCTGCAGCTATTGTTCTCACTCTCAAAAATTTAGACAAAGGGGCGGGCCATGGTGGCTCAGCAGGCAAGAATGCTTGCCTGCCATGCCAGAGGGTCCGGGTTCGATTCCCAGTACCTGCCCATGTTAAAAAAAAAAAAAAAAAAAGGGAGTACGGTGTGGGGGTTGGGAATGGGTTTCTGAAAATGCCTGAGATCAAGTGTTCCCCACCCATTAAAATGAACAGTAGCCCAAGGAATGAAGAAACTCAGATTTGCTGAGCTGGACACAGTTACTAAACATAGGGACACTCATATATTGGACAATTTCCCTATGGTTTGGCTATAGTTACACATTTTCTTTCTGCTTTCATTGGTGGCAGACCTCTTACCCAGGTTCCTGTCAAAAGATCCTATGCTTAGATCATATATTTCCCTCCGCCTGCCTGTCATAGTCATTCCAAACTGGTATCAACCTGGTTTCTGGATGAGCACTTTTTTTTCATTTCAGGCCCTTGGATTCCAGCAATTCCTTCCTTAGATTTCAATCTTGTCTTCCCTTCTGCACTTATGTGTTGGTTAGCTGAGCAACAGCCAGAAACTGGACTGATTCTTATTTAAGGACTTTTAAGGTATAAGAGGTGCTGTCCTTATTTCATCCTCAGGTCTTTTCCCCTTATCCAATGTATATGCTGTCTTCCTTTACATTCAGACTGGAGGTGTTAACTCTCTCACATCTCAGTCCGAATCCACTACCAATGGAAGTGGTACTTTTATTTATGTATTACAGTTATCACTCTGAAACTGTGCAAATCCAGATACTTACAGAGGGAAAATTTGATGAAGAAGGTGAGTTCCAAGTCCAAATTAATTAATTTTGGGGGGCTATGACTCTGGTGCCTTTGAGGGAAGCAGGAAAGTGAAGGAGAAAATTTCCAGGCAACTTAAAGAAGCTTGCAGTTTAGGTATAAGAGTGTCTATACTACATGCTGTGGCAGGAGAGGGTTGGACTGCGTCGGTGGACATCTCCATGGTAGCCAATGTGGACTGATGATTCAGGGCCTCTGCCAAGCTTTGGTGCCGTGTAAGACTCCAGGATTTTGCACAACCTTTGGGGGGGGGAACCCCAATAATGATTGAGATTACATTATCTGCCAATCAAACTGCACAGAGACTCCATCAGATTTAAGCTGAACAAAAAATAAATAAATAAAAAGAAAGAAAGAACCGAGATATTTCTTCCATATCTGAGTTTAAGATTTATATAAGTTGCACTATAATTAAGAGTTCATTATGCAGAACTGAGATTATATAGGAGCAATATTGTAGGTGGTGAAGAGTGCGCTCTCTGGAACCAGATTACTTGGTTCAAGTCTCAGCTCTGCCACTTATTAGTGTGGATCCCTGGGCAAATCCTTCAGCTTTATCTACTATAATTTCCCCTCTGTGAAAGGGGTTAATGATAGCACCCACCTTGCAAGGCTGTGGTTGAATCAAATGAAATAATACATGCAATGTATTTAGAAAAAGCAGTGCCTAGCATGCAATAAAATTCAATAAAGGAAAACTATTATTCCTACAGATTTTTTTCATCACTATTGTGGCTGTTGAGATTTCAATTAATTTTCATGTAGGTGATACATAAATATGATACAAATTCAAAAGTTTTTTAAAAAGAGAGACAATGAAAAATAAGGTGTACAATGAAAAACTGTCTGCTAATTTCTTCCTCCAGAGGCAACCAGTGTCACGAGTTTCTATTTGTTATACAAATGGAGTACCTCCATATGTTCCCCTTTTGCAGTACATCTTGGAGAGCTTTCTTTAGTCACATCCCATACATGGCTTTTTCTAGCTCATTAGTCTATTTAACCAGCCTTCTTCATGGGCATCTGGGTCATCACATTTTCATTCTTACAACAACTGGTGTGATCATACTTTTATACCTATATCTCTGGGCACACGTCTACAATATTTATGGGATAAATTCCTAGAAATGGAATTACTGAATCCAAGATTGTGAACTGTAAATTTTGATGAATATTGTCAAATTGGCCTCCATACAGAGCAAATTATACTCTCACCACTTTTATGTGAGAATGCCAACAGAGGATGCCATTCACTTTTACATTTTTACCCATCTGCTAAATATCCTCTTGTAATTTTTATTTGCATTTGTCTTTAGAGTGAGATTGATCCTACTTCTTATATATTAAAAAAACCCATCTCTATTTCCTTTTTTGAGATACTGTCTATTATGAAATGGACTGTTCAAAGGTGAAAATGATACCTCTGACAGTTATAGGAATATCTTTCCAGTCTCATCACCAAGAAAAAAAATTTCTGCCCTTGCAAGCTACCTGACAGTTCCATTATGCGATGTGCTCTGAATTCTCTGTGAATGTCCCTCCATCCCCCTGTACGGAGAGCTAAAGAGAAGACTCCAGTCTGTTTTAGTGTATTTAGTAGCGGGAGGTGCCCAGGGATCAGAAGATGGAATTGATAAGATGCTTCCTTGGACACACTCCTAGAGGCTGTCACTTGCTCAGAGAATTTGAAGAGTCTTAGAGCAAAGGAATGAGAATAAATCTTTTTGCATCCAAGACACCCCAGTCAAGCTTTCAAAGGTGAGTGAGACAGAAAAATCAAATTTTACAAAACGTCTGACGGATTTAAAAAGGATTCTCTAGCACTGTTTCACTTTCTGGTTTTTCTGTGAATGGAGCAAGTGAAATGAGAATGGATCAATCAAAAGAACCTCAGAGAAAGCATATGCTTTGTTCTCAGGACAGTCGTTTGGGAAGGAAAAGATTCTGGGAGCACCATCCAGTCAGATCTAACAATAAGCCAAGGAAGAAGGAAAAAAATGCTCAGAAGGAACTGTTCTGTCTGACACACAATATTTCTTTTCCTGGAAGGAAGCATTGCTAACTAGGAAGCCAAATCCAGATTTAGGGATTTAATCAGTCTTCCATTTGAACGTTACAATCCAAATCACCTACTCTACTCCAAAGACACCCTCTCTGCCACCCTAAACGTTAACACATTCGTGTGTGTAATGTACCTACAAGGTGAATTGTTATTCTAAAACCAAGATGGGCAGAATCAAATATTTCAAAGGTTACAGAAAAGACGCCATGGCTCCAAAACTGATAAGAGGAGGACCTAGGATTTGAAGCCCTGTTTGTGTGCTGTATCTATTGACCTTTGCTACCTTCTTTCCAGGAAAAGCACCAACCACCTAAAGAGGAGAGAATGCAACCCTACATCATCCAGATGCTCTTTAAGGCATGTAAGTACTTGCATTTCTTAGAAATTGAAAATGTGGGACTGAAGCAGGAAGCATATTCTGACAGCATGACAAACCAATCTGAAAAAAAAGTAAAATCAGCAATGGAACAGAGTCTATCCAGCCTCCAGTTGTTTTCTGTAGGCACTCTCTCCCCACCCCCCCCATTGTCTCTCTCTCTTTCCAATAGTTATTTGAAGTTTATTTCCATTTGAAATGTATATGGGATTAAATTATGCTTTCCTTTTTTCTTTTCCAAACAGCTTTGAGATATAATTTACATACCATAAAACTCAACCATTTAAAGTGTATAATTCAATGGGTTTTAGTATATTTACAGAGTTGTGCAACCATCACCATGATCTAATTTTAGAACATTTTCATCACCAAAAGAACCTTGTACCCATTAGGCAGTCACTTCCTATTCTCCCTTCCCTTCCATCCTGCCCATCCCATCCCTCCCCTTTCCCCCAGCCACAGGCAACCACTAATCTACTTTCTCTCTCTAGAGATTTACCTATTCTGGACATTTCATATAAATGGTATTATGCAATATAAGGTTTTTCGTGGCTGGCTTCTTTCACTTTACACAACGTTTTGGAGGTTCCTCCGTACTGCAGCATGTAGCAGTATATCATTTCTTATCATTGCCTGAAAAATCTCATTTAAAAAAACCCTTTCTTCATCCATAAATTTGTTCTGAATTTGAGCAGACCTCTTTAGTGGACCCAGCCTGGACAGGGCCTGTTTCCTGGCAAATCGGCATCAATATGTGACAAAGGCACCTTCAGGGCAGGGACAAACAGACCATGGGCTATTTCCTGGCCACTGTCCGCAGAAATCCCAGGATTCCTTGGAAGGACGAGGCGTGGTTCTGAAATGGCAGGCAGGGAATGCCATCTGCTCTCTTTGTCTTGTTTTTGCTCTTGTGTTGAGTTTAGAGTTGTAAAAGAAAAATCTTTCACTTAAAACTGCTTCTCTTCCTAGAACCATATGAAACTCCATATAAGCATCTCCAGAAGTTTCTGTATCCAGGAAGTTCGATTCTGCTGCCACCTGCTGGCCTCAATCTAGAACCAACTTTGGGAAAGAGGAGTCCTGTTCAGAACATGGTTGAACAGGCACGATGAGTTTCAGTTTTAAAAGGTTTTTTTCCCTGATTCTGTACTTATATATTTTGGTCTCTTCTTTATGTCTATAGTTTTGTGTTTTCTAGCAAAAAGATTTATGCAGCTAATCCCTTGAAGATACGCTAAAGCTTTGTTACTAAGGAAAAACCCATATAAAGTTTCTTTTTTAAAAATTAGACTTCAGGTGCTAAGATTGCTCATTGTCTTCACTTCTCTCCCTTTCTTGTCATCCTTCTTGTCTTCTGTGGCATTTGTTTAGTGTTTATTACGTTCCAGGTTTCATGAGGGCTATGAAAGTATAACATGTGAAAGACTTTGTCCTGACTTCATGGAATTTTCACTCGAAAGGACAATTATACCCAGACAGCGGCGATGGCCTCTCTGACAGTGAATCTTTGGGTTTTCTTCTATGAAATAAAAAAACGTGGACGGCATTCTGCACATCTTGTTTTATTACCTGCCTGTTTCACCTTAGAATAGTTTTTGGAAATCTTTCCGTGCCGCCTAAAGCTATTCCACTTTGCATAGGATTCCACTGTCTTTATGAATCATAGTTTATTAAAAGTTTTCCCTTTAATGGACATTTGGCTTGTTGCTATTTTTTGCTATTACAAACAATGCGACAGATAACTTCTTTGTACGTGTCTCTTGGTGTACATTCCTGAGTATTTTCCCAAGACACACACCTAGCGTGAACTTGCTGAAGCAAAATGTATCCATGTTTTCAATTTAAGAGATTCTGTTAAATCATTCTCTTAAAACCTCTGTCCAATTTACACCTCCATCAAGAGAATCAGATATTCCATTTACCCACAGCAACATGACACTTTATATTTTCAGGCTCTAATTCTGGCCAGTTTGATAAGTGAAATTGCCAACTTATTTTAATTTCTATTTCCTAGTTATTTAGTAAGAGTAAGAATGTATTTTCATATGTGTAATGATTATGAGCTTTATCAGTGAATTGCCACTTTTATATCTTCTGCTTATTTTCTATTCTGGGTTGTGCTTTCTTATGGACTTTTAGGTGCTCTTTATATATTCTGGATTTTAATTCATTGTGTAGTCATCACCCTGATCATTTTGTGGAACATTTGCAAGAAAAAGAAATAAAAAGAAAAAAGATAAAATTCATACATACCAAACACCCTACCCCTCCCTGCCATCGAGCGCTAGTGTTTCCATCTACCCAATTTATTTGACCCTTTTTTCCCATCATTATTTATTTATTTATTTTAAACCATATTTTTTACTCATCTGTCTAACCGTAGACAAAAGGAGCATCTAGAACAAAGTTTTCACAATCACCCAGTCATTTTGTGAAAACGATATCATTATACAATCATTTTAAAGAAACATGGCTACTGGAACACAGCTCTACAGTTTCAGGTGCAACCTTCTAGCCTCTCTACTACACCTTAAACTAAAGAGGGGATATCTATATAATGTGTAAGAATAACCTCCAGGATAACCTCTCGACTCTGTTTGGAATCTCTCAGCCATTGACACTTTATTTTGTCTCATTTCTCTCTTCCCCCTTTTGGTCGAGAAGATTTTCTCAATCCCTTGATGCTGAGTCCCAGCTCATTCTAGAATTTCTGTCCATGTTGCCTGGGAGGTCTACACCCCTGTTAGTCATGTCCCATGTAGAGAGGGGGAGGGCAGTGAGTTTGCTTGGTGTGTTGGCTGAGAGAGAGAGAGGCCACATCTGAGCAACAAAAGAGGCTCTCTGGTGGTGACTCTTAGGCCTAATTTTTAGTAGGTTTAACCCATCCTTTGTGGGGATAAGTTTCATTAGAATGAACCCCATGATTGAGGGCTTGGCCTCTTGATTTGGTTGTCCCCACTGCTTGCAAGAATATCAGGAATTCTCCAAATGGGAAAGTTGAATTTTTCCCTTTTCTTGCCGTTCCCCCAAGGGGACTTTGCAAATACTTTTTTATTCACTGTTCAAATCAATCATCTATCTTTTCCTACTGGTTTCATCTGTGCCCCCAGCCCTCCTCCCTCTATCATTCTCACATTCAGCTTCACTGAGTGTACTAATACTATTGTGCTACAATTAGTTAGTATTGTGCTAACCATTTCTGAATTGTTACAATCAGTCCTGTTGTGCAATCTGAATCCCTTCAGCTCCGATTACCCAAAATCTACCCTATTTCTATCTCCTAATGGCCTCTGTTCTTAACTAAAATTCTTCAAGTCCATTCATTAATGTTAGTTCATATCAATGAGACCATACAGTATTTGTCCTTTTGTTTCTTGCTAATCTTACTCAGCATAATGCCCTCAAGGTCTATCCATGTTGTCACATGCTTTATAATTTTATTCTGTCTTACAGCTGAGTAATATTCTATTGTATGTATATACCACAGCTTGTTTAGCCACTTGACTGTTGATGGACATTTAGGCTGTTTCCATTTCTTGGCAATTGTAAATAATACTGCTATAAGCATTGGTGTGCAAATGTCTGTCTGTGTCCTTGCCCTCATGTCCTCTGAATAGATACCTAGCAATGATATTGTCGGGTCATATGGCAATTCTATACTTAGGTTCCTGAGGAACCACCAAACTACTTTCCACAGTAGTTGTACCATTTTACATTCCCACCAACAGTGGACAAGTGTGCCTCTTTCACCACATCCTGTCCATCACTTGTTGTTTTCTGTTATATTGATAATGGCCATTCTGTTGGGTGTGAGATGATATCTCATTGTGACTTTGACTTGCATTTCCCTAATTGCCAGGGAAGTTGAGCATCTTTTCATGTGCCTTTTAGCCATTTGTATTTCCACTTCTGAGAAGTGTCTGTTCATGTCTTTTGTTCATTTTGTAATGGGGTTGCTTGTCTTTTTGTTGTTGAGTTGAACAATCTCTTTATATATTCTGGATACTAGACACTTATCTGATATATCATTTCCAAATATTGTCTCCCATTGTGTAGGCTGTCTTTTTACTTTCTTGACAAAGTTCTTTGACACACAAAAGTGTTTAATTTTGAGGAGTTCCCATTTATCTATTTCTTTCTTCATGCTCGTGCTTTGGGTGTAAGATCTAGGAAACTGCCTCTTATTATAAGATTTATAAGATATATCCCTACATTTTCTTCTAAAAGTTTTATGGCCTTGGAGCTAATGTTTAGGTCTTTGATCCATTTTGAGTTAATTTTTGTATAGAGTGTGAGATGCCTTCAGTTTTAATGTACTTTACCATGTTCAAAGATCTTACCCAAATAGTTCACTGACCCCCAAACAATCCTGCCAAAAACCAGGCCATATACTATTATTCTTATTTTACCATTAAGAAAACAGGTTAAAAAGGAATATGTATATTCAAGATAATACTTCAGTAAGAAGAAAAGCTAAGACTAGAGGTCAGTTTTCATGTATCTTACTGGTAGCTTAGTGCCTCATAGGGGCATTGAGAGGGCAAGGTTTTCCTCTTGTTTTGGGTAAGACCATACCAAATCCATGCCAGCTAAGTAAAAATTTCCTTTTTTCCTTTTTTAATATATTATCTATCTACAGATCTTCCGAATTTAAACTCTTTCGTAGAAGAATTTTCTCCATTCTAATATCTTAATTCCTTTCATTATCAGGAAGCCCTTCCTTAAATCTAAACTTTATCCTTTTTGTTTTAAAAGGTAAGAAAAATTTCTCCATTTCCTAACTTCATTAGAAATGGAGAATTAGGCAACCATATTTTTCAAGAGCAAAAATTTGAAAACCATTATGGAGCAACTCCAAAGTCTTCTGTTATTCTGGTTCCTTTAACTCTGGGTTCAGAGTTCTAATGCTTGGACACGTTTCTATTCATTCATTCACCAACTGCAAGTAAGAGGTTGGCTTACATTTATTTATTTTTAAACTTTGTTGTTTTACTTTTTTTTTCAATTTTATTGAGATATGTTCCATAACATACAAAGCATCCAAAATATGCAATCACTAGTTCACAGTATCATCACATAGTTATGCATACATCACCATGGTCAATTTTAGAACATTTTCATTACTCCAGAACAGAAATAAGAATAAAAAATAAAACCCCTTATTCCTCCCATTGTTAAGTCACAGTATTGGTGTAGTAAATTTATACGGTTGATGAAAGTATTAAAATATTACTGTTAACTATAGTCCACAGATTTTGATAGCTATGTTTTTTCCCATATACCCCTTGTTCTAGTTTGCTAGCTGCCGGAATGCAATATACCAGAAACAGAATGACTTTTTTTTTATTAACATATCATTCCATTCTACATATACAATCAGCAATTCTCAATATCATCACATAGTTGCATATTCATCATTTCTTAGAACATTTGCATCGATTTAGAAAAAGAAATAAAAAGACAACAGAAAAAGAAATAAAACAATAACAGAAAAAAAAGATTGTGCATACCACACCCCTTACCCCTCACTTTCATTTATCACTAGCATTTCAAACTAAATTTATGTTAACATTTGTTCCCCCTGTTATTTATTTTATTCCATATGTTCTACTCATCTGTTGATATGGTAGATAAAAGGAGCATCAGACACAAGGTTTTCACAATCACAGAATCACATTGTGAAAGCTCTATCATTGTTCAATCATCATCAAGAAACATGGCTACTGGAACACAGCTCTACATTTTCAGGCAGTTCCCTCCAGCCTCTCCACTGCATCTTGAACAACAAGGTGATGTCTACTTAGTGCATAAGAATAACCTCCAGGATACCCTCTCAACTCTGTTTGGAATCTCTCAGCCATTGACACTTTGTCTCATTTCACTCTTCCCCCTTTTGGTCGAGAAGGTTCTCGCAATCCCTAGATGTTAATTCTCAGCTCATTCTAGGGTTTTTTTCAATCCCTTGATGCTGAGTCTCAGCTCATTCCAGGATCTCTGTCCCATGTTGCCAGGAAGGTCCACACCCCTGGGAATCATGTTCCACGTAGACAGGGGGAGGGTGGTGAGACTGCTCGTCATGTTGGCTGGAGAGAGAGGCCACATCTGAGCAACAAAAGAAGCTCTCTTGGGGGTGACTCTTAGGCCTAGATTTTAAGTAGACTTGACCTATCCTTTGTGGGGTTAAGTTTCATATGAACAAACCCCAAGACTGGGGGCTCTGCCTATAGCTTTGGTTGTCCACAGTGCTTGTGAAAATATCAAGAATTCAACTTGGGGAAGTTGAATTTCTCCCCATTCTCACCATTCCCCGAAGGGGGCTTTGCAAATACTTTTCCACTCACTGATTGAATCACTCTGGGATTCATCGGGGCATCACTCTGGACAAACCAACAAAATCTCATGTCCTACCTGAGATTCCAAGTACTTATGGCGTTCAATCAAACTATCTACATAAGTTATATTAGGAAATGCAGTAGTCAAAATATAAATTTTGTAACAAATAAACATTTTTTGCTTTAGGCTCACACATAAGGTGACATTTTTAAATATTAATTACCATCTATTTTCAGCACCCTGCAATATGACATTCCTTTGTTCGTCCTCATTCAAAAACATTTTTAAAATTTGTACATTGTACATTTCACTATTATTGTACACTCTAGGCATTCCTAGATTATACCATCTCAATCTTTAACATCTATCTTTCTTTCTGATTTCATTTATGTCACCAGCCCTCCTCCCTCTATCATTCTCACATGCAGCTTCATTCAGTGTACTAACATTATTGTGCTACAATTAGGTAGTATTGTGCTATCCATTTCTGAATTTTTGTATCCAGTCCTGTTGCACAGTCTGTATCCCTTCAGCTCCAATTACCCAATATCTTACCCTATTTCTGTCTCCTGATGGTCTCTGTTATCAACGAAATATTCCAAGTTTATTCACTAATGTCAGTTCATATCAGAAGAGACCATACAGTATTTGTCCTTTAGTTTGGGCTAGTCTCACTCAGCATAATGTTCTCAAGGTCCATCCATGTTGTTACATACTTCATAAGTTTATTCTGTCTTAAAGCTGCATAATATTCCATCATATGTATATACCACAGTTTGTTTAGCCACTCATCTGTTGATGGACATTTTGGCTGTTTCCATCTCTTTGCAATTGTAAATAATGCTGCTATAAACATTGGTGTGCAAGTGTCGTTTGTGTCTTTGCCCTTAAGTCCTCTGAGTAGATACCTAGCAATGGTATTGCTGGGTCGTATGGCAATTCTATATTCAGCTTTTTGAGGAACCGCCAAACTGCCTTCCACAGCAGTTGCACTATTTGACATTCCCACCAACAGTGGGTAAGTGTGCCTCTTTCTCCACATCCTCTCCAGCACTTGTCATTTTCTGTTTTGTTGATAATGTCCATTCTGGTGGGTGTGAGATGATATCTCATTGTGGTTTTGATTTGCATTTCTCTAATGGCCAGGGAAGTTGAGCATCTCTTCATGTGCCTTTTGACCATTTGTATTTCCTCTTCTGAGAGGTGTCTGTTCAAGTCTTTTTCCCATTTTGTAATTGGGTTGGCTGTCTTTTTGTTGTTGAGTTGAACAATCTCTTTATAAATTCTGGATACTAGACCTTTATCTGATATGTCGTTTCCAAATATTGTCTCCCATTGTGTAGGCTGTCTTTTTACTTTCTTGATGAAGTTCTTTGATGCACAAAAGTGTTTAATTTTGAGGAGCTCCCATTTATGTATTTCGTTCTTCAGTGCTCTTGCTTTAAGTTTAAGGTCCATAAAACCGCCTCCAATTGTAAGATTCATAAGATATCTCTCTACATTTTCCTTTAACTGTTTTATGGTCTTAGACCTAATGTTTAGATCGTTGATCCATTTTGAGTTAACTTTTGTATAGGGTGTGAGATATGGGTCTTCTTTCATTCTTTTGCATATGGATATCCAGTTCTCTAGGCACCATTTATTGAAGAGACTGTTCTGTCCCAGGTGAGTTGGCTTGACTGCCTTATCAAAGATCAAATGTCCATAGATGAGAGGGTCTATATCTGAGCACTCTATTTGATTCCATTGGTCGATATATCTATCTTTATGCCAATACCATGCTGTTTTGACCACTGTGGCTTCATAATATGCCTTAAAGTCAGGCAGCGTGAGACCTCCAGCTTCGTTTTTTTTCCTCAAGATACTTTTAGCAATTCGGGGCACCCTGCCCTTCCAGATAAATTTGCTTATTGGTTTTTCTATTTCTGAAAAGTAAGTTGTTGGGATTTTGATTGGTATTGCGTTGAATCTGTAAATCAATTTAGGTAGAATTGACATCTTAACTATATTTAGTCTTCCAATCCATGAACATGGTATGCCCTTCTATCTATTTATGTCTTCTGTGAAATCTTTTAACCGTTTTTTGTAGTTTTCTTTGTATAGGTCTTTTGTCTCTTTAGTTAAATTTTTTCCTAAGTATTTTATTCTTTTAGTTGCAATTGTAAATGGAATTCGTTTTTTGATTTCCCCCTCAGCTTGTTTGTTGCTAGTGTATAGAAACACTACCAATTTTTGAATGTTGATCTTGTAACCTGCTACTTTGCTGTACTCATTTATTAGCTCTAGTAGTTTTGCTGTGGATTTTTCCGGGTTTTCGACGTATAGTATCATATCATCTGCAAACAGTGATAGTTTTACTTCTTCCTTTCCAATTTTGATGCCTTGTATTTCTTTTTCTTGTCTAATTGCTCTGGCTAGAACCTCCAACACAATGTTGAATAATAGTGGTGATAATGGACATCCTTGTCTTGTTCCTGATCTTAGGGGGAAAGTTTTCAATTTTTCCCCATTGAGGATGATATTAGCTGTGGGTTTTTCATATATTCCCTCTATCATTTTAAGGAAGTTCCCTTGTATTCCTATCCTTTGAAGTGTTTTCAACAGGAAAGGATGTTGAATCTTGTCAAATGTCTTCTCTGCATCAATTGAGATGATCATGTGATTTTTCTGCTTTGATTTGTTGATATGGTGCATTACATTAATTGATTTTCTTATGTTGAACCATCCTTGCATACCTGGGATGAATCCTACGTGGTCATGATGTATAATTCTTTTAATGTGTTTCTGGATTCGATTTGCTAGGATTTTGTTGAGGATTTTTGCATCTATATTCATTAGAGAGATTGGTCTGTAGTTTTCTTTTTTTGTAATATCTTTGCCTGGTTTTAGTATGAGGGTGATGTTGGCTTCATAGAATGAATTAGGTAGCTTTCCCTCCACTTCAATTTTTTTGAAGCGTTTGAGCAGGGTTGGTACTAATTCTTTCTGGAATGTTTGGTAGAATTCACATGTGAAGCCATCTGGTCCTGGCCTTTTCTTTTTGGGAAGCTTTTGAAGGACTGATTCAGTTTCTTTACTTGTGATTGGTTTGTTGAGGTCATCTATTTCTTCTTGAGTCAAAGTTGGTTGTTCATGCCTTTCTAGGAACTTGTCCATTTCATCTACATTGTTGTATTTATTAGCATAAGGTTGTTCATAGTATCCTATTATTACCTCCTTTATTTCTGTGGGGTCAGTGGTTATGTCTCCCTTCCATTTCTGATCTTATTTATTTGCGTCCTCTCTCTTCTTCTTTTTGTCAATCTTGCTAAGGGCCCATCAATCTTGTTGATTTTCTCATAGAACCAACTTCTGGTCTTATTGATTTTCTCTATTGTTTTCATGTTCTCAATTTCATTTATTTCTGCTCTAATCTTTGTTATTTCTTTCCTTTTGCTTGCTTTGGGGTTAGTTTGCTGTTCTTTCTCCAGTTCTTCCAAGTGGACAGTTAATTCCCGAATTTTTGCCCTTTCTTCTTTTTTGATATAGGCATTTAGGGCAATAAATTTCCCTCTTAGCACTGCCTTTGCTGCATCCCATAGGTTTCGATATGTTGTGTTTTCATTTTCATTCGCCTCGAGATATTTATTAATTTCTCTTGTAATTTCTTCCTTGACCCACTCGTTGTTTAAGAGTGTGTTGTTGAGCCTCCATGTATTTGTGAATTTTCTGGCACTCCGTCTATTATTGATTTCCAGCTTCATTCCTTTATGATCCAAGAAAGTGTTGTGTATGATTTCAATCTTTTTAAATTTGTTGAGACTTGCTTTGTGACCCAGCATATGGTCTATCTTTGTGAATGATCCATGAGCACTTGAGAAAAAGGTGTATCCTGCTGTTGTGGGATGTAATGTCCTATAAATGTCTGTTAAGTCTAGCTCATTTATTGTAATATTCAAATTCTCTGTTTCTTTATTGATCCTCTGTCTAGCTGTTCTGTCCATTGATGAGAGTGGCGAATTGAAGTCTCCAACTATTATGGTATATGTGTCTATTTCCCTTTTCAGTGATTGCAGTGTATTCCTCGCATATTTTGGGGCATTCTGATTCGGTACATAAATATTTATGATTGTTATGTCTTCTTGTTTAATTGTTCCTTTTATTAGTAGATAGTATCCTTCTTTGTCTCTTTTAACTGTTTTACATTTGAAGTCTAATTTGTTGGATATTAGTATAGCCACTCCTGCTCTTTTCTGGTTGTTATTTGCATGAAATATCTTTTCCCAACCTTTCACTTTCAACCTATGTTTATCTTTGGGTCTAAGATGTGTTTCCTGTAGACAGCATATAGAAGGATCCTGTTTTTTAATCCATTCTGCCAGTATATGTCTTTTGATTGGGGAATTCAGACCATTAACATTTAGTGTTATTACTGTTTGGATAATACTTTCCTCTACCATTTTGCCTTTTGTATTATATATATCATATCTGAATTTCCTTCTTTCTACACTCTTCTCCATACCTCTCTCTTCTGTCTTTTCGTATCTGACTCTAGTGCTCCCTTTAGTATTTCTTGCAGAGCTGGTCTCTTGGTCACAAATTCTCTCAGTGACTTTTTGTCTGAAAATGTTTTAATTTCTCCCTCATTTTTGAAGGACAATTTTGCTGGATGTGGAGTCTTGGTTGGCAGTTTTTCTCTTTTAGTAACTTAAATATATCATCCCACTGTCTTCTAGCTTCCATGGTTTCTGCTGAGAAATCTACACATAGTCTTATTGGGTTTCCCTTGTATGTGATGGATTGTTTTTCTCTTGCTGCTTTCAAGATCCTCTCTTTCTCTTTGACCTCTGACATTCTAACTAGTAAGTGTCTTGGAGAACACCTATTTGGATCTGTTCTCTTTGGGGTGCGCTGCACTTCTTGGATCTGTAATTTTTGGTCTTTCATAAGAGTTGGGAAATTTTCAGTGATAATTTCTTCCATTAGTTTTTCTCCTCCTTTTCCCTTCTCTTCTCCCTCTGGGACACCCACAACACGTATATTTGTGCGCTTCATATTATCATTCAATTCCCTGAGCCCCTGCTCAAATTTTTCCATTCTTTTCCCTATAGTTTCTGTTTCTTTTTGGATTGGATATACCACATTTTGTTTATCCACTCATTTGTTGATGGACTCTTGAATTGTTTCCTTCTTTTGGTAATTGTGAATAATGCCACTATGAACATCAATATGCAAATGTCTGCTCCTGTCCCTGTTTTCTATATTTAACAAGACACAAACTCTTCATGGTTAGAACACAGCAGAGCCCTGGGATAAGAGCCTCTGGTGGGGAAGGGCAGCTGTTTGCCCATGTTGGATGTTCCCTTGCGGCCTTTTCACTCTGATCTTCACTAAATCCATGCCCTGGGGTATAGGGCTCACTCCTTAAAGCTCTGACCTGGCCTTGGACATATCCTTGCTAACTTGTATCATTCATTGCCTCAAAGTGGTATCTCTTCAATAGCAAGAGCCTTCACTCATAATTCCTAAAAAGCTGCTAAGAGATTAGGTCCCTGTTTTAGTATTAACTCTATTTCCTCATCTCTATTTTATGGGGTTGGTTGAAAGCAAAAGTAACAATTCTGGCCTGCTGTCACTTTCTTTTAATTAATAGGTCACTGGTTACAACTAGAATACGTGTGCATTAAGCAGAGAGAAGATCCCAACTGTTTTGTTTCAAAATGAAGAAATAAGATAAAGGTTTAGGATGCTATTTATAAGAACTTTTCTGTGGGTGTAAAGAGTATCCATTCCCAGTAAATGAAAAGCCAAATCAATGGGCTATGTATGATGGAGTTCATCTAAGCCCCTTCCACTTGACCTTGCAACATAGGTGCTTAAATCTTCAGTTCCAGCCTGCAGGGGGTGCTCTAGAGCTAGGGCTCAGGTGGCTTCCCAACATGCACATGGATCCCTTCCTTGCTCTGGGTAGCCCTCTGGTTTCTTGCTTTGGGTCAGTTTTACAGTTTTTGTGCAAGGCTGGAAGGCAGCCCCTCAAAATGGCCCCTGGTCACTCTTTAATTGATCAGTCAAGCATGAAACACGATTTCAACAACTAGCAGCAAAGATGGAGTAGAGGAGGCACTGATTATCTAGACAGTAGGAAAAGTCCAGGATTAAGTATTGCCATTCCGATTATGATAGTGCCACAAGCAGATTCAAGAAGCAGTAGGAAGTTGAGATTCAAGTACCCTTCAGAGAACAGAATAAAGCAATATTTCCGAACCAGTGATTCATGACTCCAGCAGGTTTACTACACTGTCCCTGGGGCTTCATCCTTAAAGGTGGCATTGGAGTCTGCTTCGTTCTTAAAAATTCTATAAAAGTAAATCAGTTTCTCAAGTGCAGGACGAAAGAATCAAATATCAAGACTTGAATGTAATTTTTTGTCTTATTTTCTTTGATATTGTAACACATACTTAAATTTCAATGTATATTTTAATAGGCAAACTCCAAACCAAACAATATGGAACATACCTTTTAAAATTTATTTGTTGACTAATCATCCTCCTTTTTAAAAATTAATTCATTAATTAGTTTATTTTTGTTTTTATTTTTTCCATGGGCACTGGGAATCGAACCCGGATGTTCTAGTTTGTTAGCTGCTGGAATGCAACACACCAGAGACGGATTGGCTTTTAATAAAAGGGGATTTATTTTGTTGGTTCTTCAGAGGAAAGGCAGCT
This sequence comes from Tamandua tetradactyla, assembly GCF_023851605.1. Lineage (NCBI taxonomy): Eukaryota > Metazoa > Chordata > Mammalia > Pilosa > Myrmecophagidae > Tamandua > Tamandua tetradactyla. The sequence continues at coordinate 63,879,687 of NC_135330.1, read as the reverse complement.
AACTTTCCACTGAGGCTCTTTTCTTACGTGGAAGGCACAGGATGGTCTCTGCTGGTCTTCTCTCCAGGCCCCTGGGTTCCAACAACTTTCCCCGGGGTGATTTCTTTCTCCATCTTCAAGGGCCCGGGCTGAGCTGCAAGTGCTGAGATGAGGAATGCCAAGCTGCTAGACTGTGCTACATTGCGTTCTCTCATTTAAGCACAAGCCAATTAAGTTAAACGTCACTCATTGCAGCAGACACGCCTCCTAGCCGACTGCGGATGTAATTAGCAACAGATGAGATTCACCTACCATTGGCTCATGTCCACAGCAACAGAACTAGGTGCTTTCACCTGGCCAAGTTGACAACTGAATCTAACTACCACACCGGATTTCTGACATGGCAGGCGAGAACTCTGCCACTGAGCCACCGTGGCCCACCCTAATCATCCCTTTTTATGCAATTAATTTAAAGTAAATTAAGGGACATGCATCATTTGTTGAATAGGGAAAAGCAAAAAATTGTCTCACTGTTATAGTAAAATGTAATAAAATGAACTTTATAATACAGTCCTTGATCATGTGCAGATTTAAATAACATATTTTTAAAATCGTTTCTTTATTTTACAATTTGCATATTAGATATTTATCATTCTTTTTAGCCACCTGGATACTTTGAACACCCTTTCTATATCTGTGGACTCTCCCAGCTGATGAGTCTGCCTTTCCAAAATAGGAGCCAGATTCTCCCAGTTTCTCTTGAAACCAGGGCGCAGGCACATGGCACAGCCTCTTCCAGTCAGCGCCCCTGTAGGTGACTTCAGTTTGGAAGGCTAAGTCACAAAGATGGAGCCATCCGTGGAATGCATTCAGGCGAGGGTGCAGTGTGGCAAAGCGACACCCAACTTCCAGAGGCAGTAGAGGCAGGGGCTTGGCGGCATGGCACTGCCCAGCTTTAGGCCGGTGTTCAGTGGCAGGGATGGTGACAGCAGGTGTCGGTTATGGCTACCCAACCACTATGCTTGGTTTTATGGTTCTCTCTGCTAGAGAATATGTGAGCCACCTCATATCCTTTCATATAGTGGTCTTAGAGCGGTTTCATTTATGTACTCCCACAATAAATTTGATGAAGCTAGTTTTCTAAAGTTTTAGGAACATTTTGTCCTACTTAAGGACTGCTGTTGTGAGTGTAGTTTAAACTACTCTGTGGAGACAAAACAAAAAGAAAAGAAGATTTTGAGCCACTAGTAAGTGTGGGGCTTACAAAGGTATATTAATTATTATTTTAAATGCATTATTTGTAGTCGAATCCATAATCTATTGCCATTATGTTAGCTGATGCTATTAAGGACGTGATGCAGATGGACTAAACCAGCAGAAGAGTCATTGTTGAGGAACAGCAGGATATTATGGTCAAGAAAACACTGAATGTGGGTTAATGACATCAATAGTGTTCTAGCCCAAATTAATTTAAATGTTTCTTCTACAAGTCTGAGTGAGCGTTTAAGGAAATATAAAATGACACTACTTATCTTCAGTATCTTTTTCTAATTTGAAGACATAATGCTCTGTCGGAAGTTAATGTGGGATTTTTTAAAATGCAATTTTATTGAGATATATTCCATATACCATATAATACATCCAAAGTATAAAATCAGTATCTCACAGTATCATCATATAGTTGTGCATTTATCACCATAATCAATTTTAGGACATTTTCATCACTCCAATAGAATAAAACAAAAATAAAAAAGAACCACCAAAACATCCCATACCTCTTATCTCCCCTATTATTTATTCTTTTGTCTCTATTTTATTATTAAGTGCCCTCACACTGTATAAAAGGAGTGCCAGTCACAAGGTTTTCACAATCACATGGTCACACACAATAAAAGCTATATAGTTATACAATCATCAACAAGAATCAAGTCTACTGGATTACAGTTCAACAATTTCAGGTATTTCCTTTTAGCTATTTTAATACACTAGAAACTAAAAAGGAATATCCATTTAATGCATAAGAATAGCCTCTAGAATGACCTCTCGACTAATTGAAATCCCTTAGCCATTGAAACTTTATTTTGTTCCATTTCTTTTCCCCCTTTTGGTCAAGAAGGTATTCTGAATCCCATGGTGTCAGGGCCAGGCTCAATCCCTAGGAGTCAGGACCCATGTTGCCCGGGAGATTTACACCCCTGGGACTCATGTTCCACGTGGGGAGAATGGTTGTGCGAGTTCATCTGCAGAGTTGGTTGAGAGAGAGAGAGGCCACATCTGAGTAACAAAAGAAGTTCTCTGGGGGTGATTCTTAGGCAAAATTATAAGTAGGCTTACTTTGTACTTTGCAGGAATAAGTTTCCTAAGGGCAAGTCCCAAGATTGAGGGCTTGAATTATTAAATTGGGAGTCCCTAATGCTTGAGAGAATATCAGGAATTCCTTAGGTGGGGAAGTTTAAGATTTCCATATTTTGTCCCAGTCCCTCAAGGGGACTTTGCAAATACTTTTTGTATTTTCTGCCCAAAATACTCTGGGATAATCTGGGTAGTACAGCACCCTGAACAGACAAGCAAGTTCTCATTCCACATTCTAGGGTCCATGTCATTATGTTGTTTAAATCAACTGACCATACAGATTAAATTAGATAGTATGCTACAGGAAATATGAATTTTGTACCAAACAAGCACCCTTTCTTTCCTTTGGTGTCACATAGACATTGAAGTTTTAAACTACAGTCTATATCATCCTTTATCCTGTATTCTTATTTACCTAAAATTATTGGTTCTTTTTTAAAAATATTTTTATTGGGAGGGCCATGGTGGCTCAGCAGGCAAGAATGCTTGCCTGCCATGCCAGAGGACCTGGGTTCGATTCCCGGTGCCTGCCCATGTAAAAAAAAAAAAAGAAGAAGAAAAGAATTTTTATTGAGATATCTTCATGCACCATATAGTCCATCCAAAGTATACAATCAATGGCCTGCAATATCATCACATAGTTGTGAATTCATCACCGTGATCATTTTTAGAACATTTGCATCTCTCCAGAAAAAGAAATAAAAGAAAAAATATATACGTCCCATACCCTTTACCCTTCCCTCTCATTGACCACTAGTATATATTGCAATCTACTCATTTTTTTTCACCCCTTCCCACCCCTATTATTTATTTATTTTTGTCCTTATATTTTACTCAGCTGTTCATATCTTGGACAAATCTCGAATGTGAGATTTTTCATCTCATCTTAAAATAATGCAAAATATTCAACTAAGACATGTGTGAATGGGGGTTAAGTTCTGTAGCATACTGCTATTCCCAACTATTCTTTTTCAAGTTTTGAGCATTTTAATTCTAAGATGGATAGAAATATTGATAAAGGAAAGAAAGGGAGGGAGGAAAGAAGGGAGGGTGGGAAGATGAAGCAAGGGAGGGAAGCAGGAAAGAGGGAAAAGAAAAGGTAGATAAGGCAAGTCTTGCCATAAACTTGTCACCTGGTTGAAATTAGCTCAGCTAAGTTCAAATTTTGTACTTACCCTCTCTGCTTTGCTTTCAGAAAACTCATCCATAGGAGCAATGTATTCTTTATCAGAGATTTGGAGAGCAAGATTTTAAAGTTTTCCATCACTCCTGCCACTTTATTCCACAAAATATATGAAATAAGAACATCCCCAAATACCTTGTTTCAATAATATGTTCACCTTTATAAAAAATATGGATAAGATAGAAAAAGACAAAAGACCTAGTATAGATTTACAGTGTCCTGAGTAAAGGAGGTCTCCTAATTCCAATATATTGAAATGCCCTTTTATCATTCTGGAGTGATATTATTATACCATAGGAATATTCACCACAATTAAAATCAGTGTGGGTAAAAGAAGTATTTGCTATTTATTATTATTTTTAATAAAATAAATAATTAAATTTATTTTTAATAATAATTTAATAAAAGGTCAATTGTGAAAGAGGAGGTAGGGAAGGTGAACCAGCATGAAATCTTAACTCGAACATGCTATAAGGCAGATTAATTTTAAGAAAAAATATGGAAGTCAAGAAACTGGAAACTGATTTTCTTAAAAAACTCTGAAAGACCTGGAACCTGGCATTCCAGGCTGGAAACTGGCAAACCAAATGTGGAATCTCAATCACTAAGCATGGAACCTGGCACACCTGTCTAAAAGCTGAACCGCCAGGCATTGATTTAGGACTTCTACGTGTGAGTTATGTCTCTTTTTTTCTTGCATGGGCAGGCACTGGGAATCAAACCCAGGTCTCTAGCATGGCAGGCAAGAACTCTGCCTGCTGAGCCACCGTGGTCCACCCAAGTTATGTCTTTTGAAGCATATAATTTGGCCCTCCATATGCCCACCTGACCTAGTAACATGGAACTTGGACTTCCACTCATGGAACCAGACCCTCTGGGCATACAATATTGCAGTACAAATGTAAAACATGGCCCTTTAGACATGGAACTTGGCATTTTAGCCATAGATGTTGGCTCTCCATGGATAGAACCTAGTCTTCCAGATGTGGAATCTGGAACTCCATGTATGGAATCTCAATCTTGAAGCATGGAACATTGCCATAGACACTGCAACTGGCACTACATAATGGTATTTCAGTTTCCAAATTCCAAACATTAAATTTGGCAATCATGTATGGATCTCAATCTCCAAGATGGATCCTTTCCATAAAAGCTTAGAAACTGGAACTCTATATGTAGAATCTCAACCTCCAAGAATGGAATATGGCCATATAAGCATGGAACTTGACACCCAAAATGTGGCCTTTCAGTCTCCAAGCATGGAACCTGGCCTACTTGCATGGAACTTGACACTCCATGAATGACATCTGGACTTCCAGACATTAATTTTGGTTTTTGGTCTTGGTGTGATTTCCTCTTTTTTAGGCCTAAATTTTATCCTCCATCTGAGACTGAGCCCAACAAGCATATGATCTGGTCCTTCCATTGTGGAATCTCAATTTCCTAAAATGGAACTTCTCCTTACAAAGATGAAACATGGCATTCCATGTGTTGAATCTCAATCTCTAAGCATGGAACTTGGTTGTACAAGAATGGAACTTGGCTTTCCATGTATGGAATCTCAATCTCCACACATGGAACCTAGCCATTCAAGCATGAAATCTGGCACTCTATATGTGAAAAAAAATTTTTTTTAATTCCAGTCATGCCCAAGTGTTAGAGAGAATTAATTGCTCTACTACAAAAACTGGGTGCAGTTTGAAAACCAGCCAGATGGGTTTTATGGCACCATGGTCTTCTACTCTAGCAATGAAAAACTGGAGGAAAATAAAGAAAAGCTTACGTTTCCATTGCTAACATTATGTCTGTAATTTCCCTTTGTTCTGACAGATAGAAACTGAGGGAGATGAAGGACTGAGCTTATACACCTGACTTTTCATAATGCTGACTGTTTGGAACTGCCATACTTGCTTAGAAAAGATAACTGTTTGCCATTTTTGCGCAGGAAAAATAATATAATGACCCTTCTGAGAAACACACGTTTAGACAGCTTGAGAATGCTCTCTTATGGATGAATAAATGTGTTTAGTGGAATGATTACCTAGACTAGGGATCAAATACCATACATATTATTTTGTTTGTTTGAGACTTTTCCTTATTTTTGCATTTTTGGTTTTGAATGATTTTTTTTGTATTTTAGTCCTTGTGCATTCTTTTAAAAAAACTAAAAAAGGAAAAAAAACTTATTGTTGTACATATTTACAAAATGAAATTTCCCATTTTAACCACTTTCATGTGTACATGATCCAATGATATAAATTACAGTCAAAATATTGTGCTACCACCCCCATTATCCTTACCAAAGCATTTTCATCACCCAAGAGGAAACTCTGTATCCATTAAGCAATAACTCCCTGTTTTTATATATGAAATTTAGAGTCCAAAAGCAGAGCATGGCCTAACAAGTGTGTAATCTGGAATTTCAGTCACGCAACTTGGCAATTGAGTCTTAGAACTTGGCCTTCATGGATGGAAACTGGTCTACCAGGCATGGAAACAAGCATTCCACATATGGAATCTCAAATCCAAGCATGGAACATGGAACTACTAGCATTGAACCTGGTATTCCACGTATAGAATCTTAGTATGCAAGTATGGAACCTGGCTCTAAAAGCAAGGAACTTGGCCCTCTATGTGGGAAATCATAATCTCCCTGTATTTAACATGGCCTTGTGCTTTAGTTTGCTAAAGCTGCCAGAATGCAATATACCAGAAATGGATCAGCTTTTATAAAGGGGATTTATTAAGTTACAACTTTACAGTTCTAAGGCCATAAAAACATCAAAATTAAGGCATCCATAGAAAGATACCTTGACCCAAGGAAGGTTGATGGCATCTGGAACACCTCTATCAGCTGGGAAGGCACATGGCTGGCACCCGCTGGTCCTTTGGTTTCTGATTTCAAACAGCTCCCCTTGGGGCATTTTCTTTCTGCATCTCCAAATGCCTCTGTCTGTGTTGGATCAGAGCTTTTCCCAAAATGGTTCCCTCTAAAGGAGTCCAGTAAGCAGATTAAGACCCACCTTGAATGGACAGAGACACATCTCCATGGAAACAAATTAATTAAAAAAGACACCACACAAACAATGTCTGCCCCCATAAGATTGAAGTAGGAAAGGGAACATGACTTTTCTGGGGTAAATAACACTTTCAAATCAGCAAATCCTCTAAGTGTAGAATCCGTCACTTCAGACATGGAGCCTTGGTGTTTCAGTCAGAGAAGCCGGATCTCCAAGACATGGAACCTGCTCTCCCTGGCAGGGTACCTGACACTCCATGTACGGAATCTCAATCTTTGAGCATGGAATATAGGCTACCTATTAGAAATCTGGAATTTCAGACTTGGAATCTGGCATTTGAGTTTCCAAAGCTGGCACTCCATGCATGGAATCTGATATCCCAGGTGGGCCCTGGCCCTACATGTTTGGAATATCAATCTCCAAGCATGGAAAATGGTCTAATAAATACAGAACCTGGGACTCCAGACCTGGAACCTGACATATGAGTAACAAAAATGGACTCTTTGTGGATGGAAGCATGTCTCTCAGACTTGAAAAATAACATCCCAAGTATGGACTCTCAATCTCCAAGAAGGAATCTTGTACTACTAGCATGGATCCTGGCACTTTATGTACAGAATCTCAATCTCCAAGTATCAAACCTTGCTAAACAACTGTGAAACCTGGCACTCCGTTTATGAAATCTGGACTCTCAGGCATTGATTTAGCTCTTCCAGGTGTCCATTCAGGCTCTTCAGGCTCTCCAGGTGCAGAACTTGGGTCTCCAAATGTGGAACTAGTCCTCTTAATATTAAAATTCTTCCTCCAGATATAAAATGTGGCCCTTCAAACATGAAACATGGTCCTATAAATATGGAATCTAATTTTCTGGACTTGAAAAGTCCCACTTACGTGAATCCTTCTTCTGCTAGCATAGAAACTGACTCTCCACTTGTGAAACCTGGACTCCTCTGTGTGGTCCTCAGCCCTCTAGACATGGAATTAAGCATTGAAGGCATGGAATGAGTAAAATCTTTGTGAAGTCTCTTTCTCCATGCCTTGAACCTAGGCTTTTGGAGTGGAACCTAAACTTCAAGGCATGTAATCTGGCCCATACTTGAGAAAATTGGGGTTCAGGGTAGTAGTGACTTTCTCAAGGTTAAATATGGGATTTCTGTGGCTCTTATGCTAGAATTCAGGTCTCCTGATTCCTAGGCAGTACTCATTGCACCAGACCACAGTTCCTCTTATCTCACCTCTCTCCCTAGTGGTGCAGTACGTGAAAAGAGAACTAGGCACGAGTCAGAACTCTCAAAGTCTGCTGTCAGCTCTGCCCAGAATGCCTCTTTGCCCCCCGACACATGGTCCATCTGCTCTGAAGGGAGAGTCAGATGACATGGTCACTGAGATCAGTTCTAGCCCTGACATCCTGTTACCTACCTCTATTTTATGCTCCTCCTCTCCTTGTCCTCAAACTGTGCAAGTTTGATCAGTCTGGGGCAAACCAGTCCATCTGAGCAAGTAGCCACCAGATGAGCTTTAATTCTACCCCGATGCCTCCTTCTTCCTGTGGTTTCCTGCATTACTTCAGCTGTTGCTCAAGGAAGATGTATTTTATTTTCTTTCCCATTCAACCTGGAAGATCAAATGCCATTTTCAAAGATCCTGACTTTGTAAGAGAGCCTTGTAACTGCCTGGGGCACCTCATGATCTATCTCCATTCAAAGTCCTGTCCTTATCGTCCTCCATTTTATGGCTCTTGTCTTATCACCTCTTTCCATTTGGTAGGGTTTGTTGCACAGGGCATTCAGGTCTGTCTAATGCCTGGGACCAAGCAGGGTTGTGCTTTAGGACCAGTGGACCAGTCAAGTCATCCCCTCTCCTTTTCCCCAGGGACCGCTATTTTTAACTCTCTTTCATTCATATCTCTGAAAAATAAACTTGTAGTACTTTTCCTTGATTTATCAATTTTAGACATCATCTATTTATTTCCTGGGATGGTAGATGAGTCTTTCACACACTCAGGCATCCCCAGGTTCTCTCTTCCACTTTCCTAATGTGGTGTCTAGGTTTTTATCATTCAAATACTATTGACACCAGAACATGCAGTGTGCTGTGATTGTATTACTTTTTGTCTCCAGGTTTTCTCCACTCCAAATTGCCTTGATTCTCTCCTCATCCATCCCCTCCTCCCCTAATCCCCATCATCTGTCTCATCTCTCATCTATTCCACCTGGCACTTTTCTTCCCAGCACTCTCCCATGCAGCCCTCCATTGAGGAAACACTTCCAATTTTTTATAAAACAGATATGGAGTGCCTACTAATAGCCAGGGTACTTCAGTGAATGCATTAATTCATTAGTCCATAAATCATAAATCACCATTTCTTTTGGTCACCTTGCGTTGTGTCCACTATGTGACAGGCACCAATAATATAGATGTAAATCAAACACGGCCACTGTGCCCACGTAGCCACCCTCTCATTCCCTCACCTGGTGTAGGGTTTCTCTTGTTCCCAGCACCTCACGCAATACCCAACACACAGGTGGCCCTCGGTGAATGTTACTGACACCTGACTGAGCCCACTGGTCAGGCCCATCCTTCTTCAGGCATCTCCGCCCCACCCCTGGCCCGTACCAGGCCCCAACAAGACATTCTGAGCCGCATCCTTTGCCACAAAGTCCGTCCTTACCGGGCTATCCCCAAGGGAGACAGTATACTGATAAGATGGGACTGCGAACTGGGTGAACAGCGAGCCTGGACCCCCGATCACCTCACTGACTAAGCCTAAAGCAGCCCTACCCCTCCTCTGAGCTTCGGTTTCTTTGACTATAAAACTGTGAAAGCAAAACCTGTCCTTTCTCTCCTTCCCCTGTGTGCAGTTTAGGACAAGGTGAAAGTTCTTGGCCATGCAAAATCATGTGTGGCATACTGATGAACTCATTAGAAGGATTTAGTTTCAGCCCAAATGTATTCTGCAGTTATTTTCCAGTGACACAGAGCTTAACGATACATCAAGGGATAGCCTCCTTCTCTTACCCTGAAGGAGTTAGCACCTGCTTACCCAGGACAGGTTTTTCTAGAGTGTCCCTGCTGCTGCTCTCCCGCCCCAGGTCTCTGGTTACCTGCCAGAACTCTTTAATCCAACCCTCCATCTGGGCAATAGATTAAAAATCCCCACACGATGCCAAGGGCCCCTGCCGACGGCTGTGCACCTGTAGTCCCGTGTCCCTGGGCCGCTTTGGACTTCCCCACTTGACCGCAGCCTTGGAACCTCCAGCTCATCTAGCAGGGAACTGTAAAGCTGGCCCCTCATTAGAACAAAATCTAGCCCAGGTGAGCTCTGAGAAGAGACGAGGTGTTAAACTGATGTATGTAACTTAATATCTGGTGAATTAGCCCATGCAGGACACAGGCCACCCTGTCCCTGGTATCCTCGGTCATTCCCCTCCCCCTATAGCTACAGCCGCACACAAGGTCCCCCGAGCAGCCTGCTGGTAGCTTCAGCAACCCACAGGGTGCTCATGATCACCTAATGTCTGAATCTCCTGGTCATCAGGCAGTCTTTGGGGAAGAGCCTAAGCCCCCATGCCTTCCAATCTCTTTTCCACCCAGCAGTCATAGAGATATTTAAAAATATATATCAAAATGTAAATAGAAATGTTATTTTCCCTCGGTGACTTGCTACTGCGCTCAGGGGTAGATCCCAGCAGGTTCCCAGGCCCTGGGAGACCGTGCGCGCTGTGGCCCCGTCACCCCTGCCCCACTGACCTCATCTCGGGCCCCCCGCCGGTTCTTCGCCCTGCAGGAGTTCGCATCTCTGACGGTTCTGAGTACATGCCAAGCTCTTTTCTACCCTGGGGCTTTTCAACAAGCTGTTTCTCTTCCTTCGAGTGTTTGTCTCCTCATACTTCACGTGGCTGGCTCCTAAATTTTCAGGTTTCAGCTTAAACATCATCTTTGAGACATCCTCAATGGTTTCCTTGTCCAAAATATTGCAGTTGCCACTACACACCCTTATTCTCTCTTATACCCTGCTCCTTGCTGTTTTCCTCCAGTGCTGATGTCACAATTCCCTTTTTGAAAATTTTTTTATTATAGTAACAGATATATAGTATAAAAGTTGCTACTATAACTGTTTTTAAGTGTACAGCTTGAGGGCATTAATTACATTTACACAATTTGTGCTACCATCTCTCTCATCCATTACTTAAACTTTTTATCAACTCACTCCAAACAGAGTTCTGTACCCATTAAGCATGAACTCCTTTTCCCTCTCCCTTCCCCCTTAACCTCTAATTAACTTTCTGTTGCTATGAATTTGCTTACTCTGGATATTTTGTATAAGTAGAATTATACAATATGTGTCCTTTTTTTGTCTGGCATATTTCACTTAGCATAAGGTTTTCACAGTTCATCCATGCTGGTACATCAGACCTTCACTCCTTCTTGTGGTTGAACAATAGTCCATTGTATGTAAAGCCACATTTTGTTTATCCATTTATTTGTTGATGGATAACTGGGCTGTTTTCAGATTTTGGTTATTGTGAACAATTATGCTATGAACATTGGGGTATAAGTATCTGAGTCACTGTTTTCAATTCTTTTAGATATACACCTAGGAATAGAATTGTTGGGTCATATGGTAACACTATGTTTAACCTTTTGAGAAACTGCAAACTGTTCTCCTCTGCACGGTACCACTTTACATGCTCACCAACAATGCACTAGAGCTCCTATTTCTCCACATCCTCACCAACACTTAATTTCCTTTTTTTTTTTTTTTTTGGTTTTCTTTTTGTTTTTTAAGTAACAACCATCCTTGTGGGTGTGGAGTGGTATTTTATTGTGGTTTTGATTTGCGTTATCCTGATGGCTAATGATATTGAGCCTCTTTCCATGTGCTTACTAGCCATTTGCCTATTTTCTTTGGAGAAATGTCTATTCAAGTCCTTTGCCCTTTTCAAATGAGTTGTCTGTCTTTTTGTTATGGAGTTCATAATTTTTAATTATGTATTTATTTTTTTATTTACTTACTTATTTTATGTTTCCCTTAAACAGTAAGTTCCTTGAGGGAAGGATCTTGTTTATTTTACCCTCACAGCCTCTAGCACAGTGCCTAGAACATAATAGTTGTTCAACAAATTTGCATTGAATGTTAAATGAATGAATGTCAGGAAATGAATCCAGGCTGGAAGACTTCAAGAATAGCAGAGCTCCTTAAAGTAGAAGTCTCAAACTTTCTGCATATTAGAATTTCCTGGGGAATTTTTTTTGGCGTGGGCAGTCACTGGGATTCCTGGGGAAATTTAAAACATCTCCAAAGCAATTCAATCAGAATCCCTGGGGATAAGATCCAAGCAATTTTTTTTCTTCATTGCAGCTTTGTTTTTTTTTTGTATGCTGTATGGCGGGGGTCACATTTCATTCTTTTTCCACGTGAATATCCCCTCATTGCAGCACCATTTGCTGAATTTTTATTTGTTTGGTTTTTCATTTGTTTGTTTGCTTGTATGTTCGTCTGGGAAGTGCATGGGCCAGGAATCAAACCCAGGTCCCCTGTATGGCAGGCAAAAATTATACCACTGAACTGCCCTTGCACCCCCCAATATTTTTTTAACTTTTATATATATATATATATATATATATATATATATATATATATATATATATTTACATACCATGTAATCATCCAAAGTGTTTGTTCTAGTTTGCCAGCTGCCAGAATGCAATACACCAGAGATGGACTGGCTTTTAGTAAAAGGGGATTTATTTCGTTAAAAATGTGTAGTTCTTCAGAGGAAAGGCAGCTGACTTTCAACTGAGGTTCTTTCTTATGTGGGAAGGCACAGGGTAATCTCTGCTGGCCTTCTTTCCAGGCCTCTGGGTTCCAACAACTTTCCCCGGGGTGATTCCTTTCTGCATCTCCAAAGGCCTAGTGCTGAGATGAGGTATGCTGCGCTGCTTGGGCTGTACTACATTGAGCTCTCCCATTTAAGCACCAGCCAATTAAATCAAACATCATTCATTGCAGCAGCCATACCTCCTAGCCAACTGCAGATGTAATCAGCAACAGATGAGGTTCACATGCCATTGGCTCATGTCCAGAGCAATAGAACTAGGCACCTTCACCTGGCCAAGTTAACACCTGAATCTGACCTTGCTACCTATCATAACCTGCCAAATCCTAACCAGGGCCATTCCAGCCAACTCTAGAGAACGCTTGGGCAAAAAATAATATTCCACAAGTGTTCCATGCACTAGAGTAATTTTTCAGAAACCTACAACCTCCAGATGGGTCCCTCATCCAGATAAGTCCTGAAACCTAGAGGGCCCAGCCTCTCCAGACCATCAGATAGTTCCATCTCCCTACCCCATATTAGTGACAGACCCTTCCAATATGAAAAAGTTAGAATGGCCATAGCCCAAATACCACTAAAGACAGGAATGGAAAGATCAAAGGTGATGGTGGAGTTATAAGAGAAGATAGGATTTAACAAATGAATATGAATGCTGAATCATTAAATTGATATTTCTTTTAGTCTCCAGTATCTTAGAGCAACTAGAAATAAAAACCTAAAATTGTGGAATTGTAACCCATGTCAAATTCTGAAATATGTTCTACAACTAATTGTGGTGCTGCGCTTTGAAATTTATTACATTTTTGTATATAGGCTATTTTTCACAAAAAAAGAAGGGAAAAAAGTCAATTGTGATGATGAAAAAATATTTAAGCCTTTTAGCCTCCTATATTCTGGAGCAGCTGGAAGGAAAAATATGAGAGGATCATATGGTAGCCCATGACAAACTCTGGGACCTGTCCTGTAACTTATTGAAGAGTGCTTTGAAGACTAGAGCTTTTTTATTTCTTTGCTTTGTATATAAACTATACTATACAATAAAAAGTTTTTAAAAAAACAATAAAAAAGGGCTTGTGCTAAATGGTGAACCTTAATGTAATCTGTGGACTATAGTTAATAGTGCAATTAAAATAATATTCTTTCAGTTGTCACAAAGTTACCACACTAATGTAAAGTGTTAATCATGGAGTGGGGGAAGCTATGGAACTCTGTATTTCTGCATGATTTTTCTGTAAACCTACAACTTCTCTCACACACAAAAAATTACTTAAAAAGGAAAAGAAAAGAAGGGGTTGTGCTGTCTCTACTCTTTCATTTGGTCACCTTTTGTTGGAACTAACAATAGGAAAATGGGGTGCTCTTTAGTATAGCAAACAACCAAGCTGGCTGTGCAAGTCCCGTCCCGGTTTTAGCACTGAATGTCCTAGTCCTGGGAAACCCCTCACTCCCTGGCCATCAGGACAGTTGGTTTCTCTACTCCCTTTCAACTCAAATACCAGACCCACGCGACAAGTTACATAAGATGTGATAAATGCATTAGTGGAGTTTAAAATTGTTAATTGGACCCAATATCCGTGAGCTGGCTACAGTCTGTCCAGGGGGAGAGATGTGTGGCAGTCAGATATGCTTGGTCTCCATGGCTCCCACTTCTGATGTCAATATAGAGCAAACACTGCTTTGCTTTGCTCAAACCCTCCCCACTTAGTGCTTTAGTTAGATAATTTGGTTCTGTTTTCCAAAGTAGGGCACCAAAGCAGTTAAGAAGCAATTCTTAGAGACTCTGAATTGAGTCACATAAATGGCCTGGAAGAATGAGAAAACAGAAAACTTTTTATCCAGTTCTTATGCATGCAATGATGATGTGATTATTTGTAGATTGTAAAGGCCTTATCTGAGAGCAGCAGGGCCTTCTCTTTTTTCAGTCTCTCTCTTCAAAATGTATTTGTTTTTCAACTCTTTTCCAGTTAGCTGGGTTTACTACAAGAAAGCCCAGAAATTTGGCTTCAGATTAAAATCATAAACTGGAGTATCATCTACTGTAGTCTCCCACACAAACCGAAGCTTATGAATAAATTAAGACTTGAACACTAAAGGGAGTCAAAGAATCCCAAGTTCCTTTTAACTCAACAGTTGGTTTTCAGTCGTGAACTTAAGCTTCTAATGGCCAGGGCCAGGATCATTTAGAGGTAGTTTATGACCAAGGAGGAATACGGTGCCCTGAGTCATTCACTGTGCCCTCCCCACCAACCGAAAATCACATACTCACTGAAGCCAATACATTGGCAAGTTCATCAAGGTCCAAACCCTGGGCCTTACCTTGTCTCAGGCAAGGAAATGTGAGAACATTAAATTTCAGCATCAGGCCACTAAGTGCTAAGGGCCTTAGCACTTACTTATTGCCTGAGTAAGTAAGGGGGGACCGCATGGAGGAAGTGACATTGGAGCTGTGTTTTGAAGAGTGGGCAAGACTTTCTAGTGTTTTGAGTTTCTTTATGTTAACATTTTACTATCAGTTTATTGCTTTTCCCTTGTTTCCTGCTAATTCCATACAACCCAGCCCTTCAAATTTTTATTCAATAAGTTCTTTGGCCAAATTCTAGTTGGTGAGGGGGTCACAAAAGAGTGTAAGATATGGTCATTACTTTTTTTAGAGCTTACAGTTTATTGCCTGAGAGCATCCCTATATGGTAACAGTTAAATAACTCTCTCTTTTTCTTTTGGCAGGGGTGGGGGTGGGAGGTGGGGGCATGGGGCAGGAATCTAATCTGGGTCTCCCACATGGGAGGTGAGCATTCTACTACTGAACTACCCCAGTTAAGCAACTTTTCAAGGGGGCAGGTTTGTTAAGTGCTGGAATAGGATCTGTGAGCATCCCATCCACTGTTCTATCTCCTGAACACCACTTGGCACATCAATTTAGGTCTCAATAAAAGTAGATTGAGTACAGGAATGAATGGCGAATGCTTAGTGTGGGGGGAAGATTTGATTTGGACTTTAAAGGCAGGACCATGTTTGGATAGTTAGAGGGGAGAACATGCACTGTCTTATATTCCTTCATCTTCCTTATTTGTAGGTTTCTGTTACTAATTAAATTGCAAACATTACACCGCAAGGACCGTATTTCATGCATCTCTTATATCCCAAGATAACCAGGCATTTAGTGGTTATTCATAAATACGTATTGGATTCAAGGGCAAGCTAGGATTTTATTGGTCCTTACTGAAAAATTACAAAAATATTTGACTTAGGAAAGAGGGGGAGACTTACTTCAAAAGTTCCCGAGTTTCTTCTCTGCTATTTATTTATGTAATACTTGCATATTGGTGGATACACAGATATTAACGGATATGTGTGTGTGTGTATAAAATGGACATTACCACTATCTCTATGGAGATTACAGTTCAGCAAACATCAACTGAAATATAACGCCAAGAACTTCAAAAGCATATCAGATATTGAGAATTACTGATTATAAACGTAGAACAGAATGATCATATGTTAATGTTTTTGCTTGTTGTTAATTTTTTAAATTAATAAATAAATAAATTTAAAAAAAGAAAGCATATCAGAGGCTTTGGCCAGATAATCTGGGTATATCTCTTAAAGAAGGAGAAAGGCCTCATGCTATTATTGAAAGCTGTACTTATTGAGGTTTCCTGAAAGGTGAGAATTTTCTAGAATCCCTCATTTCTCTTATTAGCCAAAACTTTTCTCTTAGGTTGGTGAACAGTAGCTGCAGCCCCTTCACTAGGTCAGATTGTTGATATGTCACAGCTGTGTAGAATAGCTCCCGGTTTGCTACTGCTGGGTCTGTGTTATGGCTGTTCTGTGTTAACATTGCTTGGGGAATGCTAAGCTATAATGATTAGAATTTTGGAAGAGCACTCCTCTGACTCATGTCTTTAAAATATACCTTGGAAAGTTGAAAGTATAAGCTGAGCAAGCTTCAAAATTTAGCCACCTCTGAGTATGCCAATCTGTACCCAGCAAATGAGCAGGAACCAGGCGAGATTCAAAGTCTGCAAGCTGGGACTCATTAGGTGCTAGAAAGGGAAAACTCCCATGTGGTCCCTGAGTATTCCAGGTACTGGAAAGGTCTGCTTTTGGAATCCAGGCTCATGCACAGTCAGAATTAAATCTCTCTTCCCAGTCATCTGGCTTCTACCAAGTCCTTCCCTCCTCCCGTCTCCCTCCCAGGCTCTACTATCCCGCCACTAGAAAGTTGGTCCTTTGATTTAATGCAGTTATAGCACAAGGCCTTCTCTTTGAAAATATGGGCTCATGGAAATGCTTTTCAAACCTTATTTTATTTTTAAATAGAAGAGATCTTTTTGTCCCTAATAGCAAAAGTACTCTGGCAAAAGCAAAGGTGGGGGCTTGGGGCCTTCCCCTTCCAGCCTCACCTTTGCTGGCCCTGAGACCTTTCTTCAAAAGTCTGAGGCTGCTGGAAACACTATTTTAAAAGCTTTGCTTCAAATAAAATGGATATTAATTAAGGGATCATTGTTAATTTTGTAAGATGTGATAATGGTATGGTTATGTGAGAAAATGACCTTACTTTTTAGATCTTCATATTTCAAATATCTTGGATTCACACAAAAAAAGAAAAAGCAGCAGCAGCAACAGCAGCAAATGTGGAAAAAATTATGAAATTATCTTAAATCTAAAGGTATTCTACCCAAATTGCAATCCTGATCAAAATTCCAACAGCCTACTTTGCAGAAATGGACACGCTAATCATCAAATTTATTTCGAAGTGTAAGGAGCCCCAAATAGCCAAAAATAACTTGAGAAAGAAAAACGAAGTTGGTGAACTCACTTCCTGACTTTAAAGCATATTACAAAGCTACAGCAGTCAAAAGAGTATGGTACTGGCATGAAGATAGATACACTGATGAATGGAATTAAATTTAGAGTTCAGAAATAGACCGCTATATCTGTGGTCAATTGATTTTTGACAAGGCTGCCAAACCCACTCAACTGGGACAGAACAGAATCTTCAACAAATACTGCTAGGAGAACAGGATATCCACATCCAAAAGAATGAAAGAGGTCTCCAATCTTACACCTTATACAAAAATGAACTCAAAATGGATCAGAGAACCAAATATAAGATCTAGGACCATAAAACTGGAAAAAATGTAGGGAAACATTTTCAAGATCTTGTAGTAGGTGTTGGTTTCTTATATTTTACACCAAAAGTACAAACAATGAAAGAAAAAAATAGATAAAGAGGCCTTCTCTAAATTAAATACTTCCGTGATTTAAAGAACTTTGTCAAGAAAGTGAAAAGGCAGGCTACTCAATGGGAGAAAATATTTGGAAACCATATATCCAATAACGGTTAATATCCAGACTATATAAAGAAAACCTAAAACTCAACAATAAAAAGACAAACAACCCAATTAAAAAATGTGCAAAAAACTTGAATAGATATTCTTCCAAAGAGGAAATACAAATGGCTAAAATACATGTGACAAGATGCTCAACATCAATAGCTATTAGGAATATACAAATCAAAACCACAATGAGATACTGTTTCACACCTACTAGAATGGCCATTATTAAAAAAAAATAGAAAACTGCAAGTGTTGGGGAGAATGTGGAGCAACAGGAACACTTATTCACTTTGGTAGGAATGTAGAATCATGCAGCCACTGTGGAAGGCAGTTATCCTCAAGAAGGTAGGTATAGCTCTGTCCTATGATCTAGCAATCTCTCTACTGGGTATTCACTTGGAAGAACTGAAAGCTGAGATGTGAATAGACGTTTGCACACCAGTGTTCATAGTGGCATTATTCACAATTGTCAAAAGATGGAAACAACCCAAGTGCCCATCGACCAATGAATGGATAAACAAAATGTGATATAAACATATGATGGATTATTCAGTTGTAAGAAGGAATGAAGTCCTGATGTGTGCAATAATATGGATGAGCCTTGAGGACGTTATGTTGGGTGAACTAAGCCAAACACAAAAGGACACATAGTGTATGGTCTCACTAATATGAACCAATTATAATGAGTAAACTCATGGAGTTAAAATCTTGAGTGTAGGTTACCAGGAGATAGAATGAGGGTAGAGAATGGGGAGCTGATGCTTAATTGGTGCAGAATTTTTAATAAGATTGATTAGAAGTGTTTGGAAATGGATAGCGGTGATGGCAGCACATTGTTGTGAGTGTAGTTATGGGTGTGGTCGTGGTTGGAAGGGGAAGCTTGGGTTCGTGTGTGTCCCTGGAAGGAAAGCTAGAGGACAAAACGTGGGACTGTATAACACAGTGAGCCCTGTTGACAATGATGACTGCGGTTGATAGTAAAATATAAGAGTGTTCTTCCACAAACTAGAACAAATATATATCACTATTACAAGGTGTTGAAATAGGGTTGTATAGGGGGAAAATACAACTAGTACAAATTCTGGATTATTAAAAAAAGATGAACTATGTGTGACATGTCATGTTTTTTTAATTATTATTTTAATCTTTGTTCCCCATTGTTTTATTTTTGATCTAATTTTTCACTTATCTGTCCATACCGTAGATAATAGGAGCATCAGACACGAGGTTTTCATAATCACATAGTCACACTGTGAAAGCTACATCATTATACAATCATCTTCAAGAAACATGGCTGCTGGAACACAGCTCCACATTTTCAAGTACTTCCCTGTAGCCACTCTAATGCACCATAAACTAAAAAGGGGATATCTATATAATGTGTAAGAATAACCTCCAGGATAACCCCTCGACTGTTTGAAATCTCTTAGGCACTGATACTTTATTTTGTCTCATTTTTCTCTTCCTCCTTTCAGTCGGGAAGGTTTTCTCAATCCCTTGATGATGAGTCCCCACTCATTCTAGGATTTCTGTCTCATGTTGCGAGGGAGGTTTACACCCCTGGGAGTCATGTCCCACGTGGAGTGGGGGAGGCTGTGAGTTTGCTTGCCATGTTGGGTGAGAGAGAGGCCACATCTGAGCAACAAAAGAGATTCTCTATGTCTTTTTGCTTGAAGACTAGTTACCACTTACCTTGAGAACATGTTTGCAATGGGTCATTTCTGGCTGTATAAAAGGATGAGGGTTCTTCCTTTGCAACCTCTCTACGGATTGTCTGTGATGCACATTTCAGTCTGGTTTAATGCCTATTCAATAATAAAGTTGTTTCTCTTTCTCTTTTAAAAGATAAAATAAAACAGAAGCTAGAGTCTAAAGCACAAAAAGCTCCATGACTATTTATAGAAAATTATGTATATGAAGATCAACAGTTTAGGAGCACAAGCTAATTGAGTATCTACCATGAAAAAATCTAAGCAGGGTTCACTGTAATATTCTCCCTGAAAAATAGAAAAGGAATGCTTAAAGCTGTGATAGTCAGAGCTGTCACAGCAGGAAGAGGTTTATCGGCTCAGTTTTCCGCTGAGATGGTGGTTGCGAGCTTGGAGTGGGGCACAGCAGGATTGGGGGTCTGCTGCTTCCTCTCCATTTGTTCCTCACCCACGAGTGCCAGGGCACCAAATGGACCCTGAAAGTCTCCCCCGCATGCAACCTTTTTTTTTTAAACACTGGGGCAGGGCTGGCCCCAGGCATGTTGTCCCCAGCTGTTTGGCCCCTTCTGTATCTTCTCTGAATCGGCAAGATCCCCCGGGTCTCCTTGCCCAGCAGACCCCTGTCACCTCTGTGCCCTGCTCTAAACTGATGCCTGCTGTCTCAGAGGAAAACTGAGCTGATAAATGTATTCCTTCTCTCCTCCACTTCCTCTCCCTCACCCGGTCTCTGGGGAACCTAGAAGAGCTCCTCTCGTTACCAGGAAGCTGGCAGATGGGAGCTGGGGCAATACTGCCTTTTCACTCCAGAGACCCACCTCGGGCTGCTGACTGGCTGAGTGCCAGCCCTGTTCTCACTTGCGTTTGCTCTTCCCCTTTCCACCAGCCTGCCCACGATGCTGCATTGTAGAATCTGAGAGGGAGAAGGGATGTCTGAAATGGAGTAGGCCAGCTTCCCAAGCAGGGCCAGGAGCCCCGGGGTTCTGCCAAAGTGCTTCTATTTGAAATGCCTTCCACAAACACTGACAGGCTGCCATATAGTTAAGGCACTGATGAGGGTGGGGTGGGGGTGGGGGTGGGGGTCAGTAACATCCCTGGGGACAGTGTGAGCTCAGGGGCAAATAGAGCCAAGAAACCTCCCACAACCCAGTAAAACTAGAGTGTAATCTCCGATGACAAACCCTCAAGCTCAGCTGGAAGCTGCTGAACCCCAAAACTCTGGATGGGCCCCTTTCCTTGCAATGGTGAAAGGTGGCCAACTGGACAGACGTCTCTGTCTCTCGGTGAGTTCTTCACTTTAAGGGTCTGGTCCTGGACTTTGCAAGGTCAAGAGCTCAGCTCTTTTCAATTCAGGTTCTGGAGAACTTAAACCTGTGCTGACCAACCCCCATTAGAAACTCGCATGCCAGAAAGCCCATTTACAAATGAGCAATGAATGGGCCCAGCTGTCCAGTGACCAGAATATTCACATCTGCTTTCAACACACCTTTCCTGGAATGGAATTTATAACTGGAAGGTTGCTTAGTGAACATGGAATCAGCCCAAAGGAAGGGGAAGCAGCTGTGAAGGAAATTTATACCCAGGCTGTAGAAGAGACAGAGGAAGAGCCACCTTCAGACTTCATACCTAGAATCCCTACGTCCTTGATACACCTCTTTCTGGCTACCTATTTTTCTCATCTCAAAAGATTAAAATTTCCTTCGTCTTAGTTATATTCCAGTTGTCAGGAATATAACCCCAGTTATATTCCTGGGGTTATCTTCATATTCTGGGGGAAAGTAGATGATTTAATGGCAACCTGGAAAGCCCCCTGTTCCAGGGCTCTCTGAAGTTATTTTTCTGACCTTTGTTATACTAAGTGTGTAATGAATCTCCATGGACATTCCCTCTTCATGGAGAGGGAAGGGGTGGGGACAGGAGAGGAGACATAATTTGGTAATCATTACCTTGATCTGGTTCTCTATGGTGTTGCAACAGGGCTCTCCAACTCAAATGCATTGGGGGTCCGGTATGTAACATAAAGGAGTGAGTAGGCCAGATAAAAATAACAATGTTAATAGCAACTAGAATACACATACACACTCACACACTTCTGAATGATCTTCACTATAAGAGAAAAACAGCACAAGGGTGAGGGTAAATGGTAAGGGATACTCCAATGCTCGCGGTGTGAAGAGGTGATGGTGAGTCCTGGGGCAGCGAGCTGGAGAGGAAGTGTCCGTTCCCAGAATGACCTCTGCTCTACTGCAGCCAACTGTGGCCGTGTGCGAATGAGAAAACCAAGTTACCATATCTAATTTTTTTTCAAGGGGAGTTGGAAATCAGGATTTTGATGTGAAATCCCTTGATTTTCCCAATATTGGCAACCAATTAAAAAAAAAATACTCCAATGAACAAACAAAACATATTGGGGTCAGATTCAGCCAGTTAATAGTTTGCAACCTCTGCTTCATACTGAAAAAGGATCCCATGACTAAATGTTTTAGAAAATGTTGGTTTTTACAAAAATAACAAAGCCAACAACAAAAAAAAAGCAAATAGACTTCGGCTGTTTTTTAAACATAGAACTTCTCAGGGCCTTTCAGAAATTGATGTATATTTGAATATCCAGTTCAGTCTCATTGACTTCACACATTGACAAACAATCTCCTAAAATCACTGTCTAAAGACGTCCACGCATGCCCATTTTAATTATCATGTGGCTTCATTTCATCCAGTGATATATTCTGGATTTCCCCAAACTCAAAGGGTGAATTCTTTCGAGGCCCCCAAGCCTCCTGTTGCCCATGCTGACTGCAGTGGAACACAAGAGCAAAGAGCGATCTGGAGGGACAGCTGCATTGTTTATCTAGCTCACGTATCTGATTCTAGAACTGTCGTGCACTGAGTTCAACTTTGCTCAGAAGCCGCAGACCCATCGCAGTCGCACCTCCCACAACGGCCCCCTGCCCTCTCACTTTTATTTCATGCTCATCAGCCTATGTAAAGTCTGGTCCAAAGCTCACAACCACCTTTGCCCCTTCCACTCCCTCCCCCAAAGTACTCACTGACTTACTTCCACCCACCATGCTTTGCTAGTCAGTTTACCTCATAGCAAGACGGTTCAGGATACAGCAAGGCCAAGGAACCAACAAGATGGAAAAACGGGCAGCTTTAGTGAATTTAATCCAGAATATTGCAATTGGAGAATCAAGAGAGAAGCTTTTTAAATGTCAGCATTCATATGAGCCCTGTGTTCCAGGAATCAGTATTGTTTTTATTTTAGAATTAGACAGGAGGGAGACCATCATACTTCCAGTGCGAGGGACCTCTGCCCGCACAAAATCAGTTTGTGCAGACTTTTTCGTACTTATGGTTCTTTGCCATCTCTACCTTTCAGCTCTCAAAAGGAATTGGTGATTGCCTACAATAAAAAACACATATATGATGGGGTTGACATGTGGCACCTGTTCTTTCCTTTGCATTTCCTCCAGTCCTTATGTTTCTCTAGGCTTACTGCCAACATCTCAGAATGAATCTCCTGCCTCCAGCTTCCCTCTTAAGTCCATTCTACACGCCACTGCCAGATTAATCTTTCTAAAACACAAAGTCATTATATCATTTTCCTGGGTTTTTAATTTTTTTTTTATTTTTTAGCATCTCTTCCTATGTTGTAAGCTGCCTAAGGACATAAACTATCTTTTTTCATACTCCCTGTGTCATAGTGATTTAATTGCCTGTTCTTCACCTCCAAAGATTCTGGTTTGGTAGTTTGGGGTGGGGCTCAGGAATCTGCTTTTTCTTCCCCGGACATCCATCCCTGGAGATTCTGATGTTGATGGTCTACAAACCACAAGGTGAGAAGTACAATCTTTTAAATTTGGTAGGGATGTCATAAGTGGATAAAAGTTTCATTGTTCTGAAATGAATTCACATGAATTTTTTTTTCCTGAAAATATATTACTTTTTTCCCCCCAATTTCTTCACGCCAGCACTGGGTAGCATGTCAACTGGTTAATTTAATTCTGGTATCGTTTAAAATAGAAAAAAAAAGAGCTTTTAAAAGGCCTTCACTGCATCTCTGGGAAATAAAGAAGGTGATATACTTCAGAGGCAAACTGTATTGTTAGTGACGCCTGGGTATAAGCAGAGTGCCTTGGACAGTGAACAAAAATCCTTCCCAGCTCTGCCTACCCACAACCATCATTTACTCCCTCCACAGAAGAATGCTAAGAGATGCTATGGCCGATGGAAATATATTTCAGGTTCTAACTTCTTACTGAAATGCTCACTTCCCAAAAAGAGAAAAGGGGAACAGAGCCAGAAAGAGCAGTAGAGAACAGCAGTAAGAGTAAATAATAATCACATGTGCAATTTCATTGAATATTTACGATGTACCAGGCCCTTTTAAAACACCAGTGATGGTTGGTGCTGGTGTCAACTTGGCCAGGTGATGGTGCCCAGTTGTCTGGTCAGGAAAGAACTGGCTTGACCTTTGCTGCAAGGATATTTTGTGGCTGGTTGATAAACCAGAAGGCTGGTTTATTATCCGCAGTCAGTTGATTGCAGCTGTGGCTGATTACATCCGTGATGAACTAAGGGTGTGTCTCCGGAAATAAGATACTCCAATCAGCTGTATCTGAGCCAGTGGGTTGCAGACTTTTAAGAGAGAAGAGAGACATTTCACTGCTTCTTCAGCCAGTGAGCCTCTCCTGCAGAGTTTGTGAAGACCCTTCATCAGAGTTGCCAGCTTTGCAAACTGCCCTATGAGTTTGGGACTCTTACATTCCCACTGTTGCGTGAAACACTTTAATAAATTTTATATTTACAGATATCTCCTGTTGATTTTGTTTCTCTAGAGAACCCTGACTAATATAGCACCCTACATACATTATCTCTAATCTTCACAAACACCTGCAAATTGGTATTGCGTCCCATTTTATAGATAGGTAAGTTGTCTACCTTCCATTGAAATACAGTGACTCAAGTAAGGTCAACTGGGGAAAAGACAGGGTAATAAAAAGATAACCACATGTTCCAAGAGTTAATCCCTTGGCACATTTGTAATGGAGCTTCAGAAAGGAAGAAGTCTAAAGAAGGGAAAGAAAGCCCCAGCCTAAAGGCTCTTCCTAAAGTAGTAGGAAATGATCCTTACCCTTGCATGGATATATATTCCTCCCAACCAGAACATGAAGTTCTTAGCGACTCTATAAACTATTCAGTTCATTATCAGCTAGAAAAGAGTTCTTGATCAATTATTTAATTTAATTAATCAATATTACATATGTCAAAATATTAGTGAAAAAAGAAAACCCTCTCTGGCTCAGCCCCCACCAGCAAAATTGTTGTAATCCCGGGCCTGAAGTCTCTGTTCATCTTGGGGTGTCTTCACCTGTGCGTGTAAGCTGCAGTCCTTCTGGCTATCTAGGAAGGTTTCTTCCCAGTGACTCCCCATGCTCACCAAGTGGCATTCAGAGTCCTGGTTTGGCATCCTTTCTCTTGGAAGGTTCTGCTGTCATAGGACTGAAGTGCTAGGCCATGTATATTAGTTTGTTAAAGCTGCTGGAATGCAATATACCAGAAATGGAATAGCTTTTATAAAGGGAAATGATTAAGTTGCAAGATTACGGTTCTTTGAAAATGACCAAATTGAGCTACCAACAAAGTGGTCACCTTCACTCGAGAAAGGCCGATGCTGTCCAGGGCACCTCTGTCAGCTGGTAATTCATGTGGCTGGAATCTGCTGGGGTCTTTTGCTTCTGGATACCTCTGTCAGCTGGGAAGTCACAAGGCATCTGCTAGCATCCTCCCTTGGCTTCTTTAAATGACTTCCCTGGGGGCATTTTCTTTCTGCATCTCCAAAGTCCTCTGGCTGTATGGGCCCTGCCTGCTCTGAAGCTTCTTCCAAAATGCTTCCCTCTTAAAAGGCTCCAGTAAGCAACCCCACTTCATATGAGTGGAGACACATCTCCATGGAAACAACTTAATAAAAAATATCCCACCCAGCAATACTGGATCAGGGTTAAAGAACATGGCTTTTCTGGGGTACACAATAGTTTCAAATCAGCATACCATGTGACAGGGATGCTGCTTTTGCTTCTGCTTAGGTATAGTCACTTCTCTGTCCTGCTCCCACAGTCAATGTGTTGAGTACCACCCCAATGTTACTATCTGCTGTGAGGTCCCCAACCAGAGCGGCCTCTGCCCCATGTCCTCCAGCAGGGCTCTTTCCTTTGACTTGTTCTTCCAGGTAATTATCATTCCTCTCCTGAGGAAACCAGCACAGTGGGTTCTGGGACTGGACTGGGAGGTCATCAGGGCATCACCATGCCATGCTCTATGAGAGTCTCACATGCACACAGCAACTCTAATTCTTTCCTTCCTTGATGAGCTCTTTTCCCATTGGAATAATATCTGGAAGGTTGTGAAAAGGCCACTGATCCCCAGCATCCCAGGGTTTGAGACTTAGAAAACAGCCATCAGCCCCAAAGGAGCCAGTCATTAATGCTCCAGAAAGCCTCGAGGCAAACACAGCCTCTGGCCTATGAGTCCCCACGCAGCAAAGCAGGCCCAGATTTGCAATGAGTACACAGTTTAGCCCTGTCTCCTGAGATCTTTGCTACATTTATTTTTCTGAGTGTTCACTTTTTTCTTTTTTTTATTCAACATAGCAATATACAAACACAAACATTCCTACCATATGATTATTCCATTCTTGATATATAATCAATAACTCATAATATCATCACATAGTTGTATATTCATCATCGTTATAATTTCTTAGAACATTTGCATCAATTCAGAAAAAGAAATAAAAAGAAAACTGAAAAAAATTCATACATACCATACCCTTTACCCCTCCCTTTCATTGAGCACTAGCATTTCAATGTACTAAATTTATTTTAACATTTGTTCCCCCTATTATTTATTTATTTTTAATCCATATGTTTTAGTAGTCTGTTGATAAGGTAGATAAAGGGAGCATCAGACACAAGATTCTCACAATCACACAGTCACATTGCAGGAAAGCTATATCATTATACAATCATCTTCAAGAATCATGGCTACTAGAACACAGCTCTATATTTTCAGGCAATCCCTACAGCCTCTCCATTATGCCTTAATTAAAAAGGTGATATCTATATAATGCCTAAGAATAACCTCCAGGATAACCTCTCAACTCTGTTTGGAATCTCTCAGCCATTGACGCTTTATTTTGTCTCATTTCACTCTTCCCCCTTTTGGTCAAGAAGTTTTTCTCAATCCCTTGATGCTGAGTCCCAGCTCATTATAGGATTTCTGTTTCACCTTGCCAGGAAGGTCCACACCCCTGGGAGACATGTTCCATGTAGACAGGGGGAGAGCAGTGAGTTTGCTTATTGTGTTGGCTGAGAGAGAGAGGCCACGTCTGATAAACAATAGAGGTTCTCTGGGGGGTGACTTTTAGGTCTAATCTTAAGTAGGCTTAGCCTATTGTTCTAGTTTACTAGCTACCGGAATGCAATCTACCAGGAACAGAATGGTTTTTTAAAAGGGAAATTTAGTAAGTTGCTAGTTTACAGTTCTAAGGCTGAGAAAATGTCCCAATTAAAGCCAGACTATAGAAATGTCCAATCAAAGGCATGCAGAGAAAAATACCTTAATTCAAGAAGGCCAATGAAGTTCAGGGTTTCTCTCTCAAGTGGAAGGGCACATGGTGAACACAGAGTTTCTCTCTCATCTGGAAAGGCACACAGTGAACACGGTCAGGGTTTCTCTCTCATCTGGAAGGGCACATGGTGAACATGGCATCGTCTGCTAGCTTTCTCTCCTGGCTTCCTGTTTCATAAAGCTCTCTGGGAGGCAATTTCCTTCTTCATCTCCAAAGGTCACTGGCTGGTGGACTCTACTTCTCATGGCTGTGTTGTTCTGCTCTACAGTTAGACCTGAGGAAGAAATTCTAAACTACAAAAGGGATAGAGAATATTTATATCTGGAATATGCTAGTTTGAAAGGATGTATGTACCTAGAAAAGTCATGTTTTAATCCTAATCCCATTTTGTAAAGGTAGCTGTTTCTTCTAATCTCTATTCAGTACTGTATTAGATCATCTCCCTGGAGATGTGACTCAATCAAGAGTGGTTGTTAAACTGGATTAGGTAGACATGTGTCTCTACCCATTCTAGTAGGTCTTGATTAGTTTACTGGAATCCTATAAAAGAGAATACATTTTGGAGAAAGAGGAGATTCAGAGAGAGCAGAGAATGCTGCAACACCAAGAAGCAGAGTCCACCAGTCAGCACTTTGGAGATGAAGAAAGAAAATACCTCCTGGGGAGCTTCATGAAACTGGAAGCCAGGAGAGAAAGCTAGCAGATGAGGCCGTGTTCACCACATGCCCTTCCAGATGAGAGAGAAACCCTGACTGTGTTCACCATGTGCCTTCTCACTTGAGAGAGAAACCCAGAACTTTGTCAACCTTCTTGAACCAAGGTGTCTTTCCCTGGGTGCCTTTGATTGGACATTTCTATAGACTTGTTTTAATTGGGACATTTTCTTGGCCTTAGAACTGTAAACTAGCAACTTACTGAATTCCTCTTTTAAAAAGCCATTCTGTTTCTGGTATATTGCATTCTGGCAGCTAGCAAACTAGACCACCTATCCTTGTGGAGTTAAGTTTCATATGAACAACCCCCCAGATTGAGGGCTCCGCCTATTGCTTTGTGAGAATATCAAGAATTCTCTACTTGGGGAAGTTGAGTTTTCCCCCTTTCTCGCCATTCCCCAGTGGGGCTTTGCAATTATTTTTTTATTCACTGTTCAAATCACTCTGGGATTTATTGGGCTATGAGTGTTCACTATTTTAAAACTAGTACTGCTGGATTGTGACAGTCTGTATTTTCTGAGCCATGTGTTCAGATGTATGATCTAAATTCTTCAACAAGCAGATTATTTGAAATTGCATATGTCTTGGAGGCACTGCAAAAGCTCAGAGATCAACCAATCTAATTGCTTCATTTTATTTATTTATTTATTTATTATTATTATTTTTTAATATGGGCAGGCACTGGGAATCGAATAATTGCTTCATTTTAAATAAGAGGAAACTGAGGCCAAAGAGATGAGGTCACTTCATTAAGGACATGTCAAGTACTAGTAACATGAAGAAAACTCATGTTTCTTAACTTCAGGCCCAGTGTTTTTTCTACAGCTTCTATCCATCCATTCACCCATCCAACATTTATTAAGCACCCACTATGTACAAAAACTATGATAAAGAGCTGGGGAGACACAGATGAATGGGCCTTTAATGCTGACTCAAGTACAGAATAGTTATATTGATGAATGAGTCCCTTCCTCAAATGTCCCAACCACCACCATCAGTGGGGCATAGAATAGGTGTAAGAAGACAAATGAAGAGCTGTCACTCACCCACCCACCCAACCTCCCCAGTAAAACCTGCTACATGTGTCCCTAGGCTGCTGGGCACAGCATAAGGATACTGGGAACATGGAGGGACAGTGGGGCAGGAAGTAAAAGGAAAGAGGAGTAAGTACAGGTCTCTGAAGGCAGACTTGGGAGGGCACTGAAAACAAACCTCCCCTCCTCCCCCTATAGCTGAAGGAGGCAGGAGTGGTGTGTGCTCATGGGCCTAGGCAACAGTGAGTCTTGGGACTCTACTTCTCTCTGGAAAAGAAAGGCACCAGGGTTGAACACAAGAAGTAGGAGGCAGTTGGCCTCAGCAGCCATCTTCTAACCTCCACCCCCACCCCTACCTCTTCCCTGACTCTTGGGCCCAGCAGTCTTGACCGTCTCTGCTCCTCTCCAGGGCCCCCAGCCTCATGTCAAGTCTACAAAGTAGGTCAGGGGCCACGTTTCAGAAACCAAAAAGCTGTGCTATGCATCTATCTCCTCTGAGTCACTTGCCCTCATTCTATTAAACTTCAAGGGAACTTATTGGAGATCTGATAGTCACAGAGCATTAAGAAATAATAATAACCTGAAACTTACTCATGAAATAATGATAATGGAGAAAATTTTAACTGTCTCTGAGGGGAGTCAAGGGCAGGGTTATTTGAGCACAACAGAGTCACCTCCTGCTCTGAGAAGCCATGTCTGAGAGTGTGCCCCTGGGAGACTCCAGCACCAGCACCAAGGGAAACCCTCTACAGCACTAACTCCAGTCTCCTGCTTTGCCTTCTTCTCAGGAGGTGAGGACTTCCCAGGAGCAATATTATATAACATGCCTGATACATCTCTGGCTGCGGGGATTCTGGGCACTGAATCCCCTCACCTGCATCTCTCACAGGCACAGGTGAAGTGGGATGTGATCTGAGAGGTTACCAAAACCACGGCACATAGGAAACCTGACCCTGTCTATCAGAGCTGCCTAAGTTCTCAGCAGCATTCACTTCTCTGGTCTGGTCTCCAGAAAGCCTCTGTGTAAGGCAAATGTTAATTGAAGTTTATTATACAATTCTTTACATTGGGGTATGTTTGAAAATTTTCTACAATAAAGTTAAAACAAATAATAAGGCAATGTTACCTGGCAGGGCTAATTCATTTATTCAACTGTACTCATTAAATTCTGAGTTAACATCCAACAAAAGTTAATGGAGCTTCTATTATGTGCCAAGCACTAATTTGGCTTTTTTTTTATCTTCAGTACCGCAACTTTTGCCTTAAGGATTTGGAGTGGGGAATCCCTGAGGGAGAGGCTTAGGTATTTTGCAATTTTTCCAGATGGTTCTGATGTGTAGCCAGGGTAGAGGATGGCTGGCCCTGAGGGAATGAAGCATAGAAGTGTTGAAAAGGGTACACTGGCAGACCTGGTCAGGCTCTGACTTTCCACAGCCATGTGATGTTAAGAATCTTATTTAACTCTGGATTTTGGTTTTCTCTTTGGAAAATGAGAGAATGGAATTTGTTCTCCCAGGGCCTTTCCATCACTTTTCAGACTCTTAATCAGTAAGATTTCAACTCTAACATTCCATAACTGTCCAAGATATTTTATGGTGAAAGAAACAAAGTGGAGACTTTCTGGAAGCCTATAAAATAAAAACTGATTAGCCTCACCCTCCCGTTCTCCACCACCCCCCCTTTTACCTGTTTGCCTTCCATCAACCTCAGTGTTAAACCAACTAAACAGAGAACAGTGGCCACACCAAAGTCTGTTCCAGCAGTAAAAGATGCATTCATCCCCGTAATGGCCCATTTTCCCCAGCCCCACTTCCTCCATCTGGACATTTATGGGACTGTGAATCAGGGGTTAAGTAGGTAGGCAGAAAGGCCGGTGCCTGGTAGATGTTGGGTGTGTCAAAGAAGGGACCAGGCTTCTCTATGAAATGCTACTTCCTGATCTCATAAAAGAAATATATCACAATTCACATTAAATTAATCTTCTGGGCTTAGATTTTTTTAACTTTGTGCATGTTTTTCCCCTGTTGTATTAGTTTCCTGCTGATGCTGTAAAAAAACTCTGACAAATAGTGGATTAAAACTATGCAAATTTCTCATTTTATATAGTTCTGGAGGTCATAAATCTGATAAAAGTCTTATGGGACTAAAACTAAGGTGTTGTCAGGATTGTATTCCTCCTGGAGGGTCTAGAGAAGAATCGTTTCCTTGCATTTTTCCAGCTTCTAGAGACTGCCTGCATTCCTTGGCTTGTGGCCCCTTTCACCATCTTCAAAGCACATCACAACAAACTGCCTCTGTAGTCACATCTCTTTTTCCTAAGATCCTCCTGCCTTCTTCTTATAAGAATCCTTCTGATTACATTGCACCCTCAGAGATAATCCAGGGTAATCTTCCACATCTCAAGATCCTTAACATAATCACATATGAAAGTCTCCTGTACCATGTAAAAGGAATATTTTCATAGATTCCAGAGATTAAGACATAGGCATCCTTGAGGGACTATTATTCAGACACCATACCCTTTGAGCCAGGTAGAGTACCATGATTGCATTTTCTTTCTTGCACTTTTAATTTTTCCTAGAGTTAGTAATTGTCTTGCTGTTTTATTATTTATTTGGTTTTCTAAGTGCAGGTTGTTAATTTCCAAGGCCCTTATTTCTCATCAATATTCAACTCTACAGACTCTTAGATTTCTACTTCCTGTACTCTGGTAAGACAGTTACTACTCTTTGATTTGCTCTCCAACTTCTAGAAATAGTATTTTCACTGTTCTTTCTGTCCTTCTGGATTATCGACATTTTTATTCCTTTACTGTCATTGTAGTGGGGTTCAGGAGAGAAGCCTAATGCACAAATGTTTTCAATCCACATGTTTAATTAGAAAATGACTCCTGAGTTGTTGGATTGACTAACCGAATGTATGGTAGTAACATTTCCCAACATAGAGAAGGCGTAAGAGAGAAACAGATTTTGGGGGAAGGGAACTCCTCTTTTGGGCATCTTAAATTTGAGGTGCCAATTAGACATCTAAATAGGTGTCTAGAGGATAGCTGAATATAAACACAAAGAACTCTGTTGAAGATCAGGGCATGGGATTTGATAAGATTATTTAAGAGAAAGAAGTTTGGAGATTATGGATGTGTTTGATCATCTGCTCAATGTTTTGAAATTGGGAAAATTCACCTAAAAGTCTAGATTTATGTGGCTATATTTTCTCATGAAAATAAGAAGTTGAGTTGGGTATGGTTGCCCCTTTAAATGGAAACATTTCCTATATGTGGCATTAGGATTTTGTAAACTCTGATGTAGCTAAAGGGCCCATGACTGAACCCAGAACCACCACACACTAGAGATGTAGTAAAGAAGGAGGAGCCTGCAAACGTGAATAAGATGAGCCACTGGTGATGTGGGAAGAACACTGAATGAATTTGGCATCATGGAAGGCAAGAGAGGAAAGTATTTTAAGAAGCCAATGGTACAAAAACCTGCACTGGTGAATGGATAAAAAAACTCTGGCTTATTCATACTGCAGGATACTATGTGGGATTCAGCAATAAAATCTAACAAATAATTAATTCATGCAAAAACATGGTTGAATCTCAAATGCATTTTTCTAAGTGAGAGTAGCAGAATCAAAAGGCTACATTCTATATAATTCCATTTATATGATGTCCTGGAAAAAGCAAAACTATAGGGACAGAAGAAAGATCAATGATTGTCAGTATCTGGGGGTGGGAGGAGGGGATGACAAAGGGCACAGGCAATTTGGGAGGAGTGATGGAATATGGTGGCATATGACTGTATGTTTTTATATTATATATAAAATTATATTTAAAAAGGGTGAATTTTACTGTATGTAAATTATACCTCAATAAACTTTTTTAAAAAAAGTATTAAACAGTGTCAAATGCATTTGAGGTAATGCAATGAACAGGTAAGTTCATTTTGATTTGCTCTCCAACTTCTAGAAATAGTATTTTCACAGTTCTTTCTGTCCTTCTGGATTATTAATATTTTTATTATTTGTATTTGGCATGATGTGGGTCACTGGTGACATTGTGTGATAGTTAGGTTCTGGTGTCAACTTGGCCTCATGATGATGCCCAGTTGTCTGGTCAGGCAAGCACTGGCCTGACCATAGCTGCAAGAATATTTCATGGTTGGTTGATAAACCAGAGGCTGATGCATTAAATCATCAGTCAGTTGATTGCATCTTTGGCTGATTACATCTGCAATCAACTAAGGCACATCTCCCACGATGAGATAATCCAGTCAGTTCAAGGCTTTTAAGGAAGAAGAGAGGCTCTTTCATGGCTTCTCCAGCCTCTCCTGCGGAGTTTGCCCTGACCCTTCATCAGAGTCACCAGCTTCACAGCCTGCCCTACGAATCTTGGACTCTTCAATTCCCATGGTTGACTGAGACACCATTATCTGTAAATAAATCTCATATTTACAGATATCTCCTCTTGGTTCTGTTTCTCTAGAGAACCCTGACTAATACAGCTTGGTACCAGGAGTGGTTCTTCAGAAACAAAATCTTAAAAATGAGTTTTTATATTGGTTTTCTACTCTGACTAGACTCCAAGGCACTAATGACTCTGTTTCCAGTAATCAAAATAGCACTACAATTCATGGGGTGATCTGGCAAACGAGATTGTGCTAATTGTATACTCATATGAGGCAAAGCTCTGGATGAGAGTGGTTTTTTTTTTGACGCTTTTGCAAAGTTTTGTGGAATTAAGAGATATAATGATGTTGGCTGATTGTTAGATATACTAGATACAATGATGAGGGAAAGGGATGAGCTGAAGGCTTCCAATTTGCAACTTTAGCACCATATGAACAATGTAAATGTAAAATTTCCATGTTTGCTTTGAAAGAAAATCTTATTTTCTATGGCCCCAGACTTGAGATCTCCGAAAACCAGACACAGAGCCTCATTGTGCAAGTAGCAAATTTACAATGTAAACTAAAATCTCCAACTTGCACAGTGTCTCCTGTTAAAGTAAGGGCTTTTATTGGAAAAGAATAGGATCTTGAAACATGGGAGGGAGATATATGGCTTGATAATGATGGAGATGGGGAGATGGAATCCCTAGAACCTGATGTGCCTTTGCTAGACAGATCTGTAATGGACTGCCCTGAGGAGGGAGCTTCCTAATCTCTGGCTTGCATTGAGAAAACAGCTTCCCACCCTCCAGCCTGCCGAGACCAGCCTACCATCCAACCTCCACCTAATGAGATTAACCCTTCAGTGCCTGCTCACTCTGTAATCACCTCCCCTGGGGAAACAACCCTTACTCCTCTGTCTGGAGCGACTAATCCTGTTTCACCAGAAGAAACTGCAATGGGATGTCCTGGGTAATTGGCTTGAAAGGCACTTGTATTTCTTTTCATGGCCCATTCACACCACTCACCTTTTCTTCAAGGTCTATAACTAGACTATAGTCCTAACAGGCCCTGAAAGGCGAGGTACAAAGTGTGACCTATGAGGAGGTAGGATATACTCCAAAAGAACTGCATGCGTTTTCTAACCTATATAGACAGAAATCAGGGGAATATGTGTGAGAATGGTTATCAAAGGTGTGAGATAATGGGCAAAGGAATATAAAGTTGGATCAAGCTGAATTTATTGATATGGACCCACTAAGCAGAGATCCTGCATTCAATGTTGTAGTTTGAGGGATTAGAAAGGGCATTAACGGTTTGTTTGGATAGCTGGCTGAAATATGGATCAAAAGGTGACTGACATTACTTGATGTTGAAATGCCAGAACTGCCCTGGTATAATATAGATGAGGAGATCCAGAGACTTAGAGAGACTGGACTGTTAGAGTGGATTTATAATTGAAGACCTGCTCACACACTCATGAAAGAGGACACTTCTTTCACCAGAATGCTGAGAAATAAATTTGTGAGACTAGCTCCAACATCCTTGAAGATCTCTGTAGTTGCCCTTCTTTTTAAGTCAGATATTAATGTGGGAACTGCTATCACTGAGTTGGAATCCTTAAACAGAATGGGGATGATTGGATTCCAAGTTGGCAGAAGCCATGTGGTGACAGTTAATCACCATAAACAAGGTGGGCACGGCCACCGTAATGGACAGCAGACTCAAAACAGCAGTCAAAATATGACTTACAGACTTGTGGCATTGTCTAGTAGATCGTGGGGTCCCTAGAAGTAAAATAAATTGGCAGTCTACTAACTTCTTGTTTGAACCGTATAAACCAAAGAATTCTAGGTCACATGAACAGAAGTCTAACTTGAATTACAGAAATGAGAGTCACGGCCCATTAATCAATTCCCAGACTTGAGACAGTTTAAAGATCTGGAGTTCCTCAAATGAGGGGAGGGCCAGGTACACTTGGTGAAGGACCCTTTTACACTGCCCAAAAATTACACTGTTAACCTCACACCTAGCCTTCCTCAAGGAAATCTATGACCTTTTACCAGGGTGACTGTGCACTGGGGAAAAGGAAATGATCATATTTTGGGGGGATTATTGGACACTGGCTCAGAAGTGACACTAATTCCAGGAGACCCAAAACATCACTCTAGTCTACCAGTCAGAGTAGGGGGTTTATGGAGGTCAGGCGATCAATGGAGTTTTAGCTCAGGTCCATCTCACAGTGGGCCCAGAAGTTCCATGGACCTATTCTGTGGTCACTTCCCCAGACCCAAGATGCATAATTGGAATTGACATACTCAGCAACTGGCAAAATCCCCACATTGGTTCTCTGACTTGTGGAGTAAGGGGTATCATGGCAGGAAAGGCCAAGTGGAAGTCACTAGAACTGCCCCTACCTAGTGGAATAGTGAATCAGAAGCAATGCCATATTCCTGGTGGGATTGCAGAGATTAGTGCCACTCTTAAGGACTTGAAGGATTCAGAGTGGTGGTTCTCCCTATACTCCCATTCAGCTCTCCTATTTGGCCTGTACTAAAAACAGATGGGTCTTGGAGGATGACGGTGGATTATCGTAATCTTAACCAAGTGATGACTCCAATTTGCAGCTGCTGTTCCAGATGTGATATCATTGCTTGAGGAAATCAACACATCACCTAGTATCTGGTATGCAACTATTGATCTGGCAAATGCTTTTTTCTCAATAGCTGTTAGTAAGGACCACCAGAAATAGTTTGCATTCAGTGGCAAGGCCAGCAGTATACCTTCACTATCCTGCCTCAGAGGCAACTGTCCAGCCCTATGTCACAATCTTGTCTGCAGGGACCTTGATCATTTCTCCCTCCCAAAGGACATCACATTGTTCCACTGTATTGATGATATCATGCTGATTGAACCTAGTGAGCAAGAAGTAGCAATTATTCTAGACTTATTGGGAGGACATCTGCATGTCAAGTATGGGAGATAAATCCAACAAAGTTACAGGGGTCTTCCACCTCAGGGAAATTTCTAGGTGTCCAGTGGTGTGGGGTGTGTCGAGATATACCTCTTAAGGTGAAGGATAAGCTGTTGCATCTGGCCCCTCATAAAACCGAAAAAGAGGCACAATGCCTAATTAGCCTCTTTGGATTTTGAAGAGAATGTATTCCTCATTTGGATGTGCTACTCTGGCCCATTAACCAAATGTTCAGAAAGTCTGCTAGTTTTGAGTGGGGACTGGAACAAGAGGAAACTCTGTGACATGTCCAGGCTGCTAAGAAAGCTGCTCTGCCACTTGGGTTATATGATCCAGTAGATCCAATGGTGCTGGAAGTGTCAGTGGCAAATAAGGATGCTGTCTGGAGTCTTTGGCAGGCCCCTATAGGAGAATCACAATGCAGACCCTTTGGAATTTGGAGCAAAGCCTTACCATCTGCTGCAAATAACTGCTCTCCTTTTGAGAAACAGCTTTTAGCCTGCTACTGGGTCTTAGCAGAGACTGAACACTTAACCATGGACCACTAAGTTGCCGTGAGACCTGAGTTGAGTATCACGAGCTGGGTGCCGTCTGACCCACCAAGCCATAAAGTTGGGCATGCACAGTAGAACTCCATCATAAAATGGAAATGGTATATTAGAGATAGGACTCGAGCAGGTCCTGAAGGCATGAGGAAGTGGCCCAAATGCCCATGGCCCTCACTCCTTCCATGTTACCTTCTCTTTCTCAGCCCAGAGTTTTGGCTTCTTGGGGAGTTCCTTATAGCCTGTTGACTAAGGAACAGAAAACTCAGGAGTGGTTTACAGATGGTTCTGCATGATATGCAGGGACCACCCAGAAGTGGATAGCTGCAGCACTACAACCCCATTCTGGGATGTCCTTAAAGGTCAGTGGTGAGGGAAAATCCTCCCAATAGGTGGAACTTCGAGCAGTGCACCTTGTTGTTTATTTTTCTTGGAAGGAGAACTGGCCTGAGGTGCATTTTTGTACTGACTCATGGGCTGTTGCTAATGGTTTGACTGGATGGTCAGGGACTTGGATGGAAAATTGTTGACAAAGAGATCTGGGGAAGAGGTATGTGGATAGACCTTTCTGAGTGGGCAAAGAACATGAAGATATTTGTGTCGATGTGACTGTCTACCAGAGGGACTTCCGCAGAGGAAGGTTTTAATAATCAAGTGGATAAGATGACACATCCTGTGGATACAAGTCATCCTCTTTCCTTAGCACCTCCTACCATTGCCCGATGGGTTCATGAACAAAGTGGTCATGGTGGTAGGGATGGAGGTTATGGATGGACTCAGCAACATGGATTTCCACTCACCAAGGCCAGCCTGTTTATGGCCACTGGTGAGTGGCTGATATGGCACTCAGTCCCTGATATGGCACCATTCCCTGAGATGATTAGTCTGCCACCTGGTGGCAGGTTGATTACATTGGACCTGTATGCTGTTTATTCCAAAGCCAGGAT
This sequence comes from Tamandua tetradactyla, assembly GCF_023851605.1. NCBI lineage: Eukaryota > Metazoa > Chordata > Mammalia > Pilosa > Myrmecophagidae > Tamandua > Tamandua tetradactyla. Next base: position 63,842,037 of record NC_135330.1, on the reverse strand, counting down.
TCATGGGTCCAGAAATCAAGGGGTGGAAATGGGAATGACACCACACATCATCACTCCTAGTGATCCACTGAAAATTTTTGCTTTCTGTCCTTAAATCTTTATCTCTGCTCATCTACAGGTCTTAGTTTCAAAAGGAGGAGTGCTCCTATCAGGAGATACAACAATGGTTCCATTGAACTGAAAGTTAAAACTTTCAGTTCATCACCTGGCCGCTTTGAGCTTCTCATACCACTGAATCAACAGGCACAAAAGGGGATTACTTGTTCTGTCTGGGGTGATTGATCATGACTATCAAGGAGAAATGGGACCGCAATTACACAACGGAGGTAAAGAAGAATTTTCCTGGAGTACAGGAGATCCCCTAGGGCATCTCTTAGTACTATCATGCCCTGTGATTAAAGCCAATGGAAAACTGCAACAACTCAATATAGGTAGGACTACCAATGGTCCAGAAACTTCAGGAATGAAGTTTGGGTCACCCCAGCTGACAAAGAACTATGGCCAGCTGAAGTGCTTGCTGAGGGTAAAGGGAACATGGAATGAGTAGTAGAAGAATGTCGTGATAAATATGACCTACGACCACGTGACCAGTTACAGAAACGAGGACTGTGATTGTATTCATATTTCCTCTCTGTTTTGTTATGAGAACGTTTGCATTTGCACTTAAGGAAATATCTTGTTTTCCTCTTATCATGTGACATAAGTTGTATTGTTCATGTTATAGTATTTAAGTCAGAGGATATGAAGTTTACCAGTGAATGTTACCTAAGGACGTGCACCCTATCCTGGAGAGATGTAGTGCGTTTCCGGTTGTACGCAGGACAGTTGAGTGTTGTTAGGTGAAACATGTCTTGTTATTACATTCTATTTGGAATTCAAGTGCATTTCAAGGTGATGTGTATAGCTGCCAAGTTGACAAGGAGAAGGCTGTGATGGTCAGGTGAAGTGATTATGCCTAGTTCTGTGATCAAGGCAAGCACTGGCCTGACATAGCTGCAAGGATATTTCATGGCTGGCTGATAGACTAGAAGGATGATTGAGGTCATCAGTCAATTAATTGCATCTGCAACTGATTACATCTGCAATCAACTAAGAAGCGTCTCCCACAATGAGATAATCCAGTCAGTTCAAGTCTTTTAAGGAAGGAGATTCTTTTCACTGCTTGTTCAGCCAGTGAGCCTGTCCTGTGGGGATCGTTCAGACCCTTCATCAGAGCCACCAGCTTTAGAGCCTTCCCCATGGATTTTGGACTCTTCCATTTCCATGGTTGCCTGAGACAATTTTATAAATCTCATATTTACAGATATCTCCTGTTGGTTCTGTTTCTGTAGAGAGCCCTGACACACTTTGACAAGAGGATCTCTTGTCAAATGAGGATGGAAGTCAACATTGACTGCATTAAGCAGATGAAATTTTTGAACTGTCATGAGATTTTATAAATTGGGCATAATTAGAAGATACCTCCAAAGAAAAAAATAAGTTTTTACAGTAGGGGTTGAGAATCAGAATGGCATCATATTTCTCAATAACACTGAAGCCAGAAAACAATGGATCAATATCTTCAAAATTCTGAAGAAAAATTATTTCCAATGTAGAACTTTATACCAGTCAAATCATCCCAGCAAGGTGAGGAGAGAATAAAAACATTTTCAGAAATAAAGGGTCTAACCATTTCGTAGGAAACTATTGGAGAATGTACTCTACTAAAACAAGAACAAAAAACACAAAAGAGGGTGGGCCATGGTGGCTCAGTGGCAAAGTTCTCGCCTGCCATGCCAGAGACCCGGGTTCGATTCCTGGTGCCTGCCCATGTTAAAAAAAAAAAAAAAAAAAAAAAAACACGAAAGAGAAAGAAATAGGATCCAGGAAGTAGGAATCCATTGCAAAACAGAGATGGAGGAAATAAAATGATGGTGAACTTCACGGAAGATCCAAGATGACAGTCATGTAGCATGCCTAGAAGACAACTGTACATACTGGAGTAGGTGTTGGGAGAGAGTTCTTGAGGAGATGAAATTAATCAACATCTATTGTGTTTAAGGGTATTGAAAAAAGGATTGACACAACAGGGAAGAGTTGGGAGTTGAATTAATGAAAGACACAGAAATCTAAATTTAAAAATGTGTAGAAACATAACTCTGGAGAAAAACAAATAAGGTGCAGGAAAGAAATATACATAATATAATATATGGATCAGCTCAGAGTTCTTTAAATAATCTAATCAAATACACTATAATTATATTGGGAAGATGGGGATAGAGAGACTGTACTATGTGTGAACAGTGGGTCTGCATCAACTAAATCCTCATCTACAAAAATGGAAAGTAAATAGATAATACTTAAAACTGAAAATCAAGAAGCAACAATTAATGTTTGCTTTTTCAAAGTATAGATTACTGCAAATATATCCTCCAAAAGAGTTCAAAATGTTTGCCTCCTGTCAAAAATATCATAAATTAAGTAAAAATACACATGACAAATGGAGAAAATATTTACAACTGAAATGTCAGACAAGGGTTTATATTCCAAATATATAAAGCTCCCCAAAATACAGAATAAAAGGTCAACAGTATCAGAATAATTGGCTGGAGATATCAATAATTATGAGCACAAGAAATCCAAACAGTTTATAGCATTATGAGAAGATGCCTTTTATTATAGTGCGATTGAGCACGCCATGTGGATCAGGATGTGAAGTGCTCCAAGGAGGTAGCCACCATGTGCCTGGCCATCATTCTAGCCAAGCTCTTCATCGTCCCTGTGCGCCGGGGCTCCTAGGGGAACAAGATCGGCAAGGTGCACACTGTCCCTTGCATGGTGATGGGATGCGGTGGCCCCATGCGCGTGTGCCTCACCCCCACGCCCAGACGCACAGGCATCGTCTTGGCCCCTGTGCCCAAGAAGCTGCTGCTGCTGGCCAGTAAAAACGGCTGCTACACCTCCACTAGGGACGTACGGCCACCCTGAGCAAGGCCACCTTCGACGCCAGCTCTAAGACCTGCAGCTCACTCATTCCTGTCCTGACCTCTGGAGAGAGGCTGTGTTCACCAAATTTCCCTATCAGAAGTTCACCAACCATCGCGTGAAGACCCACACCAGGGCCTCCGTGCGCAGGCCCCAGGCCCCACTGTGGCCGCCGCATGGGCTCTCGTGAGGAAAATAAACATATGAGCTTGAGTTAAATAAAAAAAAAAAAAGCAAGTCCTAAATATCAAGGAAAATGAAACAAACTTAACTGTTTATTCAGCCACACTTAGAGAATTATTCACAAACAACTTTGAAATACAGTAGTTTAGGCACAGCCCTCAGCCTCACTGCCCAGCTCTGAGAAAGTACTGACCTGCACAGCCAGGTCATATTCACCCCCAATCCACGAAGCCATAACTTTGACCTGCTGCCACAGCTCCTCGCATGCGCACAAAGGGCCCCAGGCCTTACGCCAGCGCACACCAAGTTTACGCGCCCCCAGACTGGTGCACTCGCACAGCCACATCCTCCTGGCCACTGGCCACCTGTGTTCACAAGCATCCCCAACCTGTGCCATACCTGCCCTGAAACAAATCACTGTATTGAGTGCTCCACCCTGTGCCCTACTCGCTGCTGTACAACCACTCTACAAACACAAGGCTACTTGTGAAATCTACTGAAAGAAATCTACTCCCAAAGTAAGTTAATCAAGATATTTACCTGCAACAAAGACAGCAGATCACTAAGCATACCACAATGAAGACACATATAGCCCTGCCTAATGACCAAATTCAAACCCTAGAGGAGACACAGATGTTGAAACAACTAATCAAAGATGTTCATACAATTCTACTTAATAAAATAAGTGGGATAGCAAGTGACATAAAGCAGATCAAGAAGACAATAGAAGAGCACAAAGGGGAATTTGAAAGAATAAATAGAAAAATAGCAGATATCACAGAGATTAAAGACTCTGTTGACCGAATAGAAAACATAATAGAGGCACACAACACCAGATGTGAAGAGACAGAAGAAAGAATGAGTGATATAGAGGACAGGATAATTGACTTCAAAGACTCGAAACAGCAAATGGCAAAAAAGATGGAAAAAATTGAATGGGAACTCAGGGAAATGATAGGCAAAACAAAGCACACAAATATAAGAATCATTGTTGTCCCAGAAGAAGAGAGGTGCAAATAGCTAGGAAGAGTAGTTGAGGATACAATGGGGGAAAACTTCCCAACCCTCATAAAGGCCATAAAAACACAAGTCAAAGAAGCCCAAAGAACTCCGAACAGAATAAATCCAAATAGGCCTTCCCCAAGGCACATACTAACCAGTCTGTCAAATGTTGAAGAGAAGCAGAAAATCCGGAAAGCAGCAAGAGAAAATCTACTTACATACAAGGGAATCCAAATAAGACTGAGTTCAGACTACTCAACTAGCACCCTGGAGGTAAGAAGGCAGTGGTATGATATATTCAAGATCCTGAAAGAGAAAGACCTCCAGCCAAGAATTCTGTACCCAGCCAAACTGTCCTTCAAAACTGAGGGAGACATTAAAGTTTTCACAGACAAAGAAGTCCTGAAAGAATTTGTCAACAAGAGACCAGTCCTACAAGAAATACTAAAAGGAGTTCTGCCAGCTGAAAAAAAAAAGACAGGAGAGAGAGGTCTGGAGGAGGGCACAGAATTGACAAGTACCACTAAGGGTAATTTAAAAAATACAAAGAGAAAGAGGGAAAAGAATATATAGATCTGACAAATAAAATTAAAAAGATAAGATGGTGAAATCAAGAAACGCCTTTTCAGTAATAACTTTGAATGTTAATGGACTAAACATACCAATTAAGAGATACAGTTGGCAGATGGATTAAGAAACATATTTCAGCTATGTGCTGCTTACGACTCATCTTAGACACAAGGATACAAAAGATTGAAAGTGAGAGGATCGAAAAAGATGTTCCACACACGTTGTAACCAAAAGAAAGCAGGAGTAGCTATACTAATATCATACAAAATAGACATTAAATGTAAAGACATTATAAGAGACATAGAAGGACACTATACACTAATTAAAGGGTCAATTCACCAAGATGATATAACAATCATAAATGTTTATGCTCCCAATCAAGGAGCTCCAAAGTACATGAGACAGACATTGGCAAAATTGAAGGGAGCAATAGATGTATCAACAATAATAGTAGGAGACTTCTATCCACCACTCTCCTCTACAGATAGAACAACCAGATAGAAGATCAACAAGGAAATAGAGAAGTTAAATAACTTGATAACTGAATTAGACCTTGTTCTAGTTTGCTAGCTGCCAGAATGCAACACATCAGAGATGGATTGGCTTTTAATAAAAAGGGATTTATTTTGTTAGTTCTTCAGAAGAAAGGCAGCTAACTTTCTACTGAGGTTCTCTCTTACGTGGGAAGGCACAGGATGGTCTCTCTTGGCCTTCTCTCCAGGCCCCTGGGTTCCAACAACTCTCCCTGGGGTGACTTCTTTCTGCATCTCCAAAGGCCTGGGCTGAGCTGTGAGTGCTGAGAAGAGGAATGCCAAGCCGCTTAGGCTGTGCTATGTTGCAGTCTCTCATTTAAGCACCAGCCAATTAAGTCAAATGTCCTTCATTGCAGCAGGCCCGCCTCCTAATCGACTGCAGATGTAATTAGTAACAGATGAGGTTCACGTACCATTGGCTCATGTCTGCAGCAACAAAACTAGGTGCCTTCACCTGGCCAAGTTGACAACTTAATCTAACTACCACAGACCTAATAGACCTAATAGGTCATTACACCCCAAAGCACAAAGTTATACATTCTTCTCTTGTGCTTATGGAACATTCTCCAGGATAGATCATATTCTGGGGCACAAAACAGGTCTTCATAAATTTTAAAATATTGAAATTATTCAAAGCACTTCCTCTGATCACAATGGGATGAAGCTGGATCTCAATAACCACCAAAGAATGAGAACATTCACAAATACATGGAGATTAAACAACACACTCTTAAACAACCAGTGGGTCAAAGAACAAATTGCTAGAGAAATCAGTAGCTATATCTGGAGATGAATGAAAATGAGAATACAACTTATCAGAACTTACGGGATGCAGCAAAGGCTGTGCTGAGAGGGAAATTTATTGCCTTAAATGCCTATATTAATAAACAAGAAACAGCAAAAATCGAGGACTTAATAGAAAACCTGGAGGAACTTGAGAAAGAACAGCAAACTAATCCCAAAGCAAATAGGATACAAATAACAAATACTAAAGCAGAGATAAGTGAATGGGAACACAAAAGAACAATAGGAAGAATCAATAAAACTAAAAGTTGGTTCTTCAAGAAAATCAATAAAATTGATGAACCACTAGCAGGACAGACAAAGAAAAAAGAGAGGGGATGCAAATAAACAAAATCAGAAATGAGAAGGGGTGCGTTACTACAGAGCCTGAAGAAATAAAAGAAAGCATAAGAGGATACTATGAGCAACTATGCCAACAAACTAGACAATCTAGATGAAATGGACAAATTCCTGGAGACACACAAACAAGCTACAGTGACTCAGGAAGAAATAGAAGATCTCAACAAGCCAATCACAACTAAAGAATTTCAATCAGTCATCAAAAATCTTCCTACAAAGAAAAGCCCAGGGCCAGATGGCCTCACAGGGGAATTTTATCAAACATTCCAAAAAGAATTAACACCTATGCTGCTCAAATTTTTCCAAAAAATTGAGGAAAAAGGAATTCTACCTAACTCATTTTATGATGCTAATATCATTATAATACCAAAACCGAGTAAAGATGCTACAAGAATGGAAAACTACAGGCCAATGTCCCTAATGGATATAGATGCAAAAATTCTCAACAAAATATTAGCAAATACAATCCAACAGCACATTGAAAGAATTATACGCCATGACCAAGTGTCCACACAAGAAACCAAGGATGGTTCAAAACAAGAAAATCAGTTAATGTAATACAGCACATTAACAAATCGAAAGGGAAAAATCACATGATCATCTTGATTGATGCTGAAAAAGCATTCGACAAACTTCAGCATCTTTTTCTGATAAAAAACACTCCAAAAGATAGGAATCAAAGTTAACTACCTCAATATAATAATGGAAATATATGAAAAACTGATAGCTAGCATCATACTCAATGGAGAGAGACTGAAAGCATTCCCCCTAAGATCAGGTACAAGACAAGGATGTCCACTGTCACCACTGTTATTCAATATTGTGCTAGAAGTTCTAGCTAGAGCAATCAGGCAGGACAAAGAAATAAAAGGCATCCAAATTGGAAAGGAAGAAGTAAAACTCTCATTATTTGCAGATGATATGATACCATACATGGAAGATCTCTGAGAAATCTAGAGCAAAGTTACTTGAGCTAATAAACAAATTCAGCAAGGTGGTAGGATATAAAATTAATATGCAAAAATCAGTAACATTTCTATACACAAGCAAATGACCAAGCTGAGGAGTCAATTAAGGAGAAAAATCCCATTCAAAATAGCAATTAAGAGAATCAGTACTTAGGAATTAATTAACTTAACTCGGGCCATAAAGGACTTGTACATGGAAAACTACATAACATTGCTAAAAGATATCAAAGGAGATCTAAATAGGTAGAAAAACATTCCCTGCTGATGGATAAGAAGGCTAAATATAGTTAAGATGTCAATTCTCCCCAAATTGATTTACAGATTCAACACGATCAAAATTCTAACACCTACTTTGAGGATTTAGAAAAGCTAACTACCAAATTCATCTGGAAGGGAAAGAGACCCCAAATAGCTAAAAGCACCCTAAAAAAGAAGAACAGAGTGGACCATTAACACTCCCTGACTTTAAAACCTATTATAAAACTACAGTGGTCAAAACAGCATGGTACTGGCACAAAGACAGAAGCATGACAAATGGAATCTAATCAAGAGAGTGGAAATAGTGACCAAATCTATGGTCAACTGATTTTCGACAAGGCCCCAGTTCCTCTGAACTGGGAAAAAAATAATCTTTTCAATAATTGGGTATGGAAGAACTGGATATCAATAGCCAAGAGAATGAAAGGAGACCCCTATCTTACACCCTACCCAAAAATCAACTCAAAGTGTATCACACACCTAAATATAAGAACTAGCACCATGAAGCTTCTAAAAGAAAATGTAGGGAAACGTCTTCAAGTGTCCAACACAAGAAACCAAGGATGGTTCAAAACAAGAAAATCAGTAAGACCTAGTAATAGGAGGTAGCTTCCTAAACTTTACACCCAAAGCACAAGCAACAAAAGAAAAACTAGATAAATGGAAAATCCTTAAAATCAAATGCTTCTGCACCTCAAAAGACTTTGTCAAAAAGGTGAAGAGGCAGCCAACTCAATGGGAGAAAATATTTGGAAATCACATATCAGACAAAGGTTTGATTCCCTATGTATACAAAGAAATCATACAACTCAACAATAAAAGAACAAACAACTCAATTACAAAATGGGCTAAAGATATGAATAGGCATTTTTCTGAAGAGCAAATACAAATGGCTCAAAAGCACATGAAGAGATGCTCATCTTCACTGGCTGTAAGGGAACTGCAGATCAAGATTCCAATGAGATACCACCTCACACCTATAAGAATGACTGATATTAAACAAACAGGATGCTCTAAATATTGGAGAGGAGGTGGAGAAACTGGGACACTTATGCACTGCTGGTGGGAATGTATAATGGTGCATCACTATACAAGTCTGTTTGGTGGTTCCTTAGGAAACTAAATTTTAAGTTGCCCTATCACCCAGCAATAGCACTACTTGGTATATACCCAGAAGAGCTGAAAGCAATGACACAGAGATATTTGCACACCGATGTTCATAGCAGCATTATTCACAATCACCAAAAGATGCAAACAAATCAGATGCCCATCAACAGACGGGTGGATCAACAAAATGTGGTATATACATACGATGGAATATTATGCAGCATTACGACAAAATGATGTCCTGAGGAACATGACAAGACATTTTGTGAGACAAAATAAGCCTTGAGGACATAATGCTGAGCAAAACTAGCCAGACACAAAAGGACAGATACTGTATGACCAGCGTAAAAGTATAATCAGACTTGTAATACAGAATATAGGGGACTTAGGGATACATAGACGCTAGAGATGGGTGAACCATTAGCTCATGAGGTTGAACTCCAATGTAAGGGAATAGATAGGAGTGAAGGTGATTCTCTAGTGGCTCCAGAAGTAATATTGCCATATTGAAGATGAACAAGATTGAAAGGGGTTATATAGACCTACGTGTCCCACTGACTCACACTAGAAATATGAATTAGTTCTCGTAAGACTTCCTTCAAAGTTATGATTCTTGTACAAAGAGTGTTTAAGTCCAGGGTACGGGGGAAAACTGCTATTGCATGCTATGAGCTGTGTTCAAAAGGAAACCATCGGCACTCCCACAGCCACAGCAGAGGAATAGTGGGGGGAGGGGCAAGATTGAAGAGGAGGTTTAGATCTCCGATTTGGTGAGGGTGTGTTTACTGGTTTTCTGTCTCTTGGGAACATTGAATTTATCCAAAATCGAGAATGTTGATGGACTGTGGACTTTGGGCCCTCTACATGATGGCTGATGAAATCAGGTGGCTAGAGGATGCACTGATGGAGAAATGGATTGGCGAATGATGGTGTATACTTATGAACGAAGGTTGCACTGCTACAAAAAGGAACAATGTCATGAGGCATGCAATGATGTGAATGAACATGCGGGACATTTCGTGAGACAAAATAAGCCAGAAACAAAAAAAAAATCAACAATGGCATGGTCACCTTTAGAAAATACTTATTTCACTTTAGAAAATAAGGACCCAGATTGTAAGCTTTTAGAGCACACACATTAAGTCTGGAGTGGTATTTAATATTTCTGGGTTTGAGAGGCTATTATATATATATAACCTGATATTTAGAGATAAAAGTGAAGCCGAACAGGTTGGGGTTAAAGTAATCCAGAACATAGGGGTAAGGAAGACAGTGTCTATATTTTAGAACCACACATCCTCTTTGAGACCAATGGAAGAAAGGTTTATTTGATCTGGACCTGAAATTTTCTGTAGTGTATAACTTAATTCAACCTATCTGTATAGCTCATTTGAACAACTGATAACACAGGAAGCACAGAATAAGGAAGAGGTCCTTTAATCCTGTATAGATTATTGTAATGCCTGGAAACATCCTAGAGTACATTAAGCAGATAATCAAAAAGTATTGGCAAAGTCCCCTGAGGGAGGGGAGAAAGTATATGGAACTATTAATCCTTACCATCAAGGAATCCCTTGATACTGTCAAACTTTAGGGACACCCAAATCAATAGACCATGCCCTCGATCATGAGGCTTACTCTTGTAAAGCTTATGCAGGTAGTGGAGAAGCTTAGACTACCTATAGGCATGCCTAAGAGTTACTTCTGGAGGACCTCTTTTGTTGCTCAGATGTGGCCTCAGTCTCTCTAAGCGCAGCCCTGGAAGTGAAATCACTGCCCTCACGGTTACATGGGACATGACATCCGGGGTGAAAGTCTCCCTGGCGACGTGGGAGAGAACTTCCAGGGGTGAATCCAGACCTGGCACCATGGGATCAACAATTCCATCCTGACCATAAGGGGGGAAAGAAGTTTAATTAATAAAGTATCAGTGGCAGAGAGGATTCAAATAGAGTCGAGAGGCTACACGAGCTTCAGGTAGACCTTGCTACCTATCATAACCTGCCAACCCCCAACCAGGACCATTCCAGCCTATCCTAAAGAACACCTAGGGCAATATGTAAGATTCTACAAGAGTTCCAGGCACTAGAGTAACTTTCCAGAAACCTACAACCTCCAGATGGGTCCCTGGTCCAGATAAGTCCTGCAACCTAGCCCAGCCTCTCCAGAACATCAGATAGTTCCCTCTCCCTACCCCATATTAGTGACAGACCCTTACAGTATCAAAAATTTAGAATTGCCATAGCCCAAACAACCCCAAAGAGAGGTATGGAAAGATCAAAGGTGGTGGTGGAATTATACATAGAAGATAGGACTTAACAAATGAATATGAATGCTGAATCACTAGTTGATATCTCTTTTAGTGTCCAGCATTTTAGAGCAGTTAGAAGTAAAAGCCTAAAATTGTGAAATTATAGCCCATGCAAAAGTCTGAAAAATGTTGTACAACTAATTGTGGTGCTATGCTTTGAAATTTATAGCTTTTTTGTATATATGTTATTGTTCACACAAAAAAAGAAGAAAAAATACAGTACTTTGTGTATCCCTGGTGGGGTATATTCTAAGGAGAAAAAGCTGCAAAAAAAAAAAGTAAACTGTTTTCAGTTATCATATTCTTTGTGATATGCTGTTTGTGAAATGAGTAGTTATTTGGTATTGTTAAGAACTGAGTTTTAAACTTTTTTTAATTGTGAAATATACGTACAAAAATCAATGAATTTCCAAGTGCATTTTAACAAGTAGTTATAGAACAGATTTTAAAGTCTGGTATGGGTTACAGTGTCACGATTTTTCATGTTTTCTTCTAGCTGCTCCAAGACACCGGAGACCAACAGAAATATCAATACAATGATTCAGCAGTCATACTCATTTGTTAAATCTTATCTTCTCTGTTATACTCCTCCTTCTCTTGAAATAACATATATACGTAAAAGCAATAAATTTCAAAGTACATGCAACAATTAGTTGTAAAACAGATTTCAGAGTTTGGTATGGGTTACAATTCCACAATTTCAGGTTTTTATTTCTAGCTATTCTAAGGTACTAGAGACTAACAGAAATATCAATATAATGATTTAACACTCATACTCATTAGTTAAGCTCTACCTTCTCTGTATAATTCCACCATCATCTTTGATCTTTCTCCCACTCTTTAGGAGTATCTGGGCTATGCTCATTCTAAAATTTTCATGTTGGAAGAGGCTATTGATAATATAAGATAGGGGAATGGAACTAGTTGATGTTCTAGAAAGGCTGGCCCCTCTGAATTTCAGGACTTATCTGGTCCTGGGACCTATCTGGAGGTTGTAGGTTTTGGAAAGTTACCCTAATGCATGGAACCTTTGTAGAATCTTACATAATGCCCTAGGAATTCTTTAGGATTGGCAAGAATGGTTTGGGTTTGGGTTTGGCAATTATGATAGGTAGCAATGTCTAACTGAAGCTTGTGTAAGAGTGACCTCCAGAGTAACCTCTCGACTCTATTTGTACTCTCTCAGCCACTGATACCTTATTTGTTACACTTCTTTTCCCCTTTTTTGTCAAAATAGCATTGCTGATCCAACAGTGTCAGGGCCAGATTCATCCCTGGGAATCATCTCCCATGCTGCCAGGGAGACTTTCACCCCTGGATGTCATGACCCACTTAGTGGGGAGGGCAATGATTTCACTTGTAGAGTTGGGCTTAGAAAGATAAAGGCCACATGTGAGCAACAAAAGAGGTCTTCTAGAGGGGACCCTTAGGCATACCTATAGTTAATGTACCTATCTGCTACATGGATAAGCTTCACAAGAGCAAGCCTCAAGATCAAGGGCTTGGTCTATTGATTTGGGTGTCTCTAATGTTTGGCACAGTACCAGGGATTTCCCTGGTTGTAAAGTTTAATAGTTCCATAATTTTTCTTCCATTCCTCAAGGGACTTTGCCAACACTTTTTTTAAAAAAAAATTTTTATTGTATAGTATAATATATATACAAAGCAAAGAAATTTAAAAAAAAAGTTTTCAAAGCACTCTTCAACAAAAAGTTACAGGACAGATCCCAGAGCTGGTTATGGGCTACAGTACTGTACTGGTTTGAAAGGAAGTATGTTCCCTAAGAAAAGCCATGTTTTGATATAAATCCCATTTCTTAAAGGTAGAATAATCCCTATTCAATACTGTATATTTGAAACTATAATGAGATCATCTCCCTGGTTGATGTGATTTAGTCAAGAATGGTTGTTAACCTGGATTAGGGGATGACATGTCTCCACCCATTTGAGTGGGTCTTGATTAGTTTCTGAAGTCCTATAAAAGAGGAAACATTTTGGAGAATGAGAGATTCAGAGAGACTCTGAGAGAGCAGAGAATGCTGCAGCACCACAAAGCAGAGAGTCCATGAGCCAGCAACTTTTGGAGATGAAGAAGGGAAACACCTCCCGAGGAGCTTCATGAAACCAGAAGCCAGGAGAGTAAGCTAGCAGATGACGCCGTGTCTGCCATGTGCCCTTCCAGCTGAGAGAGAAGCCCTGACTGTGTTCGCCATGTGCCTTTCCAGATGAGAGAGAAACCCTGAACTTCATCGGCCTTCTTGAACCAAGGTATCTTTCCCCGGATGCCTTTGATTGGACATTTCTATAGACTTGTTTTAATTGGACATTTTCTCGGCCTTAGATCTGTAAACTAGCAACTCATTAAATTCCCCTTTCTAAAAGCCATTCCGTTTCTGGTATATTGCATTCCAGCAGCGAGCAAACTAGAACAAGTACCATCATCTCAGATTTTTCCTTCTAGCTGCTCCAGAATATAGGAGTTTGCCAATACTTTTTGATTATCTGTTTAATATACTCTGGAATGTATCCAGGCATTACATTAAGCTATACAGGATTAAAGGCCCTCATTCTTATTCTGGGCTCTCTGTGTTTGGATTGTTCAAATGATCCATCCAGATGGGATGAGTTGGATTAGGTGCTACAGAAAATTTGGGTTCTCAACATAATAAAAATTCTTCCTTTGGTTTCAAAGAGTAGATGGAGTTCTAAAATATAGGAAATGTCTTCCTTACTCCTTTATTCTGAATTACCTTAATCCTGACCCAATTGGCTTCATTACCTCTAAATAAGATTTAGAGGAACTGGATTTTTTGAATGTGTTAAAAAAGATGCAGATTAATGATGAGGTTAAACTAAAAACCCATTGTCCTGGATTTCAGTTGGATAAATCAATATGAACTCTTGATGTATTTTATCAAAAAGAATTCCTAGCTGTGTACAACGAAAAGCTTAGAAACAATGGCCAACTCAGTAGCAATGAACACTCTAACACTCAACCGTGGTCTGTGAATATGATTTACTATTATAAAAAGCCTGGAATCTTTGGAAAAGTGGTTGGGTCCAGGTCAGGGGCAAAAAATGAACGTAAAATGTCTTGTCATATCATAAACCAAGAGAACTAAAAAAGACTTGGTTTGGTAATTCCTCAAAAAATTAAATATAGAGTTACCACATAACCCAGCAATTTGACTCCCAAGAGAACTGACAGCATATGTCTACACAAAAAATTTGTACAGGGACTTCTGGGTCAAGATGGTGGCTTAACAACGTGTGCGTTTTAGTTCGTCCTCCAGAACAACTACTAAATAACCAGAAACAATACAGAACAGCTCCTGGGGCCACGTCAGTGACCAGACACACCGGTCCCCAGTCTGGACCAGCTGGACCGGCTGCGAGCACCCCCCCGAACCGTGAGTTTCCAAAGCTGTGGCGGCCAGCGCCCCTCCCCCCCCAGGCCGCTTCCCAGAGGGGAAAGGAAAGGACTTTACCAGCAGCAGGGACTGGGCACAATCAAACACCAATTGTGGAACTAATTAACAAATTCTGACTACTAAAAATAGGCCCCCAGTAGGTGAACCTGATCAAAGCGAAGGTTGCTCACTTTTGCCCCGGCACCAAGGGGGCAGGACTGACAGAAAAAGGGGGAAAAAAAAGAAGGAAACAGAGGTCTTTGTGGCTGTGTATCTACAAAGGCTTGATTGCCTCTGGATACAGCAGCAGGACTTTTCAGGCTGCAACTGCCCCAGGCATAGGCAGAAGTGAGCTGTTTTGGGGGCTTGTCTGGAGCCTGTGCCTTCCCCAGGGGAGGGGTGAAGCCCAACTCAGGTGGAATCCCTCCATCAAGGAATTCAGACACCAGGGCTTGGTAATTTGAAGCCATTTAAACCAGCCTACAACCTCTCCTCTGTCTCCACCACTCCCCCAGCAGGGAGAGTCTGCCAAAGTTAAAGGTACCGCATCATCTTATGCTGGTGGGACCTGCAGTCAGACAAGCGCCACACACATGGCAGGATAAGAAAAACAGAGCCCAGAGACTTCACAGGAAAGTCTTTCAACCTGCTGGGTCTCACCCTCAGGGAAAACCGATGCAGGTGACTCTTTCCTCCTGATAGGAGGCCAGTTTGATCTGGGAAAATCTGGCTGGGGTATATAATATCTAAGTAGACCCTCCTAAGTGTGGGGGAGGGGGGAAGGCACCACACAAGCAGGGCAAGAAACAAGAAAACAAGAACTAAAACATTCTCCTCTGTTAAACAAAACTTACGCTAAAGGTCCAGATAAAGCTGAACAGAATGTTAAAGAACAGATAGACAACAAATTCATCCAGCAAGAAAACCCTAGATAAAAGAAGTGAAAGCAATCTCCAGAATAAACTAATTAAGGTAATTAAACGCCTAGATGCCAGCAAAAAATAACAAATCACACTAGGAAAATTGAAGATATGGCCCAGTCAAAGGAACAAACCAACAATTCAAATGACATACAGGAGCTGAAACAATTAATTCAGAATGTACAAACAGACATGGAAAACCTCATCAAAAACCAAATCAATGAATTGAGGGAGGATATAAAGAAGGCAAGGAAAAAACAAAAAGAAGAAACTGAAAGTCTGAAAAAACAAATCACAGAACTTATGGGAATGAAAGACACAGTAGAAGAGATGGAAAAAACAATGGAAACCTACCATGGTAGATTTCAAGAGACAGAACATAGGATTTCAAAACTGGAGGATGGAACATCTGAAATCTGACAAGAAACAGAAACTATAGGGAAAAAAATGGGAAAATATGAGCAGGGACTCAGGGAATTGAAAGACAATATGAAGCACACGAATATACATGTTGTGGGTGTCCCAGAAGGAGAAGAGAAGGGAAAAGGAGGAGAAAAACTAATGGAGGAAATTATCACTGAAAATTCCCCAACTCTTATGAAAGACTTAAAATTACAGATCCAAGAAGTGCAGCATACCCCAAAGAGAATAGATCCAAATAGACATACTCCAAGACATTTAATAATCAGAATGTCAGAGGTCAAAGAGAAAGAGAGGATCTTGAAAGCAGCAAGAGAAAAGCAATCCATCACACACAAGGGAAGCCCAATAAGACTATGCACAGATCTCTCAGCAGAAACCATGGAGGCGAAAAGACAGTGGGATAATATATTTAAATTATTAAAAGAGAAAAACTGCCAACCAAGAATTCTATATCCAGCAAAACTGTCCTTCAAAAATGAGGGAGAAATTAAAACATTTTCAGACAAAAAATCACTGAGAGAATTTGTGACCAAGAGACCAGCTCTGCAAGAAATACAAAAGGAACACTAGAGACAGATACGAAGACAGAAGAGAGAGGTGTGGAGAAGAGTGTAGAAAGGAAGACTATGAGTAAAGGTAAAAGGAAGGAAAATTAGATATGACATATAAAATCCAGAAGGCAAAATAGTAGAAGAAAGTACTACCCATGCAGTAATAACACTGAATGTTAATAGATTAAACTGTCCAATCAAAAGGCATAGTCTGGCAGAATGGATTAAAAAACAGGACCCATCTATATGCTGTCTCTACTCAAAGGACACGAGGCCAAGGACACAAATGGACATTTACACACCAATGTTTATAGCAGCATTATTAACAATTACCAAGAGATGGAAACAGCCAAAATGTCCATCAACACACAGTTGACTAAACAAACTGTGACATTTACATAAGATGGAATATTAGGCAGCTGTAAGACAGAATAAAGTTATGAAGTATGTAACAACATGAATGGACCTTAAGGACATTATGCTGAGTGTGATTAGCCAGAAACAAAAGGACAAATACTGTATGGTCTCACTGATATGAACTGACATTAGTGAATAAACTTGGAATATTTCCTTGGTAACAGAGACCATCAGGAGATAGAAATAGGGTAAGATATTGGGTAATTGGAGCTGAAGGGATACAGATTGTGCAACAGGACTGAATATAAAAACTCAGAAATGGACAGCACAATACTACTAACTGTAATGTAATTATGTTAAAACACTGAATGAACTTGCATGTGAGAATGATAGAGGGAGGAGGGCTGGGGACATAAATGAAATCAGAAAGAAAGATAGATGGTAAAGATCGAGATGGTATAATCTAGGAATGCCTAGAGTGTGTAATAATAGTGAAATGTACAATGTACAAATTTTAAAAATGTTTTTGTATGAGGAAGAACAAAGGAATGTCATTATTGCAGGGTGCTGAAAATAGATGATAATTAATACTTTAAAATGTCACCTTATGTGTGAGACTAAAGCAAAAAATGTTTATTTGTTACAAAATTTATATTTTGACTAGAGCATTTCCTAATATAACTCATGTAGATAGTTTGATTGAATGTCATAAGTACTTGGAATCTCAGGTAGCACATGAGATTTTGTTGGTTTGTCCAGAGTGATGCCCCGATGAATCCCAGAGTGATTTGATCAGTGACTGGAAAAGTATTTGCAAAGCCCCCTTCGGGGAATGGTGAGAACGGGGAGAAATTCAACTTCCCCAAGTTGAATTCTTGATATTCTCACAAGCAGTGTGGACAACCAAAGCTATAGGCAGAGCCCCCAGTCTTGGGGTTTGTTCATATGAAACTTAACCCCACAAAGGATAGGTCAAGTCTACTTAAAATCTAGGCCTAAGAGTCACCCCCAAGAGAGCCTCTTGTGTTGCTCAGATGTGGCCTCTCTCTCCAGCCAACATGACGAGCAGTCTCACCACCCTCCCCCTCTCTGCGTGGGACATAACTCCCAGGGGTGTGGACCTTCCTGGCAACGACAGAGATCCTGGAATGAGCTGAGACTCAGCATCAAGGGACTGAGAAAAACCCTAGAATGAGCTGAGAATTAACATCAAGGGATTGAGAAAACCTTCTCGACCAAAGGGGGAAGAGTGAAATGAGACTAAGTGTCAATGGCTGAGAGATTCCAAACAGAGTTGAGAGGTTATCCTGGAGGTTATTCTTATGCGTTAAGTAGATATCACCTTGTTGTTCAAGATGTAGCGGAGAGGCTGGAGGGAACTGCCTGAAAATGTAGTGCTGTGTTCCAGGAGCCATGTTTCTTGATGATGATTGAACAGTGATATAGCTTTCACAATGAGACTCTGTAAATGTGAAAACCTTGTGTCTGATGCTCCTTTTAGCTACTATATCAACAGAAGAGTAGAACATATGGAATAAAAATAAATAATAGGGGGAACAAATGTTAAAATAAATTTAGTTTGAAATGCTAGTGATAAATGAAAGTGAGGGGTAAGGGGTATGGTATGTATAATCTCTTTTTTTCTGTTATTGTTTTATTTCTTTTTCTGTTGTCTTTTTATTTCTTTTTCTGAATTGATGCAAATGTTCTAAGAAATGATGAATATGCAACTATGTGATGATATTGAGAATTTCTGAATATATATGTAGAACAGAAAAAAAAAGCAGAGTGGAGAAAAAATAGGATTTACTTGTGTTATTCTCTACTTTTATATATGATTGAAATATGCTTTAACAAAATATTTTAAAAGAAGAAAATAGTTATCTCTAGAGAGTAGAAAATGGGGGTAGTAAAAGATGATTGTTTTTTTTTTCATAACAATCACTGTAAAATCACCTTTTTATACTGTGTGCATGTATAACTTTGATTTTAAAAAGTACATTTAAAAAATGAAAAAGCGAAAAGGACCCACTGCAAATGCAATACTTAATGGTGAAACTTTAGAAACAATCCCATTAAGTTAAAAAACATATCAATGTTGTCTTCCTTTCAACATTGTACTGGAATCTTATTCCAATAAGGCAAGAAAAATAAGAGCTAAACAGATTGGGAGAGAAAAGACACAAAATTATTACGGTTTGCAGATAATATTGTATGCATAAGCAATTCAAGAAATGTATAGACCCTAAAATTATGCAGCAAAATTGCTGGATATTAGAGCAAGTTACATAAATCATTGGTATCCCATACACTAGCAAAACCAATTCGTTATTAGAAAATGTGATAGAAAAACATTCTATGTATAATAGCAATGGAAACTGTAAGGTCCAAGGGGAAAAAGTCTAACAAAATATAGCAAGACATCTAAGGAAAAATTATAAAACATTATCGAAGGACATGAGAACAGACCTGAATAAATATATATAATTCAATAAATATGTATCAATTCTCCTCAAAATTAATTTATAAATTAAATGCAACTCCAATAAAAAACTCAACAGAATCTTTTTGTGGACCTAGACAAACTGATGCCAAAATTCCTACAGAAGTTCCAAAAAATGTGAAAACATTTTGAAAATAAGAACAAGGAGGGGGAAGGGCTTGTTTTGCTTTAAATCAGGGTTTTCATAAAGCTCTGGTATCTGCAATAGTGAAGTACTGGGAAAGGAACAGAAAAACAAATTGATGAAACAGATCAGAGATGCCAGAAGCAGCCTCATACATATTTTGAAACTTGGTGTATTATACAGGCAATAGGTGGGAAATGATACCTCATTTATTCAATATTCAATAAATTTATTATTCAATAAATGGAGTGATCAATTTGCCATATGGGAAAAAATGAAATTAGATTCTTACCTCACACATACATGAAAATAAATTCTAGGTAGAATAAAGACCTTAATATTAAAAACAAAAGTTAAATCTCTTAGAAAAGTTAGGAGATAGGAAACACAAGATACAAATAGCAGAAATGATAACAGAAAAATTGATTCCATCAAAATCAAAATTTTTTTATACAGCAAATGACCACAAAGTTAAAAGATGAATGATAGACTGAAATAAGATATTTACATCAGACTATAAAAGGATTCATATCAGAATATATAAAGTCTTATAAATCAATTTTTAAAACAGCCTAATAAAAAAGCGTGCAGAGGATATGAACAAGCAATTCACAGAACAGGAAATCCAGGCAACAAATGTATAGAAAGTTTTAAAGAAATAATTAGTAATGAAGGATATAAAATAAAAGCAAAATGAGATAATTCACATCTATCAGATTTGTTAAAAATTTAAAAGTCAGACTGTGAGTGTATTGGGAAACTCTCAACTAAAACTAGGAGAAGAATAAATGTCAACTCATTTAGGGAGCAATATGGTCCTATCTTATTGAAAATTCATACACCGTATAGCCTAATAATACTTATCCCCGGTATATATTTCTGAACATATACCTGAGAGAAATTCTTATACACGAACACAGGGAGATATGTATAAGAATGTTCTTTGTGGTGTTTTAAGATATAAGTAGGGGGAAATGAGCTGAAAATAGCCTAAATTATAGGGTTCTGGGTACTTATGTACTATACAGCAGTTCAAATGAATGAACTAGATATAATCTATGTATCAGTATGGTCAGAGCTCAAAAATAATGTAGAATTGAGAAGACCAGTTCCAGAATAATAAGCATACTATGATGTCATTTATGTAACATTTTAGAACACATATATATAGACATATATTTTAAATGAATATAATTAATAATGGAAAGTATCTAGCCTCTAGGTGGGAAGAGGCTAGGGAGGGAGGAACTATAATTAAAAAAAAGAATAAAATAGCTAGAATTTAATAGCTAGAACTTAAAAAGCAAGTTCCAGAATGGTACATATTGTATGATATCATTTACGTGCTATTTTAAAACACATATTTAAACATATATATATTTAAAAATGGATACCTCAAGAAATGAATGATTGGGAGCAAGGAAATGGAGACAAGCTCCATCATCCCTTTTGAGAACTTGTACCTGTAAGGGCAAGAGATATCAGAAGCTGGAAGTGGGGGAACAATGTCGGGGGAGGGGTCTTCTTTATTATTAAGATGACAACACTAGAGCCTGCTTGCATGCAGACAGGAATGATCCAACGGAGACTGAAAGGATGACTTTAATGGAGCAAAACCCGTGAGAATGTGGAAACTTGGGCTGCAAAGCATCAAGGAAGAGTATTTTAGAGGAGAAACGGTGAGTGTTTGAACCGCGGCAGTTGGGATGAAGTGGTGGAGGTGAATTTGTAGGCTGTTTAGGAGGTAGAACCTACAAGAAGTAAGGCTAATGGGATGTGCGGGCGGGTGGGTGAAATGGTAAAGGGGAGCCTGCTTTGAATAAAAGGCAAGACGAGAGCTCCCTACAATTATAGATCCTGCCCTTTCTGTTTCTCTTCCGCTACCCTCTTGCCACCCCAAATAAGCTTCCACTCTATTCTAGAGGGAGACTTGGTAATCTGCCTTATGTTCACGGCAAATAAGGGAATACCACACAATACCATCCCTACTGAGCTGACGCTCCCCCTTTTCGTTTTTATTTATACCCCTTTATTTTTATTTGTACCCCAGCAGCCAATGCCTTTCAAATTGGTGATGCCGTAAATGCTCCTGGATGTGTCTTAGGAAAAGCACGCTGGGCTGCGAGCCAGGAAACCTGAGTTCTACTCCCGCCGCTACTGCTTCCTAGTTTTATCATCTCCCAGAGCAAGTGAGGTAACTTCTCTGGGCATAGAGCTCTCCGCCCCAGGAAGGATAGTTAACTGCGTTTAGGATACCCGAAGTGCCTGGAACCTGGAGCGTGAAAAGCATTCAGAAGAGGCCAAGGGTGATCCTACGTCCCCTTGGAGTGTAAAACTCGCCTCACGCGTGCACTACCCGGGAGTCCTCACTCCACCCCTTCGCATCGAGAGCACCAGTTCCTCCTTCTGTGACTCCAAGGCTCCCACCACTGGGCGATCATACTCGGCTCGCAAGGGCAGAGCGCTGTGTCTGGGGGCGCTGCCCCGGTCAACCGGCCACCCCTGCAGACTCCTGGACTCTTCGCGGGCTAGCGGAGAGCCTGGAGCAGGGCGCGCGCCCAACAGCGCTCCCAGCCGTGGATCCCCGGGTAGGTGGGAAGAATTTGGCCCCATCACCACCCCGCCCAGGCGTGCACGTGTCTGGAGAAAGAGCGTAGTGGTTTCAGATTGTGAACCTAGGAGAGTTTGTCTGCGGGTGGGTGCGCCCTGCCGGCTGGTGAGTGCTTCCTTCCAGGGCCTGCTTCTTCCCTCCCTGTCCCTCGTCCCCAGCCCTCTCTGTCCCTCTTCCCTCCCCTTCACTATCCCCCTCCCCTCCCCGCCAGCCTCTCGATCCTCCTTCCCGGGTGGCTGCCTGCGAGTCTCACTCCGCCCTCCTAGGCCGGAGCCAACCGGCGAGCCGAGGGGCTGCTGGGCTGCGGCTGGAAGCCCATAAAACCCGCTCGGCCCCAGCCCGGGCGCTCACGCTGCTCTCAACCGCCCCAGCCCTGACTCTGGACGCCTGGACGTGGCGAGGGCTTCCAGCCAGGGAGCGGCGCCTTCCAAAAGCGCCTTTTTAGCAGGCTTAGGGGCATCCGCTTTCGGCTTCCAAAACAGTTTGGAGAAAGTGAATTTGGGGTGGATTTGGGAGTAGTAGCAGCTTCCCGCAGCTTTCCCTTCCAGAAGCCCCACCTGCGGCCTCCTCTGCCTGCCTCCCTAAGCCCCCACTCCACCCCCCTTCGCTCCAGGACTCCCCCTCCGCCCCACCTGATCGGAGATGCCAGGCACATTTTCTCCTTCCTTAGCTCATTCATCTTTCTCTAGTCCTTTAACTATTTCCATGTAATTTCAAGTCTCCTCCCTGTCATTGCCACCCTTCTCCTTTCTCTCTCTCTCTCTACCATAAACCTTTTCCTTGCCACTCCGTCGTCAAACGTCTCCACTTGCATCCACCTCCTCTTTCCATCCTTCTCCTTCCCTCTTTCCCTCCCAGCAAATCTCCACCATGGATTATTCTGGGTCTCCTTGGGCTGCTCACCCCACCCCTGGGAGCACCTTCTCTGCCCCCAATGCTACGACACCCTGGCTGGGCCGGGACGAGGAGCTAGCCAGGGTGGAGATTGGGGTCCTGGCCACTGTCCTGGTGCTGGCGACAGGCGGCAACCTGACTGTGCTGCTGACCCTGAGCTGGTCAGGGCGCAAGCGCTCCCGCATGCACCTCTTTGTCCTGCACCTGGCCTTGACCGACCTGGGCGTGGCGCTCTTCCAGGTGCTGCCCCAGCTGCTGTGGGACATCACCTACCGCTTCCAGGGCCCCGACTTCCTCTGCCGGGCCATCAAGTACCTACAGGTGCTCAGTATGTTCGCCTCCACCTACATGCTGCTGGCCATGACGCTGGACCGCTATCTGGCCGTCTGTCACCCCCTACGCAGCCTCCAGCAGCCCAGCCAGTCTCCCTGCCCGCTCATCGCTGCCCCCTGGCTACTGGCAGCCCTCCTCAGCCTTCCTCAAGTCTTCATCTTCTCCTTGCGGGAGGTGATCCAGGGCTCGGGGGTGCTGGACTGCTGGGCAGACTTCCGCTTCCCCTGGGGGCCACGGGCCTACATCACCTGGACCACCCTCGCCATCTTCGTCCTGCCTGTGGCCGTGCTCACAGCCTGCTACAGCCTCATCTGCCACGAGATCTGTAAGAACTTGAAAGTCAAGACGCAGGCTGGGAGGGTAGAAGGAGGGGGCTGGAGGACGGGGGGCGGGCCCTCCCAGTGGGGCCCAGCTGCAGCCCCACGGGGCCTGCCGTCCCGGGTCAGCAGCACCAGCACCATCTCCAGGGCCAAGGTTCGAACGGTGAAGATGACCTTCGTCATTGTGCTGGCCTACATCGCCTGCTGGGCGCCCTTCTTCAGCGTCCAGATGTGGGCTGTGTGGGACGAGAACGCACCTGATGAAGGCAAGTGTGCGGCTGTATAGGAGGGGCGAGGTGGAGGAGAACAGGGAACGGGGCGTGGAAGGGTCAACGCAGCGGTTGCAAACTCAGTGCCTCCCAGGGCCATGCAGGGAACAAGTGGGTGAAGCGGTAAGAAAAGTGGTGCCTGCCCCATGTGAAAAGGAGCAGGCACAACCCCCATCCAGCCAGATGATGTCATGTGAGTGTCTTTGATGCCAAATTTCCTGATTGTTAGTTTTAGCGACCAATTTAAAAACTTTAAAATACAATGTGGCCCTAAAAAAATATGACTGTTGACAGATTTAGCCCCCCAACTGCTGGTTTGCTTGGTGAGCTTTAGAAGCATAGAGTGATAGAGCCGAAAGGGATTTTCACATGATCCTGTCCAGGAGGACAATTAGTGTGGCCCACAGACTTTCTCTACCCTTTTTCCTCCCGTGCCTGGGCATGATTTTGAACTCCCCAGTAGCTACTTCCAACTAATTGGAGTTGGTCCATGGCAACCCTGAAATTTTTATGTTCAACCCATTCAGTTTGCAAGTGAGGAGACAGGCTCAGAGAGGAAACGTGACTTGACTGAGGCCACACAACAGGCAAAATGAAGAGCAGAACCCAGGTCTTCTGTGTCCCTGTGTCTTTCCTCCACCCCATGCCCTAACCCTAACCCTGGTTCTAGAAGTGTTGAAGAGAGGGGCCTTCCTCCTAAGTGAGGAACAAAATGTGACCCTCCAAGAGGCCTGTGCTCTAGGTGGCACATGGAAGGACCTGCTCTCGTCGTTCCGCTGGGATGAGGTTGAGAGCAGCCTCCTGGGCTTCAGACAGCTCTGGTGGTCTGGCCGTCCGGGGATGAGCTTGTTCTCAGGACAGCAGGGACTGTGGCAGGGCAGTTGAATGTTGGACAGTAGTGTTCAAAGCCAGCTGTTCCTGCTGCTGTAATTAGGCAAGAGTCGGGTGCTGGGACAAGTGAATGTTAACCTGTTTGGGTGGCTGACCGTGTGCTGGGCAGTGTGTCACGTGGTGGGCCAAGGTCAGGATGTATAATGGGTGTAGGTAACTGCCTTAAAGACATCTGGGGACCCTGAAAAATTGGGGGGAAGTTTTCTTCTGGTAACTTACTAAGAGTTCATTGCACAGCAGACCCAGGTTACCAATTCCTGCCGGCTCCTAGGGAGTTGTGCCCCTTCCCTTATACTTTTGTTTCTAATCTCATTTGCTAACCTTAGGATATGCTCAAGCCAAATGCTTTGCTTCTCTGGAGAGGTGAACTGAGGGGAAGGCTGTTCATGAATTTAACACAATCCTGCAAAGAAAAGAAAGCATGAAAACAATACCAAACTGTCATGGTCCCGTTTTACTTTTTCTTAATCACATTTCTTGATTTCAGTCCAGACAA
This sequence comes from Tamandua tetradactyla, assembly GCF_023851605.1. NCBI lineage: Eukaryota > Metazoa > Chordata > Mammalia > Pilosa > Myrmecophagidae > Tamandua > Tamandua tetradactyla. The sequence goes on along the minus strand of NC_135330.1, from coordinate 63,816,896 downwards.
GGAGCTATTTACAAATTACTCTTGAAGCAATGCGCATATTCATTTTTGGCCCTGATCTGGCCAAGTACAGATGAGAAGGAAGAAGAGCTTCCTAGCGCCAAGCACATTTGGTCTTCGTGTTAGTTTTGGATGGTCATCTCTATCTTACGTCTGAGTAACCTGAGGCTCAGGGAGGCAAAGTAACTGGTCCTAAGTGCCACTGTTAGTAAGTGGAGTCAGAATTTGACTAGGGACTTTATAGGCCCAGCTTTATTCGTGACATGGCTTTCCTTCCAACGATCACAGCTCAGCCAGTGGCCCCAGGGCCGAGGTGCTCATTCATCCCCTTTTTTTTTTTTTATGGTACGCTGTATAGAGGGGGTCACATTTCATTCTTTTTCCATGTGAGTATCCCCTTATTGCAGCACCATTTGCTGATTTTGTTTGTTTGCTTTATCGCTTGTTTGTTTGTGGGAAGTGCATGGGCCAGGAATCAAACCTGGGTCTCCCACATGGCAGGTGAGAATTCTACCTCTGAGCTATCCTTGCACCCCCATTCATCCCTTTTTAATGTCTCTCCGAGGAGATGGGGATCTCACCAGTCAGTCAGTGGGGCCTTTCCTGCTTGCCCGCTGTGCCCACCATCACCGTGTCCCTGTCCCTCACCACTTCATCCCTCTCCTGTGTCTAGTGATTTACCACTTATCGAGGGCATCTCTGAGTAAGGAGTATAGGGACAAAGTGTTATATTACAGGCAATGTGCTCGCTTAGAAAAGAAATACCTATACCAGGCCCTCAACCAAAGCAAATTCCCAAGTTTTCTGCAGCCTCTCATCACTGTGTGAACCAGGGAGAAGTCAGAACCTAGGCTCAAATGAAGGAGGCTGAGCTTGTGGTTGATACTGGTCCCTCCTCCGCTTACTGTTGTTCCCCCTCCCCCTCATTTCTGTGTCCTAAGCCTGTCCAGCCAGGCTGAAATGCCTTCTGCTTCCCCCCCACATAGCTCATACTTTCCGTCAAGGGTTCTTCCCTTCCCTAGGGTCTGGAGTGACCCCCACTATGAGCACATCACTGGGACATGTGCACCAGGAGCCAGTGTATCTGAAGAGCCCAGATCATGGTACTTTATATAGTAGACACATGAGCTGGAGCTCTGACTTCGCTGATTGGAACCCTGTATGGAGTGCAGGATCTCTGTCTTAGAGCTGGGCGACCTAGGCTCAAGTGGGGGTTCTTATTAAATGTGCAGTGATAATACTGAATAGGGTACCCCCTAAAGTTCCTTCCAGCTCAGACACGGAAGGAGATGATTCTGCAATCTCGCCTGCAAACTGGGTAACTCTGTGTGCCCCATGCCAAAGCTGCACCCGTGGTGTACCTAGCAGGAGGTCGGAACCCATCCCAGCAGCATTGCTGTTGGCATGAGGACATTCAGTTACTCATTCGGAAGGATATTGTGCCTGGAATGAATTTTGCCAGTACACAGACTCTCACATTTTGACTACCCTCCCTGTAGGAGGATATAAATTGTTTATATCTAAGGATATAAAACAAGCAGTGATCTGGAATGGGATGCTTGGGTGCCTCGTGCCCAGAGGCTGCCTCTCCTGCGGTGGTTGGTGATGATGGCAGGGCAGTCAGGCTGCGGTCATTTGCCGTACCCGTCCCTAGCACGGGTATTGGCACAGAGGCAGTGCTCACATGCTCAGATGAGCAAATGACTGAATGGATGTGACCACCCCTGAGGGTTTCAGGGAGACAGAATCCAGCAGGCCATGTGTGTTCATGATCTATGCCATAGATGCAGGTGGGGCAGAGGGCCCTGAGCTTAGTCCAGTGGCCCAGAATCCTGCTTAATATTTTATAGAAGTTGTCTTGTCCAAAGTCTACAACCATAAGGGGATTCAAGATCATGGATTTTGAACAAAGACAATTTTTCCTCTATGGGTTGATCTATCCCTGACTATGTTTAATCCCTTAATTTCAGCTTGGAGTACACCTCAGCCCCTCACCCTCACTTTATAGTTATTTAAAAAAAATCAATGAGGTAAGACTTGAGTTGGCACCCTGGTTCAAGTCCCAGCTGTGCTGCTTTCTAATTACAGGACCTTGAGTGAATCCCTTTCTTCTCCTGGCATTTAGTTTCCGTATCTGTTTCTCTCTCCCAGGTCCCAATTCTAAGGCATCCTGTGCTTCTTTCTTGGCAGATTCCACCAATGTGGCTTTCACCATCTCCATGCTTTTGGGCAACCTCAGCAGCTGCTGCAACCCCTGGATCTACATGGCCTTCAACAACCACTTGTTGCCACACCCCCTGCGCAACCTTGCCTGCTGTAGGGGTCCCCCACCCCAGATGCGCAGGCAGCTGTCCAACGGCAGTCTCTCGAGCCGCGGCACCATCCTGCTCACCCGCTCCAGCTGTGCCCCCACCCACAACCTCAGCCTCAGCCTCAGCGTTAGGTCTGGGTCTGAAGAGTCGGAGAGACTTAGTGCAGGTGGACGGGGACGCTGTACTGTGAGCGGCACCTTCTAGGGCAGACTCCTGGAGTCTCGTGCTGCCCGCAGGGTTTGCCGAGGTTCTCTGCCCATCTCAGGCCCCTGGAGTAAATGCTGGGAAGGTGAGCATTGAGGGGAGCCCAGTTGGGGTAGAGCGAGAAGGCCAGAATGGCCCCCCAACCTTTGATGTCACAGCCACCCCTGTCCTCAGGGCTGCCTTTGATAGCTCCCAAACTCAGATGCTGGGAGTCCCAGAGGCTCAAACTGTCTGCAACCCTGAATGGACCATATTTACAGGGTAACAAATGCCCAGGTGCGGGATGTGGGAGAGCAGCCAGATCTGGGCAGACTAGGTTGGCATTGTCTGTGGGTCCACAGGTGGTAGGAAACTGGAGGCCAGTCTCCTACCTTGGCTTCACCTCCTCCTAACCTGGCTAGTTTATTCAAACCCAACTCAAAGAGGAGAGAAGTAGAAAACTGTGAGAGGAACCCGTATTTAGATCCTGGAATTTGTGGTGTGTGTGTTTGGGGTGGGGGGAGGATTGTTTAATGAAGAAAAACAAATGGGTGGGACTTTGCCTGCCATCTGCTGAAGAGAGAGGGTCTAATGAAGATGCAAGATTTACCTAGTTCAGCATTCACCTGGTACCTGGTAAATACTCTGCAATTGCTGGTTCATCTTCTCCCTATGCCCTCCTCCTTTGCAGAGTAGGAGACGGGGAGAAAGTGGTGTAGATCCTCAGTGGCATGGCCCATTGGGGTGAGCGTGACCAGAGAGAGGAGGAAAGGAGATGAAATGTCACCGTACAAGTAAGACTGAGAGGGAGCCCTGGAGAGCAGGGGTTGGTTGACCTTCTCCCCAGCACCCCACCGGGGGGTCCACACCGCTCCTCCCTCTGGGTGTGCCTGAAGGAGGCCTCCAGGAGAAAGGGTGTAATCATCATGGCTCTGGATTTACCTACATCTCTCCAGAGCTTCCATTACGAACCATGTGGATGCTGCCGTCAAATCAGGAGCCCAGCATTTGGAGCTTAGCTCTGCCTTAGGGATCTGTGTGACCTTGGGCAAGCCACGGCCACCCTCCTCCCCCCACCCCGTCTCCTCACCTGTAAAGATCTGAGATCTTTCCTTCCTGACTTCGCAAGACCAGGAATGGATGCTGTAACCTACCAACTCTAGCAGAATTGATGGATTTGCATGGCAATGACATTTATACCCTTTGACTCAACTCTAGTGACTGTAGGTCCTGCCCTGGCTGTGCTGCCAATTCTGTGCTCCATTCTGTGATATTGGATCCCCCTTTGAGGCCAGGAGAGGCAGCAGGGCAGGGTGGACTCGGGGGCTTTGCCCTACCCCTCCTCTTTACTTCCAGTGGGATCAATATTGTGAGTGGAGCTCCACCGCCCCTGCAGTTCTGGATCTAATTTAAGAGACAGTGTTGATGGTGGAAAGAGCATTTGCTGAGAAGTCAAGAGACCTGGGCTGTGGTTCTTTGGTGGAAGAACCTGAGCATTTGGACAAAAAGCTGGCTAGGCTCTGCTGTCTGTTATGAGGGTCAAATAAGGCTGTGGATGGAAACCCAGGAGTGCTATACTACTGTAAGAGGTTACTAATCTAATCAAGAGCTACTGAGGGCAGGTTCCCTTTCTGACCCCTGCCATCAAGGAAGCTTTGAGGGATAATTGTGACTTTGCTGATATATTTTTTTAAGAGCTCATTTGGCTCTGAAAAGTCTCCTTAGGCCTACTTAAAAGAAAAGAGTTAAGTGGAGTATTGTGAGTGAACGAAGCATGCCAGGCTGGGCAGTGCTGGAGAACCAGAGAACAGGACATGGGCCTCTAATAAGACCAAAGCTCAAGGCAGACAGGAAGACTCATGGTCTCCCTGTGACCAAACTCAGTGTCCGTGTCAGCCTCTGACATCCAGCCGACTTTTCCCTGTCCACCTGCCCCAGAGGAGCTGGGCTTGGGCACCTGCGTGGCCAGACCGAGCTGTTGAAGCTGCTCCTTCCTCTGCTTATGTAAGGCCCCCTCTCTTCACACTACATTCCTGAGCCCTGGTACCCATAGTGGATACTACATAAGTCTTTGCTCACCGTGATGACTGGCAGACGTTAGGAACACCAGCCTTGGACTCCCAGACCTGATTTGAGTTCTGGGCCTCACCCCTTTTCTACTTGTATGAGTTTGGACAAGTTGTTAATCTTCTAAGCAACAGATTCCTCATTTGTTAAATAGATGTAACAGTGCCTACCTTGTTGGGAGAAATGTGTAAGATTGTAGATTGCAGAATGTTCTGCTAGTGCAGAGAAGATAATAAAAACCTGACTCTGAATTGCATCTGCTGGGTGACTTCCAGGGCACTGGGCCCAAGAGAGTCTGTCATCCAGATAGAGAGAGAGCCCTGGAATCAAGGTTGGCCAAACACCTTTCATGTCTATTATTTGCCTTCTATAGCAGCCCCTTTTACCTTTATATTTTCTGTTTTGTTTTGCATGAGGGGAATTTACTTGTGGTGGTGGTCTTGGAGAGCTCACTGTTCCCCCAGGGAGAGGCTGCACTTGATCTTTTCCAGGAAGCAGCTGCTGCTCTAAGATGAGACCAGTGAGAAGCAACTGGACACGGGCGTAGGGGCTCCAGGAGGCTCCTGCAGGAAATCTGGCCTGCATCCATGAATGAGAGTTTCTAGGCCAGCGGAAGAGCTTTAGGGCGGGGCTCTGGAGTCAGGATGTGCTTTTTGGGGTCAGTCCCATTTCTGGCAGCTCACACCAGGAGAAACTGAACAATGCTGTCACTGGGCTGGACATGTCTGTAAAATGTTTATGTCATCCTGTGTGAAATACAGTGTTTCAGTCCCTTCAACCCATGTGACAGTGGGGCATGGGGAGGTGGGCAGGACAGGGGCTGGCAGGAAGGGGTTAATCTGTTGACTGTGGAGATTTCTCAGAATGGCTTTTTGTGTTGTTTGGCATGGGTCAGTAATTCCCCAGATGACTACATCTGTGTTTTGTACGTAAATAGGTTTTGTATGTAAATGCTAGACTACCACCGCTCATTCTTGGGTCAGGAACACAGAGATGTTTGAAACATGACCAATAAAGCACCTTAATATACAGGAGATTTCTGGGCATCATTATTTTCTAGGGGCACTGGTAAGAGGACGCACAAGATAAAACAATGTGATTGAGCAGTAGGGGAGAGGTCGTGAAAGGGATGATGACCTTCCTAGCACTCTTTCATCCAGCTCTAGAAGGCTGCAGAAGTGTCCTGGAGTTTGCCACAAGGTGGCAGTATGGAGCTGCAAGTGCCTGTGCAGTGAGGCTGGCTCTTAATAAGAACCCTTCCCCGGCCAAATATAGCCCCGACTCAGTGTACAGAAACAACCCATAGGGTCAAACTAGGGAACTCCTTCACACCCTCAACTTTGTCTGAAAAGTTCAAAAGAGTCTTGGTGCCTCACTTGGCCCAGTTCTTCTGAGACCCCTGGATACATGCCTCTTCCTCTCTAGGCCCACAGGGGATGTATTTGACGAAGGCGAAGTACAAGTGGGTACTACGACAAGGCAAAGGCCGACTGCAGAAATTCCTGCCCGAAAGGCAGTGTTTAAGTTTGCTAAAACTGACAAAATGCAGAAATGGATTTGTTTTGAACAATGAGGATTTATTAACTTACAATTTAAGATTCTTATGGTATGAAAATGTCCAATTCAAGGCATCAACAGGATGCTACCTGGACTCTGAAGAAAGGCTGCTGGCATCTGGGGCTCTTCTGTTGCATAGCAAGGCACGTGGCAGCATCTTCTGGTTCTTCGCTCCCAGGTTTAGGTTTCATTGCTTTCAGCTGCTGGCTTCAGTGGCTCCCTCTCTCTGTTTCTCTGCTGCTTTTTCTGCAAGCTGCTCTCATTTTCAACTCTTAGCTTCTCTGTGGCGTTTATCCTCTTATAAAGGACTCCAGCAAGAGGATCAAGAGCCGCCCTGAATGAGGCGGGTCACATCTCAACTGAAACAACCTAATCAAAAAAATCTACGTTAGGTCTACACCCACAGGAATGGATTCAAAGAACGTGGCCTTTTGGGGAGGTACATTACAACTTCAGACTACCACTGTCAGTGAGACGCGTGAGTGAGGGTTTGAGGAAACTAGTGGAAGCGCTTTTCCTGGTGACCTCAAAAAAAACAGATGAGCTGGAGTGATTTAAATGTGCTCTGTTTAGTGTGGCAAGGGTTTGGAGGCCTCTTGAGAACCCCTCTGGGCTCAGCAGTCTGACCTGTTCCCGGTGAGGCAGGATAGAATAGGACATCAAGGCTGCGGTCCCTGGTCTTCTACTCAGTTTCGAAAGAACTAATGCAAAGCTGCAAACTGCAGCTGCAAACTCCTCGGGACAAAAATTTCCCCTAAGACCCTGAAACCTCCCCAAACCATAAAAGCTTGTAAAATTCTGGGCCCAAAGCAGAGTCTTAGTTAATGACAGGAAGCATAGGGATCATAAAAACTGTTAAACTTTGTCTTCCCAGAGACAAAGCTTAGGTATGTGACAATAGGCCATGAATTCCGATAGCTATCTCCTAGAACAAAGAAATCGCCTGGTGCCAAAGATCACCATGGGAACCTGCACAAAGAAGACATCTGGTGCTTCATGGTTACTATGGAAACCTGCTACAAGACTTTCTATAAAGCAAGCTCAACCCAGCCCATTCAGTGCGTGTCCCTCCCTTGGGTACTTCTGCATTAACCTCTCTCTCCAATAAACTTTACTACTTATTCTTACTGACCGTCTCATTTGTCTAAATTCTTTTAACAGCAAGACTCCTGAACCTGGAATAGGGCTCAGCTGGCACCGTTGCCAGATGGGCACCAGTTACACTAGAAGTAAACAAATCCACTGAGGTTGAGCATGAAACGCCTTCTTACCAGAGTGGGTCCAGTTGGCCAATAAAAGTGTCCCTCAGGGAATTTGCTGCAGTTCCATGGGGGATATTTGGAAGCTTGCACCCTTAGAATGTGAATTCACTGAAGGCGGGACATATGTATTCTGGTCTGTATATCCCTGGTTCATTGTTGGCACATAATACCCATCTGTTGGTTGCCGATATTCAACAGGTTTCTCTGTATCTTATAAGATAATTCTGAAGAGATTTTTATCCAGTCCTCAAGTGGGAACCTCAAGTGGAGCAGTTTAATCACCCCTTGGAAATAACAATGATTTATAATTTGGGGGAATGGGGCTCCATTTAACTAGAGCTTGCTCCTTAGAGGGTGATTGCTCATACAAGAGATTATTCATGCAGATTTAAGTAGCTGACCCTTTAAACTCATGGGAGTATTGCACACAAAAAGACCATTTTAGGGTGGGCCACGGTGGCTCAGCAGGCAGAGTTCTCACCTGCCATGCCGGAGATCTGGGTACGATTCCTGGTGCCTGCCCATGCAAAAATGATTTAAAAGGGCCATTTTATTTATAGCCACATGACTTATAATGACTTTGGGAATCCGTTCAAATTGTTAGCTGGCCCCAATCCCCAGCTTACCAGGATATCTGAAAAGCCACCTGCACCCTTGACTGCCAACCCTGTAAGTCACTTAGAGTCACATTTTTAACTCAGTGCTTCCACAGCGCTCTCCAAGAAGGCCTTGCCCTGCTAAGCAAGCAGGATAGGTGCTAATGTCACTCTCCACAGTGTATTTTCTTGAAAGACAACTCTTCTATGAAGTGGCATACCTCTGGAGCCAACACAGCAGAGTTCACTACTGACCTCAACCAGATGCTCTGTGGACGCTGCACCCTCAGGTCTCTGTTCTCCCTGACATCAATTTCCTTTTTTCCTTTTTTGAAAGAAAATCAGTAAGAAAGAGAGCTTCATTTCTGGATGCCAGGACAGTGTTGTTATTTTCTCATTCTGTCTGTCTAATCAATGGAATCTCTTTTTATGCCCAGTAAGAAAAGCTTTCTAAGGAGAGGCAAAACATTGGTAGCTAAAAGGTTAAAGGGAATGCAGACTCACTAAAGTTTTCCAGCCCTGGAAAACATGTCAGAGCTGCTCCTTCATCTTGAGAAAAGGGAATGTGGAAAGAGGAAAGCTGTCCCAGCTGCTCTGAGAACCAGGATAGGGAAGGCCCTTTTCAGGCAGCAGATGGTGCACCATTAATACAGAGTCCGTAATACGTAGACCCTGGAGGCCCCTGAGCTGGGTTCACTTTGTATGAAGGGTATTCCTAGTGTATGTGTATGTGTGTGTGTGTGTGTGTGTGTGTGTGTGTGTTAGTAGCTACTATGAGCAAGATGTTTTTCATTTCATATCTTCATTAGATGTTGGAAAAATATTTTTAACCGTTGTTTAATGGTGCCATTATTTAAAAAACATTTTAAGTAAATTCTCTGAGGCTTTCTCAGGATAGGATTATATCTATTATCTGCAAACAATGACAAATTTTATCCTTCTTTCCAATAGCCATATCTTATTTTTGTCAACTGTCTTATTGCACTAATTAGAACTTCTAGAGCAATGTTAGATAATAAAGGAAATGGCAGATTTGCGACATTCTTACTTTGTTTATGGTTTAATAAGATGGTAATGAGAGACTTATGGTTAAATAGCATGCTATCTACTGATTTGAGATAGCTATTCATAAGTTAAGAAGGTGTCGTTTTATTCCTAATTGGCTAAAAAGTGGGGAGAGGGGAATGGGTATTAAATGTTATTGCATTGAGTTTTGGATGATTTTCTTTGGGGTAATGGATTTTGATGCTTATCGATATTTACCTGGACTCTATTTGTGATCTTTTGTTCATAAAAAACAACAAATTCAAGGATTGATTGGTGGTGGGATTTCTAAATGAACTAAAGTTCTAAGGGTAGAGCAGTATTACTCAGCGAGATATAGCACTGAAAAAAGGGACAAATTCAGGGTTAGACAAGAGGAAAAGAGGAACAAGTGGTTGCTATTTTATTAAAAACTTTTAAGGAAATTATTTATTGCCAATAATTAAAAAGCTTACAGAGAAGCCATTTAACCATGAGATTGCCAAGCAGAACTCTATTCCAACTTTTCCAGCTGATTACTTTTTTCAAAAAAATTTTCTCTCAGGAGAGATTTCATCACTTTCTTGGCTGATGTGCTCCAGTGTTTTCATACTTTACCCGGAAGTTCTTCCTAATATCTGATGCAAATCCTTCTTGCTGGAATATAGGCTTATTTTTCTCTTGATGCCTTCTTAAAAGAAAAAAAGACCCTCCCCCACCAAAATAAGTGCAAGAATTCATAGAGAACTGCACCCCATTTAAAAATCTAGAATTCACATGGTCACTTGAGTGTATTCCACTGGCTCAGAGGCAGCAGGATTCACAAAAGTCCAGAGATTGGGTTTGCGGCTTTTGGGATTGACATTCACATAATCTGTGGCTTCCTTCAAGTTTTCATAGTCCAGGGCAGATTCATTTTTCAGTTCTCCAGGGGCCAAAAAGACCACTTGTGTGTAATTTACATCCTTGGAGGTCTTGAGGAAAAAAGCAGAGAAATGATGGGGTCAAAATCCCTACCTTCTTGGGAGGCAGTAAGAGCCCAGGACTGAACTCCCCCTGGAAAGAGCTCGCCCGAGGCTCGGCAGGAAAGGGCCTGGGCCCCGGGGGGGCTGGACTCCGGGGCCAGGGCCAGGAGGGAGAGTGCCAATGACTTTCCTTCACTTGCCTGCAGGGAATGGGCTTAAGGAGGAGCATGAGCAGAGAGGAGAGGAGAAGATGAAGAGATTTGATCCAAGTGGAATCAAGACTCAGCACACCTCGGCCCAGGGGCCGTGGTCTGGGGAAGGGGGGGGGGGGTCCCCATTAACCCTTTCATTTCATTGTTATCACCTGCTCAGATGCACTTCATCTGCATGGTACATGCTGACATGAGACTGTGGGTGCAAGCTTGGCCCTCACCTGAGGATGCTGTGATGACTCATGAAGCCCCTCATTCTTTGCTCCCACTTGCTTAGCTGGGGCCACCTGAGTTCCCAGAGTTTTACGGCAGGGATTCCCCAGACTGTACGGAGGGCAGGGGCCTCTGGGAGCGCCCTTTACCTGGTGGGTGGAAGGCGAGTTGTCTGAACTGTCCGAGCTGTCCGAGGATGTGTCGCTGTCATCTGGGGAGAAATGGAAAATGTTCTTACTCCAGAGAAAACCGGAGGGTTTTAAGAGAGGACAAAGACATGAAAGGGAGACACAGAGAGAGAGAGACAGACAAAGGCAGAGGTACAGCCAGCTCTGCAAAGAGGAGTGTGTGTGGGGGAGATAGCACCCCAAAAGAAAAAGAAGGAGAAATGGAGCATTTCATTGGGAGATGGAGTCTCCAGTCACAGCAGGGGAGTGTCCAGCAGCCTGGGCACTGCTGCTTCCTCCAGTTCCATCTAAAACTATTACAAGTCTAACCGTACTTGAGAAGGACCATGTGCCGGAGGACGAGCAGGCAGGGGCACCCTGAGACGGCCAGCCCAGTGCAGACAGTCCAACCGCCGAGTGCAGGCGGGTTCTAGTCCATGCCCGTCACTAACCCTGGGGGACCCCGGGTAGGTCACATCCCCTTTCATGCCCTAATTTTTATCCCCTATGAAACAAAAGGTTGGAAGATAATCTCTGAGGTCCCTGCCAGTCAAACAATCTCTGCTTCTGGCCAGGCTCCTGGTAAAGCTTTGGGGTGAGGGGTCAGTATGAGACCAGAGACTGGCCCATTCTGCTGAAACACTGATTTCCTGTGCATGAGAGTCTTCTGGTCCCCCCGGGCACTAGAGCCTTATCTCCATGCCAAGGAAGCCTGACCAGTAAGTAGACTTCTCCAACTGAAGAGACAAAATCAGGATGGGTACAAATCAAATCAATCAAGAGATAAACCCATGGAAAAAGTGCTATCAGCCCTTCGCAGAAGCAGCTCGTTTCCACGGTGTGAGTAATGACCCAGTTTGGGCCTCCCTGGTCCTGAGATGAAAAAAAAAAAAAAGGCAGGTGGTGTTCCTGCTGGTTCACACATCCAAGTCCTTAAAAGAGGGTCCTTCTGGGCTCCTCCTGGACCAGGCAATGACATTGGCTGGGAGGTAAGATGCACAGCAACCACTGCTCAAGTTGGACAGAGGTGGTTGAAGTCTTGACTCCACTATTAACTAGCAGAAGAGAAGAAGAGGTGCCACAGAATCTCAAAGAGGAACAGAGAAGGTTCCCAAGCCCCTCCATAAGCATTTGCATATGACCAAGCCTGTAAGAGAAACTCAGATCCCCCACAAACACAAGATCTGCCCCATGGGCAGGATGAAGAGTATCCTAAGAAAGGTCAGCTGGCACATTCTTTCCTGATGTGCAGCATGAGGAACCCACAGGCGGGAGGTTCAGGCTGGCAGGGATGGACTCTGGTTGCAGAGGGGAGGCTCCCCCGGGGTCCAGACAGAACAGAGAGCTTCCTGACACACACACACACACACACCCCCCGCCCCCAGCACTCACTCCTGTAGCGGCAATCACAGACAGGGGTACGTCTCTCTGCCCCGGTCTCCTTCAGCTCCTTGGAGGCAGATGGGTGATGGGAGGCAGGGCTGGGTCCAGGCGCCTGGAGCCTGGTTGCTTTCAGTATTTGCTCACTCTGGTTGGCTACAGGGGAGAGGGCAGAGGTCAAAACTGGAAGATCCTTAAGTTAGACACTCTCTTGAATCAAGTGCCTTCCGAGGGTTACTCTCCTTAGGACAAAACGTTTAGAGTGATCCCTTTAAATTTCATTGCATGGCTGATCGGAACCTTGCAACAGGGCCTTGCCTCATTTAGAGTAAAAGCCAAAGTCCCAGCCTAAGGAGTCCCCCAGGCCCTCTCTCACTCCTTCGCCTCTGGCCTCCTCTCCTACTGTTCTCCTGCCTGCCTGCTCCTCAGGTCTCTCTAGTCCCACCGGCCTCTGGGTTCTTACCTGGAGTAGGAATAGTACTCTCCTGCCTCAGGGCCTTTGCAGGTGTCGCTTGATTCCTCAACTTCTGCAGGTTTATTCTCAAAGATAAGCATCTCAGAGATGCTGGCCACCCCCAGGTCATATCTCCTTTCCTTGTTTCATTGTTTCCTCTCAGCACTTACCACCATCCAACCTACATGTGTTTTACTTATCTTGTTTGGTGCATGGGTCCCACATGGAACTTAAATCCCATGAAGGCAGGAATTTTTGTTTTGTTTTATTTCCTGCTTGATCACAAGAACCTAGGCAGAGAGTTAGGTGCTAAATAATTATCCGTTGGATGGACAGACAGACAGACGGATGGATGGAAGGATGCATGGATGAAGAAGCCTAGACTTCCTTCACTGGAAAATCCTCAAAACACCATCTGTCCACTCTCTCGTCTTATGATCAGCCAAGGCATCTTTATTTTATTTGCCCTAATTGCAAAGACTTCCCAGAACAGGGCTTCTCTAAGTTCCATTGCAAATCTGTCAAAAAAAAATTAAGCGCCTCTTTAAGCCGAACTGCATTCCTTTCTGTTACAATGCAAGGTCATTTCATGTTCAGGCCTTTGACAGTGATGAAGAAAATTATAGGCCCGGGTTAAACACGCCTTCCCCACCGACAACGCAGAGGCTTGTCTCTGGGTAGAAGATGTCGGCAGGGGGAGGACACCGGGTAGGCATTCCCAACCAGACATAGGTTAGGTAAAAGGTGAGCTTGGAGGTGAGGTAGGAGGCCAGGGGTGGGGTAGTGGTCTGTGCAGTGGCTCCTTGGGCAGGTGTTTGGGTGATAATCAGGGACTCCACAGGGGCCCTGTCCTGCCACAGGCCCAGGAATGGCCTCTTGGGGTGATTAGTTGAGAAGAGCCATTTACCCACGTGCCTGCTGAGCCGGTAACTGATGGCTGCGAGGAGGCAGGCCTGTAGGAAGAGGGACACAGCTGCGATCACTAAGCCATGCCAGAGCTTCATGTCTCTGTTGAGAAAGGGGAAGGGTCAAAGTCAGCAGTTTCAGAGATGTTGATATAACTGCAAATCCTTCTCTGCACCCAGCCAGAGGCAGACATCTGTCCTTGCTGTGTGTCTCAGGGCCCATCCCTTTACCTCTCTGGATGGTACGACCTGGGAAGCCAGGAAGAGGGGGTGTGCATGCTTGGAAGCCAGCTGCACCCATCAGCCTGGATTGGAGCTGTGACTGGAAACATTGTCCCAGCCCTGCACCAGCTATTTTGGGGGCCCACTCACCCTGTCAGCATGATGAGATTCTTGCTGGGTAGCCTCAGGGTGAGAAAGTGGCTCAGACTCCTTCGGAGGCAGCAGAAGGAATTTAAGGAGGAACCAGCTAGTGCTGCAGGCAGGGTCCTTCCGGAGACCTGCAGGAGGCAAGGCAGCTGGTCAGGCACTCCTGGGCTTGAATTCTCTTCCTCAGGCAAGCTCAGCTGCTTGGATGCCATTTGCTTTCCTCTCCCAGATTTCAGGTTTTGAATCTGCAAACTAGGCAGTAATAAATTTAATACCTGACAGCCAGTGGGCTGTCAGTCGTTGGCACTGAGCCCCCAGCACACCTGCCATGCTACCTAATTCACACAGAATTGCTGTGGGTTTTATACAATCATCCCACTTTTACACGTGAGCAAAGTGAGGTTCAGAAAAATGAGCGGCATGTCTGAGGTCACTCAGCTGGCAAGCGGCAGGGTCTGGATTTGGGCTCTGATTCCCAGGGCTGCATTCTCAACCACTCGTCCCTACTCCGAGACCCTCCTGAGCTGGGAGCACAAAGGGGTCGTGCTTGAGTGCATTTTCTTTAAAGAGTCTAAATTTTACACACACACACACCACATAACTTTATCGGGCTTCATATAGCCAAGACTGAAAAGGCAGTTAGACGCTCACAAATATGGTAATTCTAAAAATCAGTTTATGTATTCCATCAACATGCTCTGCAAATGGAGTTAACTATTAGGCAAAAGCAGGAAAATGCCTTTTGAAATAGTATTTACTAGAGCAGCGGCAAGGGGCTGCAAGAGCACCCATCGTATTGCCGTGGGCGGTAAATATTAAAAAGCCTTTATATGGATTAAATAAAAACAAAAAATAAAGGTAAAAGAATAAATGGACAAACAAACAAAAAATAAAACCAAAAGCTTTTGTCTGCTACTTAAGTTTATTTTCCCCATCAGAGTTCCCAAGTGCTTAGGGCAGTGTGGGAAATCCTGGAGATTTTGTTTTCTTTTGTAGTTTTCACACTGCAGTTTCCTAGGATCAAAACTTGGACCAAGAGTCTAGAGAAGGAAGTGACGGGAGGGAGTGTGCAGGCTGCCATCACCGCCTCTCCGTGGCTGTGGCCTTCGGGCGGCTGCTGGGAGAATCTGGAGCAAAATGTAACGCCATCGTCCCCATACCCTTCACACAGCAACGAGCTGGTTCCCGGGGATAATTTTTCTTTGTGAGGTCAGAGTTGGGAGCATTGCATGCCCCAAGGTCTTAAGGTCCCTCATTCATACATAATGAATTCTAGACCCTTCTCCGAAAGACCCTAACTCTATCTACCCTTTGCTTTTCACCTTAAATGAAAAAAGCACACACTAGCCTTATCACTCACAAAGAGTTCTATTTAATTTGATTTATAGAGATCGATTTAGGGCCCAGAATTGGTTCCTCGTTTTGCATAGATTCAGCATATGCTATTGGGGGGATGTAAAGTGGGAATGTTCTGAGTGGGACAATTCCACGCTCCACCGCCGTCCACGACAGGCCCCTCTGCTGCTCCCTCCCAGTAGCCGGCACTGCAGGGGGAGAAGCATCACAGGGTCGCCCCGTTAGCATCAGGGCTTCTCGGGTTCTCTCCGTGGCGTTGGTCAGAAGGGGCCGTAGGGAGGCAGGTCAGTGGTGACTGACCCAAACGGCAGTCAAGAAAGGACTCCAGGAAATTAGCCACCTCCCCAGTGTCCACAGACCAATAGACAGAAAATCCAGCATCCCCAGATGATCAACAAACTCCAGAAAGAAAGCACAGTCAGATGTGACTTGAGCACAAAATAAAAATTGTAGAGCCAGAAAGCTGTTTATTCCACACATCCACATACACAAAATCAAGATGAAGCAAGAACGGAATTTTGTAGGGAAAAAAATAATCTCGAAGGACTCGATGCCTTAATTTAGCGAAGGGTATAGGTATAATTAAAATGTCCTGCTCCTGTCTAATTTTGGATAAGCCTTCCGAAAATAAATTCTGTTACAGATGCTGATTTCTCCAGCTCTCAGCTGGGGTTCTTCAATACCCCTGCTGGGACAGCTGCGAAAGGAAGAGTGGACCTTATGGCAGAGCTCCATTTCATCACAAAAGACACAAAAATCATGCGAAGGGGTTAGAAGTGAGGCCAGTGTGTCTGGGAAATCAGCAGCGTTTCATTTAGAAAGGATCTTTGGTGCTTCAGTATTGCTTAACTCACCGTTGAATGTCTCATCTGTCCTTAATAAAAAAATTATTCTCCCGCTTCCATCGAAGGGAACAACCGGTATGGAAGCCAGAACAGTGTTCTTAGGACACCACATTCAAGGCTTTTACATTTTTTAGGCCCCCCTTCCCTTTTACTCATTAAAAATCATGCAACTAAGAGATAGCTGTGATAGAAAATTTTTTAAAATACGAATAAATAAGACATTTTCCAAAATCCTATTTCTTAAACTTCAAGAAAATTGTCTATGCATTTTCATATACTCTATGTGTGTATGTAAATATGTATATATGCACATAAACAATCTTGTAAAAACACGGGATAGTACTGATTAGTAGCTTTTCCTCTTCACTGAATCTATCATAGACGGATTTCCAGATCAGAAAAACCTTCAGTAAACAGCCACAATCCGGGGTCCCACAAGCCAAATTTGGCACCTAGATGACTTTTGTTGGACGGTGGGCTTTAAAGATTTCACTTTGGACGCCCTAGGATGGGACATTTAGCTTCAGTTCCTAACAACCCTGAAGGCATTTGATTTTGCCACCCCGAGTTTTATTGCATCCTTTTAAATGACCACTGTTCCACTTTATCAGAGTTTCCCAGTACTACCTGACATTTAGTGCCAGACAATTTCTTGTTACCTAGAACCATTTTGCACATGGTAGGACATTAACATCCCACATTGGTGGGATAACAAACAAAATGACCAAAAATGACCCCACACATTTCCCAATGGCCCCTGAGGCAGTTTGCCTACACTTGAGAACCACTGCACTAAATAAATGTTTCATTATTTTAAAACCAATATCCTATTTTGACTCTTTATTCACACTACATTGCCTACACTTCCGTCATTTTAATATAGTGTGAGCAACATATCGGCCAAATGACACACAGCAACCCATGTCACCCGAAAGCATGTGACACAGCACATCGCATAGAAGTTCAAACTCTGGACTCGGAAGTCAAACAGCCCTAATTATGGGTCCCAGTTCTGTTTCCTTCTGGCTATGAATTATTTAACTTCTTAGTACTCAGTTTCTGTTTCTGTAAAATGGGGATATGATAGTACCTTGTGTGGGCTCAGTGAGTGAGGGCTGCTTGAAAAGACCTGTCTGCAATGCCAGGCCCATGAGAAGCACTCAACAGTTACTAGTCATTTATTATTCGACCCTAAAGGACTCTGCCAAGATGGTGACTGGAGTAGAGCTATTAAAAACTGGGTTAATGGCGGGCGGCGGTGGCTCAGCGGGCAAGAGTGCTTGCCTGCCGTGCCGGAGGACCTCGGTTCGATTCCCGGCCCCAGCCCATGTAAAAAACAAACAAACAAACAAAATATAATAAAAACAAGAAAATGTTTAAAAATGTTTCCCTTTCTTCCTCCCTTCCTTCCTTCTCTGTCTTTCCTTCCTTTCCTCCCTCTCTCTTTAAAAAAAAAAAAAAAAAACAAAAAAAAACTGGTTAATCTATTTTAGGAAACTTAGGCATTCATTTTGAGTATAGTTTGGAGATAAGATCCAGGACAGGATGAGGTATGGAAATTATGACAGATGTCATTATTTAAGTGGCTAATGTCCCCTAACTGCAATAAGCAGTTTGTTCCTTGGGGTCTAATTGCAGGTTGCTGATCAGCCAGTCTGCAAAAACATCTGCTCATTTACACACGCACACACACACACACACACACACACACACACGCAATCTGGAAATGAGCAGTTAAATGTAATTATATTTTGAAAAGAATGTCTGGCCCATGTAAGATTTTTGATCCACCTTGTTCCACTATCTAGACAGGGACAGTCCTGCCCCTTCCACGGGACTGAATTTTGACACGCTGACCCACACCGATGCAAATGCCTTGCCCAGGGCCTCAAAACCACACTCGATCAGAGTGCTGAGCATTTTTTTGCGTTTGCTTCTGAGCTGGCTAGAAATCCTGGGAGCTGTATTTAGGGCTGGATTCCATTTTATTGTTCCCCTCTTTCACTGATACAGGAGCCGTCTCATACCTTTCTAATCGGTGCAGCAAAGCGTCAGAGGTGAAACAATAAAGACACCCCGTTTTTCCTGCCTGACATTGTTTTCTTTGGATAGAGTCATTCTAGGAGGAGAGGTTTAAAACAAGATCACAACAGAAGATGATTTATCTGAAAATCATCACATAAATTGAAGTATTAGCAATTAATATTGTCAAAACTAAGGCGCTTTAAAGTTCTAGTCTTCATTAATTTATTACTTTTGAAATTACTTTTGAGCTATAATTCAGCTGAATGGTGTTTATGGAAACAGAACGAGACAGGGTGGCAGCAACCTTGCTTCCCCTCCAGCTCTATCACTTGCTACCTGGGTGGTCTTGGAGAGGTAGAAGTCCAGGTAAAGTTGGGCACCTGGCAAAGTACTCCTACATCTCTTTCTAGACCTAAGCATTTTGTTTTTAAAAGGCTGGAGTGAGAGAAGAAGAAAAGGATGCAAAGTTAGGTGAACATGGAATTTGTTTTAAAAGGAAAAAAACCTTTATTTCTACTTTAGAGGATCACCCAGCCCCCTCCACATTACTTGACTTTTTGCCCTTAATTTTATAGGCAGTTAACAACAGAATGGTTTTGAATAATCAAGAAAAGGAGGAAACACAAGGGAATCAAATTAGTAATGATGACGAGACTATAACCACAGAAATAGAGGAGATAAAAAATTGTGAGACTACTAAGATTTTTTTGATGAACGCTCAACAAAATGGATGGTCTTGTAGGAAAAAAAATAGCAAAATTGATGCCATAAGACAGAAAGTTTAACAGATATAAATCAAACAAAAGCGACCAGAAAGAAATTTGGGAAGCAGGGTAGTATCTAGGAGCTCCCAGTCCAGTCCACTCCCTGAACTTTGTCCAGTAATATAACCTCTCACCGCCTCAGTTTTCTTATCTGTACGATGGGAACAATATGCCTAATATAAGATGAATATAAGTAATACCTACTTATGATGAAATAAGATGAGGTATGTGAAATAATTGTAGCATTTATTAGATAGTAGTAAACATCCAGTAAATGCCAAAGTCTTATTTAGACTTTGAGGTCATTATCAGAGTTATCTCCTCAAAAGCTGCATCCAGATGGTTTTATCAATAAGTTCTTTCAAACTTTTAAGGAATCCATAATTTTTGTGTTTATATAAACTGATTCAGGGCGTAAAAAAAGTAATAAATTCTCCTGATACTAAGAAAGATGATGCAGGGAAAGAAAACCAGGCTCCTGTTACTTATGAATACAGAAGTAAATGCATGATATCAAGAAGTTGCCCCAGGGATGTTCAATAAAGCAATTGTTACAATAATGGAATCATTATTGCATTTACATTTACCATATACTTTAATCTTCTGGCTCTACAAGAATAGAATTATCACCATCTCAAAGATGAGGAAACTAAGGTTGGAGCTGTAGAGCAATTTGCCCTGGTCCCCTAGCTGGAAAATTCAAGTTTCAAACTCAAGCCCATCAGACTCAAAAGCCTGACTCTCATCATTATGGGGAACTGCCCTTTTTATATTATAAACATGACTCTGATAAAGATTATATTTAAAAGGCGATAATCTCAGTAAAGTGCCAAAAAGTATTTGATAAAATTGAATACCCAGTTCTAATTTTTTGAAAGTTTGAAATTAAGATATGAAGATTGTTTCTTAATGTAACAATGAATATCTATTCTTTATCAATAATTAGAACCTTACCAATTATAAAATATTTTAGCAGTTATTTGAAAAAGATAAGTATGCCTACTGTCACTATTTCAAAAATTACTCCCAGAAGTTTCAACTTATGTGATAATAATTATGAGGACATTGAATGTTTATTGACCATGTCGTAGGTGGCAAAGATTTTTGCATGTATTAATTCATCCAATTCTCACAGCCACCCTAGAAGGTGGGTACTATTATTATTTCCATTTCACAGAGGACAAAACTAAGACACAGAAAGGGTAAATAACTTGTTCAAGATAATGAGAAGAGTTATCTGGGCTTTGTGCCCTAATAAGCTGGTGCTGCAGCTTGAGCTATTAATTACTGCACTTAGGAGAAATGAAAGTACAGTGTTTGGAGAGAAGTCAAATTCATCCTTACTTGCAAAATATGTGATTTGAATATCTGGAAATTTCTAAAGAATCAACTGTATGTATATACCACAGTTTGTTTAGCCACTCGTCTGTTGGTGGACATTTTGGCTGTCTCCATCTCTTTGCAATTGTAAATAATGCTGCTATAAACATTGGTGTGCAAATGTCCGTTTGTGTCTTTGCCCTTAAGTCCTCTGAGTAGATACCTAGCAATGGTATTGCTGGGTCATATGGCAATTCTATATTCAGTTTTTTGAGGAACCGCCAAACTGTGATATATACATACGATGGAATATTATGCAGCTTTAAGACAAAATAAACTTATGAAGCATGTAATAACATGGATGGACCTAGAGAACATTATGCTGAGTGAGTCTAGCCAAAAACTAAAGGACAAATACTGTATGGTCCCACTGATGTGAACCGACATTCGAGAATAAACTTGGAATATGTCATTGGTAACAGAGACCAGCAGGAGTTAGAAATAGGGTAAGATAATGGGTAATTGGAGTTGAAGGGATACAGACTGTGCAACAGGACTAGATACAAAAACTCAAAAATGGACAGCACAATAATACCTAATTGTAATGTAATTATGTTAAAACACTGAATGAAGCTGCATCTGAGCTATAAAAAAAAAAAAAAAAAAAAAAAAAACCAAGGAAATGTCCACTCCTTTTTCTTTGGATCCCTTCAACTTCCAACTTCTGGCTTCCTTTCCTCCAGGAGGCTTTTACTTTATAAAGCACCAGTAGTAGGATCAAAGCCCAACGTCCTTCAGCTGGACCACACCTTAACTAAAAACAAGTTTTCAACAGGTGTTATTGAAGATGGACTCACAGTTTCACAGGAATGGATTAAGTTTAAAAACATGTTTTTTCTGGGGTACACCTAATATAAATCTATTGCCCAAAACCTATATTCTTTTCTCCAGTTTTACTCTTATTCTGATTGCCCCACTAGACTTAAAATCACACAGAAAGAAATTAAAAATAGCTAATATTAAGTAACTGCTCACTTTGTGACCTGCCCTGGGCTAGCTCGCACATGCATTATTCATTTAAGTCCATTTACTTAGAGACCATTATTATTCCCGCCAAGGAAATAGAGGCTCCCTAAGTTAGCTAACCAAGCCCAGACAAGAGAGTACGATGGTGCATGGGTGCAATCACATTCTCCCTGGTTAAAATGCCTTTAGTAATAAGCTCCAAAGTAAGTTTCTTTCAATGCTTTCAGTAG
Organism: Tamandua tetradactyla; assembly: GCF_023851605.1. Lineage (NCBI taxonomy): Eukaryota > Metazoa > Chordata > Mammalia > Pilosa > Myrmecophagidae > Tamandua > Tamandua tetradactyla. The sequence goes on along the minus strand of NC_135330.1, from coordinate 63,795,668 downwards.
AAGTTAGGGACCCATCGGATGGGGGATTTGGGGAGGAAAATATTAAAAAAAAAAAAAAAAAAAAAGAATCAACTGACAACTAGTGAAGTAATGAGACTGCTCAGTAAAGTCCTGTAGACATGATAAATATCCTAAAATTACCAGCTACTCTTTCTATTATACCAACAATAACCTGTTAGAAAATACAATGGGAAAAAGGAATACCGTGAAACTTAACCACAAAAATAGAAATATCTAAGAACCTGAACTATAACTTTTTAAAAGCTTTTTAAATTGTATAATATAACATATATACAAAGCAAAGAAAGAAAAAAGCTATAGTTTTCAAAGCACTCTTCAGCAAGTAGTTACAGGACAGATCTGAGTTTGTCATGGGCTGCCATACCACACTCTCAGATTTTTCCTTCTACCTGCTCCAGGAGATTGGAGGTTAGAAGGAATAAGTATATTTTCTTAATCATCAAGTCAACTTTGCTTTTTTTTTTTGTGGAAAATAACATATATACAAAAAAAGCATAAATTTGAAGCACAGCACAACACTTAATTGTAGAACAGATTTCAGAGTTTGTTATGGGTTATAATTCCACAAGGTTTTTACTTCTAGCTGCTCTAAGATACTGGAGACTAAAAGAAATATCAATTTAAGGATTCAGCAATCATATTTGTTTGTTAAATCCTACCTTCTCTGTGTAACTCCACCATCACCTTTGATCATTCTATCCCACTTTTTAGGAGTATTTGGGTTATGGCCTCCTCTAACTTTTTCATCTGAAGTGTAACTTTTTGAGGAAAATAGCAGAAATTTCAAAGCAAAGTAAAAGACAGGCGACAGAAAGAGATATGATGCTTCAGATGAGGAAACTAGAATACGAAAAAACCCTTGAAATTAATTTATTGGTTCAGTACAATTTCAATCAAAATCACAGTTAAGGAATTTTCGTAACAAGCTTATTCTAAAATACCGGATTAAAAAAAACAATAGCAATCAGAAGAGATGAAATGTTTGAAAAGGCAATGTGACAAGGTGGGTTCCTGACATGCCACTTTTTGAGAGTAGTGTAAACTTGAAAAAAATCTGCTGGTCTGTAGAATAAATATATAAAAAGTGGTACACAAAGCAACAAGAGAAAAGGAAAAGGTTATTTAACAAATGATGCACACAGGACAATGGGTTGGTTAGCTATTTAGAAGGAAAAAGAAGAGAACTTAGATCCAGGCTCTACTGATAATAAAACAAGTTACAAAGGGATTAAGGAGGTAAATATTTTTGAATTAAAATTAAAAAGAAATATAATTGGGATATTTACATATTTAATAATATTTATTAAATCCCCAAGTGAGAGAAAACATTCTCAGTTTAAAAGCAAAGGAAGAAAATGCAAAATAGCACATGAGAAAGTAGATAAAGTTGGTTAAAAAATCCTAAAACTACATATATTAAAATAAACAAAATTTAAAGGCAAAAAACCTCTGTAATGGGTATGTACATCACAATTTTAAAAGATTTATTTATTTTTATATAAATTAAGAAAAACCCTAGGACCCCAAATGCTGAATGGGTAAAGGACGTGAAACAGACAAGTTGTAAATAATCCAAAATGGGGTCAAAGCTATTATTGCAAAGGAGCTCGCTACCATGTTGACTATAAAAGTAAAAAAATGGAAAACGATCTAAGTAAAAAACAATAATTAAATAAATTAGAGTTAAGGCATAGAATGGAGTATTATGCAATCATTTAAAACTATGTTTAGAAACAATCTAGGGAGAGGATTCTGTTCTGTGAAAAAGTCAAATGGAGTTATATTTAGCTACATATAATTGAATGACAATTCTAAAAATTAAGCATAAAAAAATAAAAACTTATGAAAAGAAAAAAACTGGGTCATTAATTTTTTTTCTCTGTCATATTATTTTAGTAATCACTCACCCAATTCAGCTGATTCGGTGTACCAAATCCAGAATAGTTCATTGCCAATAATTTTGTATATCAAATATGAAGTTATTCATAAATATGCATTTAAGCAAAATAAATTGATGTTATTTAAAATGTACTTTGTTAAAAATTTTGGGGTTGGGAGAATAGACAGTAATACACCTAAATGGTATTGGGTGTTGGGATTCTGGATTATATTTTATTTAATTCTTTATATTTTCTGTTATTTTCTATGTTTTCTGCAATTAAACATTGTTTTTTCAATAAGGAAAAAATACTTTAAGAGTATTGAAACAAACTCAGAAATTCTGAGTGGCCTATGTTAGCGTGATAACATATTAGATAGATAAGGAAAGATGAAGTCATTTGGATAATTGTCTGCATAATTATATCTCAGTGACTGAACATTTGATATCATGTTAATGAAACATGGAGATGATGGGCTAAAAGTCTACACTTCAATCAATCAAATATTTATTGAGTGGGCTGTGTGCATGATCCTGAGTTAAAACTCCAAAGGGCATGAAGAAGGGGTGATTGCCATCTGAGAAGCTCATGCTATATTTGGGAAATCAAGACATTAATATGTGAAAATTTGAAAAGGAGAAGAGTCATCACAGGCGAAGCATGATGAATTGCCAGAAAAAGTGGGATCAATAACATGTAATATTTTGAAGGAAGAAGAGATCCCACACAATACAATATTCAGGGAGGAGTCTCTGAGCAGGAATTATTTGAGGAACAGGCAATGGATGAACTGAGGGGAAAACAATGTAGCTAAAGGTGCCTGCCAAGCCTGGCTGTAAAGGAGGGATTTAGTGGAACTGAGACCTTCATCCAAAGTTTGATATAGATTTGACCACATGTGAATAAGATAAGGTGTGAGAAAGCAGAATACACTGCAAAGCCACTACACAAGTAAATGTAGGAAAACGGTGAAAATAGTGGCCAGACAGACTGGGGTTGAATTTCAGCTCTGGTCTTCCCAGTGTTGAACTGCTTTACCTTTCAAGCCTGAGTGCTTTATCAGCAAAATGGGGGTGATACCTGTTTTCTTTTTCTTTCTCTCTCCCTCTTTCTGTTTTCCGTTCTTTCTTCTCAAACATGTTTAGTGCTTACCATGTGCTAGCATCGTGCAAAACATTTTACGTAAATTATTTAATCCTCAGAATAACAACCTTTGAAGTACATACTCTTCCTTCTAATTTTACAGATGAGGAAACTGGATTCTTACAGCCTGTTGGAGGGGACAGATGTCAAACCCAGGCTGTATGGTATCAGAGCTTTCACTGCACTGCACAGAGTATATTTTTTCTTCTTTTCTTTTTTTGCACAGAATATTTGCCGTGTATAAGAGAGTGCCTGGCATGCAATAGGGGCCCAATAGGAGAGATCCTCAGACCAGAAAAGCATATTCAAACCTACATTGGCTTAACTGTATAAATGCACCCATTTCTACAGAGCCCTCTAAGGAAACTGGGCTCTCTCACAGTTTTCAAACGGGAGGTATAAGCAACTCAGTGAACAAGACTATGTGGTCCTAGTAAGTCCCTGGTCCATAGAGTTCCCATTGCTATGACTGTCAATGTGTCCATTAACCAGGGGACAGAGAAGGTCAAGCTATCTGGCCTAAGAAGAGAGGCATGGGGTCTGCCAAACACCAAGAGGAGGGAAAGGACAGAGGGTCAGGCCATCACCTTTGTCCTGGGTTTCAGGTCAGTCTTCTCTGGATTTCTTATAGCTCTGGTCACCTGGCAGAGGCCTCACCCCAAGGGTTAGGACACACCGGGAATATGAAATGTGGACCTAGGTCTTTCTAGCTCAGCCAGTTTGTGAAGTCACTCTCCTTGGGCAATTCACTTCCTCTCTCTCTGAACCTTATTTTTCCTGTTTATAACATGAGGGGAACAGGCTAAGTAGAGAGCATTATTTTAGAATTCTGTGAGTCTTAAATGGGCCTAAAGGGCAAGTCTCTAATAATCAGAAACAGCAACTTCGAGCCTCAACCAGCAAGCCACATCTCTAGTCACTTATCTCTAGGTGCAAACATGGCCAATTTTTTTTAGGAGGAAAGCAATTCATCCTAAGTTTTAATCAATAATTTTGGGGGAAGCATTTTTGCAAGAAATTACTATTGACGAATGCAAATTGAATGAATTTAAACGTAACTCAGTTCCAATATAAAAAAAGGGCAAAGAACTGTGAGCAACTTATGCAGTAGTATCATGGATTCATTTTGCTTATTCCCACAAAGCTCCAGGTAATTAGAAGGGGCCAAATTATTCTTCCACTTCATAGATTGGCAAAGAAAATTTCAGAAAACTACGGCCCTCCCACAGAACGTGCTCAGTGTGTGGGCACCTCGGTAGCTGGGACCAGGTCTTGTCCGCATTCCTAGCATGACATCTGCAGACGATGTGTGGGGAAAATACTTTGTAACACTGTGCACATTGCAGTTAAATTAATGTGCACACAGTTGACACTGTTTAACCTTGGAGGGCCCCCGAACCTCAGTTTCCTTCTACTGAATGGAAGTTGAACGGCTCCCTCACAGAATACTTGTTAGGATTAAATGAAATTATTGAAAAACATGGTTTCTGCCTCATGGTCAAGACTCAGCGCCAGGGCTGGCCTCATGGACGCGAGACCTCTGCAATTGGTAGGGACCCCCGCTCAAAACGGCCCCATGATTGGTTTTTTATGCTCTGCTGTTACTTCTTGATGGTCTTAATAATTTTGAACAAGGGGCCCCGTGTTTTCACTTTGTGCTGGATTCCGCAAATTATCTAGCCAATCTGACTCAGAGCATTGCACTGAACAGAATTGCGAAAGCTCACACAGTAAGGTCAACATGCAGAAGACTTAAAGGACAGTTAGTCAACAGGTCTGGAGTAGCTAATCTACACTCTTGCATGTAGTACCTCCTGACAGCTCTCCCAGGCTGCCCAGAGACGATGGACACTGGTCTGAGGACGCTCTTCCATGCTTAAGTTCTCCAGGAGAATTTTCCTTTACTGGTTGACCTTGGTCAAGTTGCTAACACATTTGTGTCTCAGTTTCCTCAAAGAGAAGCTATTAGTGATACCTAGGTCTTTAGGGTTGCTTTGCAGATTAAATGAGCTGTTAGAATATTTCCTGGCACATAGTAAACTTTACATAAGGGTCGACTATTACTGTTTGATGTTGTTGTTGGCTTTTCCTTGCCCAGATGTCTGCAGATGCATTTTCTGACTCCCATACAGAAACTTTTAAAACTCCCAGGTTGATCCCTTTCCCTCCACACACCAGTCCTTTGCAGCTCAGAAGGACACTCAAGGAAAACACTCCTCAGAGGAGATTCTCTGGCATCTGGTTTCCAGTTGACTTTAATTAATGCTAGCTACTTTTGATGGAGCATTGTGCCAGGCTTTAAATGGATATTGTCTCCAGTTCTCCTCGCAACCCTGGAAGGTGGGCGTTTTTATATCCATTTAACAGATGAGAAAGGTGAGGCTCACAAAAGTTGGCAGCTGGGAGTGGCAGAGTGGGCATCTGAAACCAGTTCCACTGAATCTAAACCCATGCACCTCTGAGCCAAGAATTACGCTGTTGCCACTGCCACAGGCAGATCTCAAGTCTCAGGAATGAGAGACTAATATCCATAAAGTCAAAACTGCTGAATCTTGGGCTCACTCTAAGCCATTTGCAATCCCATAACTGGAGATTCCTCTGTGAAACTTATATGCATAGAAATACACAAACAAGCACACAGTCCTCAAACTAATTTAAAATTCTCCCTACCCAGATAGTACTTACCCCCGGACCGTGAGCAAAGTCTGAGCCACCTTGTGTTTCAGTAGTTCTTGATGGGAACATGTCCCTCCATCACTTCCCCCCAGCCCCACCCGGAACCTTCTCTGTCATTGGAGGTCATCACAAATGCTTCATCATTTCCAATAGGGTGGAGATACTGCTGCTCGGAGGATAGCGATCTAGCAGAGTGAGGTGATGATAACACTTCTTATCTCTTTCAGCCGCCTCTGCCGTGCTCCCCAGTGCAGTGTGTGGAGACGGAGGAGGTTGGGAGCCTCTTTCTCCATGTGCACAACATTTAAATACCACTAATGCACACGCAGCCTGGGAGAGTGGAAAGAGCACTGGAAGGGGAGTCAAGAGGCCTGGATTCAAGTCCCAGCTCTGACACCAACTTGCTGCATGAGTTCAGGCAAATTGATTCCTTACCATGAGCCTCCTATTCTTTCTCTACCAAATGAAAAAGCCGACCTCTATATATTAGCAAAGGTGCCATCTGATTTGGCTTGTCTTTGAATCTATGTATGATGTGCCATAGAACGAAGAGACTGTGTCTGGAAATAGGACAACTAATGGGGATAATTTTTGGAGGACAATTCTTTGCCATTAAATATCGAAGGAGGCCAACCTAAAACAGCTGTTAAGGCTTGTTTGATAGTGCCAGGAACACAAGGAAGGCGGATTTCAGGTTCTCTGGGCTCTCAGGCTGAAATTCCAGATCGAAACTTGGTGGTGAAGACTAGAGGAGGATAAAATAATCCACTTATAAAATAGACAAAGAAAGAGGAACTGTCTGGGGCGCTCTCTGTAACTTTGCCCCTGCTTCAGACAAGTTGAACGGTGGTTTCAGAATCAGATATATTCAGGTTTGAATCTTGACTCCACCATTTGGTAGCTGAGTGACTTGGGAAAAGTTATTTAATTTCTCTGATCCTCAGATTTTTCATTTGTAAAATTGGGGTAATAATAAATACCGAATTTTTAGAAATCCCATAAGGTTATTCAAGGTTAAATAATATAAATAAATGGCAAAACACTTAACAGTGTGCCCTTTCTGCGGTAAGCAACATACGATAGCTGTTAACATTTCTACTCTTTCAATGCAAGTCAGAAAGCTGCCCCTTTGGCAGAATCCTGCTCAATGTTTAACATCCCAGATCCAGGCGTGCAGCATCAGCTCTCTGTAGAATTGCATCTGTGGCTGCAGTTTTCTTCCCTTGGTATAGCTTATGTTAAGAACCTGTAACCTCTTCCTCACTCAAGACTTTAGGACGGCACGGGCACACCCTCCAGGCTGCCCTGCCGGTGTCAATCTATACTTCTGACTGCTGCTGACAATTAGCCTAGGACAATTAAGCCAAGATTCTTGACTTGCTCTTCCTCTTACCCTTTTACATTAGTCCAGTGTAGATATGGAAGCAGCCAAGGCCTTGTAACATCCACTCCACTCTAGACTTCTGGACTTCTGTGTGGGCCGCTTTTGGACCAGAACCTTCCATGGGCTACGCCAAGGCTCACAGTATCGTGTAGTTGTTAAGGATGCTTGCACAATGATACTCTTTGGGTCCTCCAGGTGTCATTTGAGGGATCCTCATTTGTTGGAGACCAGGATGGGGCATCTTTATCATATGTCAGAGACAGTATATTTTTGTGTGCACACCAGGCCAGTGCTGCCATAACATTTGCCTTTTTGTAAATCTTATAAGGGGTGTCAGAGTTTAGTGGAAAGTCAACTAGACTTGATTTTCAGAGACCTGGAGAACTGAGGCATTTGATCTCTTATACGTAATTATAAAGAGCTTGATTAGATCATTTCTAGTGTCCCAGCTGCTCTAAAAGGCTATGATTTTGTGTATTATTTGTCATCCACATGTGTTTTAAATAGCAAAGTGAGAATTATTGAGGGTATATGTCTCATTCTTCTCTGTATTTCCAGTATCCAGCAATCTGCCTGCACCTAGTAGGTGTTCAACAAATCCTGTGACGTGGATAAATGGGTGGTGAATTAAAGGGCTCTATTACACATCCATGAGTATGGGACCATCTTTCACACATCCTAGCGACATGCAAACACTGGCAGAAGAGGATTTGCTCACAGAGGCACTTAGACTGGCCCAGCCGGGAGGCCACCGAGAATGGCTTTGCACTGGTGTCCTCACTTCTCCAGCTGCCAAGCCCCTTGTAACATGACCCTGTCTCTGGTTTGAGCTGACAAAGATGGGAGGGGAGATCAGAAAAGAGATAAGTAAAAGTTGTACCATCAGCAGGAAGCTACTTTTGATATTTATCACCTGGTGGAGCAAAGGGTGTCTGATGGAGGTTGATAAGTCACTTTCACCTCCCAGCACCTTTCAAGAAGCAACAGCTTCCTGTCCAAGCCCCTTTCCCTTCCACAGTGTCTCCAACATTTGTGGGACACAATGTCTCATGGAGAACACAGCTGGTCTCTGCAGGAGCATCTATTTCCTCTCTCCTTCTTTAATGGGAAAAAAAGGTGTGTCAACAGGATTCTGGGATTATTGAAAAGTGAAAATACAACCCTACCCACTCTTCAAATCACTCTAATATATTTCGCATAATATCTTGCATTTTTAAAAAGAGTTTTCCAAATTGTTTCCCATAACAAATGAGCTTTTAAAACCCACGATTCTGGTTATGTCACTCTCTACTTAAAACTCTCCCGTGGCTTCCTACCATACCTAGAAGGAAACTCAAGATCCTGGGCAAGGTCAGCCCAGGATGACCCCCAGCTACCTGAAAGCACCCGGCCCTTCAGCTTAACCCTTAAGCCAGGCTTCTCCCACCTCAAGGTTTTTGGATATGAGCATCCCTTTGCCCTCAAACAGTTTTCATGGTGGTTTTTTTTTTTTTTTTGATGTGAATGAAAGTTTTTATTTCTTCGCCATAATCCAATTCTAATCTTTTTGTCTTAATCAAATTGGAAAAATTTTATTTTTTAGCTGCATTAAGTTGACAAAAATGTTCTCCCAAATTACACTAAAACATTCCTCATGATTTATTTCCAATGCTCAGATGTTTAAGGAATAAAATAATTTTAATGGGTCTCTTTTAATTAGTTCCTTTAAATATACATTGCCCAAAACTGGTCTAGATCAATAAAGGTCCATCCTGTAGTCATCTATGCAAACTCTACCAAACTTTGCAAGTTCAGTATACTTGAGGTCTTCCCGAGTTTAATGTTATGGAAATACTGCTCATCATTTTCCACTGTGCCAAAGAGCCTGTGTTAAAATTCTTCCTCTGCTTGTTTGCTGTAGGACAGCTTGAGCTATTGTAACCGCTTGTTCTAGCCGGCAGAATGCAATATATCAGAAATGGAATGGCTTTTAAAAAGGGGAATTTAATAAGCTGCAAATTTACAGTTCTAGGCCATGGAAATGTCCCAATTAAAGCAAGTCTATAAAAATGTGCAAATTAAGGCACCAGCAAGAGGTTACCATCACTCAAGAAAGGCCGATGAAGTTCAGGGTTTCTGTCTCAACTGGAAAGGCATATGGTGAGCATAGCAACATCTGCTAGCTCCCCTAGGGACGTTCATCTCCAAAAGTCTCTGGCTGCATGGGCTCTCTCATCACTCGTGGATCTCATGCCCTCCTGTGGCTCTCTCTGAAATGCTTCCTCTTTTAAAGGAACCCAGTAAATTAATCAAGACCCACCCAGAATGGACAGAGTCACATCTCTCTCTAATCAAAGCTTAATACCCACAATTAAGCATGTCATATCTCTGCAGAGATAATCTAACCAAAAGATTCCAGCCTACATTATTGAATAGGGCTGGATCAGGAATAAAACATGGCTTCTCTAGGATACATAGTCCTTTCCAACCGGCACACTGCTCAATGGTTTCAGAAACAGTATGTTCCCCATGTACCTTATAGTCTCTTGTATGGATATTAACAGTGCTACTGGTTTTTCTTTTTTTACCAACGACTAGGTTGAAGTTATATTGTGCTAACTGTGCATTTATGATCTTCTTATTCAGTGTGCAGCCTGGATCCAGATCAATGTCTGCCATGAATTTAGCATCATGGAATTGTCACTGTACCTTTTGGGCATATTCATCACATGGGTCCATGTGGGTCCAAATGGAACTATCATTATCTGGTGAGGAGGGCAAAAGCCAGAGGGCCATTTGCCCCCAGAGTTTTCAGTGAAGATAGCAATCATTCTCTCTACTGACCCCAAGATGGCTCGATGAACAATCAACTGGCCTCTTCTTATCATCACCATCGTGGCTTACAAAAGTAAGATTAAATCTGTTGGGTAACTGAAAATCCAGCTGAATTGTTGCATAGTAGTGGTACTGACCAATTGCATCTTTCATTTGTATGTCCATCTTTGAACCATAGAAAGCGCCATCTCCAGGGTTTAACTCCCACTTTTCATTTAATTCATTCAGGCTGTTTTCAGGTTGTTTCTCAGCTTGATTCCATACTTCAATATCTCCAGGGAACTTTTCTGCATCGATAGAAAGTTTCAGCTAAAAAGAAAATCCATATAACTGTATTTTGTATGTAAAAAATCCAGACAGCCTTTTATTTCATCCTCAATCTGCTCATGACAGAAAATGTAAGTGCCTTCCTATTGGACTCTTCGTACTTGGTGAGTGCTCCTGACAGCTCGCTTTTATGACGCACCCCCAAATTGGCCACCTGCAGAGGCAACTCAACAGGATCTTGGCTGATGATCAAACATGAGACAGTGTCCTGGGCAGTTCATGGGTTTCAGTGGAAATAACTCCTTCTCTACCTCAGAGGAGAACATGTTCTCCAGTGACCCAAGGTCTCCCAGACCTGGCTATTGTAGATGTTTGGAGTGACCACTTCGTGGAATCCTCATTTCCTATATTCACTCCTGATAAATTCAATAAGTGTATTATACGTGTAGGCTCCCTTTGACAGGAAAAAGCAACTTCAGGGCTGAGTTCTTGGAAAAAATACAGTTCATGAGCTTCCTCGTTCTCAAACTTGGAGAGTTCAGTAAATTGAGTTTTTAACATCTATGCCCAGAAATCATCAAGAGATAATAATCCCTTACATATTTACAGTAATTTAGAGTTTACAGAATTTTCAGAGTATATTAGAAAGGAACACTATTTTAATTATCTATTATTTATTGATTTACATTATATATTCACTTACCATGTAATCATCCAGAGCGTATAACCAATAGTTCATAATATCATCATCTAGCTATGCATTTATCATCACAATCAACTTTTTGAGTGTGTGAAAATAACATATATGCACAAAAGCAGTAAATTTCAAAGCACATTGCAATAATTAGTTGTAGAATAGATTCCACAGTTTTGGTATGGATTACAATTCAGAAAAGAACAAGAATTCCTTTGGAATGAGGAAAATCCCTCCACACTCATCAGTTCTGTAAATTTGGACCTTTGTATGTTGAATGTGCTTTCCGCCTACTGGGGTAGCCTAATTTGCACATAAATTTCCTTCTGCTGTTTTGTGTCTGTTCTAACTCCCCATCAGGATCATTAGCTCCTTAAGGAAGTGAAAAATGGGAGGCCCCATGATTTAGTTGTTGGGCTCTTGTTTTAAACAGGACCCTATGATGCTTAAGGCAGATTTTATTTTATTTTTTTAAGTGTGTTAACTGTAATAGTGCTTCTCTCTAAAAATTGACGAAATAGTCCTGCTCAACTGATCCATGGAAAATATTTCCTTATAGCATAATCAATTATAAAATCATCAAGAGATAATAATCCCTTACAAATTAACAGTAATTTAGAATTTACAGAATATTTTCCTAGCACATCACCAGACAATACTATGTGTAAGTAGTCATTATTTCTATTTTATGGCTAAGAAAAACTGGATTTACAGAAATTAGCTCACTTGCAAAAAGTTGATCCTAATAAGTGAAGGGTTGTGACTGACAGCTGAAAGTACAGTGGGAGACCAAGGTCAGGGGCTGTGGGGGAGGGGGAGGGAGCTGTCTATCCTGGGAGCAGGCATTAAAAAGATGCATTGTCTGTAGGAAATTTAGAAACAATAATAGAACCAATAACAGTGGTCTGCTTTTTATTAGCATCATGCGACAACAGTTCTAAATGTCAGCGATAAAATACTCCTGCTAGGTGCTGAGAAGTCGCTTTCTCTATTCTTTAATAGAAATATTAAGAAAGCAACCATGTGAGTATATAATATTTATCAATTAAAAAAGAGAGAGAAAGAGAGCAAGTAAACAAAGCTCATTTCCAGACACACAAAGATTTCTCTCAGGACTTTGCAAAGCATTTTGATAGCTGGAGAATACACTTGCCCTAGCTGAGTTTAGCAATCTACTGTTTGCACTTAGTTCCCAGGGTATTCACCAGACCCCCTCAGTTCTGCTTACAGGAATAAGATGACAGATCAACATCAAGAACACCCTGTGGCCCAGTGAATCAGTGACTTCCTCCTCAAAAGACTGAAGTTTGAAAACAGTCATGAAGACTCAACACACAAGAGCTTACACGCCGATATCCAAAGCTAATCACTGACGCTGGAGCAATGAGACGTGCCTGAGACAACACAGGATGAGCCTTTTGCCCGTGCCTTCCTCGTGAAGACCCAACGTCATCGCTGGGCTGACGAGGATGAATCATGTGGACATGACTTGGTTTTGGTTTTTGACCCCAACCTCCTTTCTTTTACTTATAAAGCCCTAACCCACATCCCCATCTTGAACTGGTTCTGGGAAGATTCTGCCAGTCCCTCACAAAGCGCACTTGCAATAAATCACCTTCAAGCTGGGAGATGTTTCCCCCTTGCAGCGCCAGGTCAGGTGGGCCCTTGCGTGGAAAGTGCCGTCCTTACAGGAACAATTTCATGTTCCTTATCCCACTCTTGCTAAAACATAGACACATTTTCTCTGGGGTTGTTCAGAGCCTTGCAGAATTAGGCTTTCCCAGGAGAAATAAGGACCACCACACGCCCAAACATCTAGAAGCTCCTCAGCAGGCGGAACAGAATTTCCCGAGACTCTTCCCAAGAGCAGCAACCAATCATTCCTTCAGCGCCCATTCATTCCTTCAGCACAATGCACTGAGCGGCTCCTCGGCTAGTCATTCAGTGCAGGAGCGGTGGGGGCAGTGCGGGCAGGTGGAGATAGCAAGGTTGTGGACAACTTCTTTTTAGGATGAGATGGAGGAATTTATCCTAGTGTCCAAGACATGAGCATCCTCGGAGCTCATCATTCACTCACTGTGTTAGTTAGATTCAGTTGTCAACTTGGCCAGGTGAGCATACCTAGTTCTGTTGCTGTGGACACAAGCCAATGGTACGTGAACCTCATCTGTTGCTAATTACATCTGCAGTCAGCTAGGAGGCGTGTCTGCTGCAATGAGTGATGTTTGACTTAATTGGCTGGTGCTTAAATGAGAGAACGCAATGTAGCACAGCCAAGCAGCTCGGCATCCTCATCTCAGCACTTGCAGCTCAGCCCAGGCCTTTGGAGATGCAGAAAGAAGTCACCCTGGGGAAAGCTGTTGGAATCCAGGGGCCTGGAGAGAAGACCAGCAGAGACCATCCTGTGCCTTCCACGTAAGGAAAGAGCCTCAGTGGAAAGTTAGCTGCCTTTCCTCTGAAGAACCAACAAAATAAATCTCCTTTTATTAAAAGCCAATCCGTCTCTGGTGTGTTGCATTCCGGCAGCTAGCAAACTAGAACACTCACCCTTTGAGCTTTTGCTAGGAATATCCAGAATTCTTTTACCCAAAATGAGAAGTGCAATTACTTGCTCTAAAATCACAAAGGCTAATTCAGTATTGGAGAGTTCCAAGCTGCCAGGGTGGCCAGCTGTCTCTGTTTGCCTAGGACTGGGGGGTTTTCTGGGACGCGGGACAGTCCCTCAAAATCAGATTAGTTGGTCATCCTACTAGCTACCGAGGTTTTTAATCATTATTTAGTGCTCATTTTATTGTTTCTCGAGAATGACATTATTGACATTTGGGGCTGCATAATTCTTTGTTGCGGAGAGCTGTCCTGTGCATTGTAGGATATTTAGCAGCATTCTTGGTTGCCACCCACTAGATGCCAGTAGCACCCACCCCACTCCCCGTGACAACAATCAGAAAGGTCTCCAGATATTGCCAAAATTGCCAAATGTCCCATGGAAGGTGGAGACAAAATCACCCCAGTTGAGGTGCCTCTCTAAAGCGTTTGGGGCTACTGAACACAAATCAAGACTTGCAGGAGAGCTTCTTGGCTTCAGACTGGGTACAGCCACCCCATTTGTCATGAAAGTCTCATGTCTACTCTGTACCAGCCCTGGGTGGAAGCAGAGTTAGCCTGGTTGCAGGTGCTCTTTTAAACCCACTGTTCCCACATAATCTTATGAGGTCTATTTCTTGTCCTATGGGATGCTCCCTGGGGCAATAAAACGGAGATTGAAGGATACTGTATAGATATTTACAAAGAACATTACATATTGAAGGCTCTGAGAAGTCCTGCAATAAAGAAACCTGTTTAAATTTTGCAACCCAGACTTAACCTGAGGCCAACCTATCCTTTCAGATTTAAATACAGTTGGTTCAATCCCCCACACTGTAGGCTTTTTGGAAATTCTGGTACTCTCCCTGAGATTTCTGAAAGTTTCCAGAGTGCTTGTTTTCTCATGGTCACTTCTTCCTTTGAGTTCAGCTGCCTCTCCCTACTCCTGAATTTTTCAACCAGTTCACCTTGCACCTTTTACCACTTCCCTTTTGTTTCTGCTCTACGCTGACCGCAATGTGGGTTTCAGTCTCCTTTCCATGATATTCTCTCCTACCCTCACCCCTTTCCCCACCATATACCTACACAAGGCATTTGTGTGTTCAGCAGGCTCCACTGAGGTTTTGGTGGTGGGAGTCTTTTATGTCACCCTGGTTCATAACTCCCTAACTCACTGCTTTTCCAGTGCCCACCCCAATCCCTGACCCTCCTCCCCCCAGATTCACCTCACTTAATTGTATAAAACAACTTTGCTTTCCCCTCCTCATTTGGTCTTGGACCTGTTTTTACATTTTCAAAGTCTAGCAGGTGACGACATAATTTATCATCCAAAACTGGGACACTTCTGAGAATGAAAGGAGACCTAATAACAATTTCACTGGGCACAACAGATGTACCCCAGGAAAGTCCCGGGCAAATCAAGACATATGATCTCTCTGCATCTTTGCTAAAACAAAGGGCTTTTCACTCCTGGATTTGTCCTTTATCAACACAGAAAAGGTGGCAAAGGCTTGGAAATTTTAGAGTTTTCCTTTTCACCTCCTCCTACCCTCATCATTCCTTCTTAAGTTGAATGAAGCCTAAGTATACTTGTTTTCTTATTGATGGGAACCATGCCACCCTCCTCAGAAGACAGAAGTGACTGCTGTCAAGTTTGGTATTAAATGAAAGCTTCTTTTCCTCGACTACTCTTTGCTCATTCATCATGTGCCAAACTTAGCCTGCGATCATAAATCTCATTTAACATCTCCATCCCAGCACCTATGAACATGGCGCATAGCTGGAAGAACATACTTTGGGGAAACTTGTGGGTAGGAAGGACCATGCACAAGGCTACCTCAATCACCAGGATGTGATAGGATGAAGGTGGGGAGGAATCCAGGAGTTTGGTTCTGGAGTCCTGTGTAGATGAGAGTAGTGTCTGGGAGGCTAGCAGATGAGAGCAATATGGGTGTAGTTACAGCTGGAGGCAAAAGCCTCAAAGGACCAGAAGGCTTCGTACTGATGTTCCATGGAATATGCTGTGGGAAACTCTGCTCTAGACCACTGATTCCCAAACTCTGTCTGCTAATTTTAATGAGAATCTTCAGAAATCTCTGGAAACAACAAAGGGGCAGAACACATACATCCAAGGATCTTCTCCCTGAGCCCTTTCTACCCAGGACTGGGCTTGACCACTGAAGAGCCCAAAGATCCCCACTGCTGCCTATACCCCTTCTGGTGACCACACAATTCAACAAAGCAGGGAATGGAGCCTAGCAATCTACCATCACCCTCATCCCTTCGGCTAGGCCAGGCCAAGCTGAGGGAACTGATGAAGAAGCTTCGCAGCCCAAGCAAGGATATGAAATGGAGAGGCACTTTGGCAAGATTCTTGAGCCCTGCTGAGGCCTGGGCTCTCTGTTCTTGTATGGTCAGGCCCTGTCTGTCTCTGCCCTCACAACCTGTCCATTGAGCCTCGGTCCTTGATGGGAGGAGATGGAGGAAAGGGTGGGGTTGCTAGAGCAAAAACTGGAGGTGCTAAGACTTCTGACACCATTAGTCCTTGACTGACTTCCCCAAGCACTCATTTTTTTGGTCCGTCTTGGGAGCTGCACCCCGTCCTTTCCCGCTGCCTCCACCTCCTGCCACCCAGAAATTGACTTCAGCCTGGGTTTCCATCTCCTGTCTTGAGTTCTGTGTTAGCTGCCTCCAGAGAAACCCACAAGTCTTATTGGTTTTGAGAGTTTAATTGCTGGACATTAAAACATTTGGGGAATTACTACTTTCTCTGCTTCCACTCTTGCTTTCTACAGTCTATTCTTAACACAACAGCCAAAATGACCTTTTAAAAATGTTAAGTCAGATTGTGTACCAAATTTGCCAATGATTTCCAAGTTTCCTCCAGGTAGTAGCCAATAATCCATTGGCTTTACAAACACTCTGACTTTCCATTATCTCTTTGACCTCATCTTCCCATACCATCCCCCTCCCAACATTCTGCTTCAGACACATTTACCTCCCTGCCATTCTTAGAAGACGTTGGTCCCACTTCCATCTCAGTGCCTTTGCACTTGCTCTTCCCTCTACCTGAAATGCACCTCCCCCATGTATCTCCATTTCTCACTTTCTCACTTCCTTTATGGCAAACATCAGTGAGGCCTTCCCTGACTATCCAATAAAAATAGCAACCCATGGCCAACTAGCATTTCCCACCCCTCTTGACTAACTTTATTTTTAATCCATAGAATTTACCACCATCTGATATTCTATACATTTACGTGCTTAGCTATTCATTGCCTGTCTTCCTTTCCTAGAAGGTAAGTCCCATGAGGGCAGGGGTTTTATTGTTGGGTCCCATGAGGGCAGGGGTTTCATTGTTGGGTCCCATGAGGGCAGAGGTTTTATTGTTGGGTCCCATGAGGGCAGGGGTTTCATTGTTGGGTCCCATGAGGGCAGGGGTTTCATTGTTGGGTCCCATGAGGGCAGGGGTTTTATTGTTGGGTCCCATGAGGGCAGGGGTTTTATTGTTGGGTCCCATGAGGGCAGGGGTTTTATTGTTGGGTTCACGGCTGCATTCCCAGGGCCTAGAATATGGTAGTGTTCAACAAATATTTGAGAATAAAGGTGCAAAGGAGTGAATCAATTGCAACGTTCCAGACATCTTCCAAAATTCCCACTGGAGCTGCCCCTAGTTGGGGGTGACAGCTCCTTTCCCAGGTGCCCCCTCTCATTCCTATTCTTTGTGGGCACTCACTGGGTCTCACTTCCTCAGTAAGGAGCACTTCACATGTGCCTGCAGCCCTCGTATTCTTCCTGCCCCAACCCCTTGCTATAATTTCCAGCAGCTTTATGGGCAGAGATGGAAAGCAGTCAGCCAGTCACACGTCCACAGACATGAGCACGACTCATGGATTAATTCCTACAAGGGGTTCATTAGCAGGGCAGAACAGAAGAGACAAAAATCCTGAAGTTCAGTCAATAGCGCCCCCTGGGTACTTATAGGGGGAAGAACTAGGAAAGGCTCTTTGGCTGGCCAGTCTGTCTCAGGAATCCACCTCTGGACCGGGGGTAGTTTGCATGAGGAAGTGGCTTTGTTTCTCCTATGACACTTCTCTCCATCAGAACTGCACTTTTTTTGTGTGTGTGTACACTGTATGGTGGGGGTCACATTTCATTCTTTTTCCACATGAGTATCCCCTTATTGCAGCACCATTTGCTGAATTCTTATTTGGATGTTTTTTCATTTGTTTGTTCGCTTGTTTGTTTGAGAAGTGCATGGGCCAGGAATCAAACCCGGGCCTCCCACATGGCAGGCAAACCACCGAACTACCCTCGCACCCCCAGAACTGCACTTTTGATTCCAAGAAAATTAGAAGAAATACTCAGACATCTACTTCCATTAGAATATACTTTATAGATTTTTAAAACACATACACATATATCTAAAGCAATGTCATGGTAGGATCACAGCCAGGACGCAGGTCTGAGTCCCCACTCTGAAGTTTTCCCATCAGTGAAATACAATGGAGGCATATTCCACTTGATCTGGTGATGTCCTCCTTGGGCGATCAAAAGGGGGCATGTTGGCATAGACAGCAAAGTCATCTTCTTTCCAGGGGGCCAGGTTGATCACATTGGAGTATATGGCATTGGCTTGACAGGAAAACTCCTTTAGAGACAGAATCCCAGTTAGAGGCAGGTGGCTGGGAACAGGGCTTTCCAAAGACAAAACCGGGTACTACGCTGTCCCTCCAGGACAGCAAGTGGGAACGTTTGGGTCTTGCTCAGCAAGCCCTGGGTCTCTATCAATTTTCAAAAGCATTTCTTTCAGGGATGATCTCTACCTCATTCTCCCCACCTTCCACATGGGGTCTACCTAGGGATGAGCAAGAAATCCTAGCAGAGATGGTGGGGGATCTTCTAGGTTCAGTTATCTATGTCCTTACCGGCCATTTCTGGAGAAGCTTGGTCTGATGCCTCAGTTGTCTCTTAAACCGTCCTAGAGAAATCAGAAATTTCTAATTTCTAATTTAGAAATTAGTAAACTCGGAGTCAGACTGAGCTAGGGTAGAAACCATCTTTTCTTGGTTCATTGCTGGACCCAGGGCTCATGATCAACCCATTGGGTCTCTTAGACTGAGTTAAAGCCCAGGAAGACACAGAATGAATAAGTACTATGGTTTACATTAAAATTTTGTTTATTATTTAGAATATATTATTTGAATCAACATTTCTTTCAATCGATATGTATATGCAGATTGCTTGTGTGGTTTTTTTTGCATAAAAATTTCGTACTATAGGTAAATCTTGATGCTATGCAGAGTCCTTGGCAACTCTAGAGAACAGCTGTTCCCAGGCAGTATCCGACCCAAAGGGTTAGGCCTGAAAGTCCACCCATCTCCCCCCAAAAATATGCCCCAGAAGAAAGATACCCCACTCCAATGCCCAATTCCGGGCCTTCCATTTTCTTCAGCTCCAGTTGCAGGGTCTGCTCATTTCACTTACTTTCATGCTTCAATTTCTTCAGGGTCAGGGACAAGAGACCCACTAGGAGCAAGATGAGAGCCACACCACCAACAGAGCCAGAAATGGCTGTGGCTGCTGTGCCCCAGCTGAGGGGAACAAATGGGAGAAATGAGGGCAACCCAGCTGCCCTGGCTACTCTGGGTGGCTATCCACAAAACTGCCCTGGGGCCGCCCCACCTCTGTAGTCGCTCTGCCTCCCCCCCCCCCACTTCCACTTCCCCAGCTGTCAACCATTTCCTGCCTCCATTCTGAGCCTCCTGTGCCCTGGCCCCCATGGCCATGACCCCTCATCGCTCCCACAACCGGGCCAAGCAGACCTCTTCCCCAAGACCCTTCTACATCTTCCACCGGGCTAGCCCTTCTCTCACCCACCTGCTGAGTCCTGCAGACATCGTCCCTGGCTTCAGGGTGCTGATATACCCTGCAGAAAGAGAAAGAAAGGAAAAGGGAAGGAGATTTGAAAGTAATTCTTATATACACATGCAAATGAGCTTTACATGACGCCAGATGGTAGTATCAGCTACTATTTATTGAAGACATCACATGTTGAATACATTTATTATCTCACAAACGCTTCCTACAGATGCAATGAGGTAGGCGCTATGGTAAAGAAACCAACTCATAGAGATCAGACTTACTCAAATATGTAGAGCAAGTAAGTGACAGAGTTCAGACGTGAACCCATGTGTCTTTGATTTTAAATTGTGTGTTCATAACTATTACACTCTGCTGCCCCGTGTGACCTTTTCACCCTTGAGTTATCCTATTCTTACAGAGGGTTATGGGTTACTAGATATTACAGGATGTTCAGTAAAAGACAACCAGCATGTTTCAGGTGATGAGTACGGGGGTGTTGGAAGGGGGTCGAAAGATGTCAGGACACCAGCAAGCTGGGCTGGGTCCAGGAGGAGGTGACAGGTGTGAGAGGCTGTTCATGCTCTGGTGAGACAGGGAGAATATACATACTGTAAAAGAATTACTCCTGCCTCAAAGGATGGAGATACCAAGTTCATCCCCTTTCTAGTCATAGCCTGTCCCTGGATTCTCAGAGTTAGAAGGAATCTTCAAACAAATCTTGCCAAACTCTCCCATTGTACAGGTGAGGGACTTCAGCAGAAGAAACTTGCCCAAGTTAAGTGCTGGAGCCAGGAGTCGGGTCCAGGTTTTTACTCCAAACCCAAAGGTCTCTGCCTAAACTCATGCCCCTTCCTGTTTCTTCCCCCACAAAGTGGAACTGCATGATTCAGCTCCCATAACAGATAGTGCTTCTTGCCACATGTCTTGGAGAGCTGGCTACTCGGACTCTGAACACAAAGACCACTGCCAAAGTGCGGTGGAGGGAATGTACCAATCACTAGAACAATCTAATATCCAATGGAGATAAATAGCATCCATGGATGGAGAGCACCAAGAAGTACAGTCCCTTTGGGAAATGGGGTCCAGCACTTTCTCAGCTCACTTCCTCTCTGCACTTTTTCCCTGTCCCCCTTCTAAGTAAGATAGTTGACTTCACCAAGTTCTCTTTGACAGCTCCCACCCACCTACTGGAAAAAGGGTAGGGAGGGGACTTAGAAACCAGATCTTCCCAAAGCACCAACAGTGACTCTCCCAAGCTGAGGCACCAAGTCACAGGGCATGATGAGTGAGGGTGGGGTGTAGGGAGATGTGACCTCAATGTGAATCACTGAGAGGAGAGTCTGGGGTACAGGTTGTGGGGGGGTGGCTATGGCCAGGCACCTCTTTCCAGTGAGGAAGAGAAGAGACAGCATGAGGGTGTCTCAAAGGCCAGAAAGTCAAGTACATATCTTGGGGAGGCAGAGGAGGGTCGGGAGGGGTGGAAAAGATAAGCATGAAAGATAACGGCATGAAAGAGGCTGAGGATTTGAGATCAGTGACCTGGTTCTCCAGCTTTCAGTTGGTCTTACCTGAGCAGGGCAATTGGGTGGGGCTGTCCAGGGAGACATTGCTGACTCTGGAGTCTTGGAACCCACAGTTGGTCCAATTCATTTTATCCAGGGCGTCTATCCAGTGCGGTTCTGTCCCAGGTACTGAAGCTCCTAGAACAGATGCTCCCCTTTAACTGGAAGCAGAGTTTCACAGAGGTATTTAGCAGGAACTGGCAGACACAGGACACTAAGGTGCTGCCTCTGTCTTTTCCTCCATATCTTTCATTTCTCCACTGGGACCTGTCACACAGAGAATTTCAGCATTGGAGGGTAGGACTGCAAAGGGCGTTCAGATCATGTTCTGTCTAAATGAAGGCCTCTTCAGATAGGTCTTCCCCAAGCATATGCCCTGAAATTGACTCCCTAGTCTCTCTCTGTCACAATTAATCTGTTGGCAGTTGAGGTCACCTTGACCATGTATTTATTCACTTGATCACTTCCTGTCTCTTATCTCAAGAACGGGAGCTCCACAAAACTGGAACTTACTTAGTTTTGTCATTACTAAATCCCCAGTGCCTAAAACAGTGCCTTACATAAAAAAAAAAAAAGGTCCAATAAATAGCTATGGAATGAATGAATGAATGCCACAGTTTCTTCTAAAGTATCCTGAGCAGGATCACCCACTCCCTGTCACAATCTTGGAGAGCCTACACCACAGGGTTTTGAATCTCTTAGTTGATGGCAAATCTTTATCCTCTGAAGAAGGTGATTTGAAGCAGCCCAAAGTCATTCTGAACCAACCAAGTCGTGTGCAAAAATAGATGATGACTGAAATGAGTAAGGCCAATTTTGGGAAATGGGGAGTTCAACCTACTCAACACCTAGAACTGTGTCTTGGAGAAGCCTGGAGGAAGCCCTGCCTCAGTTGTGGGCGCCTGGAGGGAGAAGCAGGGTGTTCTAGTTTGCTAGCTACCGGAGTGCAATACACCAGAAACAGAATGGCTTTTAAAAAGGGGAATTTAATAAGTTGCTAGCTTATAGTTCTAAGGCCAAGAAAATGTCCCAAATAAAACAAGTTTACAGAAATGTCCAATCAAAGGCATCCATCCAGGGAAAGATACTTTGGTTCAAGAAGGCCGATGAAGTTCAGGGTCTCTCTCTCAAGTGAGAAGGCACATGGCGAACACAGTCAGGGCTTCTCTCTCAGCTGGAAGGGCACATGGCGAATACGGCATCATCTGCTAGCTTTCTCTCCTGGCTTCCTGCTTCATGAAGGTCCCCGGGAGGCGTTTTCCTTCTTCATCTCCAAAGGTCGCTGGCCCATGGACTCTCTGCTTCGTGGTGCTGCAGCATTCTCTGCTCTCTCCGGATCTCCTTCATTGTCCAAAATGCTTCCTCTTTTATAGGATTCCAGAAACTTCTCAAGACCCACCCAAATGGGTGGAGAAGCGCCTCCAGCTAATCCAGTTTAATAACCACTCTTGATAAAATCACATCTCCAGGGAGATGATCTGATTACAGTTTCAAACAACAGTACTGAATAGGGATTATTCTGCCTTTATGAAATGGGATTTAGGTTAAAACATGGCTTTTCTAGGGGACATGCATCCTTTCACACCTGCATATGCGGGAAGAGAGTGGAGAAAGATGCAGCTCCCTTTTGCCCACCCTGCCCAGCCTCCAGCCCTGCTTCGGGTCTGAGGTGAGGAGAGAAGCAGCTTAGGGAAAAATGAAGAGATGACCTGTCACCGTGTGTACCACCTCCTCCCAACCCTGTCCCATCTTCCCAAGAGATCTGTAGGAGCTGTTGGGGAATCATCGGCCTAACAAAGTGAAAGTCAGAACCAGGACATGGAAGCATGACCTGGTGAGTCACATAACCTGCCTGGACTGTTTCCCTCCTTGTGAAATGAAACAAGGATGAGAAGAGGAATAAGGAACATCTAGAAAAAGGATTAGTTCACAAATGCATCTTATTGTCCCCTTCACATGTCACCTTATGTATTATTTATTTATTCTAACAATAATACTATTGCTCAAGCTACATTAAGGAACCTTCTTGGAGCATTGCCCTTATAAAAGTTCATTTCATTATATTTATATGGTTAGAATTCAGAAGGTACAAAAGACTGGTCAGTGAAAATCTGCTCTTCTAGCCTTCCCTGGAGGCAACCAGTGTTACCAGTGCTTGCTGTGTGCCTCATGCAAACACACAAGCGCACATTATATAGTTTTCTTTTTTCCATAGCTGGCAGCACACTATATGTATATCATTCTGTCTCTTGCTTTTTCACTTAATATATCTTGGAATAAACGTATATAGAGAATGTTCTTTTTCTTTTTGTCAACTGAGAGTGTGGATTTATTTATGGATGCCCATAGTTTATTTAACTGACCTCCAAGAAATAGACATTTCTTCCAATTTTTGCTCTTCAAATTATGTTACAATTATTAAAATTGCATAAACATAATTTTGAACGCATGTGAATATATGTGTAGATGAAAGGGGATGGTCATGAAAGTAGATTTGCAATCCAAATTTTAAGACATCTTACTTTTAAAAAATCCAAAATGCACTGTTACCTAATTTGATGACCCAGATTATTAACCAGATTTCCCTCTGAATGGCCTCTAGCTATTTCCAAAAATCAAAATGCTCTTCAAAGAAAAAAGACTCGAGACCACTAAGGTCATTTGACAAAACTTCCAAGGGCTCTAAAAGCTGTCGTCCAGGAAAAATACAAACATCTTCAGTGGCAGCAGTATGGCTGTACTAAATGGAGCATTTCCCAGGTGACTGCTGTGGTTGGGAAAGGACTGATTGATCAGATGTTTTCAAGTAATTCACACAAGTCTGACCAAATCCTGACTACAGTCCACTTAAAACCTGGGTTTTAGGATGAGCAGGGAATGACCTCACCATCGAGAAACCAATGTTCTAAGGCAGCAGTTCTCAAACTGTGGTCCAGGGACCCCCTGGGGGGTTCCAGCAATCCTTTCAGAGGGTTGGTGAGGTCAAAACCATTTTCATAATACTAAGATGCCATTTGCCTTTTTTCTCTGTTTTCCACTAGTGTATAGAGGAGTTTTCTAGAGGCTATAGGGTGTGTGATACTGCGACAGACTGCAGAAAATAGGTGAAGCCAGCTCTCTTTTATTAAGCCAGATTATTAAAGATATTTGTGTGCCTCTTTTCTCCTTAATTTTTTCACATTTTTGGAAACAGTTATTTTTCATAAAAATATGTTATTTATGTTAAGGTGTGATGGTTTCATTACCATTTTAAACTAAACACATAAAATTTTTAAATTTCTTATTTTAATTTCTAACATGGGAAATATAGATAGGTATAATCCATATAAGCAAAAACTTTTTGGATTTCTTAATACTTTTTATTTTGTTTTTTGCATGGGCAGGCACCAGGAATCGAACCCGGGTCTCCAGCATGGCAGGCGAAAACTTTGCCTGCTGAGCCACCATCGCCCGCCAAAGATTTCTTAATACTTTTTAAAAGTGTAAAGGGATCCTGAAGCCAAAAAGTTTGAGAACCATTAACCTGATTCATGACAATGAGGACAGGAGAGGGCTGTCTCACCAAGGGTATGGTACGTGAAGGGGTACAAGCCAAAGGGTGGAGAAGAAACAGAGATCGGTGTTCTCAAACTGCAGTCCATGTCAAAGGGGACGGATAATCTTTTGGTAGGCAGTCCTTCTCCAGGGCCTCCCAGCTGGCTGGGTCACCTTCACTCTCTCCTACCCCAAATAAAATACTTCCTCCTTGTCTGCTAGTGCTGAAAAGTCCAATGCAAGTGTCTCATTCCCTCAGCTCTAAGGCAAATTCAACCCCAAGTAATATTAAGTATCTTTCAGGGTTACACAAATGAGTAAATAACATCATGGAAGGTAGATTAGAAGGCTGCACTCCAATATATTAAACAAGAGTGTGTGTCTGAAATGTTAAAATAAATTTAGTAGATTGAAATGCTAGTGATCAATGAAAGGGAGGGTAAGGGGTATAGTACGTATAAATTTTTTTCTGTTGTCTTTTTATTTCTTTTTCTGAATTGATGCAAATGTTCTAAGAAATGATCATGATGATGAATATGCAACTATGTGATGATATTGTGAATTACTGATTCTATACATAAAATGGAATGATCATATGTTAAGAATGTTTGTGTCTGTTTGTTGTTACATATATTTTTTTAATTTAAAAATTAATTTTAAAAAGAGTGTGAGTCTGTGGCAGGGGTGGAATGGATAGGTAGGAAAATGGGTATGGAGAATTAAGGAGGAAAAATATTAAAAAGATAGAACATACAGGCTGTGTATGAACCCATGATGGTAGAGTGCCACCAGTTTAGGGGTTTGAGCAACGCAGTTCTGGAGTATCTAAATTCAAATACCTAAAATCAAAGAAAAAAACCAATCCACCTCAATTTTTTTTTAATATATGGTGTTCTGGTTTGCTAGCTGCCAGAATGCAATATACCAGAAATGGAATGGCTTTTTAAAAGGGGAATTTAATAAGTTGCTAGTTTACAGTTCTAAAGCCGAGATAATGTCCCAATTAAAACAAGTCTATAGAAATGTCCAATCAAAGGCATCCAGGGAGGGCGGGCCGCGGTGGCTCAGCGGGCAAAGTGCTTGCCTGCTATGCCGGAGGACCTCGGTTCGATTCCCGGCCCCAGCCCATGTAACAAAAACGGAGAAACAGAATACAAGAAAATGTTTAAAAATGTTTCCCTTTCTTCCTTCCTTCCTTCCTTCTATCCTTCCTTCCTTCTCTCTGTCTTTCCTTTAAAAAAAAAAAAAAAAAAAAAAAAGGCATCCAGGGAAAGATACCTTGGTTCAAGAAGGCCGATGAAGTTCAGGGTTTCTCTCTCAAGTGGAAGGGCACATGGCGAACACGGAGTCATCTGCTAGCTTCTCCTGGCTTCCTGTTTCATGAAGCTTCCTGGGAGGCATTTTCCTTCTTCATCTCCAAAGGTCACTGGCTGGTAAACTCTGCTTCTTGTGGCTATGTTGTTCTCTGCTCTCTCTCAATCTCCTTCATTCTCCAAAATGTTTCCTCTTTTATAGGACTCCAGAAACTTATCAAAATCCACCCGAATGGGCAGAGACACGCCTCCACCTAATTCAGTTTAACAACCAGTCTTGATTGAGTCATATCTCCAGGGAGGTGATCTAACTGCAGTTTCAAACATACAGGATTGAATAGGGATTAGAAGAAACAGCTGTCTTTACAAAATGGGATTAGGATCAAAGCATGGCTTTTCTAGGGTATATACATCCTTTCAAATCAGCACATATGGTATGTCTCCAGTAGTGTGAGGCAGACTGTGGGGGAGAGAGGACCTAGACATGGGCCTTGAGCTCAGAGAGTGTTGTCCTCCTTCCCCCACCTCCACCCCAGTCTATCAGGGAAAATATCCACCTGACCCCAGCAGGTGTTTCATCAGTGCCAAAATAATGTACAAACAAAGGGCTATTGGATCCGAAAGGAAGGGTGGGTCATATCTAACTTGGATGGTCCAGGAAGGCTGCATGGAGGAGGAAGTAATTGTGCCATTCCTTGATGCCTGGGTAGGCATCTGGGTAGGCATCTTATAGACTATGTTAAGGACACGGATATACCAGGTGGGAGAGGTATGAGCAAAGGCATAGAACTTGGAGTGTGCAGTCAGTTTTTCCTTAGTGTGAATAAACATCTGAAATCATTGATGAGAGAAGAATCACTGAGCACCCGAGGGTAAAGAGAAGGCTGTTCCTTAGGAAGAAAGAAGAAAGGAAGGGCAGACAAGGCATGAATTAGATTTCCAGTACCTCTCATGCTCCGAGATCATATCTGATTCAACTATCTCCCAATGTCAAAGGAGTACCTGGACACTGGGGACCCAGCAGGTCCCCAGTAAGTGCCAGATGAATGAAGAAAGATTAGACACACATCTTTGGTCATGGCTGCCCCAAGTGTGCTGCTGTAATCAAGCAGGGCCATCAGGAACAGAGGGGAGGGGGTCGCTCACCCTAACTTCCTCCTGGTTTCCTCTGAAGTAAATATTCTCGCCATTTCTAGGACTTTAAATGGTTTTTGGTTGCTTTTGCAAAATTCCATTTCTCAAAATAGAAATCCTGTGCCCTCTTGAGGTTTGCTACTGAGCCATTTATTGGCTGGGTGTTGCTTTAAAGAGCACCTCAGGTTTTTAGTTTGCACAGTGACTTATGTGCAAACCTCAAGCAATTGCCTTAACATTTGACTTCCTAAGAAAATCCCAGTGTCAGCCTCTTGGGCTCCTACAGAAGGTCACCAGGGAGCATGTCACACTCGCAACTGCCAGTGGTGATGCAACAGGACGGAATCTAAATTCACGAAAATTTCCATCCTTTACTAGCTCTGCACTTAGCCTTTATTTTATTTAGAAACATAACTTCTTTTAAAGAAAAAAGGCTTGATTTTATCAAATGCACACCTCTTTTGTATCTTATTTAAAACTACTCAGAACTGGATGCACCTCCTAGGGCCTCCAGAGAGTTGGTATAAAGGATTAGGCATACTTATCCCTATTTGCAGATGAGGTTGTTTTAGTTTCCTCATTGTTCAAGTAAATGCCATGCAGTGGGTTGGCCTAAACGATGAGAATTTATTGGCTTCTGGTTTTGAGGCTAGGAGAGGTCCAAATCAAGGCATCGTCAAAGCGATGCTTTCTTCCCAAAAACTGGCATCCTAGGGCTGGACGCCTGTGATCCATGGTCCTTGTACATGTTCATGACAATGTACATGGCAGCATGTTCTCCCTTCTCTTCCGGGTCCCGTTGACTTTGGTTTCTTGCTTCCCATGGCTTTCTCGCTATCTGCCTGTATTTCACTCTGCTAATAAAGGACTCCAGTAATAGGATTCGCAGGCCCATCCTGATTGGGCTGGGTCACACCTTAACTGAAGTTGCCTCATTAAAAGGTCCTACTTACAATGGATCACACCCCCAGGATGGATTAAGTTTAAGAACATTTTTTCTGGAGTACATAGCTCCAAAGCACCACAGATCACTGAGGATTACCAGGACATGGTAAGTGGATGGCCTAAGGTCATAGTTAGCAAACAGTACAACAAGCACCCAAAACAGAAGTCACAATGCCTTAGACTGCCTTCTTCTTACTACACAGAGATTCCTCTGCACGTGGAAACACTTTCTTAGCTGTAATGGCTGCATCAATGTTCAGAGCCGCCGAGAATGGTTGCTCGAGTCGTTTATTGCTTGAAGGCACATCTAAGGGACTATTCACATTGAAGACACCTTTATAATCTAGAATTTTTTTCATTTTCATCTAACTGTTGAGTCTAATGGTGGGTAATTTATATTTCTATCACAATAATTTTCTGGGAGATAACAATAAAATGTCTTCTCTAACAAAAAGCCATCAATTATGGTAATTTTCTGACAGATGAAAGAGTCTTTTCCTAATAGGGTTGAAACGTTTGCTTTCGTAATTGAAGCAAAATGAGTTTCATAAAGACCTTGTTGATTTAAAACATCAACAATAGTTTATGCTTCTAAATATGGAGCTGCTTTTTCAACTGTTGTTTTTTTATCTAAAATTTTTTTTAAATCCCCTATCATTATCTTTGTATTGGATAGATCTGAAATTTTATATTGTAATTCCTATTATCTGCCTGAATGGTAGATCTGAGTTCCTCATTTAAATCTACAAGATTTTCATTATGAAATAAGTGACTTTTGTAGTAATTATGTTCATTTACTATTATGTAGCCACAAAAAGCAATTCTATTCATAAGAGTATTATGAATATACTATATAATATGCATATATTATATTCACATATCAACTGCTAATTACGTTATAACTACTGTTTATGGGTTGTTAAGGAAATTTCATTAGTGCAAAAATTAACTGCTATTAAAATTGCATGGCTTGTTACATTTTATTTTCTAAAGTTACAAACTCAAAGATAAAATGTTGAGTTACTGTGTTCTCTCTCCCAAGATACTGGAAAGAAAAAAAGATATCAAACCAGAACCAGAAAATGAAATGCAGGTTAGAGAAGAAATGAAATCAAACTTTCAGGAACGCTAAAAAATACTGGGGGAGGAAAAAAGGTGGACTCTCAAAAGAAAATAAAAAGAGTTTAGAGATATTGGTTTTAATCAAAGTGTCACAGAAATGCGAGCGGGATGTGAATTCACCTTCTAGTTCCAGTCAATGATAACTGAGGAATTTCAAGAAAAACTAGAAAAACACACAAAGAAATCCAATACATAGCCACGTAATTTGAATATGAAACAAAAGCGCCCTGTTAAAAATTATTCACCTCAAGTAAAAAAATTTCACTTTACAAAGGATATTAAAGGTAGGAAATTTGTAGAAATATAATGCATGCAAATTTTTCCAAATGATGGCAGAGAAAGAACTAGATTCTGGTTACTTTATTATACTTCAAAACTCAAAGGAGTTTTGCATTTTGTCTATCTTGACGGCTCTTTGAAAATGGAAAAACCAATCGGAAAATAAGAAAGGGTGAAAAGATTGGGAACATTTAGCACTTTCTTTTTTTTTTGGTAAACACGAACAATTTGCGATGACCATCAATTCTAGTGTTAAGTATTCACATCTGATGTGAAAAATATATAATTATTGAGACTGAAAAACTGATTACATATAATGAGAAAAATATTGGCATGCTGTTGTTGAGCACATAATATAAACTACTCCATTTCTGGCAAGACAATATCTAGCATTCAGAGGATTATCCAAGAAAATATATGAGCATGAGAAGAAATTTCTTCATTTGCAGAAATCATAGATTAATAGCAAATGGTTATGTAGACTACAAATATAAACAAACACTAAATAACATTCTACATTATTTAACAGATGAAATATAAAATCAAATGATTAAAATTATAGCCAAGTCATTGACTGAAATCATTTTGATGATGTTGAGAAATGTTAAATATTACTCAGTTAAATGACTAAAGTATATCTCCTGATGTAAGCCATGTGGAACAGTTAAAAATTAATTTTAGAGTTGTAAATTTTTAAAATGCAAATATTTCTATATATAAGCATTTAAAAAAATTTTTCCCCAGTAAACGATGCAGCTGGAGAAGTACTATCAAGTACTATACAAGATCACAAACTGAATCCAGGCCATAATTTCAGGGGGCAGGGAAACAACAATGAAAAAAAAATGACCATAAAAAATCCAAAGACTCTAAAAAATTCAAGAAATAAACAAAACAGCATAAAGTTCTTTTGGTACCAATGAATTCTATTACATCACCTAAGAACTATATGATTACTTTTTGATTTCAGCAAAACATTGGACTGTATTTGAAATAGACTGATCAAACATAAATTTGAAACTACTGTCAAATACACCATGGAAAAATACATCGTGACCCTAAAAATGCAATTAGAGGCAGTATGGAATGTTCTTTCATAATCATTAAATTGATAAAAATATAGATATTCAAACACAAGCCTAGGCTGTACTTTTGAAAAATAAACTTTTAAGAATATTTGCTCAGTACTAATGTAGCATGATTTTAAAAGTAAAATATATGGCAACATAAATATCAAAACAAGGAAAAAACAAAAGTTAATGTATATTATGTCCTTGAGAATATGAATGGAATTAAAAAACTCTTGGGAAAAATAGTGATGATTATTGTGAAATATATATTTTTGATGCTGAACAAATTGTAGTCTCTTGACAGTGATGCCAATTTCTCCAAAGTAGAAATATTAAACAAAAGAAACAGAAGACTTATTTCAACTGTGGATCCTACAACCAGTCATTCTACAATCCAAAGACCAATATCAAAATCAATATTTTTTCTAAATTGTAGATAGCAATATCTCTTTAAAAGAAAGGTTTATGATATTCAAAGAATATCATGGCCTTTTCGATATTCTAGATGACATGCGTAATTTGAAAAATTATGAAAACGTGAATTTCTGCAACTATGAACAATATATGATTGAAATCGAGGAGCACAGTTAGACGCGTGATAATTATTAGAGAATACCAGAAGAATTAAAATCTTTGTCACTGTTTACAATCTGATTGACTCCCATGAAGTGTCACAATATATTTGCTGCAATAAAATCCTGGACACATATTACTACAGCTCTCAGGATATATATCTTTTCTTTTTTTTTTTTTGTATGCTGCATGGCGGGGGTCACATTTCATGCTTTTTCCATTTGAGTAGTGAGTGTCCCGTTATTGCAGCACCATTTGTTGAATTTTTGTTTGTTCGTGTTTTTGGTTTTTGGGGTTTTTTTTGCTTGTTTGTTTGGGAAGTGCCTGGGCTGGGAATCGAACCCAGGTCTCCCACATGGCAGGCAAGAATTCTACCACTGAACTACCCTTGCACCCCCTATATATACATTTATCTTTTAAAGACTAGAAATTGTGTGATTTTCAAAATAGTGGAATATAAATATCAAGTATTGAGAGAAAAAAATAACATACTAGATTACTCTATACATCTTTGCACATTTATACCTAAAATAAGCAGTCTTTGCTATCCCAGTCAAAGAACATCACGTTATCCTCATGGACTGATGCTTCACCATATCCCAGAACTCAGGTCTCGCATTTATTAAATACAAGTTTTGCCCTAACTCCTGTAAAAAGACATGATATTCCACACCTGTATACACAATGCTCTATTCTTTTTTTAAATGCAATTGTATTGAGATATATTCACTTACCATTTAATCATACAAAGTGTAGTGAATGGTTCTCAATAGCATCAAATAGTTGTGCATTCATCACCAAAATCAATTTTTGAACATATTCATTACTCCAAAGAAAATACATAAAGAATAAAAATAAAAATGAAACATCCCATAGTCTTTATTCCCCCCTAAAAATGAAAAAGAACACCCAAAACATTCCATGTCCCTTATCACCTCACCCATTATTATTTATTTGTCCTTATTTTTTTAACTCATCTATCCGTACACTGGATAAAAGGACCATCAACCACAAGGTTTCCACAATTACATGGTTACACTTAGAAAGCTCTATAGTTATACAGTCAAGAATCAAGGCTACTGGAATACAGTTCAACAGTTCCAGATATTTCCTTCTAGTTATTCTAACCCACTAAAAACTAAAAAGGTATATTTATATAATGCATACGAATAATCTCCATAATGACCTCTCAACTCCATTTGAAATCTTTCAGTCACTGAAACTTTATTTTATTTCATTTCTCTTCCCCCTTTTGGTCAAGAAGCCTTTCTCAATCTCACAATGCCACTTCCAGAGTGTCATCACAGGATATATTAACATTAGCTATATCAGCCACCAGTGGAAAATGTACCTTCTCACATTTAAATTTTATCTTAAAACTTCATAATAGATTCAGAGAGATTCAGAGAGAGCAACACTACAAAGCAGAGAGTCCACCAGCCAGCAACCTTTGGAGATGAAGAAGGAAGACACCTCCCGGGGAGCTTCATGAAATAGGAAGCCAGGAGAGAAAGCTAGCAGATGATGCCGTGTTCGCCATGTGCCCTTCCAGCTGAGAGAGAAGCCCTGACTGTGTTCGCCATGTGCCTTCTCACTTGAGAGAGAAACCCTGAACTTCATCGGCCTTCTTGAACCAAGGACCCAACATTATCAAAACCACAGTCATTGATCTTCACCATCAAAGAAATGGAGTGCAAGGTGGTGGAGAACCTCAACACTGAGCAGTGTCCCTTCAAGGACAATGGGCAAGTGAAGAACTGCCGGGGACTCTTTACAGATGAAGGGAAAAGCCTCAGCGTGGAGAACATCTGTGAACTCCAGGAGTCTACAGGGCCCGTGAGAGCACGCAGAGGTCTACGAAAATTCTTCAAGAAGGTGCTTCCAAAGAAGCCCATCATGTTTCACTGGTCCAGGAGATTCTGAGATGCTCCAAGTGCCTACAGCCAGTTCTGCTGATCCTCCTCCTGCAGTCCCCCATCTTGGTCCCTTCCCAAACCATCTACTACAGGCTGCCCTGTCCCAGCCCAATAAAATTTCTGCTCAGCAAAAAAAAAAAAACAAAAAAAAAAACTTCATAGTATGCACAAGAAAGTCTGGCGATCATATCTATAAAAAATAAGATAATGGAACAAACAAGCTTTGAAATTACCATAGGAAATTTTTTTTCCATGAGAGTTAGAGCTGAGGCTATTTTGTAGCAAACTATTATGTCCCAGAGATTTTGAGTTCCATAATATTGTAACCAAAATCACCAGTTTTCTATTATTTTGTGTTCAATATATATACAGTTACTAAATTATGTATATAATTTATGTAGAAGTGATTTGTGTTTGCTTTGTTGTTACTGAGAAGTACATAATTTACTCGCCTGAAAAGATTTTATTTGCAAAGGGAGCACCTTTTCCTTATTCCCTCAAAGGTGCCACAGGAGCCAGCAGTAACCCCCAGCCTTTCAGTGATACGCTGAAATGTGACTTGACAAAAGGCCAGGCAGTGAAGCATCTATTCCTTTCCTACTGCATGTTGCCTGGTGCATGTAATTAATGCGCATGAATCTGCCTGACAGTGGTCAATGTCTCCCAGCCCCTTCAAACACTTCACCCAGGCACCTGAGGCCCATCACGATAATGGGCTCTGGCCACCTCTCCAGCTTGTCTCTTAACAGTTCCTTTTACTTTATGCTGCAGCCAAATTGAGCCTCTTGCACTTTCTCAGTGCCTATGCACACCTGCCCCAGGATGCCTTCCTCTGCCTCCTCACCTGGGGTCTCCTCATCTTCCATTAGGACTGAGAGGAAATGTCCCCTCCTCCAGGAAACCCTCCCTCACCCATCCCCACTCCTCAAGGCTAGGCTGTGTGACCCCCTCCCACAGCATCTCTGCTCTGAGTCCCTCTCACACAGAGCTGTAATCACCTGCTCCCTTCTGTCTTCCAGTCGGGAACCAAGTCTCACCAGTGTTCGCTGGGGCACTGCCCAGTTCCTGGCACTTATCTGATGCTCAGGAAATCTTTGGACAGAAACACATGTAAATGGTCAAATATATATGTCCATTAAATGAGTTCCATCTCACTAATAATAAAAGAAAATCGGATTGAAACAATCACTGGGGGGTGGTGCAAGGGTAGTTCAGTGGTAGAATTCTCGCCTGCTATATATGGGAGACCCGGGTTAGATTCCCAGATCATGCAACTCACCACCCACCCCCACCCCCACCCCAAATAAAACTACCTCTTCAGGTCAGGATTAAAGTAACTCAGAGCATAGGGGTAAGGAAGACATTGTCTACATTTTAGAACCGCCCTTACTCTTTTGAGACCAAAGAAACAAAGGTTTATTCTGTTCGGAACCTAAATTTTCTGAAGCATATAATCTAACTCAACCTGTCTGGATAGATCATTTAAACAATCAAAACACAGGGAGCCCAGAATAAGAATGAGGGCCTTTAATCCTGCATAGCTTAATGTAATGCCTGGATATATCCTAGAATATAGTAAGCAGATAATCAAAAAGTATTGGCAAAGTCCTTTAAGAGATGAGAGAAAAAATATGGATCTATTAAACTTTACCACCAGGGAAACCTCTGATATTTGGTCAAACATTAGGGACACCCAAATCAGTAGACCACGCCCTTGATCTTGAGGCTTACTCTTGTGAAGCTTATGTATGTAGTGAAGAAGCTTAGCCCACCTATAGGCACCCTGAGTCACCTCCAGAGGACCCCTTTGTTGCTCAGATGCGGCCTCACTCTCTAAGCCCAGCTCTGCAAGTGAGATCACTGGCCTCCCCCCTACATGGGACATGACATCCAGAGGTGAAAGTCTCCCTAGGGGCATAGGAGATGAATCCCAGGGACTGTCCAGCACCACAGGATCAACAATTCCATCTTGAACAAAAGGGGGGAAAGAAGTGTAACTAATAAAGTATCAGTGGCTGAGAGAGTTCAAATTTAGTAGATTGAAATGCTAGTGATCAATGAAAGGGAGGGGTAAGGGGTATGGTATGTATGAATTTTTTTCTGTTGTCTTTTTATTTCTTTTTCTGAATTGATGCAAATGTTCTAAGAAATGACTATGATGATGAATATGCAACTATGTGACGATATCGTGAATTACTGATTATATATGTAGAATGGAATGATCATACGTTAAGAATGTTTGCTTGTTGTTATATATATATTTTTTTAATTTAAATAATTAAAAAAAAAACCTATCTTCTCTGTATAACTCCAACATCACCTTTGATTTTTCTATCCCTCTCTTTAGGTGTATTTGGGCCATGACCATTCTAACTTTTTCATGCTGGAAGGGATTTTCAATAATATGGGTAGGGAGACAGAACTATCTGATGTTCTGGAGAAGCTGAGCCCTCTAGGTTTCAGGACTTATCTGGACCAGGGACCCATCTGGAGGTTGTAGGTTTGCTTTTTTTCACAAAAAAGGGGGGGGTGGGGGTTGATTGTGATGGTGGCAGAACCCTCTCTAGCAGTTTTAGGAGCAGAGGAGAGGGCCTGACCGAGAATGGTAAGTCTGTAAAGAGGTGGTTCCTCTCCCCCACCTATTAATTCACATTTATTGAGTGCCCTTACCCTTCAGTTAAAAACTCACTTAAATTTCCTCCAGCAGTTTCTGAGGCACCAGACTGTTCCCTAGGGGAATGACATGCCTTACAGCCTTGTTAAGATTAAGTTAGCCTTGCTTTTGTTTTTTGGGAGCAGCCCTGTTTCTGAAGGCTGCGGTCTTTCTGGAAGGTATATATACACAACAAGCTTCAGCAAAGCAGGAGAGCATCTTTATTTTGTTTTTACCATCTAAGTCGTTGCCTACAAGATTAGGTTCCTCCACTTCTCCTTACAAATTTTCACAGAAATAATTAATTTGAAAGTAAAAATTGTCATTTGCCAACATGTTGAATTATCTTTAAAAGAGTTTGTTTTCCAAAGTAACTCAATAGGGCTTTTGTTAGTATAAAATATTTTTCATCCTGTTCTTTATAGCTACATGATATTAGGCAAGGATTCTTAACGAATAATTAAGGAATGTGTTTAACAATAGAGAGGCACTTGCTCTAACAGACACACTTGAGAAAGATTACTCTGAAACAGGTTTTCCAATCCTTACTAACAGATCTTTCCGTCCCTTTCCCCCACCCCACTTTCAAGCCCCAGAACGAAGTTTCAAAGGGAGGTGGATAAAGAGCCCATTTTTAACATCCACTCCTCAAAAACTAGCAGTGAACTAATTTATGGCTCCACCAAATTGTGCAGAAAAAATAAAAGATCATTATTCACTGTGAAATTCATTCAGAAGAACCAATTACTACAGGACACTTAAATTTGCTCTCCAGAGATTTGGAACAAGAAATGACAACTCATTTGGAAAATTAAATCTTCACAGGCCTTCTAAGCAGCAATCAGAAGTTTGAGTAAGGCCTCCTTGAGTGAGGGAGTTAAGGGTTTAACTGTCTTAAAACTAATCAGAGACTGAAGCTGGGAAAAGCCCCAGGCTGGATTTTATTTGTTCTTTACATCCAGCTTTGAAAAGGGGAGAGGCTGTCAGAGTCCTAAAGAGAGGCACATAAGGGCGTCCCAGCTCTGATGCCACTCTTATGAAACGGCTTTTCAAGTAGGTTTAACAAGCAAGTTTATAAAAGGCCTTGGCGCTCCTCTCAGGATCTGTTAACCAGATAATGAGGATTTCTGGTTATTAGAACAATGATACCAGATTGCAGTTCCCAAGCCACGCAGCAGTATGAAATTGCTCTGGAAAATGCCTGCTGAGTGGGCAGCTAGCAAAAGCCCCCTAAATCCTGACAAATGAACTTGAGGCTGTCTGCCCACCCACGCAGCATGGACTCCTTTGTCCAGAATTAAGTTTTCGGCACACGTAAAAGAATTTTGTACATGAGGAAATAATAGGTGGTCAGCTTGTTTAACAAAAAAACAGCAAAAACAAAAAACAAAAAAAATCCCATTTAGATTAAAAAAAAAATTCTCAAATTCCAAGTGTAACCCACTGGGGATTAAGCTATGAGGGCAGGCTAATTTGACTTTTCCCCAGCCAGCAAACTTGGAATCACAAGCTATAATGATCCTTTTTGTTTTAGAAAGGGAAAACAGTTCCAGACAGGAAAAGCTAGTTGCCCAAGGCCAAGGTAAGTTAGGGGCCACTCTGGGACCAGAACAAGCCCATTCCTGAGCTCGTTCCTTGCACAATCTAGAAATCCATAAAAAAGAACACGTCACTTGGGGGGTCTCCTTACTGAGCTCTTTCCACGTGCAGGCATGACAGGATGCAAAAAAGCAGGGGAAACCCCAGGAGACTCATTTCAAATGATGCAAAAAATGAAGCCATGTGCTACTCACAGGGGAAAAACCTGTCCTTTGAGTAGGACACACTAAATTTCAAGTCCTGACCCTGTACCTCTTAGTAGGTGGGTGATTTGGGACAAGTTGTCAGATCTCTGTACCTTAATTTCTTTATCTGAAAAAAAAAAAAATAGAGAAAATAATGCCTCCCTCCCAGGGCTGACATGAAAATTAATGTAGAGGAGATAACATTTGTAAAGCTGGTAGCCCAGGTACTCAATAAATCCTAGTTCCCCTCCTACTTTCTACTGCCTGCGTTGCTTTAACCTAGAACAAACGGTGTGGTATAGATAAAGCTTAACTGGCATTAGCAACACATTTGCTACCAATTTCTAGGCTAAAGTGCAATCAGTGATTCAACAGATATAAAAGCACAGGAGCTGATGCTCTGGGTAATGGAAGATACTGAGGGCTTTAGATGCTTGGGGAGAAGGGCACTTCTAGTCTGGTTAGAGGGTAAGAGAAATGGGAGGAGCCACAGAAGAAAGGCTAGTATTACCAGGGCTGTGAGATAGAAATATAATCTAAGCCAAACATCCCAGCCAGGTATGTAATCTAATATTTTCTTGTGGGCACATCTAAAAGATAAAATAGGTGGAATTAATTTGAATAATATATTTATTTAACCCCATACATCCATAATATTATCAACTATACCCAATTTAAAATTATGAGATATTTTTCCATTCTTTCTTTCCTACTAAGTCTTCGAAAGCCGGTGCATACTCACACCTCAATTCTATTGCTTATCCTTTTGGACAGCACAAGTTTAAACAAATCCCCGGGTGCCAACCACTGTGCTGCTGGGAGCCCAAAAGCTCTAGATTAGGGTCTGCTTTCTGCCTTCACAGGACTCACTGTCTTGTTTGGGATCAAGGACACAAATAGAAAATCCACCAACAACATCCATTCGCCTCTAGGTTTCCAAACTGCTTATCACGGGACACTAAAGCTGCAGCTCAGTCTTTTTCCAATAAGCCCTAGAGATATTCCAACCACGTGGCCCATATTTCGAATATCCCTTCCCTTTGTTCGCTAAGCAGACATCAGATCGGCGTCTGGTTTGGAGGTTGGGGCACGCGGCACTTTAGGGGGCAGTACAAGAAGGAGGGATGTCTTGTTCGCCAATGCCTTTAAGGCACATAAAACACTTTATACGTAAGGCACTTTATACTAGATGCGCCCAGATTTTTTCCTATTCCAGAATAGGAAAAAAAAAAAAACCTCAACGAGAAGCTCGCGTGAACGCGGGAAACACTCACCTGCGTCGCGAACGCGGACGGGCAGCAGCGCCGGGAGCCACCGGCGAGGACGCGGCCCGGGTGGAAGAGGCAGCCGCCTTCGCAGCCCGCTGCACCCCGCCCTGCCCCGGGGTCGTCTCTCCCCTGAGAGCCTCTCATTTCCTCTGCTGCCTGCCTGGCTAGAGGGAGGCTCACCCCCAGGAAGTGAAAAGCCGGGGCTGATGCGACCTGCTGTGCTGTCGCGCTAGATTTCCTAGCACTCTTTGGAAGCCTTTCCCCGCTTCTGCAACCTGGAGTTCCTTCCTAACTACTCTTGAGGGGAAACTAATTTAGATCACAGAGTTCATGTCTCAGTGGGCTTCCCCCCATCCCCCGGGATATTTACATTTTTAAAAGACGGGATAATAAGAACAATAGCAGAAATGTCTTAGGTGTTTCCCTGTGTGCTGGGTGCTGGGTGAAGAGGTTAATGCATCAGTCAAAGGAATGGCTGGACAACAGTGGAATTTCAGGCAAAGTGACACAAGATAAAACAGAGATATCTTCCTGATGCTTTTAAAATCTTGCTAGATAGACAATTCCTATGTGACTTTATCTATGAGGAATTATCAGTAGAGAAATGGCAGAGGTGCACTTTTTTTTAATTTTTAAAATTTAATTTTTAATTTTTAATTTTTTTAATTTTTTAATTTTCCTCTTTTTTGTTTAGGAGAGTTTGTTTTCATTCATTCATTCAACACATATTCATCCAGTGCCTGCTCTGAGCCAGGCTCTGGGTGGAGGTGCTGGAGAGACAGTGGTGAATACGGCTGGCAAAGTTCTGTGTTCATGGAGCTTACACAGTGGGTGAGACAGGCAAAAAAACAACAACAAGCCATAATCACAGATTGTGACCATCCCTGTAAACAAAATTAATAAAGGGGTGTGATGGAGGGTCTTCTCGCGGAGGCCTCTCAGGGCAGGCTTCCCAAAGAGGAAATGTGGTGTGCTGTGCTCCCACTGGTGCTCCTTCCCAGCCTCTGTGGGCTGTTGAATTATGGACCCCAAGAAACACATGCTCTTACTCTTAATCCATGCCCCTGCGGTTGCCCACCCACTGTGCATAGGACATCTTGAAGATGTGAATTTTAGTTATGGTGCAGCAAACTGAAACAAGGTGGACCTTAATCCAGATTAACTGGAGGCCTTATGAAGAGAAGGCCCCCAAAGAAGCCAGAAGTCAGTAGGGACCCAGGAGAGAAAAGGGAGGACATCACCGTGTGACAGGAAGCAGAGAGAAGCCATGGAACCCAAGGGCTGCCAACTGCCAGCACGGAACATCACAGACTCTGGGCAGAAAGCATTGGTTTGCTAACCTTGATTTTAGACTTCTAGCCTCAAAACCATGAGCCAATAAATTCCTGTTGTTTAAGCCAACTCATTGTGTGATATTTGTGATAGCAGCTCTGGCAACTAAGATAGCCTCCTCTGCTCATTCTCTCTCCTCCACTGACCTGAGGACTTCAGGGCACAGCCCTGGGGTTTCTCACTACTCTGTCTACTCTCTCTGTCCATGCTGTCCCTGGGTGCCCTTATCCATTTCAGGGCTTTAAGTACTTCTTCCAAATTTATATCTCTAGCCCTGACAAGTCTTATGAGCACCAAGATCCCTAAATTCAAGTGTGAATCTGATAACACCATTTGAAATTTCAAGCCTAATATGCCCAATACAGAATTTGGGATTCTCTACTTCCTCAACCTGTTTCTGCTTCCAGCTCCCTGATACCACTATCCATTGGGGTGCTTAAATCAAATCAAAAGCTTTAATTTTTTGAATAAATAATTGTGGTAAGCAGAATGATGGTGTCTAAAATTTAACCTACATGGCAAAGGCAACTTCACAGATATGATTAAGCTAAGGATCTCAAGTTGGAGAAATTATCCTGAATTATCTGAGTGGGTCCAATCTTAACAGCAGATAACTTTTCCCAGCTATGATCAGAAGAAGAGGTGACTATAGAGGAAGGTCAGGGAAGTGCTTCATGGATGGCTTTGAAGATGGGGAAAGGGGGCCACCAGCCAGAGGATGTGAGTGGCTTCTAAATGTTGGAAAAGGCAAGGAAACAGATTTTACTCTAGGACCTGCAGAAAGAAATGTAGCCCTGCCAACCCCTTGATTTATTCTGCTGAGACCCATGTTGAACTGCTAACCTACAGAGATGTAAGATAATACCTTTGCGTTGGTTTAAGCCACTGTTTTTGACAATTTATTATAGCACCAAGAGAAAACAAGTAGCAATGTAGTCACATGATTCAAAAAGTATAAAATGCTATACAATGACAAATCTCCTTCTTGTCCTGCCCCCATTTCACCCTGTTCTCTCCCTGAAAAGTACCCAATGCCACCAGTTTTTTGGTATACAGGTCTAGTGATAATTTATACAAATGTAATAACCAAATGTGTGGTTATTATATGTGAGTATAAAAATGTGACTATATAAATTTATGTCTTTTATTTTATATAAATTGTTGAATACTAAAAGTACTCTTCTACAATTTTTAGCCCAACTAGATATATTAGAGGTTGTTTTTGGAATTTCTCATTGTTTTATTATGCTTCCACTACATATTATGCATTCCATTACATAAATATGCCATAACCATTTAGCCAGTGTCTTACTGATTCCCAAACTTTTCTATCACACATTGCTCAGTGAACAAATAATCTTTAACCTGCATCATTTTGCACACGACTAAGTGTGACTGTGGGATAAATTCCAGGAGTCAGCCTTGATCTTTTCTTTTCCTTATCCCCATTCAATCCATTATCATATCCTGTAGGTTCTATCTCCAAAACAAATCTGAACCCACCACTTCTTTCCTAGTCCACTATCTCCATGTCATATCAACCCACTATCATCTCATCGGGGCCATGCCAGATACGTGCATTGAAACTGTGGTGTGGAAAGCACTGAGTTTCCTGTACTTACATCTTCTCCTTTGGAGACGAGCTCTCTTGGGGCCTCAGATTTCCTATCTCTGAAATTGAATCAATGAGACTAAGCATTCTGACTTGTGTGTGAATGGATGAATGATGTTTGCAAAGACTTCAGTGATGGGGCTTCATTTGCAGGCTCTCAGATGGAAGAAGCCTGTTAAACCTGAAAGGAAGATGGGACAAGTGTCTCAGTGTCTTGGAATAGACGTAATCTTGATTGCATCTTTACTGTCTGTTTTCCTCCCGTGGGTTTTCTAGGATGCTTCAGTGGATCCAGAACAAGAAAAGAGTTTTCAGGAATGGAGACAAGCTCACCATAAGCAAAACCCTAAGATTAAAATTCTGCCTTTATCTTATTTAACCACAGACTATATTCTGCTCTGAAGGCTATTGAGGGAATTCCAGGAAGGGAACTGATTCAGAGAGTCCAGCAGCCCCAGAACAGGAGATAAATAAAGCAACACTGCAAAGTAGAGACCCCTGAAATCACTATAAACCTAAAAATTAAAATCCACAGAGACTAATGAAGGGAAAGCATCAGAACTCACACATTTGCCTAAGCATAATTAAATTTTAACCAAGTATGTATGGAGCACATTCTGTGTGTTATGTATTTTCGTGTTATTTTATTTAATCTTCCTAATAATCTTTCTAATAACCCATCTGTTAAAACAAATACCATACACTGGGTTGGCTTGACAACAGGAATTTATTGACAACACTTTTGAGGCTAGAAGAAGTCCAAAATCAAGTCACAGCGAGGTGATGCTTTCTCCCTGAAGACTGTGCTTTCTGGGCTGGCTGCCAGTAATCCTTATATCCTTGTTTTTTTGTTTTTTTTTTTTTGTCACATGACAATATATGTGCAATGTCTTCTTTCTCCTCCAGGTAATTTTTGGGCCTCTTCCCATGGCTTTCTCTCTCTGTGTCTGAATTTCATTCTGCTTATAAAGGACTCAAAACATCTAGATTAAAGCCCAACTTGATTCAGTTGACCACACCTTAACTAAAAATAAATCTTTCAAAAATCCTATTTACAACGGGTTCGTACTCACAGAATTCAGATTAAGATTAAGAATATGTTTTCTGCCCCCCTGGTATACACAGTTCAACCTACCAAAACCCCATTTTACAGATAAAGAAACTAAGGATGAGAGTTTTTTCTAGACTCTAAATGGTTGAGCCCCTGGTCATAGATAAGAGCTGAAGATGGAAGCCTTAGTAACTTTGTTGAGCAGTAAAAATACACGTATGGGTAGCTGATCATCACAAAGTATTTCAGTTGACTACTACTTACAGTAAGTCTATTTAAGCTATCGATGGCAGCATAGAATTATGTTGACGATCACAGAGTCTACAGAGAGCCTTTCTGGGCTGGAGCCTTGTTCCATCATCACCAGCTGTGTGACCTTATAAAAATTGCTTTACCTCTCTGGGCCCATTTACTTTATAGTTGCTGAGAGAATCACATGAATGCACATATTTAAAGTATTTAGAACAGTGCCTGAAATAAAGTAGCTACCCATTAAGTATTTGTTAGGTGCCTGCCTTGGCACATATAGTTTAATCAGAGGACCAATAAGGGGTGCCTCCATGCTGCCAAGCAGTGTGCTTGGTTATATAGAAATACTTATCCTGAGGAGGTCTCATGGAATCCTCCCTTCACCCTGAAAGAAGACTATTCTTCCTAGTCTACATTTGAGGAATCTGAGGTTTCAAAACAATCCCTCTACATACACATGGTTATGTGTTAAGAAGCAGAGCTGGTTTCAAACCCTGCTCTGTCTGCTTTCAAAGGTTGGGCTCGGTGATGAGCACAGAAGTTGCTTGTGTTAGTGTACAGTTCTGCTGTTCCATTTACACACGCGTGCACACACGTCACCGAGAAATCCGGATTTAAGGGATGATTTTGATTACTGAATCATTATATAGATATTCCTTTTTGCTTTCTGGTATATTGGAACAGAA
The DNA here is from genome assembly GCF_023851605.1 of Tamandua tetradactyla. Lineage (NCBI taxonomy): Eukaryota > Metazoa > Chordata > Mammalia > Pilosa > Myrmecophagidae > Tamandua > Tamandua tetradactyla. The sequence continues at coordinate 63,752,258 of NC_135330.1, read as the reverse complement.
AGAGGGAATTTCCTGAAATCTCTGAATTATAATCCAGTTGCCTTGATCTCTGATAGTGATTGCTTAGACTTTATTTTCTGCTCCTATGATTGTAAAAACCTGATGACTAATGTTCATTTGTACCCAATTATCCAGTTTTTCAACTTTAGAGTCTTGTAATCACTAAAGACAGGCCCTAATGTTTATTAATGAAGGGTCCTGGGTCAGCCCAGAACTAACCTACCCAAAGTACAAAGTTATCTTGATAACTGAGACTGGATCTAACCAAAATGGGCCCACCTGACATGTGCAGTGGCTTAGACTTTAACCTACAAGTCACCTGTACCTCATTCTGCCATTTTCTTACATACATTCTGTGACTAAGCATGTAATCAATAATCAATCTATACATGCTCAATAATTAGATCACCTCTAATTACATCATCTGGGGCCACTGTGCTCATTATCCTAAATCCTGCCCATCTCTTTGTCTAATAAAATTATCAGAATTACTGCAGTTTGGGGAGATAGGTTTTGAGTCAATAGGCCATCTGCTCTCCTGCTATGGGCCTAGTAATAAACTTTTTCTTTCTTTGAAACCCTGGTGTCTCAGGAATCGGTCATTGAGTGCATCAGGCAAAAGAATCCACAGCCTTTGTCCGGTAACAGTTTGGTGCCCCAGATGAGATGAATGCTCAAGGCTCTGGAGCCCAGCGGAGCAGGTAAGCCAGGTGACCAAGCCTTTTGCAGCCGCTGGACTGAATTTAGTGCGCAGGCACAGCAACCGGGAGTCTCTGTTCCATTGCAATGCCAGAGACTTTTGGTGCCTTAAAAAGCTCAAAGAGAGGAATCACTCTCAGTTCCATGTCCGGACATCTGACTGGGTGAGTGGGTCATCAGGTCAGAAATGGATTGGGGAGTAAATATGGCAGGTCGAGTCCCTTTGACCTAGACCTGAGTCATACGTCCAGAGTGATCCCTTACTCTGACCTCTACATCTTTCTGTTTTCTGGGCACCGTGCTGTATGGGGATTGAAGCCCTGACCTAAATTTGTCTATTGAGTTTACTCCTAAAAAATAAGTAAACCAACAATTAATTGGTATTAAATGAAATTAAGTAGGACTATTTGAGTGCTTGCTGGTGTTTTACCTAGGTAGAATAAGTGTTTAATGCTTATTTAATTGTCAATAGATGTGTTAAACATTTAATGCCTGTTATTGTTATTTGGTGTGTTCAGTCTAGTCATTAATTGGTGGGTTACCTAAATACAGTAAGTGTTAAGCGTCTATTTAAATTTGTTAGTTGGTATGTTCCTGTAATGTTCCTAACTGGTTACTGATTACAGAAATTCTTTAAAAAGGGAACCTTTGGGTTCTATTGAAAATCGAAAAGATTTTAGTTACGAGTCAATAAAAAAAGTTTATTTCTGTAACATAATTTGGCCTCATAAAAATTAAAAATGAAAATACTATCATTACAGTTACAGTAAAAAAATTACAGTTAAAATCATTCTGCAAAAAGATAAAAATGGGACAAGATAATATAGTCAATCCTTTATCTGTCCTTCTCAAAAGTATTTCTGTGTTTCTGTTTCTTGTATAACTAATTTTCTATTTGCGTCTGTCTGCCTGGTCAATATATATATATTCTCATACCTCCAGGTGATAATAACCAAGTAATGAAAATTATTTTAAAAGCTCTATTAGAAATGCTTAAGAAATAAATAGGCAGTTTTATATAAATCTATTATAAATTGGTACCTCTGAATTTATAGAGTAAAAGAGAAAAAACTCTCTGAATGGCAAGATTCAAACCTTCATTTTGTAATTACTATAAACAAACCTGGACATTAGAAAAAAAAATGCTCCTGGAATTTCCAAATAGCAAACTCCAAATGGCTGCCTCTGGAAAAAAGCAAAATCTTTTTCCAGTGGTACTGGTCGCAGCTTTGAGTAAAATAAATCTAACAAGTGGGAATAGTGAAAGAAGGTTATAGGAACTCTCGAAATTCCACAGCCCTCACCTAAAACTTTCAAATCCAAGTTCAGCAAGCCTGGTTTCTTTCTGTCCAACCTATCCCTGCCCCAAGGCCTAACAACCTAAAGCAGATATAGTGAGAGGGCTAGACACAAAAAGTTTAGAATTTTTTTTTTTTTTACTGAGCTTGGAGATTAGAAATGGTAAGCATTAAAAATGCTACATAATAGGTTATATTTGTTAATATTTTTTTCAATAATACCTCTGCAATGGTAATGGTAATAATCAGATAATTATTAGAATATAAATAGATTTGGGATAAGAGTAACTGAATAAAATCTAATTACCAAATTTCAGTAAGTAAAATGAAAGATCTTTGAGAAATATGGAAAAGTTTTCCTGAATTTAGGCTTGGGATAAAATAATCAATTGCAGTATATTTTCCAGAAATTAATAGTCCATGCACTTTTAGAAATGTTTGTAATTTTAAGATATTATGAAACCAAAGAGTTTTTTTTCAACCTCCAATAAAAGGAATTACGTGATAAATTTTGAATTGAACAAATGCGATTTTATTCTGCTTGGATTTATTCTCCCTGAATTTATACAAGCTTACTGATAAAATAAGCTAGTATTATAAATACATTCTTAAAATTTCTCTTAAAATAGCCTAACTAGGGCAGGCAACAGTGGCTCACTGGCATAGCTCTCGCCTGCCATGCTGGAGACCCAGGTTGGATTCCCAGTGCATGCCCATGTAAAAAAAAAAAAAAAAGCCTAACTAGATAGGTTAAGTGACATAAACTGAGCAATGTACTTGGCAATAATAACACTTATATAAAATACAATAAAATAAAAATATGCTAATGCTTCAAATATATTCTATTTAAGAAATCAGTGAAGTTTAGTAAGAAATACAAATGGATTTCTTTTATAACCTTGATCACCTGAATTCCAAAGAATCTTGCTTTTGCTTACTTGGCCATTTATTCCCTCAGTATGTGGAAGAATTTGAATTTACAGTGGCTTTGTTAATGTCAATCAGTATATTTTTGTTAGTAAATGCTGTCATAAATAGAGAAAACCTAATTCTTAGCTTCAAAGAGTTTATGTTCTAGTTAAAATATAGATGTACTAGGGCATACTATAAGACAGTGATAATGAAGGAATATAAATGCTGGAAGAATTTAAAAAGCAGATAGATAAAGAATGACCTAAGATGACCTCATAGAAAATATGACACTTGTAAGAACTTTAATTAAGAAAGTAGCATATAAATAAATAAAGCTCTGAACCATTTTTTTGGAACCCATAACTTATTTTTGTAAACTAACATATTCCTCGTATTTTGGCTTTTCTGACCTTTCAAGGTAGTGCTGAATTGGACTGAATTTACTTTATATTGTAAAGTAATTATTTGTGTTTTTAAGTATAAAGTATATAGATGCTGGCTGTGTTACAAACCCAAGCATAAATTTCTTCCTTCTTCCTTCATTTTGCAGTGTCTCTGTCTCTTCTCCCCTTCATGACTACTGTTTTTGGGAGGAAGTATGCAGGCTCAAAAAGCTTTTTGAATTTATTATCAAATTTATTTCTGATTGTATGCAGTCTGGATAAATAAAAACTATAGGTGGGCTGGATATGGAAGGTAGTATAAAGTTTAAGAAATGAATTTTGTTTGTCATAGTCATTGTTGACTACAAGCCCTGAATGGAAACCGAAGATTTGGAGGAGGCGAATTTTGTTTGTTATTGTCATTTGTTGACTACAAGCACTGAATGAATATAGAGAGCTGTAAAAAAGAAGCTTATAAAAGTGAATTCTGGGTGCAAGGGTAGCTGCAGTGGTAGAATTCTTGCCTACCATGTGGGAGAATAGGGTTCAATTCCCAGGCCCTGCACCTCCCCCCCAAAAAGTGAATTCTGTCTGCCATAGTCAGTGCTGACAAAATTTAATAAGTCTATTTATCATATATTCCAAAAAAGTTTTGCATCAAACTAGTATTCATAAAAAACTAAGGTATAGTTTTCTCCCTGTTAAAATAATGTGGATTTTTAGTCTGCTCTTAATGTACAGATTTTTTAAAAGTTTTTCTTAATCATCTGAGTACTCTGCCTAGAAAACAAAGATTTTATGTCAGAATCCTTGTTAATGTTTATGTTGACCTTATTATTCTTTATTTCAGAAGACTAAGTCTTCTCACTGTTAAGGGAAAAACTTAAAATAATTTATTCTTTCACCTTCTATAAGCAAGGTGCTAAAATAGTTTAAAATATTTAGGAGGTTTTTGGGTAGTATTACAGAGGTGAAAAAGGGTTTTCTATCCTGTTACTGGTCAAATTTGTATAGATAAAATAATATTAGTATATTTCAAGAGAAAATAAAATTCCTAAAAATCTGTTCTCACTGTCCATGTTATATCCTGATACTAATCTGTATGATGTTAAACAATGATATGATTTTGTTAGTCATTGTTTTAGTTATTCTTTAACAAACTACAGATCATAGAAACTGCCAAATTGTACTTGTCAGTTACACTGCTTTACTATAATCCTTTTCTAAAAGTACATGTGGTCAGCTATAGGTCAAAGTTCCATCTGTAACAAGGAAAGGCTTTAAAAGAAAGGCAGGGCAGATATATAAATTATATTTTGACTGTTAATTGACATAAATCTGTTAAGTGTGTAATGGTGAAGCAACAAAATTTCTGCTTACAAAAATAGAGCATCAGAGTGATGCAATGGTGGCTCAGGGCAGTGCAACAGTGGCTCAGTGGCAGAGTTCTCGCCTGCCATGCCAGAGACCCGGGTTCGAGTTCTGGTGCCTGCCCATGCCAAAAAAAAAAAAAAATAGAGCTTCGATTATAAGCTTTAACTGCTATTTTTAGATTCTGAAATATTTTGCTCTTTGTATAACCTACTAGTTCCCTGCAAATTTAAGCATCTATGTGATACCTGAGAGTCAGATTTAGTTCTCCAGCTCTGAAAGTTGCATAAGTCCATACAGCAACTGTTAAAAAAAAAAAAAGAAAGAAAGAAAGAAAGAAAAAGAAAAAGGTCAAACTCTGATTAAAGATGTGAGGAAACTGATTGTATTAGTGAGGGTCTCTAGAGAAACAGAACCAACAGGTCAGATCTGTAAATGTGAGATTCATAAAGGTGTCTCATACAACTGTGGGAATGGGAGAGTCCAAACTCTGAAGGGCAGGCTGTGAATCTGGCAGCTCCAGGGAGGGGACTGAACTGGATCTCCAGAGGAGAGACTCACTGGCTGATGAAGCAGTGAAAAAATCTCTCTTCTTCCATAAAAGTCTTCAACTGATTGGGGTATCACATTGGATCACTAGGGATGATAGTGAGTGGTACCACTCCCATTTCCACCCCTTGATTTCTGGACCTGTAGATCCTAACTGTGGGAGAAAGAGCATCCTAGAGTGGACACTGATTCAGGGCATATATAGCCTCCTGGAGAACATTGCCCTAACCCTGGGCAATGGAGACATGCCCTAGTTGATTGCAGATGTAATCAGCCACAGATGCAAACAAGTGGCTGATGATTCAATGCACCAGTCTCCCAGTTTATTAACCAGCCATCAAATATCCTTGCAACAATGGTCAGGCCAGTGCCTGCCTGACCAGACAACTGGGTATAATCATTTGGCCAAGTTGACACCAGAACCTAACCATCACAGTCCACCACTTGTCAACTTGACAGATATACCCACCACCTTGAAACACAATCTCCAAATAGAACACAATAACAGACATATGTTTCACCTAACAATACTCAACTGTCCTGCATACAACTGGAAACACACTACATCTCTCCAGAATAGTGTGCAAGTCCTTAGGTAACATTCGCTCTTAAACTCCATATCCTCTGACTTAAATACTATAAAATGAACAATATAACTTATGTCATATGACAAGAGGAAAACAAGATATTTGCTTATGTACAAATGCAAACATTCTCATAACAAAATGGGAAAGAAGTATTCATACAACCACAGTCCTTGTTTCTGTAATTGATTATGTGTTTGTAGTTCATATCTATCACTACTTTTTCTACTACCCATTCCATGTTCCCTTTACCCTCAGCAAGCACTTCAGCTGGCCATGGTCCTTTGCAAGATGGGAGGACCCAAACCTTCATTCCTGAAGTTTCTGGGCCATTGGTAGTCCTGCCTGGATTGAGTTGTTGTGATTTTCCATTGACTTTAAACACAGGGCACAGTAGTACAAAGAGACACCCTACAGGATCTCCTGTATTTCAGGAAAACTCTCCATTACCTCCATGTGTAGTTGCAGTCTTATTTCCCTTTGATAGTCAGGATCAGTCACTCCAGACAGAACAGTATTCCCCTTTCATGCCTGTTGATCAGTGGCATGAGAAGCCCAAAGTGCCAGGTGGCAATTTTAACTTTCAGTTCAATGGAATCATTATTGTGTCTCCTGGTGGGAGCACTCCTCCTTTTGGAACTAAGACCTGTAGACCAACAGAGCTTAAGGTTTAGGGACAGGAAGCAAAAACTTTCCTAGTGGATCACTAGGGATGATAGTGAGTGGTACCACTCCCATTTCCACCCCTTGATTTCTGGACCTGTAGATCCTAGCTGTGGGAGAAAGAGCATCCTAGAGTGGACACTGATTCAGGGCATATACAGCCTCCTGGAGAACATTGCCCTAACCCTGCAAGTTATTGCCACCTAGTTGGCACTGTAATTGGGTCTTCAAAAGGCCATTCCACCATTTTACCAACCCAGCTGCCTCTAGATGATGGGGAAATGGTAAGACCAGAGAATTCCATGAGCATGTGCCCATTTCCACACTTCATTTGCTGAGAAGTGGGTTTCTTGATCAGAAGCAATGCTGTGTGGAATACCATGATGGTGGATAAGGCATTCCATTAAGTCCATGGGTGGTAGTTTTTACAGAAGCATTGTGTACAGGGAAGGCAAACCCATATCCATAGTATGTGGCTATATTAGTCAGAACAAATTGCTGCCCCTTCCATGATGGAAGAGGTCCAACGTATTCAACCTGCTACCAAGTAGCAGGCTGATCACGTTGGGGAATGGTACCATACTGAGGACTAGTGTGGGTTTCTGCTAATTGGCAGGATGTAATGGAAGAGTCCAAAATCTGTAGGGCAGGTGTGAAGCTGGCAGTTCTGATGAAGGGTCTGGACAAACGCCAAAGGAGAGGCTCGCTGGCTGAAGAAGCAGTAAAAAAATCTCACTTCTTACTCAAAATCCTTCAACTGATTGGACTATCCAATTGGTGGGAGACACACCTTAGTTAATCACAGGTGTAATCAGCCACAGATGCAATCAACTGACTGGTGATGTAATACCCCAGCTTTATCGTTTATCAACCAGCCATGGAATACCCTTGCAGCAACATTCAGGCCAGTGCTTGCCTGACCAGACAACTGGGCATAATGATTTGGCCAAATTAATACCAGAACCGAACCATCACTCTGATCTGGTTAAAACTAAAGTAAGTCAATATACAAGGTAAAAAAAAAAACCCACTAATACTGCCTGTATTTTAAAGCTTTGACTTTTTTTGTGAGATGAAAAGAAAAATACATATTTTGTCAAAAATTTAAGTTTCCTGGGGCATACTATCTAATTTAACCTTCTAGTCAGTTGACTTAAACACCTTAATTCGGGCCACGGTGGCTCAGCAAGCAAGAATGCTTGCCTGCCATGCCAGAGGACCCACGTTCGATTCCCGGTGCCTGCCCATGTAAAAAAAAAAAAAAAACAAAAAAACCTTAATTCAGCTTTATTTGAAATAGAACTTAGAATAAAAAATGAAATCTTAATATTCTGCACAAGTTAATGTTATACCATGATGTGTTTCAGAGTATTTGGGGCAGTAAATGAGAAAGCATATGTAACGTGCCTGGAGGGACTGGGAAAAATAGAACTACTAAAGTTCCCCATCTAGGGAATTCCTTACAGTTTCCTAGGCAAGAGGGTCTCCCAGTTTAATAAGTCAGGGCCTCAATCTTAAAGTTTACCCTTATGAAATTTATTTCTGCAATAGCAAACTGAATTTACTTATAAAAAGTGCCTGAGTCATCACCAGAAAATCTCTACTGTTACTCATATGTGGTCTCTCTCTAAGCCAAACCATGGCCTTCCCCGCTAAGGAGGACATAATTTCCAGGGTGTAAGCCAGGCATTCTGGGACATAACTGATCCTGTCATCATGAGACAAAAGTCCTAAGGATGAACCTGGCCCTGGAATCATGGATTACTTGACCAAAGGGGGGAAAAGAAATAGTTTCAATGGCTAAGAGATTTCAAACCAAATTGAGAGGTCATTCTGGAGGTTACTCTTACACAAGTTTCAGCCAGATATTGCAAACTGCCACAATAGGGCAAGTCCCAATCGACAGTATTCCTGCAAACCCTGAAAGCTATCCTGGGCTCCATAATATATATATTTTTAAATACCAAAAAACACAAAGCAAATGTAAACATTCCTATTTTGATCATTCCGTTCTTAATATATAATCAGTAATTCACAATATCATCACATAGTTGCATAGTCATCATCATAATCGTGTATTTTAAAGCTTTGACTTGGAACATTTGCATCTATTCAGAAAAAGAAATAAAATGAAAACAGAAAAAAAAATTATACACATCATACCCTTTACCCCTCTCTTTCCTTGATCACTAGCATTTCAAACTAAATTTATTTTAACATTTGTTCCCCCTATTATTTATTTTTATTCCATATGTTCTACTCATCTGTTGACAAGGTAAATAAAAGGACATCAGACACAAGGTTTTCACAATCACACAGTCACATTGTGAAAGCTATAGCATTGTTCAATCATCATCAAGAAACATGGCTACTGGAACACAGCTCTACATTTTCAGGCAGTTCCCTCCAGCCTCTCCATTACATCATGAAGAACAAGGTGATATCTACTCAGTGCATAAGAACAACCTCCAGGATAACCTCTCAACTCTGTTTGGAATCTCTCAGCCATTGACACTGTCTCATTTCATTCTTCCCTCTTTTGGTCGAGAAGGTTTTCTCAATCCCCTGATTGCTGAATCTCAGGTCATTCTAGGGTTTTTCTCAATCCCTTGATGCTGAGTCTCAGCTCATTCTAGGATTTCTGTCCCACATTGCCAGGAAGGTCTGCACCCCTGGGAGTCATGTCCCATGTAGATGGGGGGGGTAGGGGTGGTGAGTTTGATTGTTGTGTTGGCTGGAGAGAGAGGCCACTTCTGAGCAACAAAAGAAGTTCTATTGGGGGTGACTCTTAGGCCTAATTTTAAGTAGGTTTGACCTATCCTTTGTGGGGTTATGTTTCATATGAACAAACCCCAAGACTGGAGGCTCAGCCTATAGCTTTGGTTGCCTACACTGCTTGTGAGAATATCAAGAATTCAACTTGGGGAAGTTGAATTTCTCCCCGTTCTCACCATTCCCCGAAGGGGACTTTGCAAATACTTTTCCACTCACTGATCGAATCACTCTGGGATTCATCAGGGCATCACTCTGGACAGACCAATAAAATCTCATGTCCTACCCAAGGTTCCAAGTACTTATGGTGTTCAATCAAGCTATCTACATAAGTTATAAGGAAACACACTAGTCGAAATATACATTTTGTACCAAATAAACATTTTTTGCTTTAGTCTCACACATAAGATGAAATTTTAAAATATTAATTACCAACTATTTTCAGCACCCTGCAGTAATGACATTCCTTTGTTCTTCCTCATGCAAAAACATTTTTAAAATTTGTACATTTAGTCACTATTATTATATACTCTAAGCATTCCTAGATTATACCATCTCTATCTTTATCATCTATCTTTCTGATTTCATTTATGTCCCCAGCCCTCCTCCCTCTATCATTCTCACATTTAGCTTCATTCAGTGTTTTAACATAATTGTATTACAGTTAGGTAGTATTGTGCTGTCCATTTCTGAGTTTTTATATTCAGTCCTGTTGCACAATCTGTATCCCTTCAGCTCCAATTACCCAATATCTTACCCTATTTCTATTTCCTGATGGTCTCTCTTACCAACAAAATATTCCAAGTTTATTCACTAATGTCAGTTCATATCAGTGAGACCATACAGTATTTGTCCTTTTGTTTTTGGATAATCTCACTCAGCATAATATCCTCAAGGTCCATCCATGTTGTTACATACTTCATAACTTTATTCTGTCTTATAGCTGCATAATATTCCATCGTATGTATATACCACAGTTTGTTTAGCCACCTTTCTGTTGATGGACATTTTGGCTGTTTCCATCTCTTTGCAATTGTAAATAATGCTGCTATAAATATTGGTGTGCAAATGTCTGTTTGTGTCCTTTGAGTAGATACCTAGTATCTACTCAAAGGATACCTAGTATCTAGGTATCTACTTATTTGAATAGATGCAAATGTTCCAAGTCAAAGCTTTAAAATACACGATTATGATGATGACTATGTTATTGCCGGATCATATGGCAATTCTATATTCAGCTTTTTGAGGAACTGCCAAACTGCCTGACACAGCAGTTGCACCATTTGACATTCCCACCAACAGTGGATAAGTGTGCCTCTTTCTCCACATCCTCTCTAGCGCTTGTCATTTTCTGTTTTATTGATAATGGCCATTCTGATGGGCATGAGATGATATCTCATCATGGTTTTGATTTGCATTTCTCTAATGGCCAGGGAAGTTGAGCATCTCTTCATGTGCCTTTTGGCCATTGGTATTTCCTCTTCTGAGAAATGTCTGTTCAAGTCTTTTTCCCATTTTGTAATTGGGTTGTCTGTCTTTTTGTTGTTGAGTTGAACAATCTCTTTATAAATCCTGGATACTAGACCTTTATCTGATATGTCGTTTCCAAATATTGTCTCCCATTGTGTAGGCTGTCTTTTTACTTTCTTGATGAAGTTCTTTGGTGCACAAAAGTGTTTAATTTCGAGGAGTTCCCATTCATTTATTTTTTTCTTCTTGCTCTTGCTTTGAGTGTAAGGTCTATAAAACCGCCTCCAAGTATAAGATTTATAAGATATTTCCTCACATTTTCTTCTAACAGTTTTATGGTCTTAGACCTAATGTTTAAGTCTTTGATCCATTTTGAGTTAACTTTTGTATAGGGTGTGAGATATGGGTCCTCTTTCATTCTTTTGCATATGGATATCCAGTTCTCTAGGCACCATTTATTGAAGAGAATGTTCTGTCACAGGTAAGTTGGCTTGACTGCCTTATCAAAGATCAATGGTCCATAGATGAGAGGGTCTATATCTGAACATTCTATTCTATTCCATTGGTCAATATATCTATCTTTATACCAGTACCATGCTGTTTTGACCACTGTAGCATCATAATATGCCTTAAAGTCAAGTAGCATGAGACCTCCGACTTAGTTTTTTTTCTCAGGATACTTTTAGCTATTTGGGGCACCCTGCCCTTCCAGATAAACTTGTTTATTGGTTTCTCTATTTCTGAAAAGTAAGTTCTTGGGATTTTGATTGGTGTTGCATTGAATCTGTAAATCAATTTAGGTAGAATTGACATCTTAACTATATTTAGTCTTCCAATTCATGAACATGGTATGCCCTTCTATCTATTTAGGTCTTCTATGATTTCTTTTAACAATTTCTTGTAGTTTTCTTTGTATAGGTCTTTTGTCTCTTTAGTTAAATTTATTCCTAAATATTTTATTCTTTTGGTTGCAATTGTAAATGGAATTTGTTTCTTGACTTCCCCCTCAGATTGTTCATTACTAGTGTATAGAAACACCACAGATTTTTGAGTGTTGATCTTGTAATCTGCCACTTTGCTGTACTCATTTATTAGCTCTAGTAGTTTTGCTGTGGATTTTTCAGGGTTTTCAATGTATAGTATCATATCATCTGCAAACAGTGATAGTTTTACTTCTTCCTTTCCAATTTTGATGCCTTGTATTTCTTTTTCTTGTCTAATTGCTCTGGCTAGGACCTCCAACACGATGTTGAATAACAGTGGTGATAATGGACATCCTTGTCTTGTTCCTGATCTTAGGGGGAAAGTTTTCAATTTTTCCCCATTGAGGATGATATTAGCTGTGGATTTTTCATATACTCCCTCTATCATTTTAAGGAGGTTCCCTTGTATTCCTATCCTTTGAAGTGTTTTCAACAGGAAAGGATGTTGAATCTTGTCAAATGCCTTCTCTGCATCAATTGAGATGATCATGTGATTTTTCTGCTTTGATTTGTTGATATGGTGTATTACATTAATTGATTTTCTTATGTTGAACCATCCTTGCATACCTGGGATGAATCCTACTTGGTCATGATGTATAATTCTTTTAATGTGTCGCTGGATTCGATTTGCTAGAATTTTGTTGAGGATTTTTGCATCTGTATTCATTAGAGAGATTGGTCTGTAGTTTTCTTTTTTTGTAATATCTTTGCCTGGTTTTGGTATGAGGGTGATATTGGCTTCATAGAATGAATTAGGTAGCTTTCCTTCCTCTTCAATTTTTTTGAAGAGTTTGAGCAGAGTTGGTACTAATTCTTTCTAGAATGTTTGATAGAATTCACATGTGAAGCCATCTGGTCCTGGACTTTTCTTTTTAGGAAGCTTTTGAATGGCTGATTCAATTTCTTTACTTGTGATTGGTTTGTTGAGGTCATCTATTTCTTCTTGAGTCAAAGTTGGTTGTTCATGTCTTTCCAGGAACCCGTCCATTTCATCTAAATTGTTGTATTTATTAGCGTAAAGTTGTTCATAGTATCCTGTTATTACCTCCTTTATTTCTGTGAGGTCAGTAGTTATGTCTCCTCTTCCATTTCTGATCTTATTTATTTGCATCCTCTCTCTTCTTCTTTTTGTCATTCTTGCTCAGGGTCCATTAATCTTATTGATTTTCTCATAGAACCAACTTCTGGTTTTATTGATTTTCTCAATTGTTTTCATGTTCTCAATTTCATTTATTTCTGCTCTAATCTTTGTTATTTCTTTCCTTTTGCTTGCTTTGGGGTTAGTTTGCTGTTCTTTCTCCAGTTCTTCCAAGTGAACAGTTTATTCCTCTATTTTTTCTTTCTTCTTTTTTGATATAAGCATTTAGGGCAATACACTTCCCTCTTAGCACTGCCTTTGCTGCATCCCATAAATTATGATATGTTGCGTTTTCATTTTCCTCAAGATATTTACTGATTTCTCTTGTAATTTCTTCCTTGGCCCACTGGTTGTTTTAGAGTGTGTTGTTGAGCCTCCACATATTTGTGAATTTTCTGGCACTCTTCCTATTATTGATTTCCAACTTCATTCCTTCATGATCTGAGAAAGTGTTTTGTATGATTCCAATCTTTTTAAATTTATTGAGACTTGCTTTGTGACCCAGCATATGGTCTAACTTTGAGAATGATCCATGAGCACTTGAGAACAGTATCCTGCTGTTGTGGCATGTAATGTTCTATAAATGTCCTTTAAGTGTAGCTCATTTATTGTATTATTCAAATTCTCTGTTTCTTTATTGATCCTTGTCTAGATGTTCTGTCCATTGATGAGAGTGGGGAATTGAAGTCTCCAACTATTATGGTAGATATGTCTATTTCTTTTTTCAGTGTTTTCAGTGTTTGCCACATGTATTTTGGAGTATTCTGGTTCGGTGCATAAATGTTTATGATCGTTATGTCTTCATGCTGAATTGTTCCTTTTGTTAATACATAGTATCCTTCTTTGTCTCTTTTAACTGTTTTACATTTGAAGTCTAATTTGTTGGATATTAGTATAGCTACTCCTGCTCTTTTCTGATTGTTATTTGCATGAAATATCTTTTCCCAACCTTTCACTTTCAAACTATGTTTATCTTTGGGTCTAAGATGTGTTTTCTGTAGACAGCATATAGATGGGTCCTGTTTTTTAATCCATTCTGCCAATCTATGTCTTTTGATTGGGGAGTTTAATCCATTAACATTTAGTGTTATTACTGTACAGGTAGTACTTTCTTCTACCATTTTTCCTTTTGGATTTTATATGTCATATCAAATTTTCCTTCTTTTTACCTTTACTCATAGTCTTCCTTTCTATACTCTTCTCCATACCTCTCTCTTCTGTCTTTTCATATCTGTCTCTAGTGCTCCCTTTAGTATTTCTTGCAGAGCTGGTCTCTTGGTCACAAATTCTCTCAGTGATTTTTTGTCTGAAAATGTTTTAATTTCTCCCTCATTTTTGAAGGACAATTTGCTGGATATACAATTCTTGGTTGGCAGTTTTTCTCTTTTAGTAATTTAAATATATCATCCCACTGTCTTCTCACCTCCATGGTTTCTGCTGAGAAATCTATGCATAGTCTTATTGGGCTTTCCTTGTATGTGATGGATTGCTTTTCTTTTGCTGCTTTCAAGCTTCTCTCTTTCTCTTTGACCTCTGGCATTCTGATTAGTAAGTGTCTTGGAGTATGTCTATTTGGATCTATTCTCTTTGGGGTATGCTGCCCTTCTTGGATCTGTAATTTTAAGTCTTTCATAAGAGTTGGGAAATTTTCAGTGATAATTTCCTCCATTAGTTTTTCTCCTCCTTTTCCCTTCTCTTCTCCTTCTGGGATGCCCACAACACATATATTCATGTGCTTCATATTGTCTTTCAATTCCCTGAGTCCCTGCTCATATTTTTCCATTTTTTTTCCCTATAGTTTCTGTTTCTTGTTGGATTTCAGATGTTCTGTACTCCAGTTCAGAAATCCTATGTTCTGTCTCTTGAAATCTACCATTGTAGATGTTTTTTTCATCTCTTCTACTGTGCCTTTCATTCCTGTAAGTTCTGTGATTTGTTTTTTCAGACTTTCTGTTTCTTCTTTTTGTCCATTCCTTGCCTTCTTTATATCCTCCCTCAATTCATTGATTTGGTTTTATTTATTTATTTATTTATTTTATTTTATTTTATTTTTTACATGGGCAGGCACCAGGAAGCAAACCCAGGTCCTCTGGCATCGCAGGCAAGCATTCCTGCCTGCTGAGCCACCGTGGCCTGCCCTCATTGATTTGGTTTTTGATGAGGTTTTCCATGTGTGTTCGTATATTCTGTATTAATTGTTTCAGCTCCTGTATCTCATTTGAATTGTTGGTTTGTTCCTTTGACTGGGTACATATCTTCAATTCTCCTAGTGTGATTTGTTATTTTTTTGCTGGTGTCCAGGTATTTAATTACCTTAATTAGTTTATTCTGGAGATTGCTTTCACTTCTCTTACCTAGGGTTTTTTTTTTTTTTTTGCTGGATGAATTTGTTGTCTATCTGTTCTTTGACATTCAGTTCAGCTTTATCTGGACCTCTAGCTTAGGTTTTGTTTAACAGAGGAGAATTTTTCAGTTCCTGATTTCTTGTTTCTTGCCCTGCTTGTATGGTGCCTTTTCCCCCCACCCTTAGGAGGGTCTCCGTAGGTATTATAGGCCCCATCGGATTTTCCCAGACCAAATTGGTCTCCTATCAGGAGGAAAGAGTCACTTGCGTCGATTTTCCCTGAGGTTGAGACCTAGCAGGTTGAAAGACTTTCCTGTGAAGTCTCTGGACTCTGTTTTCCTTATCCTGCCCAGTATGTGGCGCTTGTCTGCCTGCAGGTCCCACCAGCATAAGATGATGGGGTACCTTTAACTTTGGCAGACTCTCCCTGCTGGGGGTGTGGTGGACACAGAGGAGAGGTTGTAGACGGTTTTAATGACTTCAAATTACTAAGCCCTGGTGTCTGAGTTCCTTAAGGGAGGGATTCCACCTGTGTTGGGCTTCAATTCCACCCCCCACCCCCCACCACCCACACCCCCACACCCCCCAACCCCTCACCCCCACCCCCCACCCCCTACCCCCACCCCCACCCCCGGGGAAGGCACAGGCTCCAGACAAGCCCTCAAACTAGCTTGTTTCTGCCTATGCCTGGGGCAGTTGTAGCCTGAGAAGCCCTGCCGCTGTATCCAAAGGCAGTCTAGCCTTTGTAGAAATACAGCCACAAAAACCTCTGTTTCTTTTTTTTCCCCCTTTTCCCATCAGCCCTGCTCCTTTGGTTCCAGGGCAAAAATGGGCAACCTCAGCTTTGACCAGGTTCACCTGAGCTGGGAGCCTATTTTTAGTAGTCGGAATTTGTTGATTAATTCCACAATTGGCGTTTGGTTGGGCTCAGCCCCTGCTGCTGGTAAAGTCTCTTTCCTTTCCCCAGTGGGAAGCAGTCTGTGGGGGAGGGTCGCCGGCCCCCGCAGCTTGGGGAACTCACAGTTCCGGGGGGGCTCGCAGCCTGTCCAGCTGGTCCAGCATGGGGTAAGCTGTGTGTCCGGTCACTGACGTGGCCTCAGGAGCTGTTCTGTGCTGTTTCTGGTTATTTAGTAGTTGTTCTGGTGGACAAACTAAAACACACACATTGCTTAGCCAAATCTTGAACCTGCCTCTCCATAATATTTTATTTATTAAGCTTGTTTTTCATAGATTTTAAAACCTCCATGTTGTTCCAGTGTCAGAGAAACTCTGAAACCCAGAAATACTGGACTCTCCAAGAACAAGTCCTTTCATCAGTATCATGGCTTTATCCCTTCATGACAACTCCCCTTTTCAGCTTTGAAACAGAAGAGTCATTGCTCAAATATCCCTCAAGACTGAGAGAAAATTATCATATGAGAGTGAGGAATTGTAATCAAGAAATCAGGATTTAAGGGATGATTTTAATTACTGAATCATTGAATAGATATTCCTTTTTGCTTTCTGGTATGTTGGATAGACAGAGAGAAATACCTGAAATCTCTCCATTGTAATCCAACTGCCTTGATCTCTGATCATGACTGTATAGCCCTTATCTTCTACCTCTGTGATTGTAAAAACCTGGTGACTAACCTTCATTTGTACCCAGTTGTTCTAGTTTGTAAGCTGCCAGAATGCAATATATCAGAAGCATAATGGCTTTTAAAAAGGGGGATTTATTAAGTTACACATTTGCAGTTCTAAGGCCATGAAAACGTCCAAATTAAAGCAAGGCTGTAAAAATATCCAACCTAAGCCATCCACGGACGATGCCTTGGTTCAAGAAGGCTGATGATGTTCAAGGTTTCTCTCTCAGATGGAAATGCACATGGTGAGATCTGCTAGCTTTCTCTTCAACAGCTTGTTTCATGAAGCTCCCCAGGTGGCATTTTCCTTCTTCATCTCCAAAGATCTCTAGCTGCCTGAGCTCGGTAGCTTTTTCTAAAATGGTTGCCTCTTAAAGGGCTCCAGGAAGCAACCCCACCTTGAATGGGTGGAGACATATCTCCATGGAAACAATAAAAAAGCTCCCTGTAAGCAATATTAAATGAGGATTAAAGGACACGGCTTATCTGGGGTACACTACAGATTCAAACTGGCACACCAGTTATCCAGTTTTTCAGCTTTCGAGTCTTGTAATCACCAAAGACAGCCCTAATGTTTCTTAATAAAGGGTCTTGGGAAAGCCCAGAACTAATCCGCCCCAAGTCCAAAGTTATCTTGATAACTGAGACTGGATCTAGCCAAAATAGGCCCACCTGACATGCGCAGTAGCTTAGACTTTAACCTATACATCATTCTGCCATTTTCTTACATGCTTTCTGTGACTAAGCAGGTAATCAATCTGTACATGCTCAGTGATTAGATCACTTCTAATTACATCATCTGGGCCACTGTGCTCATTATCTGAAACCCTGCCCATCTTTTTTTCTAATATAATTATCAGAATTACTGCAATTTGGGGAGACAGATTTTGGGCCTATAGGCCATCTACTCTTCTACTAGTAATAAACTTTTTCTTTCTTTGAAACCCCAGTGTCTCAGAAATTGGTCATTGAGCACATTGGGCAAGCGAATCCACTGCCTTTGTCTGGTAACACAGACATGCACACACGCACAGCACTCAAGTGAGAAACTTCCCCAGTGCCTGCGCCCTCTGCTGACTGTCATGCAGCAATGTCTGGTCTGAAAGGCACTGTCCCAGACTATGGTTGATAGTTTTGGAAATGACTGTAGCTAACTGACTTTTTTATATACTCCTGGAGCCATTAGATCCTTCTTATTTCCAGTTGTATGAAAAAAAAAAGAAAGAAAAGAAAAAGAGAAGCTTTGCCAAACCAAAACAGACCAAACCATTTGGAAAAAATAAATATTTAATGTCAGGTGCTCTCTTTTAGCAAGAAATAAATGGTCCTATCCCCTCAAACTTTCATTTTTAACAACTTAGTATCTGAGTGGAGGGAGCTAGTGGAGAAGTGCATGGGGGATTTTTGCCCTGTCAGCATTAAACTAATGATGCTGACCTGTGGATCCTTGAAAGAATAGAAAATGTTCCCAAAAGTTAATTTTTGTTTGACAGAAATTCTCATCACTCAGCTCCTCACCCACCACTCTCTACTCTGCACGCACACTTCTTTCTTCTTACAATAAAAGCCTCAAATTTACAGCCATTCTCAAATATTGGACCCTAGAGATCATCCAATACAGTGTGATGGCTAAGAACAACAATTTTTAAATCAGGCAGCTTGTGCTGGTTTGAAAGGATGTATGGACCCTTGAGAAGCCATGTTTTAATCAAAATCCCATTTTGTAAAGACAGAATAATCCCTATTCAACACTGTATGTAATTAGATCATCTCCCTGGAGATGTAATTCAATCAAGAACGGTTGTTAAACTGGATTAGGGGAGATGTGTCTCCACCCATTTGGGTGGGTCTTGATTGGTTTACTGGAGTCCTATAAAAGAGGAAACATTTTGGAGAATGAGAGATTCGGAGAGAGCAGAGAATGCTGCAGCACCATGAAGCAGAGAGTCCATGGGCCAGTGACCTTTGGAGATGAAGAAGGAAAACGCCTCCTGGGGAGCTTCATGAAACCAGAAGCCAGGAGAGAAAGCTAGCAGATGATGCCGTGTCTGCCATGTGCCCTTCCAGCTGAAACAGAAGCCCTGACTGTGTTCACCATGTGCCTTCTCACTTGAGAGAGAAACCCTGAACTTCATTGGCCTTCTTGAACCAAGGTCTCTTTCCCTGGATGCCTTAGATTGGGCATTTCTATGGACTTGTTTTAATTGGGACATTTTCTCGGCCTTAGAACTGCAAACTAGTAACTTACTAAATTCCCCTTTTTAAAAGCTATTCTGTTTCTGGTATACTGCATTCTGGCAGCTAGCAAACTAGAACACAGCTCATATGGACCAACTATAATATACGAACTCTGAGAATTAAAATTGAGAGCATAGGTTATCAAGTTAAGGCCTATGGTGAACGTTCCAAGATTGTAAGCTCTTATAGCAGTGACAACTATTCTGGAGTTGTAATTGTTATTTCTAAATTCTAAACTGCTGAGCTATTTGTGTATAAACTGGTCCTTCACTGGAACTTCAGATATTTGTGGGCATCTGTCACTCAGGGTTAGAGATCTGAAACTATGAAAGTCAGCATTATCTCATAGGGCAACTGTCGAAAAGGTGATCAGACTTAACTAGAGATATAAATGAAGCTGGTCTGTGTAGGACTAAGCTAAGTTAAAATACAGGGTAAAGGATGTTGTGATCTCTATTTTAAAACTTTAACTTCTGTGTGATACCAAAGGAAGAGATGTTTATTTAGTATAAAGTTTATATTTTTGGTAACACTATCTAACTTAAATCATATGGTTAGTTTATTCAAACACCATAATTACATGGAATCTTGAATAGGGTATAAGATCTGCTTGGTTTGTACAGGTTAGTGTGATACCCTGATACATCCCAGAGTAAGCTGGGCAAAGAGTAAAAAAGTATTTTCAAAATCCTTTTGAGGGACTGGGGAGAAAGGAGATATCAAACTTCCCCACCTGGGGAATTCCTGATATTCTTATAAGCATTAGGGACAACCAATTGGATAGGCTAAGCCTTCCATCTTGGTGCCCACCCTCATGAAACTTATTTCTGCAAAGGAGAAGCTAAGCCCACTTAAAAGCAGACCTAAGCGTCACCCCCAAAGAATCTCTTTTGCTGCTCAGATGTGGCTTCTCTCTCTATGCCAACTTGGCAAGTGAACTCAGTGCCCTCCTCCCTTCATGGGACATGACTCCCAGGGGTGCAAATCTCCCTGACAATGTAGGATATGACTCCTGAGGATTACTGGGACCAGGTATCATGGGATTGAGAAAGATTTCTTGACCAAGAAGGGGAAGAGAAATGAGACAAAATAAAGTTTCAGTGGCTGAGAGATTTCAAATAGAGTTGAGAGGTTATTCTGGAGGTTATTCTTAAGCATTATATAAATATCCCTTTTTAGTTTTTGGTATATAAGAATGGCTGAACTGTTGAACTGTATTCCAGTAGCCTTGATTCTTGAAGACAATTGTATAACTATATAGCTTTTATAATGTGACTGTGTGATTGTGAAAACCTTATGGATGATGCTGCTTTCATTCAGGGTATGGACAGATGAATAAAAAATTAAGGACAATAAATAAATAATAGAGGAGAGTAAGGAGTAAAAATAATTGAGTAGAATGCAATACTAGCGAACAATGAAAGGGAGTGGTATAGGGTATGGAATGTATTTTTTAATTTATTTTTTTCTATTTATTTTTTATTAATTTCTATTTATTTTTCTTTATTTTTCTAGAGTGATATAAATGGTCTAAAAATGATCATGGTGATGAATATACAACTACGTGAAGATATTGTGAGCCATTGATTGTATACTTTGGATAGATTTATAGTACATGAAGACATCTCAATAAAATATATGTATATTTTTAAACCAAGCAGATACCTTGTACAGGTTACATAAACCCTCTGGGCCAGTTTTAAACTATTATGTATCCCAGAAAAACCATATTTCAACCTTGATGCAGTCTTGTGTAGTTAGACCTACTGTTTAGGGTGGAAATCTCTGCTTAGGTTGTTTCCATGGAGATTGACCCACTCAACTGTGGATGTGACCTGTTGGTTAGATTACGTCCGTGGAGATGTGACACACTCAATTGTGGGTGTGGCCTTTTTGTTAGATGGCCTTGATTCAAGGTGGGTCTTGATTACTTTACTAGAGTCCTTTAAAAGAGGAAACATTTTGGAGAGATCTCAAATGCAGAAGCCACAGAAGAAACTTGGAGAGTAATTGCTTCAGAGCCGAAAGAGAGACAGACATTTGTTGAGGCTTGGTGTTTTAGTTTGTAAAATCTTCCAGAATGCAATATACCAGAAACAGAACAGCTTTTAAAAAGGGAATTAATAAATTACAGGCTTACAGTTCTAAGGTCATGAAAATGTCCAAATGAAGGCAAGGCTATAAAACTGTCCAAATGAAGGCATCCTGCAAGAGATACCTTGGTTCGAGAGGGCCGATGAGGTACGGATTTTCTCTCTCAGCTGAAAGGCACATGGTGAAGTCTGCTAGCTTTCTCTCCAGACTTTCTTCCACGGTTTCCCTGGGGCTCTGTCCATTCTGTTGGCTCTTTTGCTTCTGGTGGCTGTAACAACTCATGGCGATGTCTGCTGGGCTCCAAGCATCTCCCAATATTCCTGTTTCTGTTCTCCATGTGTCTGCATCTGTGTCAGCTCTGCTGTGAAGTGTCTGTCAGCTCTGAGGCTTCTGTCATTTTTCTAGGCTCTGCTCTGCAATTTCTGTTGGCTCTTTTTCAGTCATTCTTGAGGTTTCTCCAAAATGTTTCCTTTTTTAAAGGATTCCAGTAAACTAATCAAGACCCACCTGGAACAGGAGGAGTCACATGTTCATCTAATCAAAAGTTAATATCCACAACTGGGTGTTTCATAACTCCATGGATATAATCTAATCAAAGGATTCCAACCTACAGTATTGAATCAGGATTAAAAGAAAGGGCTGCTTCCACAAGATTGGATCAAGTGTGAGAATTAAATGAGCTAAGGTTTGTAAAACGCTTAGCTCAGAGCCTGGCACATGGCCTATGCCCCCCAAATGTACCTTGTTATCATCACCCAAACCAATCTCTCACTTTACAGGCAAGAAAACTGGATTCAGAAAGAAAGGAATTATCTAAGGTCATATGGCCTACTAGGGGCAGAGTCAGGGCTGTATCTAGCCATCTTTCCACTGTACCACACACAGCCTAGCAGATTTTCCTTTATTCGTCAACTTTAAGCAGAAAGAGGTTGGAACATTCCTCAGTTGGTCATGTTCCTGCCTAACTGGTGATGTTGGCAGAGCCAGGGCCAAGAGTATCCTCGTGATCAGGAACCAGCTGAGCCTGAAGGAGAAGCAGCTGCTCATTTCTTACAACAACACACTCCACTTCTAGAGCTAGCAAGTCCTGATAAAGTGGATTTCCACAGAGCACTATTTACTTTCTAGTCGCTTTCGGATGTTTTGGAAACAGACAAAACCTCTGAGCACAGCCAGCCTCCAATGCACATCCCTGAGGTTCTCTCTCTCTCCAGTGACCCTCTCCCAGCTCTGAGAGAATTAGTATTGCCTTTACTACCCCCTGTTTTTTCCCACATGGTAAAGTTTCACCCCAAATGTTCCTCCCTTTTCCTTTTTCTCAAAGGATGTATATACATACGTAGTCATATACATGCCAAAAGGCTGTCATTCCTTAGGGAAGCTAAAAGATGAAACCCAGAGTTTTGTCACAGAGCAGCTAAGTGAATGCTCATGGATGCTTAGAGAGGAAACCATTGGCATTAGAAGCTGGAGGAATGGAACCAGGAACAAGGACCAACGGACACCAGCCAGGTACCTTCCTAGATCATGCTTCCGTGGGTCAAGTTATCTTTCTCTGGATGCCTTAGTTAGGATATATTTATGGCCTTAGAATTGTAATCTTGTAACTTATTAAATTCCCTTTTAAAAAGTCATTCTATTTCTGGTATATTGCATTCCAGCAGCTTAACAAACTAATACAGAGTTACGTGGTGGTTTGGGGCTGTATGTACCCAAGAAAAACATGTTCTTAACTTCCATCCATTCCTGTGGGTGTGAACCCACTGTAAGTAGGAACTTTTAATGAGGTTACTTCAGTTAAGGTGTGGTCCACCTCAGTCAGGAGGAGTCAATCCTGTTACTAGAGTCCTTTATAAGTGGAGTGAAATTCAAACAGACAGAAAGAAAGCCACAGGAAACAAGAAGCTCAATATCAACAGAACCAGAAAAGGAGGGAGAGACCAGGAGATGCACCATGTGCCTACTCATATGACAAGCTAAGGACCAAAGATCGCCAACAGCCAGCCCCAGAATGCCACAGTCTTTGGACAGAAAGCATCACTTTGATGATATCTTAATTTGATCTTTTTCCTAACCTCAAAACCATGAATAAGTAAATTTTCATTTTTAACCCAATACCTTTCATTGGTATTTTCTTGAGCAGCCAAGGAAACTAAAATGGGCCAATATCACTCTAACACCATAGCCAGGCAACTATCACTTGTGAATACAGAAGCAAATATTCTCAACAAAATACTAGCAGATAAATCCAAGAACACAATAAAATAATTATACTTTATGATCAAGTGTAATTTACCCCATGTATGCAAGGGGGGTTCAACATAAGAGAATCAATAGCATATACCATATTATTAGATTGAAGGAAAAAACATACATGATCATCTCAATTGATGCAGAAAAGGCATTTCATAAAATCCAGCACCCCTTCTTGATAAAAATCCTTAGAAAGTCAGTAATTGCAAGAAACTCCTTCAGCATGATTAAGAACATGTATGAATAACCCACAGCTAATGTCAGACTCAATAGTGAAAGACTGAAAAATTTCTCTCTAAGACCAGTAACAAGGCAAGGATGCCTAGTTATCACTTTTATTCAAAATTTTACCTGAAGTTCTAGCCAGAACAATTAGGCAAAAAACCCGAAATAAATGGCATCAGATTTGGTGGGTGGGATGTTGTGATTAAGTTGTTTCCATGGAGGTGTAACCCACCCAGTTGTGGGTGGGAGCTTTTGATTAGGTCGTTTCCATGGAGATGTGTCTCCATCCATTCAAGGTGAGTCATTTACTGGAGCCCTTTAAGAGGGAACCATTTTGAAAAAAACTGTAGAGCCCCCACAGCCAGAGACCTTTGGAGATGCAGAAGGAAAATGCCCCAGGGAAGTCCTTTGAAAAGAGAAGCCAGGACAGAAAGCTAGCAAACACTGCCATGTACCTTTCCAGCTGACAGAAAAACCCCGAAGAGGTTTCATATCATGGAGATATGACCCACCCAATTGTGGGTGGTAACTTTTGATTAGATGGTTTCCACGGGGATGTCGTCTCCACTCATTCAAGGTGGGGTTGCTTATGGAGCCTTTTAAGAGGGAACCATTTTGGAAAGACAATAACCCTTTCTTGAGTCAAGGTATATTTCTCTGGATGCCTTAGTATGGACATTGTTATTGCCTTACAACTGTAAACTTGTGATTTAATAAATTCTCTGTTTAAAAACTGTTTCATTTCTGGTATATTGCATTCTGGCAGCTTTAGCAAACCAAAACACCCTAAATATAGAAAATCCTGAAAAATCCACAGCAAAGCTATAGAGCTAATAAATGAATTCATCAAAGTGTCAGAGCAACAGGCAAAAATTAGTAGTGTTTCTCTACACTAATAATGAACAATCTAAAGAGGGAATCAAGAGAGTAATTCTATTTACAGTAGCCACTAAAAGAATAAAATTTCTAGGAATAATTTTAACTGAGAATATAAGTACATACATTGTAACGTTACAAAACATTGCACCATGCACCATTCGATTTGCTAAAAGAATCAAAGATTTAAATAAATGGAAGAATATTCTGTGTTCATGGATTGGAAGACTAGATATTGCCAATTCTACCTAAAGTGATTTACAGATTCAATGCAATCCAAATTAAAATTCTTTGCAGAAATAGAAAAGCCAATCATCACATTTATACAGGGTGCTGGTGTGAATCTTTTGTACCCCAGAAAAGTCATGTCCTTTAATCCTCATTCAGTATGCTGGGTGGAATAATTTTTATTGTTTCCATGGAGATATGACCCACCCAATTGTGGGTGGTAACTTTCGATTAGATGGTTTCCACGGGGATGTCGTCTCCACTCATTCAAGGTGGGGTTGCTTATGGAGCCTTTTAAGAGGGAACCATTTTGGAAAGCGCTATAGAGCCACGAGAGCCACCAGAACCAACAGAGCCACAGAATGGACAGAGCCTTGGAGAAACCACTGAAGAGAAAGCTAGCAGATCTTGCCATGTGCCTTTCCAGCTGAGATAAAACCCTGAATATTATTGGCCTTCTTGAACCAAGGTATATTTCCCTGGATGCCTTAGATTGGACATTTTCATAGCCCTGCCTTAATTTGACATTTTTCCAGCCTTAGAGCTGTAAATTTGCAACTTAATAAATTCCCCTTTCCTGCTGGCTGACAGGGCTCCACTTGGATAAATTCCCCTTTTTAAAAGCATTCCATTTCAGGTATATCACATTCCGACAGCTCTCAAACTAGAACATATTGGAAGGTAAGGGGCCCCAAATAGCCAAACCATCTTGAAAAGGAACACTGTTGGAAATTTTACACTTTCTGATTTTAAAACTTATTACAAAGCTGCAGGAATCAAATCACCATGGTACTGACATAAAGACAAGCATAGAGAAAAATGGATATGAATTGAGAGTTCAGAAGTATGCCCTCACATCTATGGCCAATTGATTTTTGACAAAGCTGCCAAGTCCACTCAATGGGGACAGATAGTCTCTTCAATAAAAGGTGCTGGGAAAACTGGATATCCATATGCAAAAGTATGAAAGAGGAGCCCTACCTCATATTATATACAGAAATTAAAT
Source organism: Tamandua tetradactyla (assembly GCF_023851605.1). Classification (NCBI taxonomy): domain Eukaryota; kingdom Metazoa; phylum Chordata; class Mammalia; order Pilosa; family Myrmecophagidae; genus Tamandua; species Tamandua tetradactyla. The sequence goes on along the minus strand of NC_135330.1, from coordinate 63,726,547 downwards.
AAAAATGGAGCAATTTCTAAATATAAGAACAAAAATTATAAAACTCTTAGAAGAAAATATAAGGAAGCATCTTCAGAACCTGGTATTAAGCAATGGTTTCTTGGACTTTACACCCAAATCACAAGCATCAAAGAACTTTATCATAAAAGTAAAAAGACATCTTACAGAATGAGAGAAAATATTTGGAAACCACATAGCCTATAAAGGTTTAGTTTAATATCCAGAGTATATTTTTAAAATCCTACAACTCAACAACAAAAAGTTAAACAACCCAATTAAAAGATAGGCAAAAGACTTGAACAGATATTTCTTCAAAGAAGATATAGGGAAATGCAAATCAAAACTACAATAGGGTACCATTTCACACCCACTAGAATGGCTACTAAAAAAACCCAGAAATTATTAAGTGTTGAGGAGGATGTGGAGAAATAGGGACACTTTTTCATTGTTGGTGGGAATATAAAAGGGTGCAGCTGTTGTGTGCAGTTTGGTGGTCCCTCAGAAACCAAAGTATAGAATTACCATTTGACCTGGCAACCCCATTTCTAAGAATAGATCCCAAAGAACTGAAGCAGGAACTCTAATAGATGATGTTCATCACAGCATTATTCACAATTGGCAAAAGATGTAAGCAATCCAAGATGAATAGGTAAAATGTGCTATATAGGGCGGGCCGCGGTGGCTCAGCGGGCAAAGTGCTTGCCTGCTATGCCGGAGGACCTCGGTTGGATTCCCGGCCCCAGCCCATGTAACAAAAACGGAGAAACAGAATACAATAAAACAAGAAAATGTTTAAAAATGTTTCCCTTTCTTCCTTCCTTCCTTCCTTCTATCCTTCCTTCCTTCTCTCTGTCTTTCCTTTAAAAAAAAAAAAAAAAAATGTGCTATATACACCCAATGGAATATTACTCAGACATTAAAAGGAATGAAGTCTGTGTTAGTTAGATTCCATTGTCAACTTGGCCAGGTGAGCATACCTAGTTTTGTTGCTGCGGACATATGCCAATGGTACGTGAACCTCATCTGTTGCTAATTACATCTGCAGTCAGCTAGGAGGCGTGTCCGTTGCAATGAGTGATGTTTGACTTAATTGGCTGGTGCTTAAATGAGAGAACGCAATGTAGCACAGCCTAAGCAGCTCAGCATTCCTCATCTCAGCACTCACAGCTCAGCCTAGGCCTTTGGAGATGCAGAAAGAAGTCACCCCGGGGAAGGTTGTTGGAACCTAGGGGCCTGGAGAGAAGATCAGCAGAGACCATCCTGTGCCTTCCACGTAAGAAAGAACCTCAGTGGAAAGTTAGCTGCCTTTCCTCTGAAGAACTAACAAAATAAATCTCCTTTTATTAAAAGCCAATCCGTCTCTGGTGTGTTGCATTCCGGCAGCTAGCAAACTAGAACAAAGTCCTGATAAAAAAGACATGTTTTCCCCATATACAAAATGCATTCATTCCATAACAACATCAGAGAACCTTAAACCATTCCAGTACCATTTCAAATACAAGATTAATACAAGATTAAAATCAGTACAAAGTTTCATCAAAGTTACTTAAAGGCATGAACAATCCTAAGGCAAAATTTTCTCTGTTTGCTCTGGACCTGTAAAACTCAGAACAAGTTAATTGCTGCCAACATACAATGGAGGAACATTCATAGGATACATATACACATTTCCATAGGGTGGAAGGAACACAGGGGTCACCAGACCCATGCAGTTTTGAAAAGCCACGGGGCAAAGTCCATTAGATTTCAAAGCGTGAGAGTCACTTACCTTCAGGGCTTCTGAAAGCATCAGTTCCACCCTTTCCAAGGGCCTACACAGAGGCCTGCCTCTGTCCGAATACAACCTTTGGGGACAATGGGGAGACCATCTTTTTCTCGGCTCCATCCTCTCCAAGCATTGGGGCCACACTTGGGCTCTCTGCCTTTTCCAGGGCCCACGCTCAGCCCTTCTATGTGGTGGCAGCCAGGCTCTCCCCAAACCCCAAGGAATGTGCAGCATGCCTCTTCCACTGCAATGAGGTGGAAGGCCCATCCTCTGCCTTCGGGCAAACTTTGGGTGGGTCCAGTCTCCTGGCCCGAGGCTTCTTGACTTCAGACCTCAGTCTCCATGGTTTTGCCTCTGAAGTTATGTTTCCTCCTATGTGTCCCTTCTCTGAACCCCCCAGTCCAGACTGGCAGCAGTTCTGTTTATACAGGTCCCACAGCATTTTCGTTGGCTTTCTATGCAGTAGCTTTGGATCATGCCCATCAGACAGAAGGAATTTCCACAAATCCTTCCTGGAGAACTCCATGTCCAATTCTGGCTTTCTCTGAAATGGTTGGCTGGTTCCGCATTTGGTCAAGTCCTCATGTGGGGCACTATTCTCTGTGGTCTCCCTTCCAGGAAGCCCCAAATTCTCCAAAACATCAACTTCTGGTTTCTTTGTACTGAAGAGTTCAGTTCTCAGTTTATCTCTTTCCTGTTGCATTTCACTATAAGCTGTGAGGAGAAACCAGGCTGCACTTTTGACATTTAATCTGGAGATCTCTTCTGCTAAATATCCAAGTTCATGGCTTTTAAAATTTGCCTTCCAGCCAAAGCCACTAGTCAATTTTGCCAGATTGTCTGTCATTTTAAAACAAAGCTCACTATCCTTCCGGTCTACAATAACATGTGCCTCATCTCTGTCTAAGGCTTTATCAGAAGTGTCTTTAGAGTCCACATTTCTACCAACAGTCTCTTCAAAGCATTCTAGGCCTTCTCTATCAAGCTTGTCACAACTTTTCCAGAATCTTCCCTTCATCCATTTAAAAAGCCATTCCAACATGTTTGGTATTTGCAAACTGCAGCAGCACCCCACTCCCGGTACCAAAATCTGTTCTAGTTTGCTAGCTGCTGGAATGCAATATACCAGAAATGGAATGGCTTTTAAAAAGGGGAATTTAGTAAGTTGCTAGTTTACAGTTGTAAGGCTGAGAAAATGTTCCAATCAAAACAAGTCTGTAGAAATGTCCAATCGAAGGCATCCATCCAGGGGAAGATACCTTGGTTCAAGAAGGCTGGTGAAGTTCAGGGTCTCTCTCTAAAGTGAGAAGACACATGGCGAACACAGTCAGGGCTTCTCTCTCATTTGGAAAGGCACATGGTGAACACGGTCAAGGTTGCTCTCTCATTTGGAAGGGACATGGCGAACAAGGCAGCATCTGCTAGCTTTCTCTCCTGGCTTCTGGTTTCATGAAGCTCCCCAGAAAGCATTTTCCTTCTTCATCTCCAAAGGTCACTCGCTGGTAGACTCTGCTTCATGGTGCTACAGCATTTTCTGCTCTCTCTGAATCTCCATTCTCCAAAATGTTTCCTCTTCTATAGGACTCCAGAAACTTATCAAGACCCACCCAAATGGGTGGAGGCATGTTGTCATGTAATCCAGTTTAACAACCACTCTTGGTTAAATCACATCATCCAGGGAGATGATCTGATTACAGTTTCAAGCATACAGTATTGAATAGGGATTATTCTACCTTTATGAAATGGGATTTTGATTAAAACCTGGCTTTTCTAGGAGACATAGATCCTTTCCAACCAGCACACATGCAGTACCATGGATAAACCCTGAAGACATCATGTTGAATGAAATAAGCCAGACACAAAAGAATAAATATTGTATGATCTCATGTATAGGAAATATTTAGAATAAACAAATTCATACAGTTAGAAACTAGAATATAGGTTATCTGGGGCCTATATTCTATTAGTGTGGTAACTAACATAACAAACGGTTAGTAATAGAGAAAGCTCTGTGTATGTGTGAGTGGGTATATGGGAAGTTTTCATTTTCTGCATAATCTTTCTTTAAACTTGCCAAGAAATGCATAAAAGAAAATAAATTTTTAAAAAATTTAAATACTGACTTAGAACATGAAAAAAAGAACAGTGAAAATATTTGAAAGATGACAAAACAAAAGTGCCTAGTGGCTAGTTAATTATGGGCAAACTATGACAAGAGCTTAGGGCCAAAACGAATTATCTGGACTTCTTGCCATTTCCACCTCATGCTGCCCCTCTAGGGTAGACCTCTCTCCCCAGTGAAAGGTCAAAGGGAGGAGTACTTGGAAAGTGGGTGAATGCTAAAGGGGGCCTTGTTGCCCTGGGGTCAGGATTCAGGGGTCTGGATTGTAACCCATTTCCTCTAGAGTCCTTTTTAACATTTTGGGGGCCCATAGTGGGGCTTGGTTAGTTCTACACCCCCAAGTTTGCCTGCTTCTTGGATTTCAGAGATAGGAGGCAGAGCCCAATGGCAGTGAAGAGTGTTCTAGCTTGCTAGGTGCCAGAATGCATAGACCAGAAACAGAATGGCTTTAAAAGGGGAGATTTATTAAGTTGCAAGTTTACAGTTCTAAGGCCATGAAAATGTCTAAATTAAAGCAAGACTCTAAAAATATCGAAATTAAGGCACCAACAAAAGGTTACCTTCACTCAAGAATGGTCGATGAAGTTCAGAGTTTCTCTCTCAACTGGAAAGGCACATGACGAACTTGATGGCATCTACTAACTTTCTCTCCAGACTTGTTTCATGAAGCTCCCCCAGGGAGGTTTCCTTCCTCTCCAAAGGTCTCTGGATGTCTGGGCTCTGCTTTCGTGGATTTCATGGCTCTAAAGCTTTTTCCAAAATGTTTCCTCTTTTAAAGGATTCCAATAAACAAATCAAGACCCACCTGGAATGGGTGGAGTCACATCTCCCTCTAATCACAGGTTAATACCTACAATTGGGCATGTCAGATCTCTGTGGAGATAATCTAATCAAGTTGCCAACCTTCAATGCTGAATAGGGATTAAAAGAAATGGCTGCCTCCACGCAATGGATCAGGATCAAAACATGGTTTTTGTAGAGCACATAATCCTTTCAAACCAGCACACCAGGTGTTGACTGGTCAGGGCAGAGCTGAACCCAAACCCAGACTCACTCATGCCTGCTTCAGACCCGGTGCCTCCCGGAAGCAGAGTCATCACGGCCATTGGGACGAGTGGCAGTGGTGGTGGCCTCTGCTGCCTGGTTCAGAGGGTCAGATGGACTTGGGACAGGGGCAGGCAGGGGCACGTTTTCCCTCCCCTCCGATTCCTCCTCCCCGCTCATGGAGTTTAAGCCCCACCCTCTGTTGGGGTCTGTGTTTAATGGGGTGGGGGCTTTACACTCTGGGATAACTAACTGCTGAGCCCCACCCACTCCCCACCCTGTCCTTCTCCACTCGACAGACCGAGGATTCTGCTCTGCTCTCTTTAGGCACCTGCTCCAGCCACTCACCTCCCCGCCCCCCGCCCCAGGGCTGCCTCTGTCATCAAGGCCTTGGGGGTCAGAAAAGGCGGACCCCACAAATCCATCACAAAATCTTTCTATTACAGGGGCTTTGTGGATTGCTGGTTTCTGCTTCAAAGTGTCCTGGGGGAGAGAAAAACTGTCCTTGGGATCTCAGAGGGAATAAGGCGAGAATGAAAAATACAGAGAAAGCAAACTAATATTTTAAGATGATATCCTGCCACACTTCAGCTTCTGTCCGTCCTGAGTTTTCTATAGGGTGATTCCCCGGGGTCAGGGACACGTTGCTCTCTCAATTAATTAAAAATACAGAGGTCCTTGGGGTCAGAGTAGGGGACCAAAGACCCTTGGAAACAAACAAGGCTTAGAGGGTACACAGACTGCTGACTTTTCACCCCAGCTCCTCGGTCCCCTTGCAGGAAGGAAGGGAGCTGAGGGGTGGAGGGGAGCCACCCTGTTACACAGGCGGAGTTTACTCTGGGCATGGCTGTTGACTCCAGGTGCCTTATCATCAGGTTCTCACACTGACCTGGGCAGGTCTAGAAGTAAGGGAGATACAGCACCACAACTCTGTGGAAGAGGAGTGAGCAAAGAAGGTCGTGGCAGAGTGAGGAGAAGCTGCTGGTCAGGCCCACGATGAAAACGTACATTCTTCTCCTGCTGGTGCTCCTGGACCTGGGACAGGCCCAAGGACCACTTCGCAGGTGAGGCCACCTCCCCGGCTCTGAGTTGCCAAGTGCAGGGCTGCCCTGGGAGAGGTTCTAAGGACTACAGGCTCGAAGAGGCTGGGGCGGGCTGCGTGGCAGAGAATCCGCAGAGGGAGCTGATTCCGGCCAAACCCTGGCATGCCGCCATCCAGATCCCCCCCTGTGCAATTCTCTAGTTAACCTATGGGGGGAAAGGGGACAGGCACGGGGAGGGGAGAGGGAAAGAGGGAGGCAGAAATGCAGCTCCTCCCCCCACTCCCGGGCTGTGCCCTCAGGGTGCCCCTCAGGAGGCATCAGTCTCTCCGGAAGAAGCTGCGGGCGCAGGGGCAGCTCTCCAAGTTCTGGAAATCCCAGCATCTGGACATGATCCAGTTCACCGAGTCCTGCACCATGGACCAGAGCGCCAACGAGCCCCTCGTCAACTACCTGGACGTGAGGAACTCTGGGGAGGGGCGGGGAGAGGGGCGGCAGCCTCGGCCTCAGGGTATGCCCAGGGTCCCGCCAGCAGCAAATGTTAAAGGCGAGTCTGGATTCCCTTGCTTGGACGATCCAGCTGGACGGACCCCTGGGTCCCTGTGGATGCTGCTGGGGCTAGACTGAGTGGGACTTGCCCCACATGTGCTGAGGGCTGAAAAGGAAAAACATCCCAAATTGAAGGGTGCTGCTTCTGCTTTCAAGTGGGCAACTTACGAGCTGGGCATCCTTAGGCGAATTACTTAACCCCCACCCAGCCCCAGTTCCCTGATCTGTAAAAGGGGAGGGTTGCAATCTTACAGTGCTCACAGCGGTATACTATCAGGATAACGTAAGTAAAAGCAGAAGTAGCCAGGGGCATGGTTTGATACCTCCCGTGTGGCACTTCTCTATTCCCTTTCTCTTTGATTTCCCAGCCTCCCTACTTCCCAGGCTCTTAACTCTGGCCCCTCCCTCCTACCCACCCCACCCCTGCTCTCTTCTCTGCCTCCATGTAGATGGAATACTTTGGCACTATCTCCATCGGCTCCCCCCCTCAGAACTTCACTGTCATCTTTGACACCGGCTCCTCCAACCTCTGGGTGCCCTCCGTGTACTGCACCAGCCCCGCCTGCCGTAAGCAGAGCCCCACGCCCCCTCCCCTGGGGAACGGCAAGGGGCAGGGCCTGGGAGGGCAGGGCCACCCCAGCTTCCCCCCTCCATCTTCGAGTCTGCCCTGTAACTGCCCACAGAGAAAACAAGACGGGGCCAAGGGGAGAGCTAGGATTTGATTGCTGTCCAAGCCAACAACATACATACTTATCAGAAGTAATCGGGTGAAATACAGTCACTGAAAATAGAAATCTTGGAATACAGGATGACTCACTTCCCTTAGAACACCTGAAAGAATGTGGGGGAAAGTGCCCTTCAATGGGCTGCTTCTGGGCAGACTGCGCCCCTGCCTTAGGAGGCTCTGTGGCCCACGACCAAACGCACCAGAGGGGAGGCGAGTGGAGCAAGGACACACAGCGCCTCAGTGGCATGGCAAGTCCCGTGTGGCCAGAGGAAACTCAGGGGTCTTGGTGAGGATTAGAAAATGAAGAGCGAAGGAAAGATGTCTTGCTCTATGCAGGACCGAGTTCCAGAGACAGGATGTGTTGGGTCACCCCAGGGCTGTGAATACACAGGGCAAGGAGTTGGGAGTGATTTCCTGCAAAGGCAACTGTTTACCTCTGAGTTTCTTTGGAGGGCCAGGCTCTGACCTATACCTGGCTGGCAGAGGCTGCTTCCTGGTGCCTGATAAGTGGCGCTTATCTTGGTGTGCCTGATGGAGTCACCATGCGCAATCCCGTTGGCCCGTGGGCCGCTGTTTGGTCCCCACCTGTCCACAGGAGAGATAGCAGGTGCTGGAGGCCCCACTATGGGTGGGAGTGGAGAGAAGAAGCCCTGCATCTCTGGGCTGAGAGGCCCTGGGGCCAGGGTGAAAGGAGTGAGCAGAAGCCCCACCAAGAGCAGCACCCTTGCTTTCCAGAGTCGCACCCGAGGTTCCGCCCTTCCCAGTCCAGCACATACAGCGAGCTGGGGCGATCCTTCTCCATTCAGTATGGGACCGGGAGTCTGTCCGGAGTCATCGGAACTGACCAAGTCTCCGTGAGTGCATGTCCCTTACCTTTCCTCTCTGGGCCGGACAACTGGGGGTCAGACCACAGTTCAGAGGTCTGAGGGGAGCAGTTTTTCGTCTGCCTCAGGGAAAGATAGAAACAGAACAGGGAGTGAGGCTGGCTTCTAAAGGGAAAGAGGGCCGTGTGCCAGCAGGGGGAGGGGGTCCAGTCTGAGATGGCAGCAGCAGTCAGTCTGGTGAGTATCCGGAGCCCTAGAAACACAGCTCGGGCAGGTCCCTGCAGGGAATTGGTGCACAGTGCAGAAATCCAGGCGGATCCAAGACAAGGCCTCTATCTGGAAGGTTCAAGAAGTCCAAGCCAGAGGTCATAGTGGGAGCTCGGTTACTGAAGTAAGGGACCAAGGTATGCACCACAAACACAAGGCAGAACCCCGGTTGCGAACGTGAAGGCCCAAGGTCAGGACTGAATTTAGCACAAGGTTCTTGAGCAGGACCCTTAAACGCCTGCACCCCAGGGCTGTGGGTCCCAGAACTGCAGGAACCAGATGAACCTGAGGATGGAAAATGAGGAGGGCCCTGCTCCTGCCTGGGACACTTATCCAGGGGTATGGTGAGTGGTGTATGCATGGGCCTTTGGAGAAATGAGATTGCCGCCCCCCCCAGCCCCCAACCGAGGGGCAGGGTTCCAGTTCTGGGGTATTCCAGAGGCCAGCAGGACCTGGTCTTTTTCAACATCCCTTCAAAGAGGTAGGGCATATTATTGAGAGCAAAATGAAGAAAAATGCCAGAAGAAAAATACCATCTATGTAAAAATATCTCAAACAGGTTAAAAAAAAAAGTATATTTTTTATTGGAACATATGTATATATGTAAAAGTACAAATTACTATATAGAAGGATACTTCACAAACGGATAATTGTAATTGCCTCTGGGAATCAGGAAAGGGACTGAAATTGGCACGGAAAGGGTAATTTGAGCCTCTAGCTTGGTGCTTATCTGCTGGCTTACCCAGTCGCTGTGGGGCCTCTTCTAGGTGCAGCTGAAGGAGCCAGGCAGCTCCTTCAACTTCAGCTTATTTTTCCTTCAGCTTTTCTGGCTCTTGAGCCAGGTACATGTTTGGTTCTGTGACAAACAGTGTGGCTCTGCCATAGGACATCTTCATTGAGGCTAGAGGCTTGGAAACGGTGAGAGCAATGGGGGTTCCCGTCTCCCCTTAACCTCACAGCTTCCATTTTACCCTTCCTTCTTCTCCTTACATCTGTCTTCCCTTTCTATCTGCCAGAACTCTGACTTGAACCTGCAACACCCAAACACAAACAACATCCTCATGAAATCCGTTTAACTGGCATCCACACTTACTTCTGGTCAGATACCTACAATACATTCCTTTTTATATATAGCTCCTAATGATTCTGTTTTCTTATCAAGCCTTGGCTGATATAGATAATGGAGCTCTGACATACTTGAATTTGTGAGATGCAGTTAATGCAGTCTTTAAAGGGAAAATCATCGCCTGCAATGCATATATTTGAAACATTAAAAATCAATGGTATGAGCTTCTATTTCAAGCCTCAAAGAAACAAAAAGAAAATAGGCAAACCACAAACAAAAACAACAAACCAAACTCAAAGAAAATAGAAGGAAGGAAATAATAAAAAGAACAAGAAATAAATGAAACAGAAAAGTCACACAATAAAGAAAATCAACAAAGCTAAGAATTAAATCTTTGCAAGGATTGATAAAATGGATAAATCACTAACAAGACTGATCTAGGAAAAAAAAAGGGAAAATACAACTTAATCTCAGAAATGAGATTGTTTCTGATTATTACTGCAGAACTTTCAGTCACTGAAATAAGAGGATATTAAGAACAGTTTATGCTGATAAATTTGACAATTTAAAAGAAATTGACAAAGGCCTTGAGAAGTACAGCAAACCAAATCTGACACAGAAAAAAAAATAGAAAATATGTACTCCAATATTCATTTTAAATACTGACTCTGTTTCTTTGTGGAAATTTTCCACATAGAAGATTTCAGGCCTAAAGAGCCTCACTGGTGAATTCTTCTAAACATTTAAAGAACTAACAATACCAATTTTATACAAATTCCTCCAGATAATTATTCAAAAAGGTACACTTCACAAGTCATTTTAAGGGGCCAGCATAACTTTAATACCAAAACTAGACAAGGACATTATAAGAAAGGACAATTGCAGACCATTCTCTCTTGTGTGAACATAGACACAAAAATCCTAAGCAAAATATCTGCAAGTCAAATCTTGCAATATATAAAAGAATAATACATCCCAACCAAGAGTCATTTTATTTTCTAGGAATTCACCACCAAAGAGAAAATATTATGAAAAAGAGAAAATCATATGGTCATCTCTATTGATAATAAAATCCAACTTTTATTTATGACTTAAAAGAAAGTTCTTAGTAATATAGGACTAGAAACTAATTTCTTTATCTGATAAAGAATGTCTCCACAAAAGCCCAAAGTGAACCTCATATTTAATGGTGAATTGTTGAGAGATTCCCTCCTGAGATCAAGAATAAGGAAAGAAAGCTCAGTCTTACCACTTCTTTCAACACTGTAATCAAGTCCTAGCCAGCACAATAAGGCATGAAAATTAGATTAGAGACATTAGAATTGGAAAAGAAGAAATAACACTGTCTTTACTCTCTATGTGTAGAAAATCCAAAAATATCTACAGACTATTGAGATTAACGAGTGAGTTTAGCAAAGTTTCTGGCTACTAGGTCAACAAACAAAAATCATTTGCATTTCTATATAGCAGGAAAAACAAAGGGAAAAGAATGTTGATGACACTATTTACAATAGTGTTAAAACACCAAATACCTAGAAGTAAATTTAACAACAAAAAACTACTTGCTACTCTAAAAACTGCAAAACATTAACTAAAATTAATTAAATTGAAAGATAACCAATGCTCATAAATTGTAAGACTCACTGTTATAAAAAGTCAAAGTTCTCCAAACAGATCTAAAGATTCAATGTTATCCAATCAAAACAAGAGCAAATTTTTTTTAATTGACAAGCTGATTCCAAAATGTATACGAATATCATGTACCAAGAATAACCACGACAATCTGATGATGAAGAACATTGCCAAATATCCAGATTTATTATTAAGCTGTAGTAATTCAGAAAGCGTGGTATATGCACTAGGATTTGCAGACAAATGGAACAAAATAGGAAATTTGAAACTGCCCAGTCATCTGATTTTTGTTGAAAATGACACTGCAGTGCAGTGGAGGAAACACTATTTTTTAAATGGTGCTGGGTTAAATGGATATCCATACTAGAAAAATATGAATCTTGACCTCTATGTCACACATTATCAAACTTCAGATAAATTATAGATCTAAATATGAAAGGTAAAAATATATAGCTTTTAGATGAAAACAATGGAAAGTATCCTCATGACCTAAGGGTAGACATAAAATTCCAAATCAGGTCTCAAAAGCCACGAATGATAAAGGAGAAAAATTGATAAATTTTATTACATTAAAATTCAGATTTATTCATCAAAAGTCACCATTAAGAAAGTAAAAACACCAGCTACAGTCTGAGAAAGGACATTTGTAGTATATATATCTAACAAAGGACTTGATTTTAGAATATATAAAGAACTCCTACAAATAGATAAGAAAATTCAGACAACCCACTTCACAAAAGAAAATATCGAAGTGTCCGATTTCAATAGCCATAAGGAAATATAAATTAAAACAATGTAACATACTACATATCCACTAAAATGACTAACATGGAAAAATAGGTAATATCAAGTTTTGGAACAACTAGAACTCTCAAAATATTGGTATGAGTGTGTCAATTTGTACAATCAGTTTGAAAAACTGTTTTGCAGTATCTGCTCAGGCAAATACTTGCATACCCTAAGATCTATCAGTTTCACTCCTAGGTGTATATCCAACAGAAATGTGTAAATATGTCTACCAAAAGACATGGGCAAGCAGCATTATTAGTAATAGTTAAATTCAGAGAACAAATGAAATATCCTCAATAGTAGAATAGGTCAATAAATGGTGATACAGTCAGACTCTAGAATACCATAAGAATGAGTAAATTACAACAGCATACGATAAGCACAATGTTGAGTGGAAAAGCCAAATATAAGAGTTCATCCTGTATGATTTCATTTAAAATAAAATCCACAAATAAACAAAACTAATGTATGTTGTTAGAAGTTAGGAGATGAGTTACTCTTGAAGAGGGGTGCAAGGATGGGATGAGTTCATTGAGAGGGCTTCCAGATATTTTTAATGTCTGTTTCTTGATTTGGGAGCTGGTTGCATGGCTGTGTACAGCTGGTGAAATTCATTGAACTATACGCTTTTTTAAAAAGGATGGGAATATGGCAAAAATCTTTGTGCCCATTTAATCTAGGGAAATTGAGAAGGGGACAGATGAACTTCAGGCAAGAGGGAAAATCCAGGAATCCAGCGATCTCCCCACGCAGTTGTCTGGTGGGCTTTCTCCATTAGGTGGAAGGACTGACAGTGGTTGGCCAGCAGTTTGGTGAGAGTGTCAAGGAGCCAGGGCAGACTTTCGTGGACGCGGAGTTCGATGGAATTCTGGGCCTGGGATACCCCTCCTTGGCTGTCGGAGGCATGCCGCCAGTGTTTGACAACATGATGGCCCAGAGCTTGGTGGCTCTCCCAATGTTTTCTGTCTACATGAGCAGGTAAGCCCCAGCCAGCCTGCCGGGGAAAGGTCAGTTATTACTACCGGGGGACAGCAGGGTGCACTGACGGAGCACTGGACATAGCGGTCAAATGAGAGAGTTTAGCGTTCTTGCTCAACTTTTATTAGCTGGGTGAGCTTGGGCAAAAACTTAATCTCTCTGAATATTTAGGAAACAGAGTTGTTGTAAAAAGCGCTTTGCAAGCTGTAAAACACTGAGTTAATGTCAGGAAACTCAAGGACTGGGCATTTGTTTATTCAGTCCATAAATATCAAGCTGGGCGGGCACCGTGCTAGGCACTGGGAATACAATGAAACAAGAAAAACACGGTTCCTGCTCTCAAGACGCTTAATTCCAATGGCGGAAAGCAAGGGGGGAAACAAGTTAAGCCAACAAAATAATTGCTTGGTGTGGCTGGATTAGACCCCGAGATTCACCTACCTCTTGCACTCTTTCCTGGAACCCTAAGCGAACCATCCCGTCCACCTGCCCCTTACCTTTCTCAGGGACTCCTTCCCCGTCTAGCCCAGGCTAAACTTACCCTCTTTCAGAGTAAACTCATTTCCCTTCTTCCCTTCTCCCACATGGAGAGTCTTGGATCTCTGCTATCAAACTATGCTTCCTATCTGCATGACTATCTAGGGGACCAGTCCTGGGAAGAAATAAGATTTTCCGGACATTTCCCTTTCCCCTTTTCAGAGCTTCCTACTCCCTTCCAGTCTGGGAAGCAGTGAGTTGTGATGAAAAATAGCAAGGACTTTGCATCAGACAGATCTGGATTTAAATCCTACTACTTAAGTTGCTTCATCTTCCTGAGCCTCATTTTCTTCAAATGTTCAATAGGTTGTTGTGAGAATTAGGTAAGATTAAGCAGGTAAAATTCCTAGCACAGTGTCTTACACAAAGGCTGTTAACAAATGTTAGTTCCTTTCACTTTCCTTTCCAAAACCACTTTCCAAGAATCCCCAGAGATATCCAGTTCCCTTCCCTTTACTACTCTGCCTTGCACTGCCCAAGTTCTCTTTTTTTCCTAATCCCTTTCCTCTTGAAAATGAATCTGTTTTATGTCCTATTTCCCCCAGGATCTTGCAAGGTGCCAGGACATAATCTGAGAAATCAATACCAGCAAAATTATTAACTGTGCAAGCTCTAGTAAGCCATGTTACATCAAATTAGCTTCTTTACCTTAACGCAAAGAGTGGAAATAATATGGAAACTGCAGGCACCAGCGCAGCCACAATGGGGAAGCCATTTCGGGACAAGGTCTCCTTTGAGGGTACTTCAAGTCACAGTGTGTGTCCACTATCTCAGGCTGGTCCTGGCCTGGGTTCTGCCTGCCTTCTGTCCTGTTGTCCCCATTTTCCATCTCACTAGCCCTCTTATACAGAATACTGGAAGACAGTCATAAATCAGTGAGCAGAGCTGTTTTTACCCTTATGCCCCAAAGGACCAGTGTTCTAGTTTGCTAGCTGCTGGAATGCAATATACCAAAAACAGAATGGCTTTTAAAAGGGGTGATTTAATGAGTTGCTAGTTTACAGTTCTAAGGCCGAGAAAATGTCCCACTTACAACAAGGCTATAGTAATGTCCAATCAAAGGCATCCAGGGGAAGATACCTTGGTTCAAGAAGGCCAATGAAGTTCAGGGTTTCTCTCTCAAGTGAGACGGCACATGGTGAACACAGTCAGGGCTTCTCTCTCACCTGGAAGGGCACATGGCAAATACGGCGTCATCTGCTAGCTTTCTCTCCTGGCTTCCTATTTCATGAAGCTCCCCGGGAGGCGTTTTCCTTCTTCATCTCCAAAGGTCGCTGGCTGGTGGACTCTCTGCTTCATGGTGCTGCAGCATTCTCTGCTCTCTCTCTGAGTCTCTCTGAATCTCCAAAATGTTTCCTCTTTTATAGGACTTCAGAAACTAATCAAGACCCACTCAAATGAGTGGAGACATGTCATCCCCTAATCCAGTTTAACAACCATTCTGAACTAAATCACATCAACCAGGGAGATGATCTCATTACAGTTTCAAACATACAGTATTGAATAGAGATTATTCTACCTTTAAGAGATGCGATTTATATTAAAACATGGCTTTTCTTAGGGGGGCATACTTCCTTTCAAACCAGCACAACCAGGTTTGCCATCCTGCTCTAGTTTGGAAGCTCTCGTCTCAACGTCCAAGCTGCTATTTCTGCCTATCTAAGTACATGGTGTGAGTGACCAAACCAAGAAACTAAGGGTCCCAGCTGCAGCACTCTCCTGGAGTTTTCACTCTCCTGGCCCTTCCTTGATCACCTTCCCTTTTCTCCTTATAGTGACCCAGAAGGTGGCTCAGGGAGTGAGCTGATTTTCGGAGGCTATGACCACTCCCATTTCTCTGGGAGCCTGAATTGGGTCCCAGTCACCAAACAAGGCTACTGGCAGATTGCTCTGGACCAGTGAGTACCCTCCACAGGTGGTTATGGTATGGAGGAAGACCTCCTAATAGGCACAACTCAAACTGGGTTAACTGAATTGGCCTGAATGAAACTGCTGGTCACTGGGAGAGCATTCAGTAACACTCTGCAGGTATGGAGGTACCAAGCAAAGTTGCAAAAAGATGTGTCAGCAACCAGGGAGGCAGGCATCCTTCCTTCCCCATGTGCCTTCTTCCACAGATAAAGTGCACACCAAGTGACCTGTTACTCTTTGGTCATTCATTCATTCAAAATTAATTAAGAACGCAGGCAAGGGCTGAGTAACATGTGGAGTGCAAAGTGGCATTGGCCACAGACTTTGCCCCCACAAAGCTAGTACAGATGAGCCATGCACACAAATCACTCCCACGAAAGGTGGCGGGTACTCAGTGCTCCAAGAGAGGTGCTACCAAAGTGCCAGCAGAACGGGCAAGACAGCTTCTATGTGAAAAACTCCACAAGGCTTCATGGAGGGGGTGGAGGAAAATCTCGACTTTGACACACAGAAAAACGCAGGACCTAGAGCAACTGGGGAAGTGGGACTAGATGTCTGTCTCATACCTAGCACTGTGCTAGACAAGGCAGGAACTCAAAGACATGTGACTCAAGCTTTAATACAGCAAGAATAAGGTCCTACCAGATGCCAAGCATGTGTCAGGGCCTAGGAATACAAAGTAATAAAAAATAAAAATAAAAAGCCCCTATGCTCACTGCCTAGAGAGCTTGCAAACTGTAGGGATTTACTCACTTATGGTTCAGGACATAATTTCAGAGGTTCATGATCAGCATTTTTTAATGAAATGGAATAAAATAGAAAATATCAGCATTCACTTCATATATTAATGTTAAGCACTGGTTCATGAAATTTTTGATTCATGCATGTGTGTGTGGGACCAAGAAGTAAATGTACTTCTTACTATGGTCGTCAGTCAAAAAACTTTGAAAAGCACTCATCTGGTGGGAGAGACCAAGAGGAAATCATTGATATGCTTCAGGAGCCCGGGAGAGAGTGAAGGGCTCCTGGGGCTCCACAGGAGGCTGTGGGTGGGCTGACAATGCCCCATTTGCTCCCAGAATCCAGGTAGGAGGCACGGTGATGTTCTGCCCCGAGGGCTGCCAAGCTATTGTGGACACGGGGACCTCCCTCATCACTGGCCCCTCTGACAAGATCAAACAGCTGCAGAAGGTCATTGGGGCAGCACCCATGGATGGAGAAGTGAGTGCCTGCCTGGACTGGGGAAGCAGTGGGAGTAAGAGAGGCAGACCCTCCCCTGGGAGATAGGAAGCCTCTGAACGGATCCTGTTTGCTGTATTTTAGTATGCTATGGAATGTGCTAACCTCAATGTCATGCCAGATGTCACCTTCATCATCAACGGAGTCCCTTACACCCTCGGTCCACCTGCTTACACCCTGCTGGTAGGAACAGTTTCCTTATTCTGCAAGTCCCTGGGTCTTTCCCACATGCCTGCCACTTCCCCTTTTCATGCTGTACTTACCCCAAGCCCCCTCCTACCTTGGCCTGCTCTGACAAGTTATTTCCTCTGGGAGGGATGCAGCTGCTTCATTCTTAGACCACTGGACTGGTTCTCTCTTAATTTCCATTTCTAACATGAAGTGGTAATGAAACTTGGGCAGGCCACTTAATAAGGTGTCCTGACATTACCATGTAGGGCTTTTTAACTGGCAAAGTTTAATCATCCATCCCATTTTATCAATTAGGATATTGAGACTTAGAGAGATAAGAAAATAGTTCAAGATACAAGCTGCCTGGAGGTATAGAGTAAGGTTACATCTCTTCCACATTCAAATTAACATTCCTCTCCAAACAAGAAAATGCCCTTTGTTGCAGTCAATTCACCAGTTTGGAGGGCAAGGTGGAAAGGCAGCTCCTGGTATTCTGGAAACCAGTGGTCACTTCACACCACAGTTGGCCTAGATTTTCAATATTGTAGTCCTTGAACAACACACTTGAACACACTTTTCCCAAGAATTACCCACAACCTCAGGGTGACTGCTCCAGAATAAGGACATCACCATGGAAGGCAGACTGAGAGCTTTCGCCCTACCCACCACTCCTTGATCTCCATTAACCCCTTCCCAAAGTCACCCCAAACATAAACAGACAATCCAAGTAAAAACAAATGTCTTGCTTTAAACCACAGATTCATGGTAAGTCCCCTAAGCCCATCCAACACAGGAATTCTGGAGCCGCCACTGCAAACACCATACCCAGAAATAGCTAGACATTTAGACAGAGCCAGATTCATCCGTCTATGCCCCCATCCCCACTCCATCACCTTCATATTGGGTGAGGTCCCGACTCACTCCCTTGCCTTTCCCTGTCACCAATTTGGTGCCACTGTCCTATCCTGCCCGCAGATCTCAATCAGAACCTTTTGCTTCCCACCCCTCATCAGTCACCTCAGATTTCAAATGGATGCTGCAATGACCACCTGGGAGATCCTAAGCCTTTGCCAGGCCACAGAGAAGGGGGAAGGGATTACACTCTCCTCACAGAATAGCCAATGCCCTCTAGCCTTCTATCTAAAAGCGGCCAATCACATTGATTCTTCCTAGTACATCAACAGGAAAGTAGCAGTGACTAGCCACTTTTGGAGCAGTTTCTCTCTCTTAAAAAAAAGCATACCTTGAAACCAAGGAACCCAGTATTTAAACCACGATCTTTACTTCTAGTGCCACAATCCTTGTGTTTTTAGTCATGCAACCAGGCTTTGATTTTCCCAATTGTAAAATGGGGGAAGAGGGTGAATAACATGAATAGTTCCAAAAACTGGAGAACTTAGAAGCCCAGGCCCACATGTAGGAACTGATGATAATAAACAGTTTTGTGAGTAAACTGGGGTGGGGGTTTATGAAGCTGGGAGAAGAACCAATCAGTCAAAATTGTAAAACAGCCATCCGGGGTCATTTGGTGTCACTACCCTCTACTACAAAGGACAGCCTCTAGATAGTGCTACTTCCTTCTTCCTCTGCATATCACTTACATAGTTCTTTCTACCC
Source organism: Tamandua tetradactyla (assembly GCF_023851605.1). Lineage (NCBI taxonomy): Eukaryota > Metazoa > Chordata > Mammalia > Pilosa > Myrmecophagidae > Tamandua > Tamandua tetradactyla. The sequence continues at coordinate 63,708,269 of NC_135330.1, read as the reverse complement.
CAGGACTTCGTAGATGGAACTCAGTTCTGCAGCAGTGGCTTTCAAGGCCTTGACATACAGCCTCCAGCTGGGCCCCTCTGGATCCTGGGAGATGTCTTCATTAGACAATTTTACTCAGTCTTTGACCGTGGGAATAACCGTGTGGGACTGGCCCCAGCGATCCCCTAAGAAGGGGCCTTGTGTCTGTGCCTGCCTGCCTGCCTGCCTGACGGGAAATCTCGCCAGGCCTGTTAGGTGGGGGCATTCCTTATGCTTGTCAAAAAGTCATTTTTGACTGACTGCACTTGTTTCAAAACTGCAACTTGAAGTAGGACCGAAGAGCATGAGAACGCACGCACACTCACCACCCACACACATTCACATACTCACACTCACACACACTCACACATGCACCACCTCCACCGCCATCATGATAGAAGAATTAAGTTACATGCCCATATTGTTTATCGATTTTTGTCAACTTCCATTATAGAAGTCTCCAAAACATAAGCAGAGATTGTAGTACAATGGGTCCCTATGCACCCCACCCAGCTTTAAGAACCCAGCAGGCCCGTTTTAGCTGCACCACCATCCATTCCTCTGCCCAGTCCTACATGCCCTTGATTATTTTGAAGCAAACGCCAAACATCACATCATTTTATCCATCAATACTTCTGATATCCTTAAATATGCAGTCAGTAGCCAAAACCTCCTAATGTCTCATAAATGCTTGATTGTTTTCAAAGCTGACTTGTTCAAATCAAGATTCAAACAAGGTCCACAGACTGCAATTATTTGAAACGTCTCTTAAGTCTCTTAATCTGTAGAGTTTACCACGTTCTGAATGTTCCTGGTTGAAATCTAGGCATGTCATTTCGCCTGGTTCTCTGACCTCCATATTTCCTATAAAATGGTAGACAGATTTTGTGGCAAAAAATACTCCCCAGATGGTGCTGGGATCTCCTACTGCATCCCATTGGGAACAGATAACATAGGTGCTTCTATATTTGTAATGTTACAATGGATGAATCGGTTCCAGAGTTGTCACCCTCACCCATCTTCACGAAGCTGCCTTTGGCATAATCACTAGATGGTTTTAGTGGCCATTGACAGCCACTGTTTAGAGCCATGGTATCATTAGGAGTTGCAAAACAATAATTTCCCTTAGTCTATCATCCCTTCCACATTTACTGGCTGAAATCCTCTAAAGAATATCTTTCGGTCACCAACTGTTTGCTCACCATGAGCTACAGCTCATATGAGAAAGACAAGATAAATTACTCATTTTTTTCCCTTCACCCGTTTTCAGAAAAATGAGTTAGTACTGCAGCAAATTTAAACACATTTGATGCATTTGAATCTACTGCCAGGTTTAATGCCCATATCACCCTATCTTTAGGCAGTGAATGCCCCTTCAAGTTAGCTCCTGTGAACTTCTGAATTAATGCCAGTACAAATTGTGCCCACCCAGCTTATATATTTCCAGCCCCATCAGCCATTTTCCCAGAGTCCTGAGGCCTTTCACTGTGCCCATGTGTTTGTGGTTAAATGAAAATTACTTCATAAGAGAGACTCTAAACGCTTTGGGAGCCAGCGCCCTTCCCAAGAGGCTGACGGGAAGGAACCTAGCCCGAGGCACTGGCTTCTGCGGGGCCTCTCTGCTGCCAACAGAGACATCTTACTTTGCTCTTCATTCCTTCTTTTCTCTTTTAATTTTTTCAAAATAGAAGTACGCTTAATTTTTTTCTTATTATAAAATACGTGCAAGTCCTTCCTGGTCCTACCCCTCAGAGTTAAGCACCAGTATCAATTTGAAGTCATACAGGCTTTTTTGGGGGCATAAACAGACGGAAATGGCTACAGGCGAGGACACCTTTTTCATTCTACAAAAAAAAGGAATCATGCTACACATACTCTTCTCTAAGCTGTTTTTTCATTTCATAATAGATCACACATCAGTACAATAGCTCATTCCTTCTAATATCTGCACAGAGTCTATTTATTTCACTGATTCTCTCTTAATGAACATTTAGGTTCATTGGGGGTTTAATTCAACTCGACAAAATACATATCTGTACTGGGCCAAGTGCTAAGCCACGGCACTGTAAGACCGCTTCAGTGGCAGGGGACATGAAAACACACGAGGCATCATGTAAGACAACCTGGATTCAAGTCTGTGCTCCACCACGCATCCATTCAGTGACTTGTGTCTCTAAGATGCCCTCTCAGAGCTTTGGGAAGGGTCAGTGAGCTTACTGGGTGGGAGCACTTGGCTCATAACGTTAGCTTCCCTTCGCCTCTGAGAGACATGGTCGGAGTAAATAACAGCTACACACATACACATGTGTATTTTTTAAACTTTTTAAAGTTATTTATTATTATTGTTTTCAGAGTTAATTCAGAACAGACTGGCCAAAATAAGCTATCAAAGCATTACAGTAGAGTGGTTAAGCACCTAGAGTTAGACAGGCCTGGACTTCATTCCCAGCACCACCTCTCACTAGCTGTGGGACCTGTGTGCCTCAGTTTCCTCATCTGTAAAATGGAGACAATAGCAGCAACCATCATGGGGTTATGTGAGGACTCAATGACACAATGCACAGGTGTGAACACTTCACTAGTCTACACGTCTGCAGTCACGGAGGGGCCAGACCTTCAGTCAGCAGAGGCAAATCTCATAAAAGGCTGAAGTGCCCAGGATAAAGAGGTTTTATGATCTTTCCTCTAAAAGAAAGCACCTCAGTGGCCACATGGGAGCCAATTGTTAAATAGCATCCCTGTAGCCCTTCCCCGTGAGGGTCATTTCCATCCAGAGGCTCCCCCTGATTGTCAAGTCCATGGGTCTGATGTCCTCGCCTGCAATAACCTGGGTGTTGGAATCCTGGAGCACGAGAGCAAGGTTAAGCTACACCTGCAGGGAGTGAAAGCGCCCTCCCTCCCTGGCTGCCCTCACCAGCACTCTGCTCTCAGCACTCATGGTGCCTCCGGGCAGAAGTGATGCTTTCAGTCGGTGTAGGTAAAATTCCTGCTCACACCACTCCTATTAGTTGCTTTAGGTTTTCCACAGCTGACTTTGACTCTTGATGACCTTCCCATCAGCAGTGTCACCCCCAAAACCTGGCTCCTTGTCCCAGGTCTGAAACTGTGTCACAAAACTCCCAGGGATTGGCCAAGAGCTTTGACCAAGCGTTGCAGGGCCTGGGAATTGTAGTTAAGTGATGCTTTGCTGACTAATTGCTCCTACATTTTTGGTATCTTTTTTTTTGCATGGGCAGAGGATTCTGCCTGCTGAGCCACTGTGGCCCACCCTCCTCCTACATTTTATTCTTGGCTTCTTATAGTCCTTTTGGATGCTTTCGATTTTTTGCCTTTATTTTTCTCCTCCTTATCACAAGTCTGTGAATGAGAAAGAACAAGTTTTTTTGTTTGTTTTTTTCAAGAAAGGAGGAATTTAATATTTTAATTTATTAGTTAAATATTAATCACAAACACTAAAATGGTTCTTCTTATTTTTGGACAATTGCTACATTTCTAAATAATAAAAGAAACAAGATTTGCAAGCTGAATTTAAAGGTTTACACAAACTGAGGTTCTTAATTTATAGCTTTAATAAATTGAATACTAATTTAAATCCCCACTACAGAATGTTTCTTTCTGGACACAAAACTCTGTTTTAAGCTGACTTTTAAAAACTCAACTGATAATTCCCATTGTATTCTCAAACTAACTCAAGTGCTTGAGTTGGAAAAGACTCAGGGAAAAACCTTAATGTAATTGTCTGATTTTTAAAATCTCTCTCCCATATCCAGGTTAACACAGTCTTCACTCCGCTTTTGCAATCTTCACGTTAGGCGTGTTTTATACTCGTCTTAGCTCCTTTCTTCCTCGGGGGTGCTACTGGAGAACAGATATAAGCCCAAGATTTAATTTTCCCCACTTGGCTTCCTAGCACAGCATTAATTGCAAAAAAAATTTTCTTCCTTTCCTGTTTGTTTCCTAACCTCATTTTTCTCCTTCTGCAACTATTCCCAAGAAGCATTTGACAAGTTTTATTACCCTGTTTTACAAATGGGGACATGGAAGCATAAAACAGTGAACCAAATTCTCAAAGATAGGGGAGGAAGTAGTATTCATGTCTCCTGGCTCCAAATCCACTGCCCATAATTTATCCCCTAGCCCAGGCACTTGTCAGCTCAGGGTATATTAGGTGCAAGGAGCACAGGTAAGTTCTAGTCAGTGCCCCCACCTCCACCCCACCCCACCCCCGCAACACTGTTTACTTTTTTAATGAAAAATCCCTTTGCTGCTGAAAGGTTCATTGTTGTTGATCCCCCTGAGAGTTCAAAGAAATGCCTCCTATCTGCCCTTCTATGTGTATAGTTTCCCAGCGAAAGCATTTCAGGGAATGTGCTATTTTTGTCTCTATGGCATCACTTCTTTTGAGGAAGTGTCCCTGTCCTTCCTTCTGCGTGATCCTGGTGGGCTGACAGTCATGGGATCCCGTCATCCCAGCACCATTACAGGGGAGCCCATGGGCTTCAAGCCACACCCATCATACTCTCTGCCCTGAGAATCCGAATGTTGAGGGGAGCCCCAAGGGGGAGATGGCTTTCTAGGCCCCTCCATCCAGATGCCCCAGCTCTGCCCTTCCTGAGACCTCGTTGTCCATCTCTGCCTCCTCTTCCTATGGTCCCCAACCACAGAACTCTAACTGGCATGAACATCTTCCCTTGGGAAGGACATCGAGATGACAAGGCTGCCCTGCACGTGGGGGACAGCACAGCACGCTCAGGAGTGTGTAATCTGACCCCTTCTCTAAATAGAGATCCAGCGAGCGAGTGCTCGGCTCATGACTTGGGCTGGGGAGCTTATCAAAGAAAAGCACGTGTTCATGAGGACAGGAAAGGTAGAGGAGACATATGAACTCACTCAGTATCTCAAAACGTCTCAGAAATCTGGAATGCGCACGAGACACCAGGATTTAGAATTACAAGTCCAGGCCCCATAGCCATCATAGGCTCCCACCCTTCAGCTTTGGTATGTGCCTCTTGTCCTCTTGACACTCATCAGGCTGTTCCTTAAAGTAACAAAAACTTCTGTAACAGATAAACTCCCAAATCACAGTGGCTTAATAAAATAAGAGTTTATGTCTCATTCACTAAGAGTCCAATTGAAGAGTCTCATGATTACCTGAGATTTGAGCCTACAATTCATTCATTTGTCCAACAAACATTTATGGAATCCTATCGCGGAGGTTCCTATCGCCAGGTTTTCCAAGGGGAAGTTTTTTAAAATGCTTATATTGAACATTTTATTAGGAATTTCAATTTAAAGGAAGCAAAGAGAGGGGGAAAGAAAGTGAGGGAGAGAAAGAAAGTAAATAAAAACAGGGAGATGTATTTCCAATCTAGTCACAGATTTGCAACTAACGTAGCTGTTTGCTCAGTCCCCGGGACATCTCCAGTGAGGCCAGACGGACCAACTGCTTTGCAGAATGTTCCAATGTCAGGGAGAGGAGTGCTGGGCAGATTGAACCTCTATCTGCCAGTGTCTTTTTTTCTCTTGTCTGTGTTGGTCAGTGCCTTTTCCTGCACTGTTGATTTGTGTGACCCACCCCTCCAGGAAGACGCTGGGGAAGTCAGGACTTTGTGGACCCAACCAGCCAAGGGGCAGGCAGAATACCTTTTTATTCAGAAGGCTCCCTGCCTGCAGGCTCCTATGATGTGGGAGCTTACAGATTTGAGAACACGGAAAAAGCATGAGCCATCACCAGCACTGCTGGAAATAAGACAAGTGGCTGGGGCTCGGGGTGGGGGGTGGGGGATGGAGGAAGGAGGGGAAGGGATAGGCTGTGCACCGAGAATGTGCTGCCCATGTGACTGTGGTCCGGGGGCAGAACTGTGAACAAGACAGACCGAGTTCTGCCCTCATGGAGCTCAGTGGATGCCACGGAAATGTCCTGCTGGTACCTCAGCCTCCATTTAGACAAAACCGAAGCCCCCATATTCCTTCCAATCTCACAGTGTTTGCCATCTCAGTTCAAGATTTTGCCATCCTCTCAGGCAAGTTGACACAGTCTGCAAAGTTGAGTTTCATTGCAGCATCTGTCTCATGTTCCTTTCCATTCCACCTTTCCCCACTTTTAGGTTCAATTTATGTTTACTAGGAGCCTGCAAGGGCCAGAAGTGAGAGCGGGGATGCTCCTGAATACACAGCACCCAGCTCAGTGCCTGGCACACAGTACGTTCTCAGTAACATCTGCTAAATGCTTGAACAAGGCAGCAATTTAATCTTCCCAACAGCCTTGTCAGTTCTATCAGAAAATGCTTCTGCAACCTATTCATTCCAGCGCCCTGGTTCAGTTCATCATCATCCTCCATCAGGAGGATTTCAAGAACATCCTACCTGATACTCGTCCTTCCCATGACATTGGTGCCTGATTGATTAATATTTCTGAAACTCAGCTCTAAACGTGTCATTCCCTGCTCCAAGCTTCCCAACGGCTCCCCACCGCGAACCAAATGAAATCCAGGCTCCCCCAACTTTCAGGGCTCCCGAGGACTTGCTTGAGCTCAACCTCTTGTCCTCTGCTCTTGCCTATTCCACCTCAGACCAAACGGAACCACTTACCATTCCCATTTCTCCCTGGCACAGGACCGCTCCCAGGATTCCTTCTATCCCATTCATCAGAGGAGTGTGTTCCCCAAAACGGACCCTTTTCAATGATTAAGAAGGGGTGTTAGACGCAGAGCCATGAAAAACTCAATGGAAACTTCGGTTCTGTGGAATGCGCAGCAAAGGAGGGTAGCAGCGACGTAGTGTCTATTTGGGGTGCTCCTCTTCCACTAAGCAGAGGCTCAGCATCTCGTCTCCCCACCACCGAGGGCCCATCCTTACATTGAACCTGACTTACTCCTCCACTTGCCACACATCTGCACATGTTCAGATACTGTGCATGCTGAAAGCTCCAACTTAAGCCCTCCCTTCCCTAAAGCCCTCCTTGATGCCCCCTAACTAAAATTAATCTCTTCCTCCTCTAACTCCCCACAATCCTGTAGCTGCGTTACTTATAACTTTATTCGTGTGATATCTCACTTTCACTCATAAACTGCAAATATCTATTTGTGTGTCCCCCAAAGGGTCTGACATATTCAGATTATTGAATGAATGAAAGTGGGAGGAGAGGAAGGAAACTCAGTGAATGCAGAGTCAGAGCCTCCTCCGTGGGTAGAGGCTGGCTGTCATTCTCCACTGGAGCATGTGTCGCAGGAAGAGAAGGGAAGTTGCTGACTCTTGATCCATGTGTATGGAGGAAGTGGGACTAGAACCTAAGGGTGGCTGGTGGCTGGGCTGCCAAAGGTGTTAGGAATAGTTCTGAAAACATCCCCCCAAAGTACGAGTTTCAGTCCCATGTTCAGAGGCTGCCAGGACTTGCCAAGAACAGTTCACTTCCCCTTACCCAAAAGCAGCCTCAGCAGCAGCAGGCCCCTCAGCAATTTTCACATGTTCTCTGAAAAAGGTCTAATATGTCTCTGCACCTCCACAGGCCGTCTTCATCTCTCTGTCTCTCACACAGGTTTTAATGCTCCTTTAAAACCTGGCTCTAGAAAAGGAGAAGAATAAGGGGGAAATATTCTAAAGGACAACAATTTAAGAATAAATCAGCAGGTATAAATCGGTGGTTGCCCTGAGAGTGGACTTACTACCCCTTTACCCAAGTAACCAAAATAGAGCATTTGGGATAAACACACTTTGGAATTTTTCCAGCTTCAGTAAATCCTGTCCAATATTATACCCTCCCTCCAAGCATTTTTTCCTAATCAAAACAAAGAGATGAGCTTCACCTGGAACTTTTTCCAGGCAAAAACCCCTTATGAAGGGCCTGTCCTTGACTCTGCAGGACGCTGCCTGCGGGGTTGAAGGACACCAGCTCTGCCCCCGGGGAGCAGCCGGTCTAGTGCACCGGGTTAGATACAGACCCAGTAAGGAAGCAGAATCCAAGACTCATACGGGACACAAGGAAGAACTTCCTGGCACTGAAGATTATTAAACAAAGGAATGGGATGCCAAGGAGGAACAATCCCTTCTTTCAGAAGCAACTGCGAGCAGAGGGGGTGCAGTAAATGGATTACAAGCTTTAAAGGGATCCGTTGGGATCCAATGACCCAGTTAACTTGGGCATGTCTAAACTCACTTTGTTTCCCTTTTATCATCCAACCATAATTATCCAAGGTAGGATTCCAGGCAACTCAAAGGAATACCAAAGATAGCTCCGTGGTAACAGCATTTTAAATTGCTATAGTCTCAGTAATTCAGGTTGGGCCAACCATCCTCATCTGAGAGTGCTGGGGAAATGTCAGAACTTGTCTCCCACCTCACATGTATGGAGTGTGCGTGTGTGTGTGTGTGAGAGAGAGAGAGAGAGAGAGAGAGAGAGAGAATGTGTCCATGTGTGTACAGTGTGGGGGTCAGAGCAAGGCAAGAGGACGGAAGCTCTCCCTACCAGGCTGGGATGGGCAGCTAAATCTCTTACCTGTGTATGTAACATTCCAACAAACCAAAAGACCACTTGGCAGAAGTTTCTAGAACAGTAGAGGCTCATTACTGTGCAGGCAAACCCCACATGTTACCCTGCAGGCCCTGTGCACCCCAGGCAGAGCTGTGACGTCCCCTTCTCCCACCCTCAGGACAGTCTCCATAAACTAGATTCTCATGGGCCTAGAATCCAGCGAGCTGTGAAGTCTAGCTTCCCAGCTCCACCCTACCCTCCACCCACACAGCTGAGGTCATGCCAGCCCAGCCTCTTTTGCAACTTTCCGAATCTGTGCACGAGAGAGAAAGGAGGAAAACTTAGAGGGAAGTGGCCTGGTCACACACAAAAAAGAGTTTTTTGCTCCTAAAGCCTTTTCCCCAGGCCCAGCTGAGACGGTTGTTTGGAGAAGGAAACCCTTGGCACCAGAAAGAACACTCCCACCTGCCTACCGAGCCCAGCGCTGAGCAGCCCCAGCTGTAAGTAGCCTGAAAGGGTTTCTGGAGCCTTCTGCCTGCCCCAGCGGTCTCCGGGCTGTTTGGTCTTTGGGAGGTGTGGGCGCAGGGGATGCAGGGAGGGCTTAGAATCTCACAGCTGCAGGGTTTAGATCTAACCCAGAGACTCCCACCCAGGGGAAAGGCGGCCCGAGGCCTCCAGGGGCGGGGCGGGGAGCTGGTGCGGAAAGAGCTTCCTGGGAGCGCGGGGCCGTCAGTACGCCGCTGGCGGGCAGCGCTGCTCCGAACAGCCGGCGGGGCCAGCCCCAAACCGCCAGCCCTTCAGGAGGGCTGAGTTCTGCTGCCACCGGAGCCTCCTTGCCACGCCCACAGGGCACCTTCTGGGATGGAACCATGTTGGCCAGAGGCTTTCACGGGGAAGGGTGACGCCCAGAAGTAGCAAAGAGGCTCTCCTGTTCCAAATAATAAATATCTCTCCTGGGTGGTGCTGCAGCGGTAGGCGTGCAATAAAATGAGCCACACAGACCTGTGTTCTAGTTGACCTGCCACTAACAACTAGCCGTTCTTGACTCAAAAATCCGATGGGCTATGATGCCATTTTACAAACTGCTCTAGAATTGCTAGGCATCTTGTATTAATAAAAGTGATTTATTTGGGTGAACAGATAGTTTAGTGGCTAGAATGCTTGCCTTCCATGAAGGAGACCCGGGTTCTATTCCTGGGCCATGCACTGCCCCCCCCCCCCCAAATGATTTATTCGTGCTTACCAATCAATCCTCCCTCCCCCTTCCCCCAATCAAGTCTGCTGGAGAAAGTAACTTGCCTCCATCCTCAGACCTGCATAGTGCTGGTGCATCATAGGCACAGAATGGGTTGGATGGATGGATGCATGATGTATATTTATTTATTGAAGCCACTATATTCCCCAGCATGGGGTCAGGCCATTCAGGGGTATAGAGAGGTGTGAGGCACTTCTCTGACCCCCAGACACACATAATGTAGTTGGGGAGACAGGGCTAACACCCCCAAAGCATGTAAAGAGCACCCGCACAGAACCTCCTGGAGACCACAGGCTGTTGGATGCACTTCCTCTAGGAAGCAGAACTACACCTGCTCCAACTTAACTGGGTAAAGCAGTGGCCAAGGCAGCCGTAAGCATTCCTGGAGGCAGTTAAGTCTTGTGCTCCCTAAGCAGCCTTTTTTTAAAAAGACAAACTGTATTCCCTAGATCATAAATCCCATTATTTTTGAGGGAGGATGCAGTTGTGATTCTCCCAGGCATGGGAGAAGGAGGTAAGGGGATGTGCTGAAAATGGAGAAGGAAGTGGGGTAAGATAGTAGGATGGAGAGGAGGAGGACTTGCCTCTTCAGAATTCTCATCTGCCCCTGAGCACTTGTCTCCCTCCATCCTTCCTGTCAGTAGAAATGACACCTCACACAACACAAGCAAGGCACAAGACTGCGCTTAAGTCTTGGTTGGGACCAGTGGAGTAGGGAGAGAAAAGAAGGGGGAGGGAGAGAGCAGAGCAGGCTCAAGAGTTCTTGTAGGACTGGTTGCAGGCCCTAAAGCTTTTTTTTTTTCCCTCCTTTTTTGGAGGAGGGGGGCATCTGCTCGGAGTTTCTTACTCCAGAGGAACTGAGCTATTCTGTAGCTTGGGAACTGGGCAGATCCAGGTGTCCAAGCTTAGAAGCACTGCTGGGCAGGAGGGGGAGAAGAATGAGTCCCACCCAATGGGGACTGAGTCACCGGCGGGTTCTGCCCTGCGGGCAGCCTGCTGAAAGCAGGGCCCCATATTCCATGCCTGCTTTTCACTGTTACTTAACGTGCCCTCCTCTGGAAGATGACTCAGCCAGGCTGCTAGGAGGATACCCTGGTCTGAGGCCTCTGAGTCAGCTGAGTGGGTGGAAGGAGGCTTAAAAAGAGAACAGTCATCACCAAAGCCCAGCCAGGGACGGAGCCGGGAGGGCACGGGAAGTAACTTCAGTAGTCCTCCTGGGCCTCCTGGGTGAGCCCAGCCAGTGTCCACCCCTAGGCTGCCTTTTCTTGCCCCCGAGCACAGACCTTCACCTTGCTCTTGCCATCAGTTCCGGGACCCAAGGACGAGGCCGTCTATAAACAGCAGCCTCAGCAATTCTTACACTTGTGGGAATGGTGTAGGGGAATCTGCAGTGGTCAGCAGACTTTGAGAGTAAATCCAGGAGAGGGGGACTTCAATGGGGGGGAGGCTCAAAGTCAAGGCTGAGATAAGTTTCAAGGATCTGAAATAGAGAAGACTTAAATAGAACCCAAAAAGAAGCTTTCAGACACATGAGAAGCTGGCATGTGGCAGAGATATCAGGCATTTTGTGTGTGGCTCCCAAGAGAAATCTACATCCAGTAGGAGAAGAGCATGCATAGAAACAGATTCTGGTTCCATCTTTCTGTGAATGTGGTGAAGATGGCTCAAGTGGTGGTGGGAGGCTGGGCTAGATGACCAAAGTCCTTCCAGTAGGTGTTGGAGCAGGGTCCGCCATGGTAGCTAGAGACCATCCATGGTGGAAGTGTTTGTACCATAGAAAGCAACCAGCACTATTAGTCAGCACCCCATGCACCCCCCAGGGCCATTTATTGGCATACCACTGGGTCTTTCCCAACACAGGGATCCTGATGTCCTATGAGGATGTGCCATGCCACTGCATAGAAAGATCCATGGCCATGAGCAATCAGAGACTCACCAAAGTTATGTAAATCACCCAGGTCACTAATATATGGAGATGGGAATCTCATGATTACTCCATGGTACCAGGTGGCCTCCCTCTCCTACCCCAGATATAAAATCGATTCATCCTACACTCTGGGCTGCCATCTACCCACATACTCTTTTTAAAGAAATGTTAAATCTTTGTTTGAGTTTTTAATTATTTTAAAAACTCAAACAAACTTAGGTTTGTGTAACAAATTTTAACACTTGACATATATAAAATGAAGAGATAGCTCCTGGCTTCTATCTATTTCTTCCCATCTCCTCTAGCAACCATTTAGTGTGAATCTGTCCATGGTTTTCTAGGAAAAGCATATATTTTATGTTTATAATTGTGATCAGACTATACAAACTATCCAAGACTTTCTCTTTTTTTACTTAAATCATTATATGTATCTTTCCACTTCTGTGTTTCACTCTTTTTCAAATGGCCTGGTATTCCAGGGAAGGAATTATGCAGAAAGTCTCTGAATTATGGACATTTAAATTACAACATTGTTTCAGCAATCAATCTTTGTCTTTAAGCATATGTATAAGTATTTCTGTAGGGTAGATTCCTAGAATTAGAATGTAGGTGTGTGCATGTGAAGTTTTTCTGGTACAGCCAAAAAGTTTACTGCCAAGCAAAAGTACACACTCAAAGGGGGTGAGCACAAGCACTCTCCAAAGGAGGATAAGTGCTCTGAGGCTGGGATTCCTGCATTATAAGGACTTGAAGGGGCTCTTCCCCTCTGGATATGCTAATCATGGATTGATGAGCTGTACTTTTCATTGGTTCTTTTCCGCACTAACCTGAGTGAGAGTTAGGCATGCAGGGGCTAGGTGAGTGTGCCAGAAGGAACCTCTTCTTGTGGGCTTCAGGGTCACATCCCCCTCCTTCCTTCCCTATCTAACTGCCTCATTACCCCCTCAGAGAATTCCATCCCTTAATCTCTTTTTTTTTTTTTCCTTTTTTTGGCATGGGCAGGTTCTGAGAATCAAATCCTTCTCTACATCTATGGGGTGCTGAAGACGGGAGTTCAGTCTTCTGCAACTGCTTCCTGCTGCGGAGGGGGAATTGCTCCTGCTTGTATGGAAGCAGAAGTCTTTGGCTATCATATCTAGCCTGTTAAGTTTTAAGACTGTGCCAATTCATGATCCATCAACAAGAGTTGGTAGAGTCTTTGTTTTCCCTAAACATTTGCCAACACTAAATATCATCATCAATCTTTTTTTTTTCAGTTTTTTTTTTATTAATTAACGGAAAAAAAGAAATTAACCCAACATTTAGAAATCATACCATTCTACATATACAATCAGTAATTCTTAACATCATCACATAGATGCATGATCATCGTTTCTTAGTACATTTGCATCGGTTTAGAAAAACTAGCAACACAACAGAAAAAGATATAGAATGTTAATATAGAGAAAAAAATAAAAGTAATAATAATAGTAAAAAATAAATAAATAAATAAATAAATAACCTATAGCTCAGATGCAGCTTCATTCAGTGTTTTAACATGATTACTTTACAATTAGGTATTATTGTGCTGTCCATTTTTGAGTTTTTGTATCTAGTCCTGTTGCACAGTCTGTATCCCTTCAGCTCCAATTACCCACCATCTTACCCTGTTTCTAACTCCTGCTGGACTCTGTTACCAATGACATATTCCAAGTTTATTCTCGAATGTCGGTTCACATCAGTGGGACCATACAGTATTTGTCCTTTAGTTTTTGGCTAGACTCACTCAGCATAATGTTCTCTAGGTCCATCCATGTTATTACATGCTTCATAAGTTTATCCTGTCTTAAAGCTGCATAATATTCCATCATATGTATATACCACAGTTTGTTCAGCCACTCTTCTGTTGATGGACATTTTGGCTGTTTCCATCTCTTTGTAATTGTAAATAACGCTGCTATAAACATTGGTGTGCAAATGTCCGTTTGTGTCTTTGCCCTTAAGTCCTTTGAGTAGATACCCAGCAATGGTATTGCCGGGTCGTATGACAATTCTATATTCGGCTTTTTGAGGAACCGCCAAACTGCCTTCCACACTGGTTGCACCATTTGACATTCCCACCAACAGTGGATAAGTGTGCCTCTTTCTCCGCATCCTCTCCAGCACTTGTCATTTTCTGTTTTGTTGATAATGGCCATTCTGGTGGGTGTGAGATGATATCTCATTGTGGTTTTGATTTGCATTTCTCTAATGGCCAGGGACATTGAGCATCTCTTCATGTGCCTTTTGGCCATTTTTATTTCCTCTTCTGGTAGGTGTCTGTTCAAGTCTTTTTCCCATTTTGTAATTGGGTTGGCTGTCTTTTTGTTGTTGAGTTGAACAATCTCTTTATAAATTCTGGATACTAGACCTTTATCTGATATGTCATTTCCAAATATTGTCTTCCATTGTGTAGTCTGTCTTTCTACTTTCTTGATGAAGTTTTTTGATGCACAAAAGTGTTTAATTTTGAGGAGCTCCCATTTATTTATTTCCTTCTTCAGTGCTCTTGCTTTAGGTTTAAGGTCCATAAAACCACCTCCAATTGTAAGTTTCATAAGATATCTCCCTACATTTTCCTCTAACTGTTTTATGGTCTTAGACCTAATGTTTAGATCTTTGATCCATTTTGAGTTAACTTTTGTATAGGGTGTGAGATATGGGTCTTCTTTCATTCTTTTGCATATGGATATCCAGTTCTCTAGGCACCATTTATTGAAGAGACTGTTCTGTCCCAGGTGGGTTGGCTTGACTGCCTTTTCAAAGATCAAATGTCCATAGATGAGAGGGTCTATATCTGAGCACTCTATTCGATTCCATTGGTCGATATATCTATCTTTATGCCAATACCATGCTGTTTTGACCACTGTGGCTTCATAATATGCCTTAAAGTCAGGCAGCGCGAGACCTCCAGCTTCGTTTTTTTTCCTCAAGATGTTTTTAGCAATTCGGGGCACCCTGCCCTTCCAGATAAATTTGCTTATTGGTTTTTCGGTTTCTGAAAAGTAAGTTGTTGGGATTTTGATTGGTATTGCATTGAATCTGTAGATCAATTTAGGTAGGAATGACATCTTAACTATATTTAGTCTTCCAATCCATGAACACGGTATGCCCTTCCATCTATTTAGGTCTTCTGTGATTTCTTTTAACAGTTTTCTTTATATAGGTTTTTTTGTCTCTTTAGTTAAATTTATTCCTAGGTATTTTATTCTTTTAGTTGCAATTGTAAATGGGATTCGTTTCTTGATTTCCCCCTCAGCTTGTTCATTACTAGTGTATAGAAATGCTACAGATTTTTGAATGTTGATCTTGTAACCTGCTACTTTGCTGTACTCATTTATTAGCTCTAGTAGTTTTGTTGTGGATTTTTCCGGGTTTTCGACATATAGTATCATATCGTCTGCAAACAGTGATAGTTTTACTTCTTCCTTTCCAATTTTGATGCCTTGTATTTCTTTTTCTTGTCTAGTTGCTCTGGCTAGAACCTCCAACACAATGTTGAATAATAGTGGTGATAGTGGACATCCTTGTCTTGTTCCTGATCTTAGGGGGAAAGTTTTCAATTTTTCCCCATTGAGGATGATATTAGCTGTGGGTTTTTCATATATTCCCTCTATCATTTTAAGGAAGTTCCCTTGTATTCCTATCTTTTGAAGTGTTTTCAACAGGAAAGGATGTTGAATCTTGTCGAATGCCTTCTCTGCATCAATTGAGATGATCATGTGATTTTTCTGCTTTGATTTGTTGATATGGTGTATTACATTAATTGATTTTCTTATGTTGAACCATCCTTGCATACCTGGGATGAATCCTACTTGGTCATGATGTATAATTCTTTTAATGTGTTGTTGGATACGATTTGCTAGAATTTTATTGAGGATTTTTGCATCTGTATTCATTAGAGAGATTGGTCTGTAGTTTTCTTTTTTTGTAATATCTTTGCCTGGTTTTGGTATGAGGGTGATGTTGGCTTCATAGAATGAATTAGGTAGTTTTCCCTCCACTTCGATTTTTTTGAAGAGTTTGAGGAGAGTTGGTACTAATTCTTTCTGGAATGTTTGATAGAATTCACATGTGAAGCCGTCTGGTCCTGGACTTATTTTTTAGGAAGCTTTTGAATGACTAATTCAATTTCTTTACTTGTGATTGGTTTGTTGAGGTCATCTATTTCTTCTTGAGTCAAATTTGGTTGTTCATGTCTTTCCAGGAACCCGTCCATTTCATCTAAATTGTTGTATTTATTAGCGTAAAGTTGTTCATAGTATCCTGTTATTACCTCCTTTATTTCTGTGAGGTCAGTAGTTATGTCTCCTCTTCCATTTCTGATCTTATTTATTTGCATCCTCTCTCTTCTTCTTTTTGTCAATCTTGCTAAGGGCCCATCAATCTTACTGATTTTCTCATAGAACCAACTTCTGGTCTTATTGATTTTCTCTATTGTTTTCATGTTTTCAATTTCATTTATTTCTGCTCTAATCTTTGTTATTTCTTTCCTTTTGCTTGCTTTGGGATTAGTTTGCTGTTCTTTCTCCAGTTCTTCCAAGTGTACAGTTAATTCCTGCATTTTTGCCTTTTCTTCTTTTCTGATATAGGCATTTAGGGCAATAAATTTCCCTCTTAGCACTGCCTTTGCTGCGTCCCATAAGTTTTGATATGTTGTGTTTTCATTTTCATTCGCCTCGAGGTATTTACTAATTTCTCTTACAATTTCTTCTTTGACCCATTTGTTGTTTAAGAGTGTGTTGTTGAGCCTCCACGTATTTGTGAATTTTCTGGCATTCCGCCTATTATTGATTTCCAACTTCATTCCTTTATGATCCGAGAAAGTGTTGTGTATGATTTCAATCTTTTTAAATTTGTTAAGACTTGCTTTGTGACCCAGCATATGGTCTATCTTTGAGAATGATCCATGAGCACTTGAGAAAAAGGTGTATCCTGCTGTTGTGGGATGTAATGTCCTATAAATGTCTGTTAAGTCTAGCTCATTTATAGTAATATTCAGATTCTCTATTTCTTTATTGATCCTCTGTCTAGATGTTCTGTCCATTGATGAAAGTGGTGAATTGAAGTCTCCAACTATTATGGTATATGTGTCTATTTCCCTTTTCAGTGTTTGCAGTGTATTCCTCACGTATTTTGGGGCATTCTGGTTCGGTGCGTAAATATTTATGATTGTTATGTCTTCTTGTTTAATTGTTCCTTTTATTAGTATATAGTGTCCTTCTTTGTCTCTTTTAACTGTTTAACATTTGAAGTCTAATTTGTTGGATATTAGTATAGCCACTCCTGCTCTTTTCTGGTTGTTATTTGCATGAAATATCTTTTCCCAACCTTTCACTTTCAACCTATTTGTTTATCTTTGGGTCTAAGATGTGTTTCCTGTAGACAGCATATAGAAGGATCCTGTTTTTTAATCCATTCTGCCAATCTATGTCTTTTGATTGGGAAATTCAGTCCATTAACATTTAGTGTTATTACTGTTTGGGTAATACCTTCCTCTACCATTTTGCCTTTTGTATTATATATATCATATCTGACTTTCCTTCTTTCTACACTCTTCTCCATACCTCTCTCTTCTGTCTTTTCGTATCTGACTCTAGTGCTCCCTTTAGTATTTCTTGCAGAGCTGGTCTCTTGGTCACAAATTCTCTCAGTGACTTTTTGTCTGAGAATGTTTTAATTTCTCCCTCATTTTTGAAGGACAATTTTGCTGGATATGGAGTCTTGGTTGGCAGTTTTTCTCTTTTAGTAATTTAAATATATCATCCCACTGTCTTCTAGCTTCCATGGTTTCTGCTGAGAAATCTACACATAGTCTTATTGGGTTTCCCTTGTATGTGACAGATTGTTTTTCTCTTGCTGCTTTCAAGATCCTCTCTTTCTCTTTGACCTCTGACATTCTAACTAGTAAGTGTCTTGGAGAACGCCTATTTGGGTCTAATCTCTTTGGGGTGCGCTGCACTTCTTGGATCTGTAATTTTAGGTATTTCATAAGAGTTGGGAAATTTTCAGTGATAATTTCTTCCATTAGTTTTTCTCCTCCTTTTCCCTTCTCTTCTCCTTCTGGGACACCCACAACACGTATATTTGTGCGCTTCATATTGTCCTTGGGTTCCCTGATACCCTGTTCAAATTTTTCCATTCTTTTCCCAATAGTTTCTGTTTCTTTTTGGAATTCAGATGTTCCATCCTCCAAATCACTAATTCTATCTTCTGTCTCTTTAAATCTATCATTGTAGGTATCCATTGTTTTTTCCATCTTTTCTACTTTATTCTTCACTTCCATAAGTTCTGTGATTTGTTTTTTCAGTTTTTCTATTTCTTCTTTTTGTTCAGCCCATGTCTTCTTCATGTCCTCCCTCAATTTATCGATTTCGTTTTTGAAGAGGTTTTCCATTTCTGTTTGTATATTCGGCATTAGTTGTCTCAGCTCCTGTATCTCATTTGAACTATTGGTTTGTTCCTTTGACTGGGCCATATTTTCAATTTTCTGAGCGTGATCCATTATCTTCTGCTGGCGTCTGGGCATTTAGTCAGATTTCCCTGGGTGTTGGACCCAACAGGTTGAAAGATTTTTCTGTAAAATCTCTGGGTTCTGTTTTTCTTATCCTGCCCAGTAGGTGGCGCTCGTGGCACACGTTTGTCTGTGGGTCCCACCAGTAAAAGGTGCTGTGGGTCCTTTAACTTTGGAAAACTCTCACCATGGGGGAGGTTCGCCAGCCGGCCTGGGGGTCCGAATGCGGGGAGGGTCGCCGGCTTCCGCAGCCCGGGAGAGTGCCCGACCGAATTTCCTAGTCGGCCTGGAGCACCAAGCGTGGCGGGAGGGCGCCAGCCGCCGCAGCCCAGGAGAGTGCACCGTTCCCAGCCGGACCGGGGAGTCACGTGTTTGGAAGGGATCCCCCCGGTCACCATTCTCCGTGGCCTGGGGATTTCCGATCCAATTCTCTCAGTTGGTCCGGGGGGGCCGCGTGTGGTGGGGGCGCCAGCCGCCGCAGCTTGAGGGGACCGCCTGCCCAATTCTGCCAGCTGGCCCGGGAAGGAGGAGGGGAGGGACTCCGGCCGCTTGCCGCCCCGCCCGGGGAAGCCCGCGCCCCCCGGCGATCTCACCGGAGCGGGTTCTCCTAGCCAGTCAGCCGTTCCAGGATGGGGTACGCCGTCCCTTTGATCTCCGTCGTGGCTCCGGGAGCTGCTCTGTATCGTTTCTACTCCCCTAGTAGCTGTTCTGGAGGAGGAAAGGTGAGGATGGCAAGGCTGTCGAGGACGGTGGCGGAGGAGCCGGTGAAGGCGGAAGAGGGCACGGTGGTGGTTGGAGAGCCGCTGGAGTAGGAGGAGAAAGGGAAGGATAAGATGGTGGATGGAGTGCCGCTGGAGCAGAAGGGGAAAGAGAAGGGCAAGATGGCGGCGGGAGCGCCACCGGCGGAGAAAGAGGAAGAGGAGGGCTAGATGGCGGCGGGAGTGCCAGCGGAGAAGGGGCATCATCAATCTTTTTAATTTATGCCACTCTGATAGGTGAAAAAAAGATGTGTTTTAAATGTGCATTTCCTTGATAATTAGTAAGGTTTAGTATCTTTTTCAAAGCTTACTAGTAATTTGTAAGACTTCTGTTGGTTACTTATTCATATTCTTTGCCCATTTTTATATTATGATATTGTCTTTTATTATCTATAAGGATCCTTTTTAAATTATGGCTTTTGATCCTTTGCTATTTATCTGTCACATCCGTTTTCTGCTTTTCCCACCCCCTGCCCATCTATCGCTACATCAACACCATCTTGGCTACTCCATGTCAAACCCACACCCTTCCAGCTCTGAGCCTCTGACAGGGGCACAAAGTAGTGAGTTGGGTGAGCCTCACTCTAGGTGTCCAGCCAGGCGGTAGAACCCAGTGGCGAAGGTGTGATCTCTGAAGTTAGGCCTAGATTCAAATCCCACCTCCAAGTCTGGGCGTTCTTCAGGGAGGGACTGCTTAACTTCTCTAAGCTTCCATTTCTTCAGTGGTAATACCGAGATAACAATAGTGTCAGTCCTATAGACAGTTGTTGTGGGCAAATAATAGTAATAAAATAGTGAACAGTTTTTGAACCCTGAATTTATGCTAGTAAATGTGTTATAATAATGTCTTAGCTCATTTAACCCTCACAGCAATATGCATACTATTTGCGTATTCACAAAGCCCTCAACACAATGCCAGGCAAATAAATGTTAGTTAACATTGTGAGGGTGACTCTGGCATCACTGTATGATTGTATTTTAGGGAGTGAACACCTTCCTCTGCCTCAGCCTGAGGAGCCTTGATCCCTGTGGTGATGCAGTAGCTCCTTTTTTATTTATTTATTTTTAAAATTATTTTTGGTAGCTCCTTTTTGCCAGCCCCAGTTCCCTCTGCTCCTACTGCTCCCGCTGTTACCTCTTTGCCACTTTGGCTGTTATTCTCTGTCTCCTCCAATTCTACTAGAACTTTGTTGCGGTTGAACCTAGCATCCTAGATTCCTAGGCATGCAGATTCCTTGGTTTCAAATGCAGGAGAATAGGACACAATGTGACAAGAAGCGCAATCTCTAGATTTTTATTAAAATCCAAGTTCATCCATTCACTATCTTTGTGGCCTTCGATTATTCCGGGTAATTTAGCTTCTCAGAACCTCCATGTACTCTTCTCCGAGAGTTTCTGTGAGAATGACCTAAGCTCTGTAGAGTACTTTGCAGGATGCACAGCTCATGACAAGTGCTCAACCAATTCTAGTTCCTTTCCCATTTCTCCCTGCCTCCCTTTTTTTTCTGATACTCTTTCTAAGGCATTTCATTGGCTTTTTAGGTTGTTATCATGGAGACCCAAAGCCTTTAGAAAGAAGTCACCACTGCTCCCCATCCCCTTCCTAAGGGGAAACTGATGCTTAGAGACCAGCACCTTTCAGGAACCTCTGCACCACTTCTCCCTCGGTTGGTCTCCCTTGCGGGCAGTGACACAATTGCAAAATGCTCAGCCCAGATTTATGCCTTGAATCTCTTCCTCTGCATGTCTGGACCATAAGAAAGCTTTGCTGAATGAATGGATAAATGTAAGCATCTGGATCTGATATTCACAACCCATCTTAATCTTGCTTCCTCTCCAGGCTTTCTTCTCTCCACACCTTTCACCTCTCCCTTCTCTGAACTAATCCATCCATCTTCACCACTCACCAGAAATCATTCTGTTCCCTTCTGTGAAATACCACTCTCCAACCACATGCCACATTTCTTCAGGGCCCAGTTCAAATGCTAGGCTCTCCCTGCTCTGAAATCTCCTAGTGCTTTCTCTGTGCTTCTGTTGGGGTACATCATGCTTTCTCTTTGGTGTATCACTCTGCCCTTGTACTTTTCTCCTTGATGACTCTCTGGGGCCTATTCCCATTTGTCATTTTTGTGCCCCTCCCAGTGGCATTGTGCAGTCTTGCCTGTAGTAGGAATGCAAGCATTTGTTGGAGGAATGCATGGACCATTAAAAGGCTCTGTCAACCACCATGCCAACCCAGCTTCCTGAGTTATAGCAGAAGGTCCAGCACCACCATCTCTGGCTCCTGGGTGGGGCCTGAACAGAGCCTCACATCACCTTTGGTCCCAAGACATGGCTCATAGAGGGGACAATAATAATCCAAGGCCTCCAGGGGAGAGGAGGTCTCCTGCCTTAACGTTGTGGTAACTAGGTGCCTCAAGGCAAGGTTCTGGTGTCTCGGTGTGCTCCAGGAGATGAGGCTCTGAGTCTTTAGGACCCAACTGGCTCCATTACCAGTTGGAAAGCCAAAACTCAGAAACAGGAAGTAACTGGCATAGGGTCACACAGTGGCATGGTGAAAACTAGGAACAAGGCTCCAGGACATCCAGTTTAGAGCTCTTTTCCAGTATCAGGGGAAACATAAGCTGCCCACTCTTTGAGACCTTAGTCAAAAGCAGATCAAGGTTTTCTTCAGCATGTCTTGTGCATCCAAGGATAAAAGACCCAAAAGTCACAGTAGTGTACATATATGTGTGCACATAAAAGCCAATTAAGCACAGTCGACCGTGGCAGTTTTCATGATCTTGTTAAAAAAAAAAATACATATGTACCTATGTATATATCTCTATATCTGTGTGTTGTTTATGTATCTATATATGGGTGTGTATGTATATGTATATATGTATATGTATATATACATATATATGTATATGTATGTATACATATATTTTTTTCTCATAAGAATGAGGCATATTCTGAAAATGTGGAGCTGTGTTCCAGTACCCATGTTTCTTGAAGATGATTGTATAATGAGATAGCTTTTACAGTGTGACTGTGTGATTGTAAAAATCTTGTGTCTGATGCTCCTTTTATCTACGGTATGGACAGATGAATAAAACATATGGATTTAAAATAAATAAATAATAGGGGGAACAAATGCTAAAATAATTTAGTAGACTGAAATGCTAGTGATCAATGAAAAGGAGTGGAAAGGGGTATAGAAAAAAATAGGGGAAACAAAGGCTAAAATATATTGGGTAGATGGAAATACTAGTAGTCAATGACAGGGACGGGTAAGGAGTATGGTATATGTGAGTCTTTTTCTTTTTTCTTTTTATTTCTTTTTCTGAATTGATGTAAATGTTCTAAGAAATGATCGTGGTGATGAATATACAACTATGTGATGATATTATGAGTTATTGATTATATACCAAGAATGGAATGATCATATGGTAAGAATGTTCGTGTTTGTATGTTGTTATGTTTAAAAAAAATTTTTTTAATTGATTAAAAAAAAGAATGAAGCATATTTAGTATTTTTTAAATGGAGCATACTAAACCGCATTAAAAAAACATCATGAAATTTCCTACCACCCAAGGTTTACCAGTTAAAAAAAATTTTTTTTTCAAAGAGAGGAGGAGTTTATCACTAGGCATATAGTAGAAGAGCAGATGGCCTAGTGCCCAAAATCCATCTCCCCGAGTCCAGAGGGTCCAAGGTTCTTTATATATATATATATATATATTTTTTTTTTTAATTGAGAAATCTTCACACCCATCCAGTCCATACATGGTGCACAATCAGTGGCTGACAATATCATCACATAGTGCTGTATTCATCACCATGATGATTTCTAGGACATTTGCATCACTCCAGAAAAAGAAGTAAAAAGAAAAAACTCATATAGCCCATGCCTTTTTACCCTTTCACTTAGATTTTTGATATATTTCTTTCTAGGCTCTTTTTCATGCAAGTAGAAATCCATTTCAATATTGGGGGCTTTGCTGTGTATACAGTTTAGCACTTTCTGTTTTTTGTGTAGACCCTATGACATGAATATTTTCCATATTATTATAATATTCTCAAAAGTGTTATTTTAATGATTGCTTAATAGTTCATTGCATGTCATGATTTGTTTAATCATTTCTTTATTGCTGGATGTTTATAACCAATGCCATGAAGAACTTTCTTGAACACAAATCTTTGCCCACATTTCAGATTATTTCCTTAGGACAAATTCCTAGAAGTGGAGGGCAGGAACATTTTTAAGGCTCTCAATACTTGCTGCCAAGTAGCTTTCCAGAAACCTTGTACCAATTACACTCCCACCAGCTGCATCAGAGAAGAGCCTTTTGATTCTGCAATTGCAGCAACACCTCGGGCTGGGGGAGGGGTTCTCTTCCATCCAAAGCCTCTCAGGCTGTCCTGACAATGAACCCCTTGTCCTGCCCCTACCCCCACCGGCCCCATCTCCCTCTCCCACACTGCCCTCCGTCTCTGGCTCCAGGCTGAACTGCCTGCGAGGCCCCTGTTCAACCCCAGTCCAGCTGTCTTGGCGCTCCAGGCTGCTTCAAAGAGTTGGGTTGGTAGAGTTGAAGGGTGAGAGAGATGCCTGTCCTGAGGGGTGGCCACCCTTCCAGCCTTGGGGAGGTCACTAGGGGAAATGGAGGGAAGGGTGTGTGAGGGTTCCTGAGTCATCTGCCTCTTTCAGAGACTAACCTCACATCCATGAGCTGCACATCCAAGAAGGGGAAAGCAGGGGCCATCCTTGGTGCCAGTGGCCACAGGAAGCTCTAGCCAGCATGTGGATGACTTGTTTCCCTGCAGGCTCTGAAGCCTTTCCATGAATCCCAGGAAGAAGGTAGACCTGAAACTCATCATCATCGGAGCCTTGGGGTAAGCCAAGCTCAGCTAAGGGTTTGGGGGTTGGGAATCAGCCTCCTATCCAAGGAAACTAAGATCCTTTGGATGTGTTCCCGCTTCCCATGGGTCTCTTCCTGATTTAAGGTGGTGCCAGGTGGGGCATCCCTCCAAGAAAGGGAGCTTAGATGGAGGGAAGAAACTGGGAGTCAGGAGACATGGTTTCTGGTCCCAGGTCTTCAGTGACTGGCTGTGTGAATTAAACAAGTCACTAACATCTATCTGCCCTCCCACCTCTTGCCACGCACATCCTCAGCAAAGACCTGACTGTGGCTGTGAGGTACTCTGCTCTCAACCCTCTCAGCTCGCCTTGGCTCATCCCTACTCCTAGAAACCATTGCCTAGCTCCTTGCTACTCAGAGCGTGGCCAGTAGACTACAGATGTTAGAGATGACCAATCTCAAGGAGAGACAGTGGAGAGAGGGGCATGGAAATATTTTGAGAATGATGTGGATGTGTGTGCATGTTCACTGTGTCTGGTTTGTCTTTCCTCAGGGTGGGAAAGACTTCCCTCCTTCACCAGTATGTGCATAAGACATTCTATGAGGACTACCAGACCACGCTGGGGGCCAGCATCCTCTCCAAGGTTATCATCCTGGATGACACAACTGTGAAGCTGCAGGTGAGCAGCCCTTCCTTCCCCTCCCCAACATACACAAACCCAAGTCACGCCACCCTTCCTGGACAGCCACTTTCACGGCAGTGTGCACCAGGAGCCAGACCAGCCTAGAGCAGGGAGGGCAATGCACAACCAGTGGGCCAAAGCTGACCCACCTCCTGTTTTCTGTAAATAAGGCTTTACTGGAATCCCGCAACACCTACCTGTTTACTCATTGTCCATGACTGCTTTCACACCACAACAGCAGAACTGAGTAGCTGCAGCAGAGATTATATAAGCTGTGAAGCCTGAAATATTTACTTTCTGGCACTTTCCGGAAAAAAAAAATGGCTGATCTCTGGTCCAGACAAAGATTACAAATCCAGCAATAGAGAGACACCTCTCCCCCCCCACACCCCGTTCTCCACTTCCCTGGCAATTGTGGCAGGCGGTCTTGTCCCTCTGAAGATTCACATTTCCAAGTCTTTTGGGTGGGAATAACAATCCCTGTCGTGATGAAGTGGGGGAAAGTGGGAGCTCAGATGTAACAGTATTCCCAGGACATTACTGCAGAGGTGTGGTAGAGGACACAGACAGGAGGGTCAGTGTGCCGATGTGTGCAAAGGACCACAAGAATCTGTGCCAGGGCTCAGTGCTCCCTGCCAACAGAAAGAAGCGTTAATGAGAAGTGATCCACTTTGGCCTCCCTCCAGCCATTCAACATGCCCTCGTGTGGTCACTGCTCTTGTCCTCCAGATCTGGGACACAGGTGGTCAGGAGCGCTTCCGTTCCATGGTGTCCACGTTCTACAAAGGCTCTGATGGCTGCCTCCTGGCCTTCGACGTCACCGACCTGGAGTCCTTTGAAGCCCTGGATGTCTGGCGGGGTGACATTCTGGCCAAGACTGTCCCCATGGAGCAGTCCTACCCGATGGTGGTGCTGGGGAACAAGATAGATTTGGCAGACCGGCAGGTATCCTTCATTCATTCATTCATTCACGTGAGCACCTACTATGTGCCAAGTACAATGTTAGGTCCTGCACATACAGAGCTCAGTTGGGTATGGTTCTTATCTCAAGTATCTCATAGTCTAGTAATAGAGACACTTTGAAAAGACAATTATAATACAATAGTATAAATGCAGTTGTAGAGTTTTACTTTGGATATTTGGAAACCACGTGAAGGAAGGATTTACTAGAGGAATTGGGTTCCAGGCTGAAGAACTGGCATGAGCAAAGGGCATAAACAGCATGATGGAATCTGAGAACTGAAGGCAGTTTTGTCTGGAGGCAGGGGGTGGAGAAGTTAAGGCATCAAAGGTCAGCCGGTGCAGAAACCGGTGGAGTTTGAATTAATGTGAAGAACAGTATTTCTACCTGAGACTCCGGCAGACAGTCTGCAGTTACAAATGCTAGAACCCACATGTTTTGAGGGGAAGTAATCATCTTTTCTATAATTAGCTTAGCATACTCTGAGCACCTGGTGAACCACTTTGTAACTGGCCTGCTCCATGCTTACAGCGCTCTTACTTGGGTAGGTGTGTGCCATGATAGTGGTATTGGGAGAGCTGATTTAATCATTTCTCTAGGGAGAAAAGAAGTAGACTTACCTTGTAAAAGATGTTCTTGTGCCAAACAAAGCCCACATGACACCAAAAACAGTGGTTTGAAGAAAATTTTCGAAGTGATTCAAATATAGAGAAGTAAAAAAAGCAAAGGGGTTCCCAGTGCCAGCCTATGCAAAAAAAGAAAAAAAGAAAAAAAGCAATGGGGAACTGAGTCATCATGTTTGAGCAAAGTTTTCACAATGGCTCAAATAGAGAAATGTGATAGGAGAACCAATGCATCACTTAGCACGAAGTATGTTGGATTGATGGATGGGTGGATGATTGTGTTTCCAAATGAGCTAAAACGTAAGAAAAGAGAGTCTATTGTTTGTAGAGGAAGAGATGAGTTTGGTTTTGGATATACTGAGTTTGAAGAGGTTGTAGAGCAACCGATCCGAGATAGCCAGCAGAATTTAAAATGCATGAGAATGAAGCTACCAAGGACAAGTTTGTGTGTGGAAATAGATATCTAGAAATCATCAGTCCTAAGGTCACTTCGGGTTGTAAACTCAGTCTCGATTCCATAATTATAAATATCTAATCTCATATAATAATCAAATTCCCAAGATCACTCAAAGGTAAGTTGTCTCCCTTTTTCCCACTGGGGCCTGCTGTAGGTGAAAATGGTCTAGGAAAGGGGGTACGATCCTTTGAACTTAACTGCCAATTTTATGCATCCACATCTCCTCGCTGTATGTAGGTAACTCCAGTTTCTTACCCTGTCAGGATGAAATAAATGAGGGAGAAAAGGTGAGGACAGCTGGAAAATTCCTATTTAACTGATGCAATCATAAGGTAGTTTCATGCTGTCTAGGTTAACAGGTGTTTCCAGGTTTTACCCTGGGTCACTCCTTTGAGTCCTTAAGAAACCTTCACTGGAAACATTTGACTGTGCCTCTTATGACACGGGTCTCACACTTTCCTCCAGTGTGCTATCCCTCCTCGGCCCCTAATTTTTCAGCCATTAGGTCACCCCACCCCACCCCCACCTCCAGGCAGTCCTCCTGATGGGATTTACTACAGTTGACTCTCTTTTTGTTAATGCTCATTGTGTTCTCAAGGCATCCTTGTGCATTCTGACGTCATTGTCAAAAGCAAGGGTAACTAGTTCCCAGTGCAGTCTGTGTTTATTCTCTCTCTCTCCCCGCCCTCTCCTCTGCCATGTTGCTTTTCACCCAGCATTCCTCAGTATATGTCAGACAGCCGACCACTGAGTCCGCCAACTCCAGGTAACAGATGCTAAACTTTCCAAGTGTCCTCCCCAGCCCCTCTCTCTTGGCTACAAATGAAGCCCCACCTCCTTCCCCCTTTATGAGTGGTGGTGAGACCCACAACACCATTCTCTCCCTCCAAAGAAATCCTCTCTAATCCTCCTTTTCAGCCCCTTTATATCCTTGCTGTGGGTTTTAAAGTCACCTGATAGGTTCTTAGCCATGAACCTTTGAAAACGTGAAAGATCCAGGGACAGGATATCTCCCAATCTGCTTATCTGACATCTATCAAATTGTAGTGCTTCAGCCCAAACTTCCATTTTAACATCTTGGTTCAAATGTTTGTAGGTTGTAGGGTGAGATGTTAAGGGAGTTGAAGATAGAGAACCTGGAATTTTCTCCATAAAATTAAGAGGCACCATCTTCTATTGAGAGGAAGGAAAGAGGGAACCAAGTAAGAGACTTAAAAAGCATCTGAAGCTTTACCAGTTACTCTTGAGAGAAACGAGTGTAGAAGCTACTCAAGGAGAAGGGCAAGAATTGATGAGTGACACAAAGGACTCAACTGATGGGGAAGACATGGATTTGAGCTGGCCCCTGTGGAATATTTTTCTTTAGCAGTTTTGAGTGGGATAGAAGCCAGGAACAAGGGATCTGGGACTAAGGTTTTTTCAGACAAGAGCAGCAGCAGGATAGGGGTATGAGGGTTCAGAGAAACTATGAAGGAAAGATGAGAAACAAGGAGAGGGTTGAGGGGTCAGGGGCTAGGGTGTCAGTAATCAAATAGCAGGGAAGAAGGAGTGAGGACATGAAGGACTGATGGGAGAGGAGGTGCGGTCATAGATTAGGGAACTGAGGTTAAGATTTTACAAGGCACAGGTCAGTGATGACAAGCTCCTGAGATTGGCCCTGGGAGGAGATGGCTGAAGTGGAAAGAACGTGAAGATGGTTGGAGGGGAAGGAATTCTGAGGCTGCCAGGAGAGGTAGAGGCCATGTGGTGAGGTAGATTACCAGATCCCAAGGTTTCAACAAATGAACGGCTGTTGATGACTCAAAAGGGTGTAGGGGTCCACTCCAAGCCTGGGTGGGATGAGTTTTGTATTACAGAGAGAGAGAGGAAGAAGAAAGTTTCAAAAGGAGCTGTGAAGGGGTGGGCCACGGTGGCTCAGCAGGTAAGAATGCTTGCCTGCCAAGCCCGAGGACCCGGGTTCGATTCCCGGTGCCTGCCCATGTGAAAAAAAAAAAAAAAAAAGGAGCTGTGAAGTGCCAGGCGAGTCCCTACCCCATTGCTAGCTAAGTGTCCTTGGACCAGTTCTGGATTCTTCATCTGTGAGATGGAGATCAGAATACCAACTTCATGAGGTCATTTGAGGATTAAAGGAGATGATGCCTATAAAGCACATGGCAAGCTTAACAAATTAAAGCAATTGTTATCCTCCTTGTCTCTATAAGGAGTGACTAGGAAAATAACAGGAGGGTTTACTACTTCATAAAAAGAAAATGAATATTTAAAAATATATGGATAGAATGAATTTAAGGAAATAACTGGCTTAGGCTTGAAAAAAATCATATTGCTTCTGCAGAATATTGACATTTTAGAAATAGCAGTCTTACTAGCATCTGTGCAACAGTTTTATTAGCTAGGATGAATTCTTTGCTGTATGCTCTGCTAAGTAATTTCTGGCATGCCGCTATTTTATAACTTTGAGATTATGTTTTCTGAAAATATTCTTTATTATTTTTGATATTTTTTTAAGTTGAAGCTACTTTTTTATCATCAGAATCAACTTTTTTTCTTTTTTGTGAAAAATAACATATATACAACAAAGCATAGTGCAACAATTAGTTGTAGAACACAGAGTTTGGTATAGGTTATAATTCCACAATTTTAGGTTTTTACTTCTAGCTTCTCTAAGATAATGGAGACTAAAAGAAATATCAATATAATGGTTCAGCAATCCTACTCGTTTGTTAAACCCTACCTTCTGTGTATAACTCCACCATCACCATCTGTCTTTCTCCCACTCTGTAGAGGTATTTGGGCTATGCCCATTCTAACTTGTTCAAGTTGGAAGAGGCTGTTGATAATATGGGATAGGGGGATGGAACTGGTTGATGTTCTGGAGAGGCTGCCCCTCTGGGTTTCAGGACTTATCTGGTTGATTTTTAGTAACATTTAACAGACTTATTTTGACTGCTAATTTTAACACTCATATAATCAATCCTTTTAAATGCTTATAAGATGGAATCCGATCATAAATAAAATGATGAAAACTGGAGTAATTTTGCCAAATTTTTGGTCTCTGATGAATGAACAAAACTGTAAAGGGAAAACCAAACTGTTACTAATATGTTGTCAACCAAAAGAAAAATTAGTAGAATAATACTGCTAAAACAGCCCTCATGCTGAGCTCAAAGAAACCACAGTCTAGGGGGAGACACAAAAAAGGAGCAGAGTTCTCATGCAGTGCCCTGCAGGGGGCAGCTCAGGGTTTTAGTTTGCCAAAGCTGCCAGAATGCAGCAAACCAGAAATGGATCAGCTTTTAATAAGGGGATTTATTTAGTTAAAAATTTATAGTTCTTCAGAGGAAAGGCAGCTAGCTTTCATCTGAGTTTCTCTGTCAAGTGGGAAGGCACACAGCGACATCTGCTGGCTTTCTCTTCTGACTTCTGGGTTCCAACGACTTTACCCCAGGTGAGTCCTTTCTGCATCTCCAAACGTCTGGGCTGAGCTGTGAGAGCTGAGGTGAGGTATGCTGAGCTGCTGAGCTCTCTTCTGACCTCTCTCTTTTAAGCCTCCAGCTAATTAAATTAAACCTCACTCATTGCGGAAGGCATTCCCCCTACTCAACCACAAATGTGATCAGCCATGGATGAATTTCACATACTGATGATTTAAGTCCACAGAAACAGAACAACAAGGCATCATCACCTGGCTAAATTGACACCTGAACCTAACTACCATACCATGGGACCACTGAGCTCTGCCTTTTCTCAGCTGTGTGACCACTGGATGGCTCTGAACTTCAGTGTCCTTGTCTATAAAGTAGACTTTTATACTAACAGTGTTATTGCGAGGATTAAATGAGTTAAAACATGATAAAGTAGCTAACACAGTATGTCAGACATTCTGATATATAGTAGGGGCTTATTAACTGTTCCTGTCACCCTAGCAACAGGTCAACTGGGTATGGGCTTCCTTAGCCAGTTAAGGAAGGCCCCCCTCCCTAGCTGTGTCTGCCAGGTCCCATCCCCATTTGAAGGAACTAAGGAAGGAGCCAATGGCAGGAAGAAGCTCCTGGCTTTGGCTTTAAGAAGGTGGCATAGTGCAATTGGCTCTAATTTTGCCAGGCCTGTCTGTGTTCAGATCCCTGCTCAGCCATGTACACATAGGGCAAACTTTTAAATTCTCCAGGCCTCAGTATGGCGCTAACAATATACAGCACATAGATTTCTGTTGGCAATTTAGGAGATACTGTGTGTAAAGTGATGGGCTCAAGGAAGGTTCTCAGTAAATGGGAGGCATCGTGGTCTTGGTGGGACAGTGGTAGTGAAGGTGATGATAAGAGGATGATGGAGGTGGGACATTGGGGATGGTGGTGGGGATTGTGAGCATGGTGGGGCCATGAGGGTAGTGATGGTGGGGACAGTGGGAGGATGGTGGGGGGAACAACGGTTGGGATGGGGATGGCGATGGTGGTGGTGGTGGCATGAGGGGGGTGATCATAATGGTGATGTGATGATGATGATGATATAGGAGAAGTCATTTCTTCCCCTTGTCCAGGTGCCCCAGGAGGTAGCCCAAGGCTGGTGCAAAGAGAAGGATATTCCCTACTTTGAAGTCAGTGCCAAGAATGACATCAACGTGGTGCAGGCCTTCGAGATGCTGGCCAGCCGTGCTCTGTCCAGAGTGAGTGACAGCGGTGGCAAGGCCTGCCAGGGCTGCCCCTCGGGATGAGGGACCTCAGGGGCTTCTAGAGGGACAAACGGGGCTCAGGCGGAGATGTGGGCGGGACAGGAATGCTCATCATGTTAGTTAATTAGCTGCGACATGAGCTCCATGGCACCCCAATTCTGGGACCACGGCATGGCAAAGCTCAAAGACACCTCAAAATCATTTGTGGAGTTTCTGAGAAATGCAGAGTCCAGTATCTCACCCCTGGAAATTCTAATTCATTAAGCGTTTGAGAAGTGATGATCTAGTTCAACCCTCTCATGTAACTGGCCCCATGCTGCCAAGCACTAGTCCAAAGAGAATATTAAACCTGCAGGAGTTGCTGTCATCCCCCAATTAAAAAGATGAAGAGACGTAGACCCCTTGATGGTCCAAGAAGCACGTATGGAGTATGTCATGCCAGGCACCGTGCAAGGCTCTGGAGGCCCATGGTGTGATGAGGGAGACGCACACATGCATCATTACAATTCAGACTTGTACAGTGGGGAAGGCCTCACCGATGGTGCTCCAGGGGAGGGACACTGCCCACACTGTGGTAGAGAAGAGGGAGCGGAGAGTCGGTTAGAGGTCAGGAAACCTAGGCCCCTAACCCAGCCACTGAACTTCTCTGGGCTCCTGGGAAGAAGCTGGAGGTGGAGGACGGGGTGGGAGAGGGTGGGGAGGAAACATGGGGGCCTCAGTCCCCAACAGTACAGTGGGGAAGGAACACAAACCCATGGGCCTTTAAGGAGAGCAGAGGGCAGGCTGTGCTCTTTGCAACTCAGACATGGACCTTGACTTCTCTTTTCCTTCCCCAGTATCGAAACATCTTAGAGAATTACCTCACAGACTCCATCAAGCTCTTGCCAGAAGATCAGTCAAGAGGTGGATGCTGCTGAACCACCAAAGGCAAGACCTGCGCTGAGGCCGGTCGTCCAGGAGGATGGGGTCAGGAGGCCAGCCCCCCCCGACTGCCTGCCCAAGTTGAGCAGGCTGCTTAGGCTTCCACCCCACCATGTCTGTGCTCGCCCAGAACACAGAGGGCAGCCCCTGCCTGAGGCTGAGAAGATGAGGGCAGGGCTAGGTGAAGCCCTCAACGCTACAGCCAACTCCTGGCCCTCGAGGAGTCACAGTTCCCCTTACTGACTCTGGTTTCCCTGCCACCTGCCTCTCTAAACACACGCTTCTCTGCAGGCAGTTCACCATCTCTGTCATATTTCCCTGTGGACCAGCCTTCCTCAGTGCTACCCCACCACACACACACACACACACACACACACACACACACACACACACACACACACACACACACACACACACCAAAGCCACAAGCTCAGCCTTGGACATGGCTACAGCTCAGCTTCCTGCAAGAACCAGAGCCAAGGACTGAGGGCCTGGACCCCACGGGCAGGACCTGCGCTCAACCCCTGGCAGAAACTCTTCAGGACTGAGTCAACTCCTGGGGCAGCCCAGGAAATGGCCTCAGGGACTCTGGTTCATTCACCCTTGGGTGTGCTCATAAGCCTTGGTTTGTTCATCTGTCCAGGGGGGCGATATGTGCCCGGCCTGTGTCAGAGTGTGCTTTCCAGGACCAGAAGCTCCACTTAAATCTCACTGCTTTTGTTGATATGCACTTATTTATTCCTTCAACAAGTATTTTTGAGTATCTGCAATGTACAATGTACTGAAGTTCAATGACAAAAAAAAAAAAAAAAAACAGACAAGAACTCAACTCTCCTGGAGCCTACATTCTGCTGAGGGGTGGGAGTAAATAAACATAGAATGTAAACAAGTATCTTCAAATACCAGGTAAGTTCTGTGACTAAAATGAAAGAAGGTAATGGGATAGAGAGGGACAGGGGCGGGGCTGGTGGTGGTGGTGGTGGTGGTGATTGGGATGCTATTTAGGACAGAGTGGTCCAGGAGGGCTTCCCCGAGGAAGTGACATTTGGCCTGAGGGCTAGATCTGGAGAAGGCAGCTGCCAGCTGAGATCTGGAGGAAGAGAGAGCACTCCAGGAAGTGGGACCCGTAAGAGCCAAGGGCCTGAGGCAAGGACAAATGTGCTGTGTTCCAAGAACAGGGAAAGGACATTCATTCACCTGAGGACTCAAAGCTGCTGTCCTAGGGACAAGGCAAAGGAGACTGGACTCTTTCCCGCACCCCCTGAACCAGGCCCCACCCGGGATTTAGAGATTTTCCCACGGTACCCACCCCCAGTAGGGGTGGATACAGGCTCCTTGAGGCTGTGCTGATCTTGGCCACCAGGGGGCAGCAGTGCTCCTTCCCTTCCAGGCTAAGGGGCACGTGGACACCGCCCACTCTTGAGGAGCGGGTGTTTTCATCCTACTGACGCTCAGTTTGTTGGCAACCTCTGGACGTGTTCTGGAGATTCCTAACTTCTTAGGCCTAGCGAGAAGTGGGCAAAAAACGCAACAGAATGTTTCAGGCAAGAAATCAACATGGCTTTCCTGATCGGCATTTGTGACAAGACCAGAACGTGGCACCTGAAGAGCCCAGACTTTTCCTTCTGGCTACAGCCAGCTCGGGCAGGGCCCGGCCTGAAGGCGGTGGACAGCCCAACTCTTAGGGGCTCCCAAGGCCAGGTCCAGGCCCACCACAGAAGTTTCCTTCCTGAGCTCCTGAGGCCTAGAGGTCGGGGAGTCAGGGGAAATCAGTAAGGGAGACTGGGGGGCCCCTTCTCCCCAAGCTCACATCTGGGGTATGAGATGGCACCGGCCAGAGCTGGCGCGGGAGCAGGCTGGGCCTGGGGCCGCTGTCTCTGTGTCCTCTCGAGCTCTGACAGACTGACGGCACTGCTTCCCTGGGGCGCTAGTTTGCCTGTCCCATGGGCTTCCTGGGAGTCAGACTGTGGGTGGCCACGTCGTATGTGGGGCTGTGTGTGTGGCAGTGTGCGTGTGCCAGGGTGGACACAGGGACTGTTTCTGAGCTTGCACGATAAATAAGAGGTGTGCCATGTTTGTTTTTATCCTTCACTTTGTCCTTTGTTTTTAGGTAAAAAAAATGTCCACATACTTCAAAATTCAAAAGACACTAAAGGGCAGACAACAAAAGGTTAAGTGGGAGCAGCTACGCAATTTGCAGGGCCACGTACAAAATGATAATGCAGGGTCCAATATCCAAAAGTGATTAGGAATCTCAATATGGCAGCAGAAGAGCTTCAAACCACGTGGGGGCCCTGCTGAGCACAGGTCGCCCCAGCGAAGCAGGTCCTGGGGAAGCAGCTGGTTTTCAGGGTTCCCCAGAAGGCTCAGCCCTGGCCAGCCCACCTGGGCCTTGGTCCCAGTGCAACCTGAAGGGAAAACAAGTCTCATTTGCAAACGAGCCCGAGACAGTTGAGATTCAACCCCAGGCTCAGACCATACATCTTGCACCTTCGGTCAGGAGCCGGGAGAGAATGTTTCAAATGGGGGTGCAGAGTTGGGGATCGATCCCGGGATGCACTAACCATTCCCCAGGGCCGAGGGGGCTGGGTGGACAGTCGGCAATCAGAGTCTCTCCGTGGGGCCACCCCCACCCCCGAGCCTGAGGCTTCCCCCCAGTGCATGCCGTGGCTGCACAGAGGTGGGGGAGGCAGCAGTGGAGGCTACTGGAGCCTGGTGGGGACTTTGGGCAAATCTTCTTGGGGCCCTTTCGTTGCAGTTCCTTCAGGGAAGAGGAGCCCAGCTGAACAAGAGCCCTCAGCTCAGGCTGGTCGGAGGGACATCTCCAGCTCCTGAGGAATAACAGAGAGAATCCAGGCCAGGGCACTGGGTGGCACACGCCCTTGGAGCTTGAAAGGAAACAAAACAAAATCTTATCACCAAATAAACCTGGGCTGGGCCTGACACAGTCTAGACTGCCAGACTGCTACAGGGGCTTTCTGGAAAGGCTGACTGTTTCTGCCATTTGCTCCCACCCAGCAGAGCTCCGGGCCCTCCCTGCCTCATTTGGTGGCCGCCCGGGCTCTGCGTGCTTCGGCCAGCAGTCGGGTCCTGGGCGGGCGCGCACAGGGCGGTTCTCATTCCTAACGCGTGCGCAGCCCAAGGAGGACCACAGTGACACCCCAAACCAGCAGGTGTGTCGCAGGCACAGCAGTGAGCCCCACGGCCGACACAGGCATCTCTGCCCAGGTGCAGGCTCCCTCTCCCCCGTGCATTGGAGGGGCAGGGGTGACGGGGTCCCTGCTGGGCAGGGGGCTTGTCTCAAGTAGAGGGTAATGGCTGTGCCGGAATTCAGTGTGTGTGCCGGGGTGTGCTGTGTGTGGTGTGTTTGTGTGGTGGAGGTGGCCAATTAAGCTGGTAAATTGAAGGGGACAAAGAAAGGATGCTGGGGCGGGGGCAAGAGTAAAGCTGTCAAGTGCCTGACTGGTATCAGGGAATCCGCAGAGCAACCCGCAGGGAGGGCACCAGCCTCATTTTGCAGAGTCCTGTGGCTCTCTCCTGGTTGCCATCTCTTGACTCCATCCCCTCAGCCCCTTACCCTCCGCTCCACCCCAGTCTAGGTGACCCTGCCCTGCCCTCCCCAGGGGCCGCCTGCCTGCCCTCTTGCCCCTTTTCTAGCCACTGCGCACACAGCCCCCATCCCTGTGCCGTGCCACGTCCCTGGGGGTGGGGACAGAATCCTTCCTGTGGCCTGCAAGGCCGTCCACCCTCCGCCACTGCCCGGCGTCAGGCCTCATCTCACAGCCTCCCTCGCTCTCTGTGCTGCACACGGGTGAGCTTCTCTGGGTGCCCCGAGCACGCCCGCTGCTCCCCCGCCCTGCTTGGCCAGCGTGCGGACCCCTCTCGGGAACGCGGCGGTCTCCCACCCCCTCCTGGGCTAGTTCCTCCTTCGCTGTCAGGTGTCGGCGGAAGCACCCTGTTCTCCGGCAGGGCTCCCCCGACCCTCCAGGCCAGTTTGGGCCCCCACCCCCACCCCCCATTCTCCCTTATCCCAGTGCCGGAATGTGGGCTCCTCTACGGGGAGTTTCTTCTGTGTTATCCGCCAGCATCTCCCCTGTGCCCGCAGCAGTGCCCACCCCGCGGCGGTTCCCAATGAACGCATTTCCCGTGAATCGCACCCACAATGCATTACCTTTATATGCTGTAGCCTCCTTGAGGGCAGGACTGTTTTTGTTTTTGATGAGTTGACGTATATACAACTCAAAATTTTCCATTTTAACAGCTTTCAAGTGTGCAATTCTGTGGTATTCATTACATTCACAATATTGTGCTACCATCGCCAGCAGGGCCTGCTCTGATTCTTCATTTTAGCCTTAATACTCAGCATAGAGATTGGCTCACAGTAGGTGATCAATAAATACTAGCAGACTGCAATAGACTACTATGCAGCTAATTTAAAAAAAAAAAAAGAAAGAAAGATGAAATGCTCTGTATTACATTTATAGCATGGACTGTATACCTGAGATGCATTGTTATAGGAAAAGGCAATGACAGTCATATCTATAATATGCTATATTTTATATAACAGGGGGCTTGAATAAGAATTTTAATTCATTTTTGTTTGTATAGAGAAAACTCTAGAAGGCTGCATAAGAAACTAATAAAAGTGGTTGCTTTGGGAGGGGTGTTCTGGGCAAGCAGGAACAGGAGTGGAAGCAAGACTTTTCCTTATATAAGTCACTTTAAGTTTTGAACTATTTGAACATGTTACATATTCCAAAATTTTTTAAAGCAATAAGAGTAAATATTGGTGGAAGGAAGGCAGAAAGAGGGAGGAAGAACAAGCAGGCAGGGTCAGGATTGCGGCCACATCCATCTGCCTCAAGTCACTTACACCACACTGCCTTGAACCCAAAGCTCACACATTGAGACTCAGCAGCAGGGAAAAGTTATGCACCTAAAGAATAGTGCCAATATGTCCTGGCGAAGGCACCAGCTCTCCTGGGGAGGTTGAGATCTCCATTTTCTTGGTTCTCCTGTGACCTAGAGAAGGCCATTTTTCTCCTGGGTTGTTTGTTGATAGCTGAGCAAGTATTTCCAGGCTTGGAGGCTCAGCCCTGGAGATAAACTATTGAGTATGTGCACTGCTCTGTGAATCACCATGTAGGTGAGTATTCTTAGGCTATTTCCCAAGGTTAATCTAGTTTACCTTGGTATTTCCCGAGGTTAAGCCAGTAAACCATTCAACAGCCTGGAGCACCCTTTCCAAAGCCCAGTGCTGACCTCTGAAGAGACCCTCCCCCAGCTAATAGGCTCCAGGATAATCTGTGTACAACTACTTTTGTAGCAATATGGAGTAAAATGCAATTGCATTTTATGACCCTGCAATTGCACCCCTCAGGCGTCTACTTACTTGTGGGCACCAGAGGACATGATCAAGAATTTTTTCTTTGCAGCAGGCTTATAACAGCAAAAATGAAACTGGGAATGACCCAAAATCCTTCTATAGGGAATAGGATAAATAAAATGCAATACATTCAAACAATGAAATCTCACAGCAGTAAAAAGGAACAAACTAAAGCCACATACATCAACTGAGTGAATTTCTGAAGCCTACGGAAAATGGCAAATCCCAAAAGAAGATACACTGTGTAATGTACGTATAAAGTTCAAAACCAAGCAAAACTAATTCCAATTATATGCTCCTAGGTATATACCAAAAAGAATGGAAAGAAATGTAGAAGACAGATATTTTTGTGTAAACATTCATAGTGGCATTATTCACAACAGCCAAAAGGTAGAAACAACCCAAATGCCCATTGACAGATGACTGAATAAGCAAAATATGGTATTTAGTCAATGGAATATTATTTAATCATAAAAAACCAAGGTTTTGATATGCGATACAGTGTGGACAAGCCTTGAAAAATTGTGGTGAGTGAAATAAGACAGATACAAAAGAACAAATGTATGATTCCGTTTATATGAATATCTAGAATAAACAAATTCATGGAGACAGAAAGTAAATTCAAGGTAACCAGGGGCTAGGGAAGGGAGAAGGAAATGTTATTGCTTAATTAATGGGTACAGAATTTCTGTTTAGAATGATGGAAAAGTTTGGGTAATGAATGGAGGTGATGGTAATGCAACATTGTAAATGCAATTTTATTGCCACAATAAAAAAATTTTAAGCAAAACTAAACAATTTAGCTTAGGTTTGTCACAAATGCATGAGAAAAAACAACATAGAACAACAAAAAATATAAAAACAAGGGAATGCTGAACCCAAAATTTAGGTAGTGGTTACCCAGGAGAGGGAGGGTGGGGCATATTGGGGGTAAAGGACAAAGGGAGGTTCAATAATGTTGGAACTATTCTGTTCCTCAATTTGGGTTGTTGGTTCACTGGCTACTATTTTATTATTATGCTTTATATCTTAGATGTATGTTACATATATTCTTTTTTTGTGTGAATCAAATATTCAAACTTAAAAAATGTTAAACACAGAGTGGTGAAATGGTGGCTCAGTGGCAGAATTCTCGCTTGCTATGCCGGAGACCCGGGTTTAATTCCCGGAGCCTGCCCATTGCAAACAAAAGTAAAACACAACCTGAGCTTTGGAGTCAGACAAGCCTGAGTTTGAATATATTCTTTTTAATAGCTGACGACCCTTTTTAATAGCCCTGTGACCTTGGACATGTCACTTAACCTCCCATTATCTTCCTTGTGTGGTGGAGATAATTACCTTGAAGAGTTGTGATCATGTATGTAACGTGCCTAACATATAGGAGATGCTCAGTTACAGTGGTTAATATTGGATCAGGAACAATTGCAGGGATGTTTGTTTTAAATCTATTTGTGAATTCAGGCAAAGGACTGGGAGTCCCCTTAAGCTAAGGACTCAGTAAATGAGTGGGCAAGTGAAAGAATACATAAATTCTCTTCCTACTCCCACAGCCCTCCCCTGAATGACCTCTGGGACTCAAATCATCTGGTTAACATTGTGGTCACTTCAAATGAAATTTAAAATGCAATTCAGGGGTGCAAGGGTAGTTCAGTGGTAGAATTCTCGCCTGCCATGCGGGAAACCCAGGTTTGATTCCTGGCCCATGCACTTCTCAAACAAACAAGCAAACAGACAGCTGAACACCAAACAAAAAATTCAACAAATGGTGCTGCAATAAAGGGATAATCACATTGAAAAAGAATGAAATGTGACCCCAGCCGTACAGCATACAGGAAAAAAAAAAAGCTTTAAAAATAAATAAATAAAAATAAACAAACAAAAAAATTTTAATGCAATTCATACACCTACCCAGAGTCAACAGAAGCAGGTGAGCTGGCAGGCTTAGCCTGAAAGATTCTGCCCCCACCCTCCAAACTGGACCAAAGATCCCTGCAGACGGAACTCACCCTGTCTTCCCACTCATGGTAGCTGGCACAGTTCTGGGGGCTCAGCAAGTGCTCTGTGAAGACAGCCACTCCTTTTGGAGGAGAGGCCATCAGTTGGTAGGAGCTCCCAGGACATTTGCACCCCGAATCCATCACTCTTGAATCTATAAAAGTTTCCCTTAACCTTCAAGTCTTCAGCTCCATTTGTCTTTTATACAATGACAGCCCATGAATAGAGAAAATTAAATGGATTTCCAAACCCTGAGAATAGTTGGTCATGTCACCACCCCAAGCCATCATTGGGTGGTAGTATTCATCTCCATTCATTCAAAAAATATTCACTGAGCACTCACTGTGTTCCTGATGCCTCACAGGTGCTGGAGACACAGAGTTGGATCAGGCAGGTGAAACCCCTGTGTTACCGAAGACAGAGAATGATTGAGTTAATAAATAAACAAGATAGGGTCCCGTCTGGGTAGAGAATTGAAGGATGCCTGTCTGAGGGGTTGGTGGAGCTGAGCCCTAAAGGTAAAAAGGAGTAGTACTTCAGAAGCCCTGCAGGAAGAGCTGCCGTCAGAAGGGCCAAGGAGGATAAAGAAGATGAGGACTGTACTCCAAGCAGGGAAGCTGCCAGAGGGTCTCAGGTATCATGACAAAGGCTCAGAGTAAGAGTTGAGGTAATAAAAGAAGGCGGGATCCCTACCACCCAGGCCCTTGTAGACTGTGGAAAGGAACAATGGGGACCTGAGGAAGGTTTCCAGACAGAAGGGTGATGTCATCTGATATGCGCATTAGGAGCATATTATTAGTAGCTATTCAAATAGTGTTGGAGTATGCTAATAATAATTACAACAATTAAAAAAAAAGTCTAGCCAATAGAACACAGTATAAAAGAAGGGGGCAGGGAAGGTGGGGATAGGCTAGGAGTAGAGAAAGTGATTTAGCTAGCAAGTGACTTTTGCAAGCAATTCCCTTCAATTTAGCATTTAAGCCTCATTCATCTTTTTTTTAATTCTTTTTTATTGTGAAAAATAGCATATATATATTAAAAAGTAATAAATTTCAAAGCACACTGCAACAATTTGTTGTAGAATAGATTCCAGGGTTTGGTAAGGGTTACAATTCCACAATTTTAGGTTTTTCCTTCTAGCTGCTCCAAGACACTGGAGTCTAAAAGAAGTATCAATACAATGATTCAGCAGTCATACCATTTGTTAAATCCTATCTTCTCTAACTCCACCTTCTCCTTTGATCTTTCTCCCAACTTTTAGGGGTATTTGGGCTACGCCCATTCCAACTTTTTCATATTAGAAAGGGCTGTCGGTAATATGGGATGGGGGATGGAACTAGCTGATGTTCTGGAGAGGCTGGGCCCTCTGGGTTTCAGGACTTACCTGTTTTAGGAGCCCATCCTGGGATAGTAGGTTTCCGGAAAGTAATCATAGTCCATAGAACCTTTGTAGCATCTCAGATAAAGCTCTAGATGTTCTTTAGGATTGGCAGAAATGGTTTTAGTTGGAGTTTGGCAAACCATGATACGTAGCAATATCTAGCTGAAGCTTGCATGAGAGTAGCCTCTGGAGTAGCCTCTCCACTCTATTTGAACCCACTCAGCCACGGATACCTTATTTGTTACCATTCTTTCTCCCCTTTTAGTCAGGAAGACATTGTTAATCCTACAGTGCCAGGACCAGACTCATACCTGGAAGGCATATCCCACGTTGCCAGGGGCACCCCTGCGTGGCATGTCCCATGTAGGGAGGAGGTAATGATTTCACTTGCATACTTGGGCTTAGAGATAGAGGGACCACTTCTGAGCAACAAAAGAGGTCCTCTGGAAATAACACTTAGGCATAAGTATAGGTAGGCTAAGCTTCTCTGCTACATAAATATCCCTGAAATGAGCTAAGACCTGGCATCATGGGATTGAGAAAAACTTCTTAACCAAAAGCAGCAAGAGAGAAATGAGACAAAATAGAAGTGTCAGTGGCTGAGCGATTCCAAACAGAGTCAAGGGGTTAACCTGGAGGTTATACTTATGCAATATATAGGTATCCCCTTTTTAGTTTATGGTGTATTGGAGTGGCTGGAGGGAAGTAGCTGAAACTGTAGAGCTCTGTTCTAGTAGCCTTGTTTCTTGAAGACGTTTGTATAATGATATAGCTTTTACAATGTGACTGTGTGATGGTGAAAACCTGTGTCAGATGCTCCTTTTTTTTTTTTTTGTATGCTATATAGCAGGGATCACATTTTGTTCTTTTTCCATGTGAGTGTCCCGTTATTGCAACATCATTTGTTGAATTTTTTTGTTTGTTTTTGTTGTTTTGTTTTGTTTTTCAGGAAGTGTATGGACAGGGAATCGAACCCAGGTCTCCCACATGGCAGGTGAGAATTCTATCACTGAACTATCCTTGCACCCCCAGTGTTCCTTTAATCTAGGGTATGGAC
Organism: Tamandua tetradactyla; assembly: GCF_023851605.1. Lineage (NCBI taxonomy): Eukaryota > Metazoa > Chordata > Mammalia > Pilosa > Myrmecophagidae > Tamandua > Tamandua tetradactyla. Next base: position 63,666,337 of record NC_135330.1, on the reverse strand, counting down.
ACATGAGTAAACAATATGGATAAAAAATAAACAAATAATAGGGGGAACAAAGGTTAAAATAGATTGGGTAGATGGAAATACTAATGGTCAATGACAGGGAGGGTTGAGGGGTATGGTATGTAGGAGTTTTTTGTTTTTTCTTTTTTATTTCTTTTTCTGGAGTGATGCAAATGTTCAAAAAAAATGATCATGGTGATGAATACACAACTATGGGATGATATTGTGAGCCACTGATTGTAAACCATGTATGAAATGTTGTATATTAAAAATGTTTGTAAGTTAAGTTTTTTCAATGGAAATATATCTTTTTAAATTCCCCTGTGGAACCCTCTGGCCATGGGATTTTTGATGACTGATTGACTCTCTTTACTTGTGATTGGTTTGTTGGGATCTTCTAGCTCCTCTTGAGTCCATGTAGGTAGTTCATGTGTCTACAGGAATTTGTCCATTTCATCTAAGTGGTCTAGTTTGTTGGTATATAGTTGTTCATAGTATCCTCTTACGATTTTTTTTATTTCTTCAGAGTCCGTGGTAACTTCTCTCATTTCTGATTTTGTTTATTTGCATCCTCCCTCTTTTTTTCTTTGTCACCCTAGCTAAGGGTCCATTGATTTTATTGATTTTCTCAAAGCACCAATGTTTCATTTTATTGATTCTTTCTACTGTTCTTTTGTTCTCCAGTTCACTTAGCTCAGCTTTAATCTTTGTTATTTCTCTTCTTCTGTTTGCTTTGGGGTTAGGTTGCTGTTCTTTCTCTAGTTCCTTCAGGTGAGCAGTTAAGTCCTTGATTTCTGTTCTTTCTTCTTTTTTAATGTAGGCATTTAGGGCAACAAATTTCCCTCTCAAGATTGTTTTTGCTACATCCCATAAGTTCTGATATGTCATATTCTCACTTTCATTCATCTCCAAATAGTTACCAATTTCTCTAGCAATTTCTTCTTTGGCTCACTGGTTGTTTAAGAGTACATTATTTAATCTCCATATATTTGTGAAAGTTCTGGCTCTTTGGTAGTTATTCATTTCCAGCTTCATTCCATTGTGATCAGAGAAAGTGCTTTGAATAATTTCAATCTTTTAAAATTTATGAAGACCTGTTTTGTGCCCCAGCATATGATCTATCCTGGAGAACGTCCCATGAACACTAGAGAAGACTGTATATCCTGGTGTTTTGGGGTATACCCATCTGTCTGTTACACACTCTGTTAGGTCCGTTTATCTTCTATGCAAAAATAAACACAATAATAATTGGTGATGAGTGGAAATAACTAAATAAATTCCCAGGCCTACACTATGAGAGGAATCGGATTTCCTCCCCTTATTCTCCCCTCCCCAGAGGACGAGATGGCCTGTGATGACTCTGGGGCAGAGGAGGCCTGTTGGCTGCCGTTCGGGGTGGGGAATCTGCTCAGCTGTGTAGAAGCTGCTGCTTAGGACCAGACCCTTCTCTCAGGAGCAAGGCTCTTGGTTTCTAGATGCAGTTCAGTGTCTGCCAGAAAGTGACCTGGGAGTCAGATTCTTTGTGCTTTGTGGGAAATGGATAGACCTCATCCCTGCTCCACTGCTACGTATTTGTGAGTGGAAATAAGATCTCACAGGGTTCCAAGAAAGGGGAGGTTTTGAGAAAGCATCCCACACACCTTGGAAACCTTGGGTGTCCCTGGGCCCCGGAACACAGAAGAGGGCATGGCGCTGCCTGGGATGCAGCAAAAATCTCAGATGTCTTCCCGGCCCCCTTTCTCCTCCCCATCCCATGACCGTACTCCCACCAAGACCTGGGAGGAGGCAGAGCTTTGTCTTAGGAAGGTGACAAAAGCAAAGGAAAGAAAATGCCAAGAAAAAGGAACTTTTAGAATGAAAAAGGTTGAATTTGAAAATGTCCACACTAATTCCATCCATGCAAACTTCATATAATTATGCAAAATATAGTGTAAAGCATTGCACAGTCACATTTTCTCCTCTTCATCTCTAACCCACTATTGCGTACCCTGGAGCTGTCTGGAGAGTGAGGGGTCCTGGCAGGGCCCCCTGTGTTAATGTAAAGATTGAAATTTTGAGTTTTCCAACCTCTCCCATAGCTAGGATTGCAGATTTTTTACTTTGGCTCTGCTTCCCTCCATTCCAGCCACAAGGGAGCCCCTAGAACAGACAAAGAAAAACCCCTTTACCTCTACCCCACATTTCTCTTGTCCCAGTGGCTACACAGGACATTTATGTACTGTATTTAAAGATGATGAGGAAGGTTCAGAGGAGGGAGGAGTTAAAAATAGATTCATGCAAATACAATCTCTTTATGCTAATGATATGCAACAACTGTCAGTTTCCCTTTCCTTGGCACCCTGGAATCAACAAATGTCTTGTCCGTGTGTAGTGGACTGAAAAGAGGTCAGGAGAGAGAGCTGGAGGGAGCCAGAGGGAAAAAAGAGAGGCCTAACAGAGACCTGACTGACCCACCACCCCCAGATTCAAGTGACCCCTGGGCAAAGGACAACTGACAAAGCAGTCCAGACACCTGGAGATAACTAAGGATTCCAGCATGGATCTGGCGGCATGGGGGGACAGTTGTATGCTTTCCCAACAGGTGTTGCCCCCCTTCATGCCCTTTGGGAAGTGCCTGTCAGCCACCTCCCTCCACCTGTGTAGAGATTGTCTCCCTCCATGCTATTATCTCTTAAATGACAAAACCCCCAGCCGCCTGTCCAGCACTTGAACCCCTTCTTGCCAGACCCGTTTGCTGGAGGATTAGCTCCTCTTTGGAGAGCTCACAATAGCCCTCCACTTCCTTTGTGCCTCTGTTTGCAGCAAATATTGAAGCTCTCTCCTGAAACCCATTACGGGCTATCAGGACAAAGGCTTTCTGCAGGTCTCCAGGACAGAGCCGGCGCCAGGATGTTCCTTGCTACTGTACCTGCCGCCTCACCTGCTGCTTCTTCTCCAGTTACCCCCTGGAGGGAAATAATCCACATTCAGACCAAGCATTTCTGTGCCAAGAGAATGGGCAAGCAGAGAGTGGATGCAATGGCGCCCACACCCAGGTGTGTCCATCAGAAGGGAATTGGGGAACTGGGCGCCCTGCTGGTGGGTGGGGGTCACAGGTAGCTGGGCGATGGAAGGGTGGCGCCTGGGGGTGGAGCCAAGGGGCACAGCCTCAGGGGTGCCTTGCCCCGCTTTGTCTTCAGGTCTTTGCAAATGCTGTTTCCTCTGCCTGAAACATTCCTCCCTCCCACTCCCCAACCTAATTTTCTGAGGCTAGTATCATTCATCCTTCTGGTCTCAGCTTAAACTTCACCTCATCACCTCCTCCAGAAAACCATCCCTGCCTCCCATATTTAGGTATTCTAAGTGTCCGCTCATTTTCTGCTTCCCTGCCCCTCGGACACCTAACCTCTGAATGCCCAAGGGTAGCCCATTACTATGTCCACGACATCTAGTACAAGCTCTAAAACACAGCAAGCAAAAAAGGTAGAATAAATGAATGACTGAATTGATGGATTCACCAAGTATAGGCTATGCCCTAAGCTTGAGTCCTCAGAATTCTGACTACAGTGGCATTGGGTCATGAGGATAGGGTCATGGGTAGGTAAAGGACCAGCATCTTCTATGGGGGTGCCTCGGTTGAGTGAAAAGAGCACTAGGCTAAGAGTTCACCACCATGTGACCACGGGTCAGTCTCCAAACTAACTTGAGCTTGGGTTCCCTCACCTGACAAATGGGGAGAATAACTCTGGAAAGACAGAGCGAGAGAATACTCTGAACCCATCAAAGGGTTATGCCAGAGCTATTACAGGCAGGAGATGCTATGGACTCTGGCTCAGAGCGAGGTGCCGCCTTGCTGGAGAAACTGAAGTTATTTGGTCCAGAGAGTAGAGGCTGGGATGACCATGCCGTCACTGGTGGGAGAGGACTTGGGGGCCCTGCTTCCATGTCTGAGGTGGAGGTGGAGCATCTCTAGAATTGCGGACTTCTGGAAGCAGCTGTAAGGCCTGAGAGCCAGGCACCAGGCTTTCCTGCCCGCCTTTCTGCTCACTGTCCTCCAGTTGCTATAAGCAGTGAGCCTGGGCTCAGGGCAGACAGGCCCGAGATAAAATCTGACCACGTTCTGGGAAACTTAGTCAATTTCTCTTTGCCTCAATTTCCTCCTCTACAAACCAGCAGTAATAACAGTGCCTGCATCATAGGGTTGCTAAGAAGCGTAAATGAGACAACAATATAAAATACGCAGCACCGCTCCCAGCATGAACAAGCGACCAATAAACGGAATTCACTGTTCGGGCCTGTCCCTTTTCTCACCCTCGCCTTGCTGGGGGAAGCACAGAGATCGTCTTCCCCGTTTTACAGAGGAGAACCCAGAGAGGTTCCGGAACTTACCAGAGGTTACCAGTGACTCAGGAACGGGTGTTGGACACAAACCCATGGGGTGTCCGAGTTTCTACTCCCATTTCCTTGTGGTTTGGAGCTTGACTCATTCTCTCATTGCTTCATTTAGACAAGTTCAAGCCACCCTACAAGGCAGGGACAGAAGCTGTCTCCTGTGTTCCCCCCATTCCCTTGATGGTGCCGGCCTATGGAAGCCCTCAAGAAATAAAGCTGGGGCGGGCCACGGTGGCTCAGCAGGTAAGAGTGCTTGCCTGCCATGCCCGAGGACCCGGGTTCGATTCCCGGTGCCTGCCCATGTAAAAAAAAAAATAATAAAATAAAGCTGGACAGTGAAACCAAAAGTTCCCGAAGAAACCCACCAGGCTCCTGGAGAAACCTGAGCTGAACTGAGGATCTGAGAGGCCAAGAGGTCCAGTGATGAGAGGCAGTGCCAGGTGGCAGCCACACGGGCTCAGGAAGGACGGGTCAGCCTGGTGTGTCTGGCTGGGGGCACTGGTTCTGAGGCAGGAACTTTCCCCAACAGGACAGTCAGAGCTTGGCGCGGCCTCAGCCGGGCTGCGCAGCTCGGCAGGGGGCTGTTCAGTCACATGGAAGGAGACTTCTGTGGAAATGTGACAACATGCTTGAAAACGGGCAGCCAGTCAACTTTCTAGATGTGTCCCTGCGGAAGCGGTGTGGGCGGTTGGTTGGGGGTAGGGGACATTCACAGGGAATCCGTATCTCCTCCGGGTGGGAGAGTAACTCCACAGAAGGGCATTTCAGCCTTCCAGGTGCGTCTCTCACGCCCACCCAGGACTGAGCACACCCTCACCTCCAAATCGACCCCGACATCCAAGCCATGCTGGCTGTTTGGGCAAGACCCATGCCTCTGCGTGTCGCCCAAGCGCCCTGGATGGCACTGTGCCACGAGAAGGAAGGCACTCCAGGCAGAAGGAACTCTCCAATTGATCTTTGGCCCTTGGAGACAGGGGCCATGTGTCCCTTGCTCCCAGCTCTCTCCCCTAAACTGAGCCAGCGCCAGGCACAGAGCAGACACTAAAATATACGTGAGGAGCCACCGAGTGACTGTCCTGCAAACACACCAGCATGGAAGGACCCACAGGCCTCTTCCTGCCCCACGTCAGTATCGCACAGGTCATTTCCTCTCACCCAGCCTCAGTCCTTTCGGCTGTCGTTTAATCTCTAAAGGCTTGGTCAAGAGTCTGATAAATAAGCCTCTCCAAGTTCTTGGACAGCGATAAGGTGCCCCTTCAGACTTTTCTGGAATAAGTGATCCTAAAAATATCTTTCCTCACTTCCTTGACCCTCCTCTTGGCCCATCTCCAAGCCCTTCCTCAAATTTCCTCTTTGGACCCTAACTTGAGTGTTTCTGGTTGGCTCTGTCACTGGAAAAGAGCTCTTGTGTAAAGAAGCTGAAGGTGGGGGCAGTGCGGGGGTGGGACACAGGGAGGTGAGAAAGCAATTTTCCACTTCAAGGTCCCCCAGCCAAGGGACTGCCTTCCTCCGGTTTCTGAAACTCGGCTCGTTCAACCAGCCTTATCTTACCTGCTACCAACCAAGACTCCTTCCTGGCATCCTGGGAGATCCCGGGCAGGGGACTGATGTGATTATCTCGTGAGGAAACGTTACTATTCCTAAGAACTCCACAGAACCTGGTTAAAATGCAGATTCCCAAGCTTCATTCCCCCACCCCAATGCTGATTCCAAGGATCTACGGTGAGTCATAACCAGCTCCCCAAAGAAGGCTGCAGCTCCAAGAACACTGCTGAGGGACCACCTTCCCAGGAGACCAGAGAGTCTAATGGAGGTGGATGGCTCCTGCAAGGAGGCCACGGTCTTGCTGCCCAAGGCGGGTGAGAAACAGATGGACAGGTGGGGTCAGGACAAGAGCCAGGGCCTTGCATCTGGCTCCAGAAAGAACGTTAATACCCTCTCCCACCAACCCCCAACTCAGGGCCCAGAGGAAGAGGTTGCCAGGAGAGGGAGGGACAGAAAAGAGAAGGAAAGGAATGGCACAGCCTGAAAGGGTAACACAAGTTTCACTCAGTCCGAGGGCACCAAAGGAGTGAAGACTCTGGCGGCATTTCTGATGAAGTCTGATTGTGGATGAAATAGGGGAGAGCTCGTCTTCAGCCTAGAGATGCTATAGGTGTTGGGAGCTTCAGGAGCCTTAAGCTCGGCTGCTCAGTTCTGGGGCAGAGTGTGTCCAAAGAGGAAGAGAGGCAGAGATCTAGAGGAACAGCCTTGTGGTCACGGAGGGATCCCTCACGTGGAGCGGAGGACGCCACTGCTCTGCCCTCCGCCTCCGCATTCGTGGTCCCAGTGCAGGTGCTTCGCTGTGAGAGAGACCCTCACCGGAGGCGCCAGCTGCTGGAAAAGGATTTTGTGTTCACGACCAAAGGATAGTATAAAAACTGGGGTGTTCTCGTGAAATCATTGCCCTCCCCTCTACGTGGGGCATGACATTCAGGGATGAAAGTCTCCCTGGCGACGTGGGCGAGAACTCCCAGGGATGAATCTGACCCTGCACTGTGGAATCAACAATTCCATCCTGAAAAAAGTCAGTTGTGATGATAAAAGAAGTGTAACAAATAAGGAATCAGTGGCAAAGAGAGTTCAAATAGAGTCAAGAGTCTACTCTGGAGGTCAAACTTACGCAAACTTCAGTTAGACCTTGCTACCTATCATAACCTGCCAATCCCCAACCAGGACCATTCCAGCCAATCCTAAAGGACACCTAGGGCAATATATAAGATTCTGCAAGGGACTCTTATGTAATAAATACTTATATATACATATAAGTGGAATCTTATATATTACATGTACTAAGTAACTTTCCAGAAGCCTACAACCTCCAAATGAGTCCCTGGTCCAGATAAGTCCTAAAACCTTGCCCAGCCCCTCCAGACCATCAGATAGTTCCATCTCCCTACCCCGTGTTAGTGACAGACCCTTCCAATATGAGAAAGTTAGAATGGGCATAGTCCAAACACCCCTAAAGAGAGGGGAAAGGGTGATGGTGGAGTTATACAGTGAAGATAGGATTTAACAAATGAATATGATTGCTGAATCATTAAATTGATATCTCTTTTAGTCTCCAGTATCTTAGAGCAACTAGAAGTAAAAATCTAAAATTGTGGAATTGTAACCCACGTCAAACTCAGAGATACGTTCTACAAGTAATTGTGGTACTATGCTTTGAAATTTATTGCTTTTTTGTATATATGTTATCTTTCACAAAAAATAAGGAAAAAAGTCAGTTGTGATGATAAAAAAAATATTTAAGCCTTCTAGCCTCCAGATTCTGGAGCAGCCAGAAGGAAAAATCTGAGAGGATCATATGATGGCCCATGACAAACTCTGGGATCTGTTCTGTAACTACTGTTGAAGAGTACTTTGAAAACTATTGCTTTTTTATTTCTTTGCTTTGTATGTATGTTATACTATACAATAAAAAAAAGTGAAAAAATTGGGGCGTTTTGTAGAATATTTTACTTTTCAGGGCACTCGGAATGTTAGAGATGGAGGGGCCTTGAGGACCATGTAACGTGACATCCCACCCCAGATGAGGGAACAGGACAGGACTGGCCCCAAAGTCACATGGGAGGGAGGGACGTTGCTGGAGCTCAAGTCTACAGTCCCTGATCTTACCCTGACCACCACTGCGAGGGGGGCAGGATAAAGAATTATGGAAATTTCAGACCACTCTAACATTACTATTTCATTTGGTCCTCCCACCAAACTGGTGAGGCAAGTATTATTAGTAGCGACCTAATTTTACTGTTGAGGAAGCATGTTCAGAAAAGGTTTGGCACCTGCCTAAGCTCACACAGCTAATGTGACTGGAGCCTTGTTCCTGGAGAGCCAATCATGCCAAGCTGTGTTAGAGACTTGAGCTCCTTGGATTTCACCAGGGAAAGGGGTTCTAAATGGAAGTGGGAGTGTGGTGATAGTGGAAGGTAGGAGGGAATCTCAATAAATGATTACCCTCACAGTATCCGAGGGGCCTGCCCCAAGATGGCACAATTACTGCCACTTAGTGGCAGCTCTTGGGACCTGGCAACGTGGGGTCTTCTGTTCTGGGGTGTTGCCTCTCTGCAGCTCTCCACCTGTATACAAAGGCCCCACAGTGGGTACAGCTGCTGTGACCCAGACTTAATCCTTCAGTCACTCACTCATTCAACAAACACCTATGGAGTGCCGGCCCTGTGCCAGGCAGTGTGGTAGGATGCTAAAGGGAGCAGGACGACTCCACAGAGCCAGAGGGGAATGGGACTTCTCGTGAGTGTGGTCCACCCTGGCCTTCACCTCTTGGTCCTTAACCTCTATTCTCTTGGGGAAAGCAGACACATAATCCAGGAATTGACAATCACTGTGCTAGGTGCTACGATACGGGAGGGCAGGGGTGGGGAGAGGTTCCTGGCCCAGGCTGGGGGACGATAGAAGGAGAAAGAAGGCTGAGATTAGAAGGCTGTGTAGAAGTAAGCCTGGCAAAGGAGAAGAAAGGTCATTCCAGGAAGCCGAGCAGACAGCATGAGCAAGGGTGTGAGGAAACAAACAGCGCTGCATGTATATGTGGTTTGTACACACTGAGAAAAAGATCTGGGAGGGTGTAGGCCCACACGCTAAGACTGGTTATCTCAGGAAAATTCCATCATGGGGACTTTTGCTTTCTTTCTTTTTTTTGTACAATTACTATTTCATTTGAGTTTTTTTTTTTTATAGCAATGAACAACAATTACTTTCCTAAGCAGAAAATAACTAACAAAGAAAGACGCAGCATGGATGTGTATGATGGAACTTAAAGAAGCATGGCATTTGGGGAGCATAAAATTGGAATACGGATGCTGGTAGGAGGGGAGAAAGACAGGGAACAAGAGCCCAGGGCCTGGAGAGGAAGCCTGTCTGACTCTACCCACAGGCAGTGGCCCTCAGTGTTCATTAATAGGGTGATACCTTCTCTGGGGAGCTGCAGAGCACCCCCCAAGAGGTATACCCATCAGCTCAGGCTGATGTATTCCCACTAGAGCTGCAGGGACTAGGCAGATTCTTGGGGCTGTAGAGCCCACCCCGCCTCCCAGTTAACACTCCCCAATTTCCCAGGAGCGGGGGCTGTGCTAGGCTGAGGCTGAAAGACAGTTCCGGCTTGTACGATCCGGGGGGGGCTCTAGACTCCTAACCAGGCTCTATCTCTTGGCCCCTGTCTCTTTTCCACCCGGACCTGGGCTAGACTGGGGAAGGACGAAATGTCTGAAGCCCTTTGAACAAGGTCATTTGCAAAAAAGCCAGCTAAAATGTTGATCTTACTGACCTTTCAAAGGGGTTTCCTACAGACTTGGGTCATTCTTCATGAACACCCTCAGTATAAGGGAGATCTTCCTCTATTTGTTCTTTTCTGGATGGGGAGGAAACAACTTGCGAGGTACAGCTCAGGCAGGTCATTCAAACACACGCACATTTACAGTTTCTTCACCTGCTTAGGGAATCCACGGGAAGTGGCTACAATTGGAGGTACACCAACATTCGGACACCAATATCCCATTCAGAATAACCTCTCCTTCCCTAGCTTGGACTTTTGTTTGGGATTATGTACTGCTTACCCTCTTCCTGTAGCTTCCTTGCTTTCCCTCTTTCTTGCCTTCTTCCTTTCTGTTATTTTTATTTTTTATTTTTCTGTGGGTACGGTGGTTCAGTGGTAGAATGTTCACCCTGCATGCGGGAGACCCAGGTTCAATCCCCAGACTGTGCACCCCCACCCCCCAAAAAAAGTTAGGAGAGTTAGGTCCTAACAATTTAATGCAGGTTAGTTGGTGCATATTCTCCTCCATGGGAGGTCACAGATCAAGTTGGTGATGTGAGTTCTTCCCACTGTTTGAAGAGTTCAAAAGGGGATGGGGTGATTGGGGAAAGGATAGAGGCACTGGTTGGGGTGCATTACCCGTGTCCCATGCTCAGTTGGGGACTGTGGACAGCCTTCCCTAAAGAGAATGAGAGAAGCCACTTTTTTCAGAGAAAGAGCTTGATTGGGGGCTGAGAGTTGGATCCCATGAGGGGCCAGCCCCCAATCTGATCATTTCCCTTTGGGCTAGAAAAATGTAGACCTTCTCTCTCTCCCCTGAGTATAGTTCTGCCTTTTAGGGCTTCCGTAGGTTAAGAGTAACTCCAGGAGACAGGGCCTGGTCTTAAACAACGACACCACTGATAACAAAGATGATGGGTTTCAGTTACGGGTGGAAATAAGCACAAGAGACAGAGAGACATTTTAGAGAAGGTTTGATTTAACAAGTGATGATATGAAAACTCATCAATTACCAATCAAAATCATATCACTTGTGCCAGAAAACCAAAGATTCCCATTTGGGAGGCTCAGAAGAAAAGCAGGCAGGATCTGGGGTAATTCAGGTGTTACCTTACTTAGCTGGGTATTCAAATTATCTGAGGAGATTTTTTAATGTGCACATGGCCAGGTCCCACCAAAATATATTAAGTCTTGTTTATCTAAGGCCTAGGAATATGTACATTTATTTTAAAACACTCCAGACAGTTCTAAAGTACAGCCGAGTTTGGCTAACTGTGGGTCAGATGAGGCGGGGAGCTGGGGTGCAGTACACTGGGCTGGAGATGGGGAGAGGAGAGGGCAGCAGGCCCCAGGCTGAGGAGGGAAGGACTGGAGGGAGGAGGCTGGCGGCAGGCAGTTGCATGCTGAATCCCGGGGGCCTCCTGATGCTGAGAGAGCCCGTCAAGAAAGAACAGGCCCCGAGGTGTTTCAGAGCCGAGTTTCCCACAGCTCCATCAGTCTCCCCAGGAGCAGAGGCTGCTGAGGGCAGAGGAGAAGGGCAGCCCCCTTGGTTCCTCCTCCCACAACCAAAGTCCTGATAAAAGGACCATGTGGCCTTCCCTTCAGGGCCAGCAGGATGGATGGACTGAGATTTTCATGATCCCTCTGACCCCCCCACACCACCTCCCATTTCCCACCCATGCCCGGAATACCTTTGCCAAAGAACTTGCCTCTCAACCCAGCGTGCGCAGTGGGGGACCCAGGGAACCCCAACCAGGAGAAAACATGGTCCATGTCCTAGAGCCTCACTTTCGCTCAGAGATTTGAGGACGTGTAATGGAGTAGGACATCACCTTCACATGTATTTTTGAGGTAATATACAGTTCTTCAATGACATTTCTAATGCAACTGTTCTGGCTTCTCCTCTCCCCTTCCTAATTTTTAAGTTTTGGTTCTTCTGGTATCTTCTGCTTTTGTTTAAACTTTATTTATTTTTATTATTATTTATGTGTCAGCTGTAGAGACCGTGACCTCCCCTCTGGAAAGGATGCAGAAGCTGGCATCCTGGCATAGCATCCCTGTTTCTGTTAGCTACCGCACCACTTTTATATTATCAAGGTTTCAAGCCTTCCAAGCTTGGTCTATGGATTGATTCTAAGAATGAAAAAATAAATATTTCACATCTTTAAAAAACAAATCGGTTTTATTCACACATCTTATCATCTATCCTATGCATACAATCAATGGCTGTTGGTATAAACACATAGTTACGTATTCACCACCACTGCCAATATGTGAACATTTTCATTTCTCCAAAAAATAAATCACATATCCCTTCTATCCCCTTAATACTGACATTTAGCTTTGGTATAGTGCCTTTTTTACAGTTAATGAAAGAATATTACAATGTTGCTGTTAATTGTAGACCTTAGTTTGTATTAATTGTACTTTTCCCACATACCACACCTTGCAGTAGTGATGTACGTTTGTTCTGGTTCCTGTAAGAACTTTCTTATATTCGTACAATTAACTGTCATGACTGTCCACTCTAGGTTTCACTACATTATACATCCTAGTTTTTATCCCCTAGCTTTCCTCCTGGTGACATGCACAACGCTAGCCTTCCTCTTTCTACTGTACTCACACTCGCTTTGTCAGTTACACTTACAGTAGTGTGCTCCCATCACACAGTATCGTGTTATCCATTTTCAAACATTTTCAAGCAACCTTATTAAATATTCTGTTCTCTTTAAGCATCAATTGCCCAATCTCTGCCCTCTTTCTATCTCCTTATCAGGAGATATGCTCTTAAATTTAACTCTCAGAGTTTGCTCATTATAGCCAGTTCGTCTTTGTGAGACCACGTATTTGTCCTTTTGTTTCTGGTTTACTTCACTCAGCATAATGTCCTCAGGGCTCCCTCATGTCATGCATGCATCACAGCTTCACTCCTTCCTGCAGCCGCACAACAATCCATCAGATGTATACAACACAGTCTGTGACATCTTTTTGACGAAATGTTGCATCCACTGAGTACAGCTGAATTACACCTTCAGACCCCTGTGGGGACACATTCTCCTCTCCCAAACCTTGGGGAGCCTCAGTGGAAGTCTGAGAGGAACCGTGTTGGGGAGCTGCTGTCAGCTCCTGTTCAAAATAAAAGGGGGAACAAGTCAATACCCAGAGGAGGCCACGCTTTAGTGGGAGGCGGTCTAGTTACAGTGTAACCAGACTATCAGTTATCTAGTGCAAATGACTGGTTATCAGAACCTGATTTGGGATAGGGAGGTGGGGGACAGGGGACAGAAGGCAGAACCCTGAGGGAAGACTATGTGGGGGTGAGGGGGCCTGAAAGAGCAGTTAAGAGCAGAAAGAGGAGGCTGAGAGCTGAAAAACTGCACGCCTCCCAGATTTCTCTCTGCCAGCCCTGTTTACCTTTCGTCATCCAAGGACGAACAGAAAGGGCATGTGAGGTGTCAGCCCTGCCCTTGTCAACACAGCTTCCCCGGGCTTAAGGAAGATTAGATTTGGGGACATGTTTTTTGGTGGTTAAAAATATTTTGATCTGACTTTATATAAAGCACGCTCTCTCCCAAAGAATGCCGGAGTTGTCACGCTGAGTGAAAGACGCCTTCACTAAAGAGTGTGATGTCATGTATATGAACAAAGTTCTCGGACACACAAAATTTAATCTGTGGTAGAAAAACATGAGAACTGTAGGGAGGCATGGGCAAGGATTTACTGGGGTGGGCCACGAGGGGACTTTCTGGAGTGGTCATCATGTTTTGTACATTGACAGGGGTTCGGGTCACACAGGTGTGGGCAATGCCGGGATGCCTACATGTACAATTATGATCTGTGCACTTCCTATGCAAAACTTGCCTCAAAAGATTAAAAACTGCAAAAAATATTAAGTTCTTGTTAATGATATGATGCTGAAGTATTGGCACATATGTGAACTAAAATATCTGCAATTTCCTCACCTTTGAAATTCATCCAAAAAACAAGATGGATTGATGGATGGATAGAGGAATGGATAGTTGAGTAGATGCACGATAAAGCAAATATAGCAAAATGTCAATGGTAAAATCTAGGTAGTGGATATATGGTGCGCACTGTAGAAGTCTATTAACTTTTCCATATGTTTGAAAGTTTTTGTAATCAAATATGAAAATAAAAAGAATAAAGGTATTAAGAAATCATGCTACCTGTGGGAAGCTCCTCCCACAGGGTATTGGTTCATTTGATTTGGGAGAGTCTGGCTGAGTGAGCAGAGGGGCTTCTTTGCTTGGCTTCCCCTCTTCCCTGTCCCCAGCACTCACTTGCCTGGGCAGACCTGATAACCAGTCTGGACATTCCTGGGCTGCTGGACATAGGGAAATGCTGCACATCCTGGAGCCCTCACCCCTATCGCTGTTCTTAGATCCAAAGTGTCACTTTCTCTGATAACTTCCTTCCCAGCAAGCAGGCAGCCCTCTCTCATCTGTATTCAGGGCCCAGAATCCCCTCTTTCTCTCCTACTCAAGGGTCACAGATAGGTAAGGGGTCTAGTTATTTCTTTGTTTTTTATTGCTTTTCCTTCTGCCTATGCAGAAGGGATTTGTACCAGTAGGGATTTCCCCCTTCATCCAACCACCTGCCTTTGGACAAGTCCAATTTAACTGCCCCACCTTCACCACCAGAGGGATAAGCATTGCTTTCACATTTATAGAAACCGTTATACATCTTCCAGATGATTCCACAATGTCTTCTGTATTAGTCTCTGATCTAACACTTTCACATTGGGGGATTCTCTTTTGAGTCCACCCTAAATCCTGCACACTGCTTTTCTACAGAAGCCAGGGGGATCTGGGGTCTGTGGCTCTAAGATTATGAGGTATGTTCATGCCAGGTACATAGGGCTGTGTTTGTGTAATTGGTGGGGGAGCAAAATCAGGGGCACGGAGATCACACCAACCTTTCTTCCTCACTGTCCCTTCACCCTGAACTCCACCCAGGCACCTGTTGTGGTCGGGCCACCCAAAGTGAGAGAGTGAGTTCCCCACCCTCAGTCTCCCTGGACTGGGGACTTGTTACAAATGGCTCTTCCTTAGAAGACAGCCTAGTGGGGTTCACCCCAAGCAAGCCCATCAGGGAGCACAGCCCCAGGATTCCTCTTCTTTCCCAGACCCCAGACAAGTCTAGTCCCATGGGCCAATTTACTTTGCAGTCTTGGGGTGAGGACAGGAGTTGGAATGGGATCAGGGTTGTGTGGGAAGATCAAAAATACCTCCATTTGGTCTGGAAATGGCAGGGATGTCCTTCTCAATACGAAATAAGAAACTGAGGCCTGGGGTAAGTAGCTTGCTCACAATCAGTACACTATCCCCTTCTCAGCATCATACTCGGTGTCTAAAACGTCTGAGCATAAGTCAAGACACATCATATTTTAGCCCAGCAGGGTATAGAAATGAGGCCGCAAGACTAGAAGTCACAGATCCTGAGATCTGACCCAAGCTCCCAAGCTTGCTGACTTCCTAGGTACAGGTAACTGATCTCAGTTTCCACTTATGTAAAAGGGGATGCATAGCACCTGAACACCCTACAGGGCCGTTGCTGATGAGAGGAGATAATACATGCAAAAGCACTATCTACAAAAGCAAAGAATTATTAAAGCACCATTTTTTCCCTCATCCCAGTTAGTAGCACAACCTCCTCCCTCATCTGATGGCTTACTACCAGGGAGACAATAAGACCTAGAAGTTATAGCAACCCACAGAATTCTTTCCTGGTCCTATATGGCCCCCAACTATTCTCCCTGTCTCCTAGCTGTGAGCAGGAGACAGAGGTGAGCCAAGCAGGAAGGCTGAGCCTCCATCTGGGAGCTCACTTTATACCGGGGGCACCAGCTATGAAGTTTCCGCCATTAGAGACACACCTGTCTGGGTGCCCAGCTGAAACTGGAACCCAGAGTCTGGGTGTGTCTGACGAACTGGTGAACCCGAGGCCCTCCAGGCCTCTATTTACAGAAGGGGAAGAGTGGGGATCACGTACCTGGCAGTAGAAAAGGAGAACCCAAGAAATGGGCCTCTATGACCTCTTTCTCTAGACAGGTTCCAGGAACCACAGAGAGAGGGTGGGAACTACAAGCAGCAGCTGCAGGGACTGGCCTCACCAGGGACTTAATGAGCCTTGGGGCTCATGTGTGTGTTAAAGACTAAACTCCTGTACAAGGAGACCCCCAAATACAGTGGCTTAAAGAATATAGACATTTCTCTCCAATGCAACAGTCCCAAGGTAAGCAGTCCAGGCCGGTGGAGACCGTGGCTTCATGAGGCCATTCACAGGCCCAGGCTCCTTCCACCTGTGGCTTGTCCATTTGCCATCATCATCAGGCATGTTAGAAGCTAGGTCACCACCACATGTAGGTTCCAGCCAGCAGGCAGAGGAAGGAGCATGGAGGAGTCCCGTCCAACATCTTAAGGCCCAGACCTGTAAGTGTTTCACATCATTCCGGGTACATTCCGCTGGTGAGGGAGCAGACACACGGTAAGCGAGGCTGGAGAGTGGAGTCCAGCTCGGCCACCACACACCCAACCGCCATGCTGTCTCAGTGGAAGGATAGGAGGGTAGATTTGGGTAGACCCATCAATATTGGGACAACAGACGGGAGAGAAGCTTCCACCCCACTGCTGTGTGACACTGGTATGACTTCCGGATCATAGTATGCACTGAGATGTTGGGCCCCAGAAGGTCAGACATCTAGGAGGCATCACCAGAGTAGGAGACTGACATTCTCGGGGAGGGCAGGGTTCATAGAGATGTAGCTTGAGCTGAAAGACTTGGAAAACTGAGAAGGGAAGGGAGACCATTCCAAGCTGAACAGGGTAAGGGTGTAAAGGAAGGAACAGTGTGGGTGGGGTGGGCCATCTTAATTGTGGAACGGCCAGGCCTATGCTAAGTGCTTTCCACGCATTATCTTGCTTAATCTTCCCAACATCACTCTGAGGTAGGTGCTGTTATTACCCCCACTTTGCAGATGAAGAAACTGAGGATTCAGAAATTCCCATAATATGCCCAGGTTCCTTTGCCTGCAGAGTCTGAGCTCTCAGCCTCGTTGCTGGGGCCAGTGATAGCGGCAGAACTTCTCAGGTGGACTTGCTGCTGTCTTTGGCAAATAAATCAAAATGCCACACGGCAGGCCGATGAGTCCCTGCTGCTTCTGAGCTCTCTGCTCGGTGGGGCACTCTGGGCTCTGCCCACAAGCCTGGCATCCTGCCTGCCCCTTAAGATGTCTTCGGTGAGAATCACAGCCAACGAATGTACCAGGAGGACGGACGAGACAAGCCAAAAAGCTCAAGAGGCTCCCGGGGAACAATGCGGCTCTGTGAGCGGCCCAGGCCAGCGCGCCGCCGCCGTGGAGGGCTGACAGGAACCAGCCCCAGCCGACAGAAGCGTCCCCAAAGCCTCCTCAGAACCCGCCCGCCTGGCCTGTTCCCTGTCACGCTGGGAAGTCCAGAAAAGTGGCCCCAGCTGCAGTCCCTGGGTGCTCATCCTTGCTCCCCTCCTGCACCCTCACACTGGGACCACCTTGCTGAGGGAGCTCCATGCACATCTCCCTCCCCGAGGGGGAATGGAGTCCAGGCTGGTCAAGAGCGAGGGACCCTGAGTGTGCCCCGGGCTAAAGCCCTGGCGTGGGTATCGTCCCCTGCCCACAGTGACACATGCACCTATTCTAGGGCTAAAAACTTGGAAGGTGAAAAAATAAAAAAAAGCAACAACAGGAGGTTTACTTTTGGGTGGAGTGCTGATAAAAGTCCAGATCTGTCCCCTAAACACAGCCCCTGGGGTGGGGGGCAGGAGACAGTATGGACACACCCTCCTCCACCTTCGCCCCTCACCAGAACAAGTCGAGGGAAGCCCCAGCCATAAGACCATTCTTGCACAGGTTGCCCACCCTAGTGTGCGTCCACCCCAGGCTCTGGCCTCAAAGAGTCTGGTTTATTCCCCGAGTAGGAAGGCTCAGGAATCTAGGGGAGGGGCTCCCTCTGACCCATCAGATGGTCAGCTGCGTTCATTGTCAGGTCGGACAAGACAGGCAAAAGGACGACAGGCAGAGGCCGTCAGGGAGCATGTGGAGGTGAGGAAGGAGTGAAGGAAGGCTGTACCAACAGCAGGCCCCGAGGGCTCCTCCCTTTCAAGAAATCACCCTCGCATTTCTCAGTACGCGTACCCCAGACTCACTCACTGACACTCCTTGGCGCACTCACCCTCTCCCAAGAAGCAGAAGGGACAGACTGGGGGCGGAGTCGCATGGCTCGGATGCAGGTGGTACCTGATGTGTTCTCTCCGTAAGAGCAGCCTGGGAGAAAAGCCTTCCTGAACCCATTCTGCTACTCGGCTGCTCCCCTGGAAAAGAACAGCAAGTGGGAGCGCAAGGCTCCAGCTCCCCGGGAGAAGGGCGCAGGGCTGTTCCTTGTGCAGGACAAGGAGGAGAACCACGTGGCTGGGGTGAGGCTGCAGGACTGAACAGAGCTGGGCGTCAGAGATGATGGAGACAAGCAAAATGGCCGTGTAGTACACCCGGTCGTCAGGGGGGCATGGGCGCGTGCCCAAGGGAAAGGAACTCACTTTACAGAGGCACTTCCTTATTGCCATGTGTCCCTCTCACTCACAAATAAGCTAACCTCCGAGAGGTGAACATTTTGCCTGAGGTCACATGACTAGCAACCCCCAGAGTCAGGACTGGAAGCCCCTAAACCCTCTGTTCTTCCCACTATATCCCGAAGCTCCTCACGTGCAGGTGGCCCAGTCCTGGACCTTCAGAAGCTGCTGGGAAGACGAAACTAAGATAGAGGACCCAGAACACCTCACCCAGGGTCAAGAGCGGGGCTCGGAGGGTGCAGCTGCAGGCTCTCAAGGAAGAGAGGTCTGTGCGGCAGGGGGCAGCCTGGGAGGAAGAGAGGGTTGGATTGGGCTGAGTGGTGATAGATGTCTTCCAGCTTGGGCTCTTTCCTGGAGAACATGTAATAGGACAGGGAGATGGGGAGGCATCATTTTGCCAGTGACTTTCCCAAGGTCACGAAATGACACCCTACTTGCTGCCCAAGCTAGAGCCTGGAGATAGGGCGAGGCCTGGAACCCGGGGTTATCAGTTCCCTGCTTCTCCATCTCAGTTCTCTACGACTTGAGGCTCTAAGCCCCCTACACCCTCCCCTTAGAGGCAGCCCACACCTTCAGGTTAACATGTACTTGGCTTTACTCCCCAAAGTCAGAATTGCAGCCAAGAGGTCCATCAGTCAACACGAACAGCCCGGAACTCATTCCTTGCCCACCTCCAGCCCTATTCTCAGCATTTCCAGGGCAGTGTGAACTGCCTGCAACACCCACACCCATTCCACCAGTTTCTGGTTCCAAGCAGAATCATTTCCTCTTTCTGAGGCTGTAGGACCGGCCCACCCATGAGCCATGTCCCCCTGGGCTCCCAGATCCCGGTACTGCAGAACTCGTTCTCCCAAGCTTCCCCTTCAACGAAGTCGGCCAGAACTCAACAGAGCAGAGCAGTCAGTCCCTCTGAGGCTAAGTATGCCCACCTCCGGGGAGCGTGGTTTTCCTGGTAACCGCCAAGGAGTACTGAGAATGGTGAGTGAGAGAAGATCCCCAAGTAGAGGAAGAGAGTGGTTCACACTCCAGGGCCAGGACAGAGGGGCTGACTGACTCGTGCTGCTTCTCATCCCTGCTGTTGCTAGTCTGGGTGGCCTCGGAGAGGTGCTTCTCCCTCTCTGAGCTTCAGGTTTCTCAGCTGTAAAATGTGGGAGGTGAAACAGATAAACCTTAAAGCCCCTTCCTTCTCTCCCCATTCTATCGTTCCAGGACATATCCTTTCCTTTGGCCTCAGATGCTGAGGGACCTTGGCCAACTCTGATCTGGTGCTCTCCAGCTGTGCCCTCCACACCTCGGAGTCCACCCTAAGGGGCTTTCCAACTTCCTGATGCCGGGGAGCCCCAAGAGTTCTCGGAGAAGTCCAGACTTCAACTAGGGGCTGATGCCATGAAGGTTCTTAACTCGGCTGCAGGAAAGAATTTGAGGACTGGTCAGTGTGTACAGCCAACGAATCCAAGAACTAGTCGTGTGTACAGCCAAAATTTAATGCATAGCAAAACCTCCAAGGGGGTGAGCATGGGCTTTCTCCAAAAGAGAAGCAGCCCTCTGAGGTCAGAATCCTTGCAGTACAAGGATGTGGAGAGGCCCTCCCTGGCTGGTTATGCTCATAAGGGGATGATGAGCTGCTCCTTTCACTGATTCTTTTCTGGTGCCAACCTAAGTGAGGGCCATGTGGGTGGGGGCTGAGTGTGCATGTGCCAAAAGGAACTTCTTATTATGGATCTTAGGGTCACATCCCCCTCACTCCGTCCCTATCTAACTGCCTCAATACCTTCCCCAGACTCTACCATCATGTATATTCTGGGAGCCTCCCTGCTGCCTGCTCCAGTTATTGTATTGGTTCTCATCTGATCTTATATCCCCAGCAGGGTGCCAGGCTCACGATAGGAGCTCAAGTTCCGTGTGTTAAAAGACCAGCCTGGTGTGGTTATGAGAGCCTTGTGTCTGATGCTCCTTTTGTCTACCTTATTGATGGACAAGTAAATCATATGGATTAAAAATAAATAAATAATAGGGGAAACAAATGTTAAAATAAATTTAGTAATTGAAATGCTGGTGATCGGTGAAGAGGAGGGGTAAGGGGTATGGTATGTATGAATTTTTTTCTGTTTTCTTTTTGTTGCCTTTTCTGAATTGATGCAGATGTTCTAAGAAATGATCATGATGATGAATAATCAACTATGTGATGATAGATGATATTGATTATATAACAAGAACGGAATGATCATATGATAAGAATGTTTGTGTTTGTATGTGGTTATGTATCATAAATAATAACTAAATAAATTTTTAAAAAGTAGACCAGCCTGGCACCTTGCCCTCATTCCACCCCACTTCTGCTGTATCCACTCCCTTCTCCTGACTGGCCTGAGCTGCTGACAGCTGGGGACACTGAGCCCCTGGGCTTCTCTGGGGAGAGGGGTGAGAACTGGGCTCTGACAGCTATAGCTTACAGCCGCATCACTTACCCTGTGCTTGTGAAACTTGCAGCCACAGGGACACCACAGGGCAGGGTGGCGAAGACTTTGCTGTCTTCAACCTTGAGGCATTTGCTTAAATCAATGGGCTGCACTGCCCAAGACATGACCCCACCCTCATCCTCAGCCCAGGCCCCTCCCGCACAGGACACACACAGGAAGCCAGCATGTGTCATTAGGGCCAGAAGGCCCAAGGATGGGCAGAGGCAGCAGAATTCGTCTCTTTTTTTGGGGTCTAGATGCAGTTTGCTCATCTGCAAAGTAGTTGTTCCTTAGATGGACTAATTCCAAGGTGAGATCTATCAGGAGAGTAATTTGTAAATACTTTGGCTTTATCTGCATAATTCAGTAAATCCCCAAAACCTGTTTGGCATGAGTGTGTGTGTGTGTGTGTGTGTGTGTGTGTGTGTGTGTGCGCCCATGCAGTGTGGTGTGAGGTGTTGAATACCCAAACTTACTGAAGCTCCCTGTACTGATTCCAATCCCAGCTCTCTTTGGAGCCCCTGTTTTCTTCTGGATAAGTGGGGGCACAATCCAGAGCAGGGACAGTGTTGCCCCAGATGTCATGAAGAAAGGGACACCTGGCATCCCCCCCCCCAGAAGATATATGGTAAAATGTCCCCCACCCGCCACCCACACTGGCCTCCAGAACTGCTTTCTGACGTTCTTCCCTAGGGAGGGAAGATGATAGGATGACCAAGCTCTGGGTCTGAGGGGAACACAGGGAGGGGCTCTAAAGCAGAAAACCCTAGACAGAACCAGAAGTCAGAGACGGAACAAGCTGGAAACCCCTTGCAGAAATAGTGCCTCCAGGGGCAGCTCCCATCCCACCCTGCGGCAGCAGCTGAGATCTCCGGGGTTCAGCTGCTGCAGTCCCGCGTTCCCCCTGTGGGACGTCTCCCCTCATCTCTCCCTCCCTCCCCTCAGGGCTGAGCTAAGCACCTCTCTGTATTCCCAGAGTTCTCTATGTTCCCGTATCACAACGTCTTCACTCTCCTGACTTTCCCCACCAGACTGTGAGATCTTTTCAGGGCAGGGATTAGGTCTTATTTTTCTCAACTTCCATGCCAGAATAGGATCCAAGCATTCTTGTGTTTAAATGAGTGCATGGATGAATATAGCTTTCAACCCTAGGGGTGAGGGTAGAGTCGTTCGCTCCCGAAGGAGAATCTGTACTTCCCCAGATTCATCTCCGCCTTCTTCACCAACAATTAATCAACAAAACTCATGACTGTAAACTGCTTTGGATCTTGATGTGCCCTTTGCTCCTCTCTGTGTGTTTCTGAGCCTTTGTCTCTCTTTTCCTCTGTTTCCCAACCCCAGAAAATGTTCTGGAAGCCCCAGGTATCTTCATCCAGTTATCTTGGGAGATGGGCCAGAGAGAAAGGCTGAAAGTATCTAAGAGGTAGGGTCTTGTAGGCTCTCACCCTTAGGTTTTCAGGGTCAAAGATTAAAGTAATGGTGGACTAAGACAAGGCTTTGAAACCATATTATCTGAGTTAGATTCCAATCTCTTCTCTCTAGATCTTTTTGACTCTGGACAAATTATTTCACTTCGACCTGTTTCCTCAACTGAAAAATGAGGGTGAGAATGTCTACTTCATTTGATTGTTATAAGAATTTAACCAAATAACCTAGTGCAAACCCTCTGAAAACCAACTTTCCAGGACAGCCAGTCAGGCTCAGGGGAGACCAACTCACACTAACAAAGCTCACCCTAGAACAATTGACAACCAGAATGTCCATGAAACCCCTAAAAGTGAGAAATGTACCTGCAGGCAAGTCTGAATGCCCCAGGCAGTTGAACCATGCCTTCTGTGCCCTGAAGGAACCAATTCACAACCAGAAGTCTCCCTGGCCAGCAAGGTATCCCAGCAAGGAGACTTTGTTGTTTGATCTCGAAGGCCACCCTCACCCTCTATAGGGAAAGCCTGATGATTCATCTGCTTTCTAGGAATTGAACGGCCAAAGTGTAGAACAGGTCAGGCTACACACGCCACTGGACAATGCTGGCAATGCATCTACAAATTCTTGCCCTCTGGTTCTGCTTCATTTAAAGACTGCATCATGCAATCATTCATCAACTCCATAAATGCATCTTGAACTCCTACCAAGTGTTGGGCACTGGGCAAGGAGCTAGATGCAAAGTGAACGAGGCAGACATCATGGGGTTCACTGTCTTGTGAGAAAGACTGACAATTGAACATGTAATTAACACACTTGTGATCAGTGTTAGGGTGGTGGAGCAGAGGGCACTGCCATGGGAATTAATGGGTAAGAGGATGGCTAAGATAGAGTAGGGGCCTTGGGAGGAGCTCCCTGTGGAAGGGTCCAGCACATATCCTTGCCTCAGCAGGAAGCAGAGCATATTTACGTCCCTCACATTCTGGGTTTTTCAGTTAAGTCTAGGCTCCTGGCTATACCCGGACAACTCTGAGTGAACTTGGGTGTTTCCCAAGTCCCCACAAATAATGCATCTGCAAACCATCCCTTGGGTTGGGCAGGCACATAATTCATTCTTTCATTCATTCGATAAACATTTACTGAGTCCCTATTATGTGCTAACTCATTTCACTTCCCCGAGGAGACTTTCACCCCAACTATAAGGAGTGTATTATTGAAGCTCCCTGTACTGATTCCAACCCCAGCCCTCTCTGGAGCCCCTGTTTTCTTCTGGATAAGTGGGGGACACAATTCAGAGCAGAGGCAGTGCTGCCCCAGATGTCCTGAAGGAAGGGATGCCTGGCATCAGGTGGGGACTCAACCCCCACCCAGGAGATATATCGAAAAATGTCCCCTACCCACCCATCCACACCAGAACTACTTTCTGAGGTTCTTTCCAAGTGCACCCTGGACGCGGACAGGCAGTTCAAACCCAGAAGGCAGAAAGTAGCTCGAGCAGAGCCACAGCCCAGGAGGACATTAATGGACATTAATTCTTGGCAGTACAGAGGTCTGTGAATTGGAGGTTGGCTAGTCTTAAAGTCACCTTACATATAATTGCTGTAAATCCAGTTTCTTAAGCTCCTTGACCAGATCCCAGACCCCTACTTCCTAGCTGGGAAGTGAGGAGGGCAATGACTACTTTCCC
This sequence comes from Tamandua tetradactyla, assembly GCF_023851605.1. Taxonomy (NCBI): domain Eukaryota; kingdom Metazoa; phylum Chordata; class Mammalia; order Pilosa; family Myrmecophagidae; genus Tamandua; species Tamandua tetradactyla. The sequence continues at coordinate 63,642,474 of NC_135330.1, read as the reverse complement.
CACAGCTCTGATGACTAGACCAATGCACAGAGCTTGCAAGTGACTTGAGGTCAGGGACAGGACTGGGAACCAGGTCTCCAAGGCATCCCCAAACCTCCCACAGGTCCTCAGTGCCTCCCGGACAGGGCTCATCCTGCTGCCCCCACCCACCCCTGCCCCCCAATCTTCAAAGAAAGCAGTTCCAAGATCCCACCTATCGAGGTGGCCTCAATGGGGTTCATTGTCCAAGAGACTATTCAGCCTGCCCCCCAGCCCCATAAGCAGCAGGACAGCAAGCTCCGAAAGGAGCCTGCTTCATCCCCGTCTGTCCGTCTGTCTCGGCTGGCTGCCTTGGGGGAGCCTGCGGGGCAGGGGCCCCACTGAATGTGACCTATTGTCTTCAGGGTGGATTTAGGAAGTGCCAAGCTCCCATCAAACAGCCCTGCTCCCCAGGTAAAACAAAAAAAGGGCTGTTCATTTGGGACCTTTTTTCCCTTATCTCCTTTTCCTATCTCCTCAGGCTTAGCTATGGTGTAGTGTTCAAAACCACTTCCCCACCGAGCCAATCAGAGACCCAGGCTCACCCCGTAGCCCTGAGGTAAAGTTATTTATAAACGCCTCCCTGCATTATTTGAGCAGAGCCCTTGTGCACACCTCTGGAACACCTTTCGGCTGCCTGCTCCCCAGACACACCTGCAGCCCTGCCCAGTCCAACTCTGCTCACCCACCGGTAAGCCCCACCCAGCCCACCTCAAGGGGCTGGGGGTCATCCTTTGAAGAGGGCGGACACCAAGAGTACTGAGAGAGGGATAACAGGAGGCAGCTGGTTGTGGGGGTGGGCTGTTTGCACAAGTGGAGAGGACGCTCGGACCTCTGACTCTGAGGGCAGCCCCCCAGCCTTTCACCTCTGAGCCAGCCCACTGGGTCCTCACTTCTATATAAGAACCTTGGCTGCAAGGCTGGAGGCTGAAGGGAGCTTGTGGGAAGGAGGCTCTGGTAGATGAGAGTCACCGAGACCCCAAAACCGATTGAGGCAAAACAACTAGCTCCTTTGTAAGGACGTCCAGGGCAAAGAAAGAGCAAACATGTTGGACCTTCCTCAGAGCGCTAGCCTTTGGAGCTGCTGGCTGCATCTCTCCCCTTTCCTTTCAAGTGTCCAAAGCAGAAATCTCTTAATGTTTGGCTCACCAGCCTGCTCTATCGGCTTCTATCTCTCCTGCTGACCCGCAGACATCCTACTTCACTCATTCACTTCTTTACCAGCTTGGGCATGAGCATGGATTTCATGGAATCCTGTTTTTCCCACTAATTCTAGCAATTTAGAAGAGGTGACAGGGAGGAAAACCTAAGAGAGGGAGAAGGCTAGTAGGGAATCACCTGTTTGTGAGGCAGTGGGTTGCACAGTCCAAGGGGCCTGATTCCCAGGTAAATGATTCAAGACAGAAGGGCTTGGGCCAGGATGATGAATGACGAGCCAACCCCACTGGCTCCCAGTCTTCTAGCCCCTCATCCTGAAGCTCTGAGGGGCCCCAAGCCACCCTCAGGCAGTACCCCCATTCCTCAAAGTCAGCCCACAGGGTCCCCAGCCTAAGCCAAGAGTAATGTTTATCATTCTAATATAAACACCCCACTTAACTTGGCCCCATTGGATCTAGCACCAGGACAAAGACTAACTTTGAGGGCGGGTGCCTCTCAGAGTGGCAAAGCCACACAAGTAGAGCAGGCCAAGAGAGGACTTTCATTCCTGGAAGGCTCACTCACATAGATAAGCCTTCTCCCAGAGCCTCGTGACCTTCCCCACTCCCTCTGCTACACCCTAGTGTCCAGAAAGCTGGCAAGACCCTCCTTGGGCAGCACGGAGATGAGCACACTCACCATCTCCACCACCAGGATGGCTCTCCGGACAGTTCTCAGAGCCCAGCCAGATGTTCTGGTCCTCATTTGTATGAAATCCTGGGGCCAGAGCCAGAGCCTTCTTTATCTCCTTAAGTCCTTTCATGGATTGGCACATAGCAGGTATTTAATGAGCGTGTGTTGAGCTGAAACAAATAATCAGAGTCTATCTGATCACCATCCAGCTCCCTGAGGGAATGGGGAACCCACACAATACAGAACAACACTCCAGGGGCTGAGGGGCTCAGCCTTTGGATGACTGAAGCTGCAGGGTTACCTCTTCAAGGAGAGTCGGTCTTCACCTGATGCCTCCCTAGACGTTGACCTGGCTTCTAGGACAGCCAGACTCTCACTGGTCTCCTTGCCCATTTCCCTGCTTCCAAGTGAGACTAACCCTGGCTTCCTTAAAGACTTTCAGGAGTCTAATCTTAAGTGTCTGTCTCAGGAGCCCCATGACCTTGCTTGGGTCTCACTGTTGGAAGGTGCTTTCCAAGGTCTGGGTTTAATTATTTTTGCTGGAGTTTATTTCCTCACGCCAGCACCCATCCACCTATGTACCCCTCTACTCATCCCCAGCAGGGAAAACAGCGAGGGAGGGAGGAGTGGGTTTGGAGATAGATGTCCAGACCTGGGGGATGGTAGCAGTCCATCCCAAGTCCCTGGAACAGAGAAGGGGAAGGCACCTTAGGGACTTCTCAACCCCTGCCCCCACTGTGTTACTGATGAGAAAATTAGTCTGGGATAAGAGGGGGCAGGAGGTTTGCCCAAGAAATATGGGTCAATAGAAAGAAAGGTGCACTCTAAAATGCCTTGGAGACTTTCTTACCCCTCCTATCCCATACCCGGGCCACTCAGAGGCTGCTCTTTCCCTGTGGTTCCCAGCCCGGAGGAGGCAGGGAGGCCGCCTGCAGGCAGCAGCTAAAGCAAAGGGGAAACCTCAAAGTGACTTTCCTCTCCCCAGAATGCAGTAATCGCCCAGGCCGGGGCCAGTGATAAGGACTCCAGGGTAGGTTGGCCAAGCCAGGGCCCGTGCCTGGCACACTTGCGTCAAAGAACCCACCCCCCACTCCCATGCCCTGAGCAGGGCTGGGGGACAAAGACAGCATGTGCCACATCGACAGAAGCACCTCCAGACCTGACCAGAACCCCGGTCAGGGCTCCCCAGATGTCCTGCTCTCTTCTAAAATGATTTCCTGCCTTACCTCTCACTAGTCCTGGGAAATTATGGAAGCACAAGAGTACAGGGCATGGAAGACACAGGGCACGTGGGAGAAGGAAGCAAGGCAGAGGGACTCACCTGAGACTGTGGAGCAAAGAAAAGAGTCCTCTGGAGGGACAGGAAAAAAAGTAATAATACTATCAGCTTTTATTGCACACGTACCACGGCCAGACATCTGTTCCGAGATTTTCCATTCATGAACTCAGGCACTTAGCCCAAGCCCATCTCTGCTAATGTTGATCAACTCTAGTCAGAAAAACGATCAGGAGGAGTGATCACTGGGCTTTCTTTTGCATGAGCTCATTGTGGGGGGAATTAGGACTCTGATGTGAGTTTATGGAGAAACCCAGGAGAAGGTCTTCTCTGGTTCTACGCTCTCTACAGAACCATTTTCTCCTTTTCTGTCTCCCCTCCTCTCCACCCCCCGCCCCCATCCTCAGCTCAACAAGACCCCTGGATCCCTTCTGCTCCAGTTTTGACCCCACTCTCTTGCCAAGCCTTAGGAATTGTCCATAGTGCCCACCTCTCTACCCTCTGCCTTCCCTTCTCTCTCTCTCTCTCTCCTTTCCGTAAGCCCCACAGCACCACCCCCCATCCCCACCCACTCCCAGGTCTCTCCAGCTTTTCAGGACCTGCCCCTCCTTTCCTGTATAGTGGGGGAGGGTGGCAGGGTCACCCTTTTGTTCCTTGATATTGTCACATGGCACCTGCTACTAATCCCCATTGGGGGGGAGGGATGGCGGGATGGTGAGGGGCGGACACTGTCTGATGTGAGGCAGGGCTCCCTGTACACACCTGCAAGGTGCCTAAAAAGGCAATAGAGCCCTTGGCTGGGTTTCTCAGTGATGCTGACATCACTCAGCAGGCCCATGTGTTTGTTTAACTAGGGATCAAGTGCTCACATTCCCTATACCTCTCCCCCTTTCTTCCTCCCCCTTTCACCTCCCACCCCTAACCTAGCATGGTGAGGAGCCCTCTGTGGGGGTCCCTGGGGTCCCAAGCCCCCCTTGGAGAACCGTTTACAACAGGCAGGGCCCACCCACCGTGCTGGCTCTCCCTTTTCCGCCTTGCCCATCCCCCCTCCCCCTCGCCTGCCCCATGACCTGAAGGACTGGCTGGGATGAAGTAACCTCCCCTTCTAAGCCCCACCCCACGTCAACCCCTAGTCTTGGAATTAGGAAGTATGGCAAGGACACCTCCTCACCAGGAGCTGTGGCCACTCCTGGGGGCTGTAGATCACAGCCCTTGAGAGGAGAGTCAGGACCCAGAAGTCTGTCTCATGAACTGGAACAGCAAGGGCGCCGGGGTGGGCTGAAAGGGGCAAACTGGACGCCACTCAGGGGACCACCCCAGATACCGGGGCCCGGCATCGTCCCCGGAAGGGCTCCTTCCAACAGGACCTGAATTGGAGTCCAAGGCCTATTTCAAAGTCCCATCCTGCCTCTCTCTAAGACACAGCTTCTTCGTCTGTAAAATGAGGGCACTGGACTAGCACAGTCTGCAAGCTCCCTTCTAGACAAAAAGTCCTGTGACTTTTCTGTGAGTCCGACCGGCTTATGGATTCTTTTTTATTGTGCATGATAAACTCAATCGTTTATTGAAAGGTCCTAGATCCTTCTCCCTTCTGACGTCCTATCTCCGGAATGGAATGGTGTACGGGAAAAGGGAGACCTTCTGTATTCCGGTAAAGCAAGGGAGCCTTCGTCCCGCTCACCTGTGTGAGGGAGACTCCCCTAGAATCTAGCCACCCGCCTGCAGGGAAACCTGCCCAGATGGTCAGAAACCATCCTGAATCATTCCCCTGTTGCCCTCTGAAGGTTTTTCCACCACATGTCCCCCTCTCCTCCCTCCCTTCCCCAGAAGTGACAATCGGGAATGGCTAAAGCAGGCACTAGTATACAGGCTGGAGAAGTACTAACAATACCTGCTAAAGGAGACCAGCGAAGAAAGAAATTCTTCAGGCAGGAAAGGCTTCGTAGAAGAGGAGGAGGGGAAGGCGGAGGAGGAGGAGGAGGAGGAGGAGGAGGAGGAGGAGGAGGAGGAGGAGGAGGAGGAGGAGGAACCCAAACCTGCCTTACAGATGGGCAGGTCTAGAAGGACAGAGATGAGTCAATCTCAGGCAAGGAGGAAAGTGTGAACAAAGACCCGGAGGTGGAACTGAGCAAAGCTTGTTTGGGGGATGCTGACCAAACCATCCCGGAAGGTGTGAAGGTTCCAGCTGGCAAATCTACTGAATCTACCAAAAGGGGCCAAATGGTGAAAGACAAAATAACGAGTCTGGGCTTGATCCTCCTGGCAATGAGGAAACCTGAGGTTTCTCAGCAGGGAGTGTAGGCTGGATTGGAGGGACCCGAGCTGGAGGCTGGGGAAATCAGTCGAAAGTTACTGCAATCATCCGGGTGTGAGGCGATAAGCCTGGAGCGGACTGGGGCCACGGTGATAGGATAGAAACGTGGTATGGAGGCTGGGATGGACAGGAGAAGCCTTGGAGGGAAATAGCTATCAGATTTGATCGACAGCTGAATGTAGAGGCAGGGGGAGCTCAGTGATGGAGAGAAAGGCACCAATCATGAAATGGGCAGTTAGGAGGGGGTAGGGTTGGTAGGGTTCCAATCTGAGCAACCCCCTTACCCAATGCATGCACTGCTAGAGGTTTTAGCCTCTGAAAGCAGCCTGGGAAGGTACTTCAGGGATAAACTCCTGCCGGGTGGCGTGCAGGATCTCCAGCACCCCCTCTTCCCGGAGGCTCCCTTCTGCTGATTCAAGCCCACTTGCAGCTTTTGGCTGTTTTGTTTTGTGAGTGATATGTTCCGCGGTCTGGAACAGGCTTTCTCTGAAGCAAAGCCTGGAGCTCTGGATTCCTCTGCAGGGTCGCATTCCCCACTTGTGCCCAAGGGACCCGCCAGACAAACCACCTGGAAGGGCAGATCCTGCGGACCCTAGAGAGGGTAGGACAGAGGAACGAGGCCACCCTACCTCCCCAGGAGAATGAAGGGCTGGAAGCCTCTGAGCTGTTCCTCCAAGAGGAAGGAAGCACCCTCCCCTCCTAATCTTAGTAATAGTGGCCGTTACCATTTATTGGCTGCCTATGAAAAGCCACGTGATCTCATTTAATCCTCATGGCAATCTGCAGGACTGTTATCATCCCCATTTACAGAAGAAGAAACTGAATCTTTGGATCCAGGTCATTCTGGCTCCAAATCTTGTGCTGTTTCCCTTACGCCACTCTGCCTCTCACTTCTCCCACTGAAATGTCACACGTGGCAGGCTGCCCATGTCTGCTCCAAAACATCACTTGATTCATTCAACAAGCATTTATTGAGTACGTATTAAGTGCCAGGCACTGGGCTGGGCACAGGTGCTGTGGATAGGTGCTATTCCTGCCCAGCTTGAATAGCATCTGTGGGGTTTTCCAGGCTCCCAGCCCTTGCTTAGAGTTCTCTGTGGGCCTCCAGGTCCCAAGACCAAATGAACAGAATAGACCGGACTGACCCATTCAACTTGAGTACAATCTTGTTAATAACAATTATCTTTGCATCATTCTTAACATTTTATGTAACCCTTTCTCATCCATTGATTCAGTTGATTCTCACACCAACCCTGTGAGCTAGGTATGTCACCCCCATTTTACTGATGAGCAGTCTGAGGCTCAAAGATGTAATGTCACCTGTTCCAGCAAAGCCAGGACTAGAATCCAGGTTTCTGAACCCTTAGTTAATGTTCTTTCTATCTCTCTCCATCCATAAGCCTGCTCCCCATCACTAACTTCCCCTACCCCCCACCCCGGTTCTCTCCCCAGGAAGTCTCCCTACCCCCTGTGGGGTTACTTACCTTCAACCCCATCTGAAATCTCTTTCCAAACTGGCCACAGCCACCTCACACTCCTTACCTCCCCAACATGAATCCTCCCTCTAAACCTGCCCCATTTCTTTTCCTCTCTCTCCTTCCTCTGGTGGGCTTATCCCAGCTCTGGGGGGCAGGGACCAGGGAGCGTGAGGCGGGACCAGAGGTTGGAGAAGAAGGAAAAGGTTCCTGCAGGGAGCTCCTCTGGGCCTCAGGGGCCCTGGCGCTTAGCTCTGTCCCTCTGGGCTCCGGCTCATCAGCAAGGTTGCGCAAAAAGTGAGGAGGAGAGAGACACCAGTACACAAGGGTGGGGGAAAAGTTAGGGCACAGGAAGCCGTGGGAGAAGAGCTGGCAGCAAACCATCCCAATTTCCCCAAACACCATTGTCCCCCTGGGGAAACCTGTTGGTGAAGTCTGAGACCTCTTGCAGGAAGGGTCTTCCTGAGGTCACCTCGGCTATTCCCCTGCCTCCTGGCAGACTGTTTTCTGTTTCTTCCAAGCTGACTGGCTGACTAGTATGAACCTTTCTGCAAGGGAAACTGAGGTCCGGGGACAAAGATTGGCTTGTTGGGGGGCACCAGGGGTCCAGTGGAGAATAAGCTCAACGAGCTGACACCAGCTGTGACTTCTGCCTTTGAACTCCCACCTCCATTTTGCCTGCTATTCGGCGGGGGTGATGGTGATGTCACAGATGTGAGGTGCCAGCCACGTGCTGGGCGCCAAACAAAACAGCCAGAGCGAGTGTGTGCATCATCCATCCCTGGGAAGGGAAGGCCACCAGAAGCAGCGAGTCTGGTGGACAGACTTGAAAGAGGGAAGGGAGGCACCTTCCTGGATGGGGGCGGGGAAGAGCAGAATAAAACGGCTGCAACGAGGACCAGAGGACCAGACGGAGAAGGCCGAGCCAGCACTGGGGAGGGATGCCTCCCTCACTCTCCACTACTCTGCTTCTCCCAAAGCTCGTAAATGCCCCAGAAATGAGCCAGCCCAGGCCCCGCTACGTGGTAGACAGAGCCGCATACTCTCTCACCCTCTTCGATGATGAGTTTGACAAGAAGGACCGGACGTACCCAGTAGGAGAGAAACTTCGCAATGCCTTCAGGTAACGTGGTCCAGAGCCCAGATTCCTCTTTCCTTTGCTCCCCAACTCCCCACCCCACCTCCTCGCCCACCACAACCTTCTCTGTACCAGGATGCAGCCCTGCACCGGTATCCCTAAGACCGGAGCTGGGGAGGCCCTGAACAGACAAGGTTCTGCATTTGGAATTTAAGATCCTGCAGCCCCATCTTTACGGAGAGACCACCCCCCACCCCCCACCCAGGGAGAATGGGGGTAGGAGCAAGAACTACCCACGGCTTCAGAAGGATTATAAGTCCTCCCCAAACCCCTGCATGAGGGATCTCCCACATTCTCAGTCCACCCAAGACTCTCTGGGGTTTTTAAGAGAGCTGTCGACATGCATGCTGCAACATGGCAGGGCAGGGAATGTCAGGGTTTTTACTTCAAAGTCAGCTTCCCTTCTCATCCAAGGAAAACTGGAAGGACCACCACCCCATGCCCTTTGTCCTCTTCCCTCTAGGATGTTCCTGAACCAGAAAATATCCAAAGGCTGCCCTAAATTCCAAGGCTCTCTTGTAGGGGACCTAGATGAGGTCCTATTAGCACCTCTTTATGCTCAGATCCCTGACGCAACCATTCCTTTCCAGGATTGAGAGGTTGGCTGGTGAGACCTTGCCTCTAAGGAAGGGGCCACACAAGGAGCTCTTCACTCACACCCCAGAAGCCTGAGGCTATGAACTTTGCTTTCCCCCTCCCCAGCCTTCTGGCAGACCTCATTCAGCTGCTGCTGTGGGCTGGCTCGCGCTCCCTCACTCCCCTGGGGGAACGGTTGATTCAGTTACCTGGATTGAGGTCATGGCAATGGCTGAAGTAGGGGTGCAGGTGGAACAGGTTCAGACCGGGAGAATCACCCACTTGAGGCTTGACTGAAAGCGTGGTCCAACCCTGCTTCTCCTGGGAGGCTCCCTCTCAGCCCAGTTACAGCCTAGTACTCGGCTTCCCAGTGTCGGGCTCTGCACCCACAGCCGTGCTCTTCAGATGGGTGGGCTCTGCCAGCTTTTGCGCCCAAAGAGTTTCAGTTTGGGTTGTTTCTGTGCTAGAGGGACGGGGGCATCTGTGGTTGTCCTAAAAGTTTAGGGTGATGAAAGCTATGAAGGGATGTAGGGGATGTACAATTCCTATTGGCTGGCATGAGAGCCTTGAACAGTGCCTGGCACACAAAGGTTCTCAATAAATAATTATCTAATGAGTGGATAAATGTCTAGAAAGCTAATCCCTCCTTCTACTTCCCTCTTTATGGCCTCTGTATAGTTGTTTGGCATCTGTTTCCAGCTTCTCTTTTTGTCCTCAGATTTCTTTGCCCAAAATATGACAGGCTTGCAAGTAAGTCTGGGCCTGTGCTAGCCCCTGATTACATTGTTTTTCTTACTCCAACCTCCAGTTCTCCCTAATGCACAAAAAAAAGAAACAAAATAAATAAATAAAAGAACCCTGAGAGAGCCCTTTAAGGCTGATTTTCTCTTAGGACAAGATTTTAGAAATGCTTTAAGCTATTTACCACCAGTCTAACTCCCCTTCCACCATCCCAAGGGTAGGACAGGCACTCACCAGCCCTAGAAGAGACCAGGTAGCCAGGCAGTGATGGTGATGCCATTGCACAGAGTGTCGGTGAGAGCAGAAAATCTCTGGCCAGACTTCACGGGTACAAAGCATTGTCTGTGTTAGTTTCATTCTTGGGTGACATCCAGGGGACCCAGTCTCAGGGAAACTACTGTTGAGCAACAGCGAAGAGCAGGAATAGGTGTCAGGCAGGAAAAGAGAACTGATCAGAGAAAGCCAGTGAGTCACCAGATGGGGCCTAAATATTTGAGTCCCTTCATCTGGGACAAGAAAAGCAAATGCTCCCCTACCCAACCTCCCGCCTTCCAGTCATCAGTCACTGGCTGTCACCCTTGAGTTGAGTTGTAGGCCCTTATTTCTACTGCTCCTGAGTTTCTATGAAAGGACCCCAAGGTGTTCAACAAACAGGGAAGGGATCAACCCTCTCCACCTTATGTTCACCAATGAATGAGCCTTCCATTCTTCCCTCCCTGCCAATGAAATAAGAGGGGAAAGAACTCAGGTACTGGAGTTATAAAGGAAGGCAAGTCAGTGGAGGCTCTCCCTGTAGGGACAATGGAAACATTATTTGGGGGGAATTTCTAAGAAAAATGGCAACAGATCCCACTCAGACTGAGTTTCAATACGAATCCATCCTTTCACTTATTTATCCATCCATTTATTCTGAAAATATTTACTAAGCACTCCTGTGTGAGGCACAGGATATACAAAGACATATAAAAGAAATGCATTTTCACCATGGTGGAGTTTGCTGTCTTGTCGTAGAGACAGCAAAAAAAGCAAGTGGTAACAATACAGGACACACACACAGCTGCGGGATTCCAAGCAAGTGGCACCTGTGCAGAGAGTCAGAGAAACCTTTCCTGGAGAAACACCATCTGAGCTGGGAGGTGGACTGGATATCTCAGAAGGCTAAACCACCCCCAGATACACACCTTGAAACCAAGTCTTGTAGACTTCACAAGGTGAACAGCCAGAGGTCAGAAGACCTGCAGTTGATGCCCGAGGTGTGTTGACAGACTCTCAAAAGAAAGTTCTTGGATATTCTTCTCAATATCCCTGGCATACAGGACAGTGTGGGTCCTCAGTGTTTTATGCCTGAACTTTTGAATGAATTTTGAATGAATGAATGCATTACCAGGAACTGGATAATAGAATCCCACCCCACCGAAAGTGTGCAAGCGAGGAGTGCTGCATGGAAACCTGCTCTCTCCCCCTGCAGATGTTCCTCGGCCAAGGTCAAAACCGTGGTGTTCGGACTTCTCCCCATTCTCTCCTGGCTCCCCAAGTACAAGATCAAAGACTACATCATCCCCGACCTGCTCGGTGGACTCAGTGGTGGATCCATCCAGGTCCCACAAGGTGAGAGGTTTCCTCAGCTAGGCCTGGCCTGCTGCTCCCCTGTGTCTCCCTCCCCACCCATCCCCTCTCTGTGGCCTCCGTCCCCTGGTTGTGCCCCTGAGCCTTCCACCTCTGTGTCCTCCCAGGCATGGCGTTCGCTCTGCTGGCCAACCTTCCCGCCGTCAATGGCCTCTACTCCTCCTTCTTCCCCCTCCTGCCCTACTTCTTCCTGGGGAGTGTGCACCAGATGGTGCCAGGTAAGGCCTCTCCCCTCCTGGTGGGCAGGATGCCCTGGAAGGTGAGGACAGTGGCAAGCAAGGGGGTACCTGGAGGTGGTGCTGCTCAGTCCTGAAGGGAATGTCACTGTGAGTGTCAGGTCCAGCCTGCTGGGACCTTGGTGAAGCCACTGAGCCTCTGTGAGCTCAGTCCGTCCCACCTGCTCTGCCTCCTCCCTCCTTGGGCCCTGGGCAAGGTGAAATGGAACAAGACTAAATGCCTAAAGTGCTAAACTAATGTGAGAGGTCACCGTCCCAACTCCCAGGCTGGTCTCTGCAGTCCACTGTAGAGCTATGTGGTGCTCTCTGTACCAAGGGAGATGGAACGAAGGGTTGGTCACCAGACTTGGTTTCCGGTTCAGGCTCTGTTTGTATTTTGAAGCCCACTTCCTCAGGTAGCCAATGAGATAATAGTAGCGTTCGAGGTGAAAGCCCTTTGGAAAGCATAGATGGAGGAGAGAAGCGAATGGTGGTTGTCATGCTGGAGAGGAGCCCGGGAGGCGTGGGGATCCGTCACCTTGGGGGTTGGAGCATTCGTGGGCCCCTTTCTGGTTTCCATGGGCCTGACCCAAACCTCTGACTTGTGCCGGCCGGGTGGGGCACCACAGGTACCTTTGCAGTTATCAGCATCCTGGTGGGTAACATCTGTCTGCAGCTGGCTCCAGAGTCAAAATTCCGGGTCTTCAATAATGCCACCAACGAGAGTTTCGTGGACACGGCGGCCATGGAGGTGGAGAGGCTGCACGTGTCGGCTACGCTAGCCTGCCTGACTGCTGTCATCCAGGTGAGGGGTTCAGCAGCCCCCATCCCCACCAGCTCCCAGCCTCGGGAGGGCACCACACCACCCTGCCCCTGCATCAAAGTCCCAGGTTATCTTGACATTAAAGCAGACATAGCACTCTACCTCTTTCCTCTTTCGCATTCCCAGGGCCCAAAAAGGACCTTGAAAAGTCCGGAGCATCTGTTCACCCACCTCCAGGCAGGGCCGTAAGACCAGCATCTCTGCCTGATCCAACCGCTCCAAGCTGAGAGCCTGTCAAAAAGACCCACAGCCTTTCTCCACTAATTCTTCCAGTGCCCAGCAATTCTCTCTGCCAGCACAGGCTCCCCCTCTGTTTTCTCTTACGCTTCCACGTTACTGAGTCACTCTAACAGCCCTCGTCCCCCTCTTGTCTCCTCTTCTCCGAGCCATAACATCAGCTGCATAATATAAATTGAGCTTCTTCCACATGCAGAAAGCTCTCCTAGGCTTCACAGAAGGAAGTATAGTATGATAGAATGCAAAAGCAGGAAGCAATCTCAGAGAGCACCTTTCAGTCATTTACTCATTCACTCAGTTCATGGATTTTTTGTGGGGCTTTTTTAGTTGTATTACAGTGCCAGGAACTAGGTGAAGCCCTGGGGAAACAAAGATAAATAAGAAAGAGCCCTAGTTCTCAAGGAGCTCACAGCCTAGCAGGGTTGTTCTCTTCTGCGTTCCAACAAATAGCTGTTGGAACGCAGACGGGAAGGTCAGGAAAGGCCTCAAAGAGGAGATGACATTTGACCTGAGTTTTAAACCATGAGTAGAAGCTAAGTAATGCTCAATGAACACAGTGTGGAAGGATGGTCCAGGCAGAAGGAACAAAACCCAAACGCTCTGAGGTCTGAGAGGGGCGATCTGACCTGGATGGCGAGGAGTTCGGTGTGGCTGGAAGGCAGAGGGCCTTTTGGGGAAAGGGGATGGGGAAAGGTAGGCAGGGGCAGACGTGAAGTCTCAGGTTTGCAGATTTGGATCAGATTGATTGTTTTGAAGAATTATTGAGGTAGCAGAGAAGATGATGGACGGAAAGGTGGATTAGAATCGAGGCAGAGGGGCCCAGACCAGGAGGTGGCAGTGAAGAGGGACACGGGTGTGAATTTAAGGAACCTTTGGCCGTCCGCCTCCACAGGGCTTGCTGGTAGGCTGGGTGTGGGAGGGGAAGACAGGGAGGCGGTAGGACGACTCCCAGGTGTTTGGTTGGGCAATTGGTTGGATGGGGGCATCATTTGCTGAGAGAGGACAAACTGAAGGAGGACCAGACTCATTTTACAGATAAGGAAACTGAAGCCAGGATGGCGAAGTGACGAGGAGGACTGTGCCCCAAAGGAACTAAAGGTCTGATGGCAGGGCACGTGGGACACAGGAGAAGTTCAAGACAAGGTTAAAGAAAAGCTCATTTCCCAAGAGCTACTGCTCTCCCAGGAAGGCATGGAACTCCAGCTTGGGGTTCGGGTTAGGCAGACTCTGAGAGCTGCTGGCCCAACGTGCCTTCCCTCCCTCTCTCCCCCACGTCCCCTTCTAAGATGGGCCTGGGCTTCGTGCAGTTTGGCTTCGTGGCCATCTACCTCTCTGAGTCCTTCATCCGGGGTTTCATGACGGCTGCCGGCCTGCAGATCCTCGTCTCGGTGCTTAAGTACATCTTTGGGCTGACTGTCCCCCCCTACGCGGGCCCGGGGGCCATCGTCTTTGTGAGTCTGGGAATGCACCTCTGTGAATGCAAAGGGGTTTGGGCAGACAAGCAGACAGGATGTGTCGTTTGAAGAAGCTGTGAGCTCCTCATGGAGAAGCACCCTCAAGCAAGGGCTGGCTGACCCTTCGCTTGCTCAGAGAGCAATTGGAGGGGGTTCCCACCTTGGGAGGGAGAGTCGAGCACATGACCTAGAGGTCTTGCCCAGGTTCTCTGTACTTAATCCCTACAGGAAATACAATGTACATCCCCCATCAGTTCCCCATTCCAGGGCCTCAACCCCTCCCTGCCTGGGAAGTTCTTCTTTATGTCTAATCTTGATCCCTCCTCCTTTAGTTTGAATTCATTCCTCTTTTTCGATCTAGGGGAAGGGAAGGGGATTCAGCTTCCCCATCCCTGCACGAGCTCCTGCTCTGCCCTTTGGGGGAGGGTGGTGGCAGATGAGACAATGCTCATGAGCAGAGTCTGAATTCTGCTTTGGTTGTGCCTCCATCAAGCTTCATTGGCATCCTTTCTCTGGGTCAGGCACCCAAGGGCGGGGAGAGGATGGGAAGCAGGGGTGGGAGCCTGTGAGTGTGGTGCTCTCTCCCCCAGACCTTCATTGACATTTGCAAAAACCTCCCCCGCACCAACATCGCCTCGCTGGTCTTCGCCCTCATCAGTGGGGTCTTCCTGGTGCTGGTGAAGGAGCTCAACGCTCGCTACATGCACAGGATCCGCTTCCCCATCCCCACGGAGATGATTGTGGTAAGAGCCTGGCTCGGGGCTGGGGTCTTGAGGGGCCAGGGCGGAGAGGCACTGAGAGGGGAACCCAGCTCCCAGTCAGGGCTGATCCCCACCAGCCGCCACTGGCAGCCAGTGAAGCAGGAAGTCAGGCCTGATTCCATCCATCCCCCTGGATGTGGCGTCCACTCTTCCTCTCCTCCGGCAGTGCCCTCCGGAGAAGGCAGGGGAGTGGGGTTTGGGCCCCCAGGGAAAGGGAGGCCTAAAAAAGCACCCTCCCCAGAGCCGACTCGGGGCCAATCCCCATTCTCCACCTTGGGGTTTGCAGGTGGTGGTGGCGACAGCTGTCTCGGGGAGCTGTAAGATGCCCCAAAGGTACCACATGCAGATCGTGGGGGAAATCCAACATGGGTGAGTCCCAGCGCCCCCAAAGCCCCGGCCCAACCCCCCGCCGCACTCCCCCCAAAGCCTGGGCTCCATGAGACTGAGATGAGCTGAGCTCTATGCAAGTGCATTATAAACTGCACGATTCTAGTCAGATGTGCATTCTTGCTATTCCTTCTTATGAAGAAAAGCCACACCTCTAGGCAATGCGGGCTGTTTGATGAAAGCTTCGTCTTAACTGCCACGCCCCCCCACCAAAGTCTCATTAGAAACCATGCTATTCAGTCAAAGCTTCTCTGGTCAGCCCCTTGCTAGTTCCTTGCCTTGCTCTAATGCATTGGCTCTTTTTATCCACGTGGAAAAGAGGATATTAGGGTCAACAGAATTTGCCAAACAACTGCCCCATCCCAAGCACCACGCTGGGCCCTAGGAGGAGGGGGCAATGCTTTCCCTGTAGAGCTGGAGAAGACGAGGGAGGGAGGCTCCCATGGCACTGCCGCAGTCCTGAAACGGTCTGTGGGCCACAAGTGTAGAGAGTCCAGGATCTGGGCTTAAACAAACCGGGCCCTACCTCCTCCTGGCTCTGTGACCTTGGACAGGTTGTTTACACTCTCTAAGCCTCAGCTTCCTCCTTGTTAAGCAGAGGTGATGGTACCTACTCCAGCGGGTTGTACTGATGAGATGATTTATGCCAAGACACGTAGGGCCCGGTCCCCTTGGGCTGGAGAAGGACTGAGCTGCATTCCCGCCCCTCACGCCCTTGGGCCCTGCCTTCTCTCTGGCTCTTTGGCAGGTTCCCCACTGCGGTGTTGCCTGTGGTTTCACAGTGGAAGGACATGATTGGCACAGCCTTCTCTCTGGCCATCGTGGGCTACGTCATCAACCTGGCCATGGGCCGGACCCTGGCCAGCAAACATGGCTATGATGTGGATCCTAACCAGGTAGCCCCGGCCACTCCTGGTAGAGCTGGGCAGCACGGGACAGGGCCAAGAGAGGGGCCCTTTGGCCTGATACGAGGCAGGCTGCATTCCAGCTAGGGGAGGGGGACTTCCCTGTCCCCAAGACGCTGACCACTGGCTGTTCAGGCTGTAGTGCTGGGCGCCAGTCCTAGGCCCCAGATCCACCCAGCCTACATGTCCCACTAGGCTTGGGCCCCATGCCCCCATGTCGTCATAGTCATGCTCTGGCACTGGACCTCCAGACTCTAATTCTGCCCCTCTTTCTGCAGGAGATGATCGCTCTGGGCTGCAGCAACTTCTTTGGCTCCTTCTTTAAAATCCATGTCATTTGTTGTGCTCTCTCGGTCACTCTGGCTGTAGATGGAGCTGGAGGAAAATCCCAGGTGAGTAGTTCTGTACCAGGGAAGTGAGGGGACCAGGAAGCTGAAAAATTGCCCCACATGCCCACAAGGCAGGCCAGCTGTCTCCTGAAATTCCTCTCCCCTCCTTGCCCTCCACTCCCCCAAAGCCCGCTACTGGGAATAAAGCCAGAGCAAGAACTGCACACCAACCCTGTCCTCCTGACTCTGACTAGGTGTCGAGCCTGTGTGTGTCTCTGGTGGTGATGATCACCATGCTGGCCCTGGGGTCCTATCTGTACCCGCTCCCAAAGGTAAGAGCCCAGGAGCATGGCAGAGGACAGGAAGAGACTCAGGACAGGGGTGGAGGGTGGAAAAGAAAAAGAATCCTTAAGAACCACGGCGATTGCTGTTTTGCAGATTATAAAGTGCTGTCATGGTCACATTTAATCCTAGTGACGACCCTAAGACATAGAAGAAGTAGCATACAATCTCCCCATTTTATAAGGGAGGAAAGCTGTCCATAGTGAGGCTTCTAAAAAGTGTAGAGCTGGGTTCAAATTCCAGTCTTCTGGAATTTGGGGTCCTTTCTGCAACCAGCGTTGACAAGCTCTGTGAGTGCCAGGCCCTCTAGTAGTCCAGCTAGGAGGGGTCTAAGCACGGGGCCATTTAGAGATGAGGGAAGAATGGACAGAGAAGGGCAAGGGGGGGTGATGGGCTCCCATGACCTACTGCCTGTATTCTCCAAACCTAAGACTTAGTGCACAAATTTGGAAGCTTCCCCCGGGGGAGGTGTTCTGAAACTCCAGCTCTGAGCTGCCGGGCTTCCCGGGGTAGGTGTTTGTAGGAAGGGCAAGGAGAAAGTGACACCCCCAGGTGACACGGCCCATTGCTCTCCTTCCCCAGTCTGTGCTAGGAGCCCTGATAGCTGTCAACCTCAAGAACTCCCTCAAGCAGCTCACTGACCCCTACTACCTGTGGAAGAAGAGCAAACTGGACTGTGTAGGTACCAGGCAGCCTCTGGGGGCCCAACCGAACCCTCCCCCTCACCTCCAACCCCACCGCCCAGCCATGTCAATTCTCCTAACTCTGACCCAGCTCATCTGCTGCTCCCTAACTAGCATAACTGAGCGGTTCGTACGCTAGGCTTTGGACTGGGACCCCTGGTGTTCAAATCCTAACTCAACTATTCACTGGCTCTGTGGCCAACAAGTCCCTTAACCTCTCTGAGTCTTGGCTTCCCTCACTGTGAAATGGGAATTTTACACTCCCTAACCCTAG
This sequence comes from Tamandua tetradactyla, assembly GCF_023851605.1. Classification (NCBI taxonomy): domain Eukaryota; kingdom Metazoa; phylum Chordata; class Mammalia; order Pilosa; family Myrmecophagidae; genus Tamandua; species Tamandua tetradactyla. The sequence continues at coordinate 63,625,070 of NC_135330.1, read as the reverse complement.
GGTTGCTATAAGGGAGAAATGAGATAATCCAAGTAAACAGTACATTTTCTGAATTACATCTTGTGCTCAGTAAATGTAGCTATTGTTTTTGTGATTTATAGCTCCATTTTAAAAAGTGACAAAGGGATGTCACTTTTTAAAAATGTAAAAGCCCAGAACATAAACTTGGAGGATCAGAGTCTTGAACAAGGTGCTGGACTTCTGCAGAGCTCCATTTCCTCATATGGAAATTGGCGTGATAGTCATGACTGTGTCATATACTTGTTCTGAGGATTAAGTGAGGTCATAATGAGAAAGCACCATGTAACCATAAAACTCTGCAAATATGAGTTTATTGCTATGGTTAGTCACATCCGTCACCTCATCTTCCAGCAGACAGCAATAAAGGCTACCATGCATTGCCATTATCTCCATTTCAACCCCACCATAACCTATGAGAGAGGATTACTAACCTCATTTAAGGATGATGAAATTAAGGCTCAGAAAGGTTAAGTAACTCCTCAAAGGTCACACAGGTTTAAGTTGTAAGGTCTGGATTTGAACCCACTGTCTTAGATTCCAGCCCTCTAGGTTGTGCTGTCTCTATGGGAGGGAGCTCACCTCCATGGTTCCGGGTAGAAACTCCTTTAAGTCAGAGGACTGAGTGATCCATATGGGATCCCCCAACAAGTAGATGAGGTGCACTGGGAGAAAAATTTATGTCCCAATCCCCAACTCAAGGATATGCTTTTAACACATCCAAAAGTTTCCCTACCATAGTCACTGTCTCGTATCCATATAGTGCTCTGTTTCTATGGCCTCCGTTAAGCTTTACTGCAACTCTATACAAGAATCGGGGCTGGTTTGTTTTAGGTAAGGAATTTGGGGGATCTTAGGGACTGTAGGAACAACCATAAAAGCTGCATCCAGTCCTGTAATCCACCCAGGCACCAGGCAGTCAGGGCAGGAAGCAGTCCCTGAGCACACATGGGTGCAAACATAGCTCACGATTCCATGGAGAGAGGGACCTCACATTTATTGCATACCCTTTGGTGCCTATCACTAGGCTAGGACCTCTGCATTCCTTAACTCTTTAATCCTTTCAGCATTCCTCTTTGTGGATTAAGAAACTGAGGCTCACATAGCTAGTAAGTAAGAAAACCAAACTTTGAACCCAGGCATTTCTGACCCAAGGCGCATACTCTTATGATTATGCTACTCTACCTTCTTGCATGTGCTGGGTTGTCTGTTAAAAATAACACAGATAAGATTGGGGAGGCACACTCAATTTAGGGAAAATGAGTGAGTATAACTGAAGCAAAAAATACATAAACCATCACAAAAATGCAATAAAAAGGAAAGGGTGGATCTAAGGCTGTGCAAGCAGAGAATGGCTTGATCCAGGAAGACTTCCTGAAAGAGGGGGTTTTCACCCCAGGCCTGCTTTTGACACCTCTCTCCTCACAGTGTGTCTGGGTGGTGAGCTTCCTCTCCTCCTTCTTCCTGAGCCTGCCATATGGCGTGGCTGTGGGTGTTGCCTTCTCCATGCTGGTTGTGATCTTCCAGACCCAGTTGTAAGTAACACTCACCTGACCGGCCCACTGCACCCTTACTCCTTCTAGGCTTGGCACCGGAAGTGCTTCCAGACCTGAGGACAGCCTAACCCAGCTGTGACTTAGGCATTGGTTGGGCCATATGACTTCCCATACCCTGAAGAAGTCATTGTGACGTGGAGGTTATGGAGGGGGGTGGGGGAGGGCGCAGAGAAAGTGGGGGAAGAACAGATGGGCAAGACTCAAAGTCCTCCCAAAGGCACTGCCAGAACCTCTGAACAAATAGAAGCCCCATGCCAGGAGAATACTGGGCCACAGGGCAGATACTATGTCCTCCTAGAACAAGATGAAACAGTTCAGGCTGGGATGGGGGAGGGGTCTGGGCCAGGGCTGGGAAGATGCCAAACATTGGGGAAACCCTTCTTGGAGAACTCAGAGCCAGGCATGGTGACTTCAGGGCCACCAAAGCTTGTGTACTTCCACCCCTCTTCTCTGAGCTGTGTCAAGGGCTTACATGTCACCCTCTAGTTAGAGCCCCACCCCGGGCCACCAGGCATATGCCTGCAGTATGGAAAGATAAACAAAACAAGCCAGGGCACGAGGAAGGGGCCCTCTCCTTCCTTGCTTCTGGCTCCAGCCTCCAGCCCCAAGCATTCTTCCAGGTCCATGTGCTATGAGCATTCTCTTATGTTTTTCTTTTTCATTCTTCATGCAGTCGAAATGGCCATGCTCTGGCCCAGATCATGGACACTGACATTTATGTGAATCCCAAAACCTACAATAGGGTGGGTAATCCATGCTTATGGCCTTCTCTCTTTCTCTGCCCATAAAGACATGCCTGCCACCTAAGCTCAATCCTCCTGCTGTAGGTCCAGGAAATCCATGGGATCAAGATCGTCACTTATTGCTCCCCTCTCTACTTTGCTAATTCAGAGATCTTCAGGAGAAAGGTCATCACCAAGGTAAGGCCCAATCCTCTGGTGACCAGAGGAGCTGAACAGAGATCCAGGCCAGAAGACGGGGGCAGAAAGGGTCAGGGAGCCAAGAGCATGCCTCCTCCAAAGAGGATGGATTGAAAACTTTGTTGCTTCTCTCCCTACAGACAGGTGTAGACCCCCAGAAAGTATTGCTGGCCAAGCAAAAATACCTTAAGAAGCATGATATGGGAATAAAGATGCCCACACAACGGAGGAAGTCTCTATTCATGAAGACCAAGGTAAACTGAATCTAGAAACAGCCCTCATGTCCTGCTCCCGTACGTTCTGATCTTGTCCCCTGGTGCCCCACCTCCCAGCAGCCTGATGGCCACTGGGCAATCTTCTCCATGGGTGAGGGGTTGCCAGTTCCCAGGATAACCAAGAAACTCCCATAACCTCTCCTCATTTTCTGGCTAAAAAAGGGCATTGCCCGCGGACTCTGAACAACATTGGATGGGGGGCAATAGTGAGTTGACCGGGGCTCCCAGAAAAAAAAAAAAAAAAAAGCTGGCATGGGCATGGGAGTTCCCATGACATGGACAAAAGCAAAAAGATGCTCAGTTATTTCCACAGGGGCTTCCTCCTGGAAGAGAGTGCACTGGCTTTAGTACTTCTCTTGGAAGGCTCCTCCCCAACTTACAGGCCCTGTGTAAGGAAGGGGCTTTGGGAGCGGCCTTTCCTGTGGGGTTCTCGGGCCCTTGATTGCCCACCACCAACTTCAGTTCTCCCCCTCCACTCTCCTGGTCCCGGCTTCATCAGCGAGATGAGTCCTGCCTTCACACCCCCAATCCCATCCCTCTAGACCATCTCCCTGCAGGAGCTCCAGCAGGACTTTGAGAGCACCTCACCCACTGACCCCAACAACAACCAGACACCTGCCAACGGCGCCAGCGTGTCCTACATCACCTTCAGCCCTGACACCTCCTCAGCCACCCATTGTGAGCCACCTGCCTCTGCTGAGTCCACAGGTGAACCCAGCAACACCCTGGCCAGCGTCCCACCCTTCGTCACCTTCCACACCCTCATCCTCGACATGAGTGGGGTCAGCTTTGTGGACCTGATGGGCATCAAGGCCCTGGCCAAGGTGAGGCCCTCAGGGAGAGGGGGTGTGAGCCCACTCCTACTCCCCTTCACTGCCCTTTCTTGGGGCCCCCATTTCCCCAAACTGAGCCCACCAAGGAGGCTGAAGTTTCCTTAGGATCCCTCCTTTCCGTGACCAGGATGGAATGCTTTCTGCAGAGCAGGGCGGAACAGCCCAAGAAGGAGTCTCTGGAAAGGGGACCAAAGCATCACACCCCACAGTCCTACTCCAGCAGAAGCCATCACACGTTTCCCCTCAGGCTGCCGAGAACCCACCCCAGAGGCCTCTGAGTAGAGTCCGGCATGGCCCCTAGCTTGTGGTCTACTTCCTTCCTAACCTGACCTTGACACTCTAGCAGTCAGCCGGTTCCAGCCAACCGAGAAAAGAAGAAATAATATCAGTTCCCCACACCCTCAGGCCAAACAGGCAGCCCACGGGACACCTTGAATAAATTAATCCATCTGATAACTTATCAGTGGCCACTCTCTGCGAGGAGTCAGCTAACCTCAGAGTTGGTTCAGAAAGAGGCAGCCAAGGGGAAACAGGGGAAGAGGCTCCAATCCTCCATCCTTGGGCCTCAGCCAGCTTCCCTAGCCTGGACTGGAATTCAGGCCAGCCCTGACTGAAGCCCTAGCGCCTCTGAACCTCGGTCCTCCCCTGTGGCTTTTGCCTAAAGCCACAGAACTGGGGAAAAGGTAGGGTCTGGGAATCGGGTACTGAAAGAAAAGATCTGGCCCTGTAGGAAGGAACCACATTGCCACACTGGCAGAGCCACATTTCCATTTTTCAGAGAAGCCCTCGGCCAACACTCCAGGGAAAAGTGGTGTGCTTTTGTTCTATTTTTATCCTGGGCTGCCAAGGCTCTCAGGGGTGCTTATTTGTTCGGCTTCCCTGCTGAAGTACATTTTGTGAATCGCTTTTGAGACTCACTTAGAACATTCCTTCCCTCTTGTCTCCCTACCTCCAAACCCTCTCCAACATTTCTAGCTGAGCTCCACCTACGAGAAGATTGGCGTGAGGGTCTTCTTGGTGAACATTCATGGTAAGAGAAGGTGGACAGTTCAGGGGACTGAAATGCTGGCAAGGGTGTGGGGCGGGGACAGGTAGTGGCTGGAGGAGGGGACTAAGTGCACTCAAACAGTTCCCAAACGTCTCATTCCCTGCTCACGAGAGCTTCAGACACCAGTCAGGGCAGACTGAGGCCAGATTGTGTCACTCTCCTAGGGGTCCCAATAGCAGAGTGTGTGTGGACAGGGTGGGTGTGGTATGAACTTGGGAAAGAACAGCTGGGATTCCAATTTGTCAAGGAACCTCCACCAAGTTACTTTGTCTAGAGATCCGTTTCTTCCTACATAAAAGGAGGGGGCTGACTAGATGGATTTGGGAGTCCTCTCCAAATCTGAAGGCCCATGGATCTCTCTATAAGCATAGAGCACACAGGCACCTTACTTAAGGAACACCCAGACCCTCATTTTTATATGCACGGTCTCCAAAGGGTGCATGTACACAGCCTAAGAATGTGTCCACAGAGCACTGTGCACTCACCCCATTAGTGTGGATGCAAAGGGTGCAGCCATGGAGACAGTGAGCACATAAAGCTACACAAGAGAATGTTAAGGGTCCCGTAACACACACCCAGCTTCCACTAGAGGTTCTGATCCTCTAGATCCAGCCAGCTGGGTTGCCCAACTTGAGAACTGGCCTGAGCATGTCCCAGGCTCTGTGGGGGCTCTGCTTAGGGAGCGCAGTCCTGGACCGGCAATGACCTACTCTGCATGCATTCCAGAGTTAGAATCAGTGGAATTCCTCCCTCTCGCTTTAGTCATTCCCTCGGGAAACCATCTCTAGGATTTGGTGAGAGTAAGGGCTCTGCCACACATTGGAGGTGGCAGGAAAGGTCTGGATAACTTTCGGGAACAGAATTGGCAGCAGCCCCCCTGGGGCCTTCTAGCCTTTCCGTCTCCCAACGTTCTCTGAATCGAACTACTTCCTGTTGCCCGGTGCGGAAGGTTCAGCACCCTCAGACTCATGTCGCCCTCTGCTGCCCAGAACTGAGATTGCAATGCTGCTTGCCGGCAGACGCAGCTAGAGCATCCTCGGGACTTTCTCTCCTTCGCTGCCTGCTCTGTCTGCTCATCCCGCCCCCCACCCCCACCCCATGTGGCTGTCATCTTCCTGAAGGTGGTCTTTTCCTCTTTCCAGCCCAGGTATACAATGACATTAGCCATGGAGGCGTCTTTGAGGACGGGGGTCTGGAGCGCAGCCATGTCTTCCTCAGTGTGCACGACGCCGTCCTCTTTGCTCAGGCAAACGCCAGAGAAGTGGATGCAGGACGCGACTTCCAAGGGGTGAGAACCTAGGCTCGCAGGGCAATGAGACAGCAGGACAATGGCACATAAGAAGGAACGCAGGAGAGGGTCTGAGTTCCAACTCTGGTTCAGTAATTTAACTTTTCTGAATCTCAGTTTCCCTATCTGTAGAATGGGCGCTGAAAACTATTATTACCTACTTCACAGGATTTTTCGGTTTCTGTCTTTGTTTTAGGATTAAATGACGAGGATATCTCGGATATCACTTGAAAGCACTTTGTATATTGGAACATCCTGTATCATTATTAATTTACTTCCCGACCTCAGGAACAACCAAAGCAGGTTACATTCTGCCTAGTGTCTGGAATAGCTGACCCCCTTGCTCCTTCACTTTCTCTAACAGGGGGTTGGGGAAGGGAACGGAAAGAGCCTGTTTATTTTAACTTAACAGAGCTTGAAGAGTTTAGGCTGGGGTCAGTGAAGTGACTGGGTCTGAATTTTGTCCCAGCTTCTTGACATTTAATTTACTAGTGCAGTAGAGGGTATGCAAATGAGATTCAAATAACATCTTCTATAAGAGGTCAAAAAACTGAGGAACCTGAAAAAGCCCTCTCCAAGGAGGTCCCTGCCTTAGCCCTGCCAGCTGCTGCCCAAGCCCCATGGTCCTGCCCTTGACTTCCCAAGATTTTGTTTATGCCCCAGCCCTTGGTCAAAAAAAAAAAAAAATTCTCTTAGGGCTTTTCTGGCTCTAGAGCAATGATTTGCTCTTTGCTTTGAGCGACTGGTGAAGGTGAAGCCATCTGTCCTCAGTGCTGAAAGACTGCGCAGGAAAACATGGGGCCTTGGCTCCTGCCCGCCACACTTGGAGGAAACTGTGAGAGAGCAATGGGTTTTCCCACTTCATGAACCTTGTCCATGGAGCAAAGAGAGGGAGCTTCTGGAAGAATCCTGATCATTTATTATTGCATGATATTTTCTAATTGTTTCAGTTCACAAAATACTCTTATACATAAATTATATATACACACTTTATGCATGTATGTGTGTATATGTATATATAAACGCACACACACATATACGCCTTTTCAGCAGCATAGTAAAGTAGAAGGCCAGCAAAGTAAATTTGGTTATTCTACTTTTACAGATCACAGATGGGGAAATAGATTTCCAGAGAGGGGAAATGAATTCCCCAGGGGCAGGCAGCTAGTCCTTATAAGCTGGGTAAACATTCCATGCCTCTAAAAGGCCTTGTAAAGGAGGGCAGACCCTGAGCACAGCTGTGCTATCTTTGTGAGGCAGGTGAGGCATTGGAAAACGCGATAGCCACCGGGTGCTGTCAGCCCTTCTTCCTGCCACCGTGCACCTGACTTTGTTCCCCCGGCCGCTGGAGCTCATTCTCCACTGGTTTCCCTCCACCCAGGCTCCAGATGACCCTGAGCTTTCCTACGATTCTGAGGAGGAGAGCCCCAGCTACTGGGACTTGGAGCAGGTGAGCTGAGCGATGGAGGGAGTGGGGGCTGGGGGGAGGAAGGTTCTTGGACACAAGGTGTTCAGAGGGTTCTCTGCCCCCAGGCCCGGGCAGTCACCTCCAAGGCAACGAAGTTTCATTCTCATCTTTCTTTTACTAGCAGATCTTTTTTTTTTCTTTCTAGGGGGCACCTTTTCTTTTGACAAAACTAGCTTTACAAACTTTATATTCCCAAACTCCCAAAGTTTCACTTATTTAAAAAACAAGAGACAAGATATTCTGTTCCCCCACGTTTTCAAGCATGACAATAAAATAGTACCAAATTTCCAAGTGACATAAGCTAACCGCAACTTATATGCCACAGAAGGGAACAGCAGCGCGTCAAACATTCCCTAGTTTCAGGTACGCCTGTAAGAAACACGTGGACACACTTGAGTTTTTTTAACCACCGTTTTATATCAACAAACCTTTAATTATCTGATATACATTTCCATGTATGGTAGGCAGAACTCTGTGAACATTCAAATTACACAAATCATTTGCTTTTTATGATCTCTTGATTTGGAAATTAATTTAAAAATAAGAGGACTGTAGCGCTTAGTAGCTGCAAATGCGACTGTTACTGCACACAAGAGCAGAAGAACAAGGAAGGTTGAATTATTTCCTCTCAGGAATGATTCTTTAAAACTTTAATGTATATTTTAATGGCAAAGTTAAAGCCTTCAGTGCAAAAAGCAAGTTGAAGTTTTGCCTCAGACTCTAACGATCTAGCCAATCACAGATTTTGTGCAATTAGTTGCTAACATACCCATTTAAGACATTAACACTGACTCTTCAATAGGACAGTTACATGGCTCTGAAGTGGACACTCTTTATAGTTCACCTTAGCTTTGCATGTCAATGCGATTTTTAGAGTCTGCAATGGGAAGTTATAGCACATTCTTTACTAGCAGGTGTTAATACCTCTCACTCCCGAGGAGAGACACTGGATCTCTCTTTGAGAGCTAGGATCTATTCTTGACTCTCCAACTCATCAACCACATGACTTCTGACATGCCACATTCCTCCATTGAGCCCCAGTTTTTCTCATTTGTAAAATAAGGGAAATAATGGTAATACCTGCCCTACCTTCCTCACACAATTAGTAGCAGATTCGTTTGGTCTTTCCTTAACAGTATCTATGGAGTACCTACAGCTTGTCTAATAAGGTAGTCACACACCCGTAAGCAAACCAAACCAAAGTTTGAGATGAATTCTAGGGGTTCAAATGAATTATTATTGCATGTGGACAGGCCTCAAGAACTCAAAGCTATGCACATATGAGAGGTTACTCTTCCTTTAGGGCTCTATGGTCCTGACATGAAAATGAGCACTAACCCAATACCCTGAATTAAAAGAAACCCAGATGACTAAATTTAACGAAATCTGGCTTTAGAAATAACATCTCTTCTTGTGCCTCTCCCCATTTTTTTTTTTAGAGTTCTCTGGTCCTCTGAATATGTCTATGAGGATGCTTGTGGCAGGTGGGAGACATTAGAAAATAGAACTGGAGATTTGTGAGATTGGTTTATGTGCCTGCTTGGAATTTCCAGCATATTCCAACAATCCTGGATAGGGTCAAAATATCTTATCAGAGAAAGGACGTTAGAACTTTTCTAGTCCCACCCTCCCATTTTACCTGATGAAGAAATTGAAGCTGAAAGAGGAAAGAGGCATATGAGAGGTCATACGGCACACTCAAGGCAAACAAAAATTAAATTTTAAGCTTCTTAAGTCACCGCTCTACTGGTTCACCTCTATACCTGCTCTGCCTTTTCCCTGCTCTTACATACATGCACACACACAAACACATTCACATTATCACACATTTATACACACTATCACACTCACACGCACATATGCTCATTCACACACTCACGTACACACACACGTTATGTCTTTCTGGCCTGTGGTCCAAAAGGCCACCTCTTGGCTGGCAGCTACTCTGAACTCAACAGGTCTAACGCTCTGCCTTCCCTCCCCTTTCCTTTCCACGGCGCCCGCAGGAGATGTTCGGAAGCATGTTTCACTCAGAGACTCTGACTGCCCTGTGAGGGCCTGGCTGGTTCCCAGGCTGCCTCCAGAGTGCTTGGCTCCTGGGGTTTCCGTGAAGGATATGCCCAGAATCACAGCAAGTGGCAGGCAGTGGAGAGCACATCCTCCAGGACTTCGGCTCCTGTCTACCCTCCTCCACCCCTTGGCCTCTACCCCTGCACCCCTCCTGGGCTCTCTAGGGAGCAGCAGCGTGGACAACTTGCTCTTTTGGAACCAGGCTTGGGAGCCCACCTCTTCACTCCTCCTCTCACCTTCAGGGCCCTGACCAGCAAGAAGTGAGCCTCCCACTCACTCCACCCCACCCACCCAGGCCTGCCCGTGGCAGCTGGCAGGACCCCTTGACTTCAGGACTTGAGAGTGAGCCACGAGCAGGAGGGAAAGTGCAACTGTGCTAACGTGGAGCAGACACTTCAGAGGTGTCCTTGGGCCAGAGGTGTCAGGCTGCCACCTGGTGCAAGGATGAATTCATTAGGATTTTGTAACTTGCCCCCTCTAGCTGCCAAACTCTGTCCCTGGCAGCTCTGCACCCCCTGGAACCAGGTGCTCCCCACAAGCCAGCATTGGTGTCTTGGTGGCTATATCCCCTTCCTCTTCATCCCAAGGCTTCCAAGACTGTCACTGCTACTCAGCACCTCAGACTCGAGCCTGCAGAACAGCCAGGACCCTCAAAACCACCAGCACTCCCTCCCCAGAGGCAGCCCCACCAAGGCAGTTGTGTCAGCCTCGTGAAACATTATCACTCCCCCTGCCTTCAGGGGCTGTTCCCTTCTACCCGAGGCTGGTAGGAACCCAAAAAGTGGGCAGAATCCTCTGGTAACCTAGCAACAGATGGCAGTTACTCTGCACAAAGGCTACTGGGAATCCCTTTTTATACCTGAGGCTCAGTGAGAGAGGCACTGCAAGTGCCAACCAGAGCAAACTGATAGGAGCCAGGTCCTGACTGTCCCCCCCAACCTTAAGGCTGGTCAGGGAGATGCCTCCTCTCCTTGGGGAATCTGCCTTTCCTTCTTCATCTGGCAAAGAGCTAATTATTGTAACTCTCTTATCAGTTTGTGGGTTAGAACCATGATGAGCAGCTTCAGCCAGCCAACAGATCACCCCCCAGGAACTAGCTGAGGTCCTAACTGGGTGCAGAACATGGAAAAGGGCTGGTCCAAGTTAGATCATCCTCCACAGGGATTCCCAAACAAGCTCAGGACCTGAAGCCATCTCCTTCTAGGAAATATGAGAATAAGGGGTTAAAGTTCCCCACATATCTGGAGGTAGCTAGAGGAAACCCCACAGTTGACTTGAAAATAAATAGGTTCCATGTGCAAGTGTTTTGTACAAATTTCCACGGAAGTGCACAGAAAACCTTCTGGCCTCTCCCCAACTGTTTCTCCCAAGCTCCTTCAACTAAATGTCCCCTGTCCCAACAGGTTGGGCTGGCCCAGCCTAGAAAATGCCCCAGTTCCTAACTTCAGTCTCACTGGCTTTGTATGTCTCTGTGTTGAGTCAGTCAGTCAGCTAGCAAGTCTTCTAAGAGTTAAAAAAGTGGGTGCTGGCGAAAAGCCAACACATTCTTGGCTGGAGAGCATTTGCTTCTCTGTGAATTCATTATGCCATCTGGCTGCCAATGGAGCTCAAAACTTGGAAGGCGGAAGACAATGTTATCTGGGATTCACCACTGCCCAGCACCCAAAGTGCCAAATTCCAGTAGGACAAGAACCTTAGCCAATGACAACTCACCCTCCCCTACTCCACCTCCTTCAAAGTCCAGTTGAGGCCCAGGAGTCTGGGGAAGGTCACAGAGCCTCAGGACATCCCAAGTCAGAGGCCCCTTTTGAGGCAAGTGTTTAGGCCCCTTAAGGACTTGATGAAGTGGCCTTTAAGCCCAGGCCAGCCCTAAAACTGAAGGACCTTGTGATTTGCCATGCCCTGGAGTTGCTCAGGGCTTGGAAGAGACCCTGCAACATATCTAAGGGTGTAAATACTCACAAAGCCCACTGTTTAGGTAAGATTGGAAATGCACAGGGCAGAGGGGAAACACTGAAGAAAACTCCACTGTTGGAATACTTTGGAAATAACAGATTCACACAGACTACTCTTCTGGATGTGATTGAGGCAAGAAGAGGGGACGAGGTAGCGAAATAATCCAGAATTTCAATACTTTTGAATGTTCTTAGTGAAACTGACCTGTTTTGATGTGGTTCCGGGTAGGACCGGGACTCTCGAGATATTTGTGTAATTTATTTAATTTAAATGCCATTCTTCTTTTGTTTGTTTTGGTAATAAAGCAGTTTTGAAATGTGAACTCATGAATGTGTTTGGATGGTTTTCCAGTGAGGTAAAATGAGCTTTACCCTCAGGGAAAGCTGGCCTTGAATGGCGCTATCCTGGAGAAAGCAAGGAGCTGAGATTTCTTCTGTAGTCTCCCAGCTCCTCTCCGTTCTGGTTCCCACTCCTGGGAATGAAGAAATTTCCATTCTAGCTGAAGAGCAGAGGTCTGGGAGGAACACTGGACTGAGGGATCCACATACCAGGGGCCAGTCCTCAGATCCAGCCCTGTGGCTTTTATGGCTATCGGGGAAAGCAAAGTTCCATCTTTCCCTCTGTTTACCTGAATCTTCATTCATTAATTCTTGACCTTTTATGAGATGTCTATTAACAGTCAGTCCCATCAATAACCATCAAAGCTCTTAGAGTCCTCAGCTCGAGGGAACACACAATCTAATTGCATTTTACCCTCCCTGGTTTATGAAGACAAAAGACAGTAAGACCACAGGACCTAAGTGGCCCGAAGGACTAAAGGATGAGTCCCAAATTCATTCACTAACAGTAGGAAATGGAAGAACACAAGAGCAGTCACAGAAAAACAAACAGCAGAGGTGTGGAGGCAGAAATAGGATGAAGTATAAAGAGATAAAAGAATAAAGACAAAACAATGGGAGCAGGGAGTAAATGGGTGCAACATAGAGCTACATGGAGAAAAAAGAGGTCAAAAGAACTGCAAAGGGAAGAAACTGGTGAAGGAAGAAAGGAAATGTTGTCCAGAGATAGGGCAAGAAGGCATAAGAACCACACTATATCCATTCCAAGTGGAATAATATATTAAATAATCCAAAATATTATGAATCCCTGTGTTACTAAAGTGACCAAATATTTGGGTTATGGAATATATTATTCCACTTGGAATGACCCAATTTGGTCATTTTATGCTAGTCTTTTCAGCTACTACTGGATTTTGTTTCTTAATATTTTATTTCGTTTTTTTACCTACACATAAGTCTGGTCCTGCATCGAAATGCAAAGGACTTAGAATATCCAAAACAACTATGAGAAAACAAAGCTGGAAGATTAACACTACTTTATTTCAAGAGTTCTCTACAGTAAGCAAGACAGTATGGTGATACTGTTATAAAGATATACAAATAGATACATGGAACGGAACAGAGTCCAGAAATAGAAACAGAATTAATACCCAACTGTGATGGTTTGAAAGGATGTATGTCCCCTAGAAAAGCCATGTTTTAATCTAAATCCCATTTCGTAAAGGCAGAATAATCCCTATTCAATACTGTACATTTGAATCTGTAATTAGATCATGTCCCTGGAGATGTAACCCAATCAAGAGTGTTTGTTAAACTGGATTGGGGGAAATGTGCCTCCACTTGTTTGGGTGGGTCTTGATTAGTTTCTGGAGTCCTGTAAAAGAGGGAACATTTTGGAGAATGAAAGAGATTCGGAGTAGAGCATGCTGTAGTGCCACGAAGCAGAGTCCACCAGCCAGTGACCTTTGGAGATGAAGAAGGAAAACGCCTCCTGGGGAGCTTCATGAAACAGGAAGCCAGGAGAGAAAGCTAGCAGATGATGCCTTGTTCGCCATGTGCCCTTCCAGCCAAGAGAGAAGCCCTGTGTTTGCTGTGTGCCTTCTTACTTGAGAGAGAAACCCTGAACTTCATCATTCTTCTTGAATCAAGGTATCTTTCCCTGGATGCCTGTGATTGGACATTTCTATAGACTTGTTTAATTGGGACATTTTCTCGGCCTTAGAACTGTACACTAGCAACTTATTAAATTCCCCTTTTTAAAAGCCATTTTGTTTCCAGTATCTTGCATTCTGGCAGCTAGCAAACTAGAACACCAACTTTGGTATTACTATTATATATGCTTTATAAAGAGACGTTAGAAGTTTTCTACATGTTTTATCCTCTGCAACAGTTTAAATAATATTGGAATTATCTGTTCTTTAAGGATTTCCTCTGTGAAAGCATCTGGGTTTGGTCCTTTATGAAAAAGTAGCTCTTTGACAAATTTCTGTATCTCTTTTATGATGATAGAAGTCAATATCGTAAATTATGTTTTCCTTAAAATATTATTAATTTCATCCATGTGCTCAAATTTATTTGCATCAACCTGAACAAGGCAGTCTCATGATTCTTATAATTTCCTCTATGTCTGTGGTTTATTTCCTTTTATTTCTTGTTTTATGTATTTGCCTTTCTCTCTTTTTTCTTCAGTTAGATGAGCTAATAGTTCATCTTATTCATTCATTCCATCATTTTCCCTTTTTAGAAATATCTACTTTAATCTTTGTTAATTCTTACTTCTGGTTTCCTTACATTCATTTTGTTGCCCTCTAATTCCTATGCACATCCCTGTACCTCTATTAATCAATCCAATATCTTACAAATTCCTGCCTCTCAAATCCTTGTCCTGCCCTCTAGACACTGTGTAGCCCACAGACTCTCCCATGTTCTCCACTTTCTCCTGGAATTATTCTTTCATCTCCTACCCATCTGAAACTTGAATTTCTCCCTGACAGCACTGTTTCTACCGCATGCCCCTGAGAATACATCTGTACCTTACAAGTGGGGTCATGTATCTTCCTTGTTCCTCATTGCCACTTCCAAACCACTTTTCCTCCCTCCGTATTTAAATCCCCCAAGTCCTAAATTCATGTCAGTGGACTTTACCTTATACTACCCTTCTGGGTGGTCTATTTCTTTCCCCCAGATCATTCCTCTTCATTTACTGTCACTGTGAACTCTAGTACCAGGCTTGCTCTCTTCTTCTCCATCACTCTTGGTGACTTCACTATCCACCTGGAAGATCCTTCCGACACCTCCTCCTCTCAGGTCTGCCACTCCTCGGCTGCACCTGTCCTTCCTTCCACATCTCAGTTACCCGCTCCCCTGTCAAACTTCTGAGCCTGTCAGTACCAATAACTGAACCACCTAGCCATTTCTTTGCTCCCCCCTTTCAACAAAACTTCAAGAAAGAACTCTCTATAGTCACTGTCTCCCCTTCTTTGCCTCACAGTCTCTCTTTAGTCGACTCTAATCAGGCTTCTGTTCCCACACAACACTGAAAAATCCCTTGTCAACCTCATCAATTTCATCAACAGAAATCCATTCTGTCAAACCCAATGGTCACGTCTCTGTCATCATCTCACTCAGCTTCTCAGAAACACATGGCACAGTACACCACCACTACCTCCATCCCTTTCAAAATACCTTCTGGTTTCTGCAACATCCATGATTTCCTCGTTTTCCTCCCCCTTTACTGGCTGCTCCCTCTTAGTCTCTTTTGCTGGTTGGTTCTTATTCCCCTGTTAGATGGTCCTTGCCATTCTTTTCTCTTTTTATATGTTCTTACAAAATGATCTCACTTGCTTTAAATATCATCTGTACATCGATAACTCCAAAATCTGTTTCTTCAACAATGATTACTCCTGGAAATTCAAACTCATATAACCCATTACCTACTAAGATGTCTCATATGTGACTCATACATAAAATTGCCAACATTGGAAAGAACTCAGGATATCCTCAACACTCCTCCACCCCAAAATGCTTCCTTCTTAGTCTTCTACTCCTCAGTAAATGGCACCAACCTCTACCCAGTTGCTCAACCCCAAACCTAGGTTTTATATTCGATTTCTCCCTTTGAGAAATCTTAACTCCCTCAATTTCCTTGTACATCTAAGCCATCAACAAGAAGACTGCAAAAATATTCTTACCTAGAACAGTGCCTACATAATAGGTGCTCAAAAGAGATTTACTGAGAAAATGAATGTGTGAAAACACAGAATCATCTGTTTTTCATCTTCACTTTTACCACCCTAGTCCAAATCGTGATCCTATCTGAGACTGAAACCACTGTAATTACCCCCTGACTGATGTTCAAACTTCCTTTCTTGCTCCCTTTCAAGCAATTCTCCACAAAGCCTGAATAATATTTTTAAATCATAAATCATATTATATATTTCCCCTGCTTAAAATCCTCCAAAGACTTCCCATGGCGCTTAGATGAAAACCTGGAGTCCTTTCCTGGCACACAGAGTCTGTGGGAATTGGCTACTGACTTCCTCTCCAACCTCTTCTCCTATTACCACCACCCATTCAATCCCAGTCCCAGTCACCTTTCCTCATTCCTCAGATGTGCCACGCTATTTCCCCCCTTCAGTCCTTGCACCTGCTCTTTCCTCTGTCGGCAATATTTTCCCAGTTCCTTCTTGCTATTTGGATATCCCCAAAGAGGTAATCCTAGACCACCTGATCTGAATTTCTCACCCAGCCGTTCTCCTTCACATCACCCCACTTCAGTTCTCCACCCAGCATTTATTATTATCTGACCTTTTTCTTGTTGAGCCATGTATTTGTCTACTTATGCACCTATGTGTTTGGGTTTTTGGTTTAGTTATTCTGCCACCACCTCCAACTGTAAACTACATGACGGCAGTGACCTTGTCCTTGTTTTCCTCTATGTCCCCCGTACCTAAAATTGCAAGTAGCATATAATAGGTGATCAATCAATATTTTTGCCATGAATAAATTTCCTCTGATATCATAAAAAAAAAACTGTTTGGTTAGAGTTTATACCTAAAGCACAAGCAATAAAAGAAAAAATAGACAAATGGGACCTCATCAAAGTTAAAAACTATTGTGCATCAAAGGACTTTATCATGAAAGTGAAAAGACAGCCTACTCAATGGGAAAAAAATATTTGGAAACCACATATTTGGTAAGAGTTTAATATCCAGCATATATAAAGAAATGCTATAAGTCAACACTAAAAAGACAAACAATCCATTAAAAAGTGGGCCAACGGCCGCCCCGGCCTGGGGCTGCCCCTGGCGCCCGTCCGCGCCCCGCGCCCCGCGCCCGCCGTGGGACAGTTTTGGCATGTGACTGACTTACACTTAGATCCCACTTACCACATCACAGATGACCACACAAAAGTGTGCTCTTCATCCAAAGGTGCAAATGCCTCCAATCCTGGCCCTTTTGGAGACGTTCTGTGTGATTCTCCGTATCAGCTGATTTTGTCAGCATTTGATTTTATTAAAAATTCAGGACAAGAAGCATCTTTCATGATATGGACAGGGGATAGCCCACCTCACGTTCCAGTGCGAGAACTCTCGACAGACAAGGTCATAAATGTGATTGCTAATATGACAACCACTATCCAGAATCACTTCCCAAATCTCCAGGTTTTCCCTGTGCTGGGAAATCATGACTATTGGCCACAGGATCAGCTGCCTGTGATCACCAGCAAAGTGTACAGTGCCGTAGCTGACCTTTGGAAACCGTGGCTGAATGAAGACGCTCTTCATACTTTAAGGAAAGGTGGCTTTTATTCACAGAAAGTTAATCCGAGCCTTAGGATCATCAGTCTGAACACAAACCTGTATTACGGCCCTAATATTGTCACTCTGAATAAGACTGACCCAGGAAATCAGCTTGAATGGCTGGAATAT
This sequence comes from Tamandua tetradactyla, assembly GCF_023851605.1. NCBI lineage: Eukaryota > Metazoa > Chordata > Mammalia > Pilosa > Myrmecophagidae > Tamandua > Tamandua tetradactyla. The sequence goes on along the minus strand of NC_135330.1, from coordinate 63,607,868 downwards.
ACACTGAACAGCTCTCGGCACGATGAAGAGAAGGTGTACATCATAGCACACATCCCGGTGGGGTACCTGCCCTGCTCAGAGAGCATCACAGCGATGAGAGGGTACTACAATGAGAAGCTGGTAGATATTTTTAGAAAATATAGCGACATCATTGCCGGACACTTTTACGGACACACTCACAGAGATAGCATTATGGTTCTCTCAGATGAAAAAGGAAGGCCACTAAGTTCTTTGTTTGTGGCTCCTGCTGTTACTCCTGTGAAAGGTGTTCTAGAAAAACAAACCAACAATCCTGGCGTCAGACTGTTTCGGTATGCTCCTCAGGATTATAAATTATTGGATATGTGGCAGTATTACTTGAACCTGACAGAAGCTAATCTAAAGGAAGAATCCAACTGGACGCTGGAGTACATCCTCACCCAGGCCTATGATATTGAAGATTTGCAGCCAAAAAGTTTGTATGTATTAGCTAAGCAATTGGCAGTCCCGGATAGTAAGCAGTTCATAAAATACTATAATTACTTCTTTGTGAGTTATGACAAAGCAGTGCAATTTGTGATGAGAAATGTAAGGCCTTCCAAATTTGTGCAATTATGAATCTTGACCATATTTCCTATGAGGAGTGCCTTAAACAGTATTACTTCCAGCACAGTCACTAGTATTTCACAGTTTATGTTCATGGAAAAGGTAACATTGCTTTCTCTCTGAGATTGATTTGTGAGAATTGTTGTGCTATTCTCAGTGAATTACTGACTGAGCCAGCAAAATTCCTGACCTTCATTATACCTTTGTTCTATATATACGCTTGTTAAAATTGTCCTTTATTCAGTAAAGCAAATGACTTCTCACTAAATATGAGTTATTCTTGTATGGTAATTTTCAGTCCTTTAATTCTCTCTTGTTAAAACCTCGCCTGTAAATGTAGGTTAAAGCCATTCGTATGCATTTATCTACTCTTGGGAAAACACCCAGTTCTCATTACGGCCATGTCTGAATCCGTGGATCATCGTGGGACATGGATTGCCCAGCTTCCTTCACTCTGTGAGTGGAGTGCCACATTAGCCCTAACTTCTAAGGAAGAGAATGTCACAAGTTGTCCTGTGGCAACTCTTAGTCCTAATATTGGACATGGCACTTCGTAAATTCTTATTGAAATGGATCGGAAGGCATGAGTATTTCCCAAAGAAAAATGTGACAGTGATATTTTCTTTGTTCTGATATCCCAAGAGGAAGAATAAAAATGAGTTTTTATTTAATGGAACTGATGTTAGGGCTCTTATGTGGACAACCTGTTGTCTGCTTCCACGATGACTACTAGAATTAAAGTAGGAGAACAGAGAGGCAGGCTGAGGAATTTAGGGGAGAAGATTGTATACCCCAATACTTTGGCTTGCTAGAGAGACAATTAGCAAACCAGGTCAAATGATGAAGAGAGTGGAATGCATCACCCTTTGACTGGTTGACTACATGTAAAAAATAAACAAAAACTTAATAAATGAAGATCTCATTGTAATCAACCCAGATCATCCTGATTTCTAGAGGTGAGAAAATATTACAAAATAAATATATTGTATTTACTAAAAAAAAAAAAAAAAAAAAAAAAGTGGGCCAAAGACTGGGATAGGCATTTCTCCAAAGAGGAAATACAAGTGGCTAAAAAGCACATGAAAAGATGCTCAACATCATTAGCTATCACAGAAATACAAATCAAAACCACTATGAGTTACCATTTCACACCCACTAGAATGAATATTATTTTTAAAAAACAGAAAATAGGAACACTCATTCATTGCTGGTGGGAATTTAAATGGTGCACCCTCTGTGGAAGAGAGTTTTGTTTTGTTTTTTTACTGGGCAGGCACTGGGAATCGAACCCGGGTCCTCTAGCATCGCAGGCAAGCATTCCTGCCTGCTGAGCCACCATGGCCTGCCCTGTGGAAGACAGTTCCGCAGTTCCTCGGCAAGCTAAGTATAGAATTACCATATGGCCTTGCAATCACTCGACTAGGTATATACTCAAAAGAATTGAAAGCAGGGATTCTAACAGATATTTACACAACAATGTTCAAAGCGGCATTATACACAATTGCCAAAACATGGAAGCAACCCAAATGTCCATCAACTGATGAATGGATAAACAAAATGTGATAGATATATACACACATATATACACACAATGGAATATTATTCAACATAATGAATGACGTTCTTTAAATTGATACCTCTTTTAGTCTCCAGTATTTTAGAGCAGCTAAAATTGTGAAATTGTAACCCATGTCAAAGTCTGAAATATGTTCTACAACTAATTGTGGTGCTATAATTGGAAATTTATAGCTTTTTTGTATATATGTTATTGTTCACAAAAAAAGTCAATTGTTATGATAAAAAAGTATTTAAGCCCTCTAGCTTCCTATATTCTGGAGCAGCTAGAAGGAAAAATATGAGAGAATCGTATGGTAACCCATGACAAACTCTGGGATCTGTCCTGTAACCGCTTTTTGAAGAATGCTTTGAAAACTATTGCTTTTTTATTTCTTTGCTTTGTATATATGTTATACTATACAATAAAAAAGTTTTAAAAAAAAGAAATGAAGTTCTGATTCATACGACAACATAGATGAACCTTAAAAACGTTACATTGAGCGAAAAAAGCCAGACCTAAAAGGACAAATAGTGCGTGATCTCACTGATATGAAATCGATAGAATAAGCAAACTTATGGAGTTAAAATCTAGAATATAGGTTACTAGGGGTGGGGTTGGAGGTAAGAAATGGGGAGTTAATGCTTAAGTTTTGGAAATGGATGGTGATGGTAGAACAGCATTGTGAGTATAACTTACAGGATTGAATTATATATGTGAATGTGATTAAAAGGAGAACTTTTAGGTCATATATATGTTAGTAGAAAAAAATTAAAAGATAAAACAGGACTGTACAACACAGTGAACCCTATTATAAATTATGTAAATAACCATAGTGACTAGAATAAGTATAAAAATATTCTTTCATGATTTATAACAAATGTGCCAAGTAAATGCAAGATATTGATAATTCGATGGTATATGGGAAAAAAATACACCTCAATGTAAACTATGGACTATAGTCAATAGCACAATTCTAACAGTCTTTCATTAATTATAACAAAGCTACCACACTAATGTGAAGTGTTCATAATGGGAGGGGCAAAATGTTAAAACAGAGTTATCCTTTCACACACACATTCTACTCCCAGGTATGTACGCAAGAGAGATAAACGTATGTCCATCTAAAAATTTGTGCACAACAGTCCATAGTAACATTGTTTATAATAGCCCCAAATTGGAAACAACCCAAATGTCCATCAGTTGATAAGTGGATACAAAAATAGTGTATAACAATAAAATGGAATATTTGGGGATTATAAATAAGTGTGAAATACTGGTTTACGCTACAACACGGATGAACCTTGAAAACATGATGCCAAGTGAAAGAAGCCAGCACACAAAGAAACTCACATAATGCTGATTCCATTTATATGAAATGTCCAGAATAGACAAGATTATAGAGACGAAAAGTAGATAAGTGGTTGGCTAAGGCTGGGGGAATTTATGGCATTTCTTTTGGAGAGAAATATGCTAAAATTACATTGTGGTTATGTTTGCACATATCTGTTAAAAAAAACATTGAATTTTACACTTTAAAAGGGTAAATTTGTATGGCATGTGAATTATAACTCAATAGAGCTGTTAAAAATAAGTTAATAAAAAAGGAAAGTAGATAAGAAGACCAAAAAGTTAAATAAATAAATATATAAATAAATAATGGGAGGGGTGTGGTAATGTGGGAACACTTTATTTTCTACATGATTTTTCTGTAAATCTACAACTTCTCTAATTTAAATTTTTAAAAAACATATATTCCACACCAGAACAAAAGCAAATGAAGAGCTTAAGTTAGAGAATAAATAAGCCTTCTTAAATACCTTCTGATTCCTCCCTGGATGATAATTTTGCGGATAGTGAAACATGGATACCAGTGGGGTCATTCTATGCTCAGTAAATGAATAAGATATTTAAGTAACCCCCATCCACCTTCACAGACCCCCGGGGATGAATATTTGCTGCAAAGAGAAAGAGGCCCCTGAGCTGGGGGGTAAGCATTTTAAACCACCTTCCTTCTTTTCTCCTTTTGGAGAGTTCCAAGGGCCACTCATATGTTTGCATGAGTGGAGATACCTCTCAGCAATTGATATTGTTAAAGACCTTTTTTTAAGCAAAGGTGCTCCAGGCCCTGCACCTTGAATTATGGGCTTATTACAGCTACAAAGTTGGGGATATAGTTTGCCATTCTTCAGCCTTGTCATGATAAAGTTTGCTCTTTGATGCTGGCTGTGTGTAGCTGTACAAGACAAAGCTCTACTCCAGCCCTGAGCTCCACAACGCCCTGGGGTGTTTCTGGGGTATTGTTGGCTGGTGGTTTTCCCAAGGCTTTCTGGAATGATAAACACAATCCGTTGTTCTCTTCCTCTGTCCCAGACATGTGCACCTATGTCACACCTGACCAGAGGCCCCCTAAGGAACCTCCCTTTCTCAACCAACCAGGTCCAAACCCCTCAGAAAGTAGGAGGGAGTCACTTCCAAACATCTTACAAGCAGGAGAGCAGAAAATCTGATACAAACGAATTGTGTCTTTTGCTTTAGAGAAGCTCAAATCTAGCAGACCAAATTAATTCTGGCTCATGCAATAGAATGGGGCCCAGGCAGGGTCATTCTAGAGCACAACATTTTCCTTGGAACTTTTAGCAGAAGCAATTCCTTTCTGAGCTCTTGCAACTTCTGAAGCTTTTCTTGGGAGAACTCTTTGTCTCTGCCCTGGGGGCAATTAGAGAAGGCATCCAACTTTCTGGAACCTTCTGCAACAGAGCCTTTTAATCTGAAGGAGGACTCTTTGTCCATGACTGGGTTTCGCCATTCCTGCTGGGGATCTAGCACGTGAATCTGTGAACCCAACACACAAGGATAATGTGTGAGAGGAGGGAAACACTTCCACAAAGAGAATATTCTGTCAGTGGCTGGCTTCACTTCTGATCCTTGGCTTCTATTCTTTTTCTAAATGGATATACTTTTTCTAACACTAGAGCATACTGTTCTCCTCCACCCATTCCAACTTCCTCCCCCACAGGCTAAATAAGGATGTGCATGAAAAGGTGCAGACCAGCAAAAAAAACAAACTGATTTTCATGTGGGGTGACGTGAGCTGGGGGAAAGGCAGCAACAGCATATTAGGAACTCTCGCTTCTAATTCTCCCCATACTGAAATTTAAAACAAAGGTCACTACCGGCAGGTGTCGTTAGCTTAATTGTTAGACAACAGATAAACACACTGCAGCCAGAAAAAGCTCCACTGAGTTGGGAAGACTGATTTTTCTGGCAGCAAGCAAGCAAATGAAAGCTTTGGTTTGTTGCCCCTGTGGATTGGCTGAATAAACCAGGTTTCGGGGCCCTTGGCTGCCTCCTGCCCTCTCCCCAGTGTGGGCCACAGTGGGTGTAAGTAGGTATGGGGGGGGCGGAGTGCAGGCATCCTATCTCACAATTTTAGGCGACTGTCCACCCCACCCAGAGACACCATGCCAGCATAATTCACCCCGTGTCTCACCACCAGGTGAACCCAAGCCTCTAAGGACAACAATTCGGAGGCATTGTTTACAAATCGATTGACCCTTCTAAATAGGCTGCTATAAGAGGGGACCCATCTGCTTGCCTGGTCTGGGGCTGTCACTGGATTGGTCTTTTTAACCCCATTTCTTAGAAATGCAGAGCCAGCTGATGTGGAGCTCCTCAAAAGAAAGTCTTAATTGGTTTATGGGGAGCCAGAGAGATCTCCTTTGTGTTTACAAGGTGAAAGGAAATGAAGGCTCCCAAATGCCTTTGTTCGTCTTTATCCTTTTCTTGGTGGAAATCAGGTGTATTTTATTTTTTAATTGTTTTTTGAAACAGGACTGGAGGGTTTGGAGGTGGGTGGGAATTGTGTTTCACTTTAGTGGTTGAATTGTCAAACGTAGAGAAGAAAAGCCCCAGAGAGACACTAAGAGATTTGGTGACTTTCTTTTTTTTTTTCAACATTTTTTATTGTGAAATATAACATATATACAAAAAATGATAAATTTCAAAGTACAATTTAACAAGTAGTTATAGAGTAATATTCAAAGTATAGTGTGGGTTACAATATCACAATTTCAAGTATTTCCTTCTGGCTCTTCTAATACACTAGAAACTAAAAAGAAATATCTAGACAATGATTCAGTAGTCACATTCCTTCGTTTAATCCTAACTTCTCTGTTACAACTTCTCTCTCTCATTTGATCATTCTCTCAGTCTTCAAGGATATTTGGGCAATGACCATTCTAACTTCATGTTGAAAAGGGGTGTCAACATTATAGGGTAGGAGAATGCAACTGGTTGTGTTCTGGAATGCAACTGGTTGTGCTGGTTTGAAAGGATGTATGTCCCCTAGAAAAGCCATGTTTTAGTCAAAATCCCATTTTGATTAAAGGTGGAATAATCCCTATTCAATACTGTATGTTTAAAACTATAATCAGATCATCTCCCTGGATGATGTGATTTAGTCAAGAGTGGTTGTTAAACTGGATTAGGTGACGACATGTCTCCACCCATTTGGGTGGGTTTTGTTAAGTTTCTGGAATCCTATAAAAGAGGAAACATTTTGGAGAAAGAAGGAGATTCAGAGAGAGCAGAGATGGACGACATGGCCATGAGAAATAGAAAGCCCACAAGCCAGTGACCTTTGGAGATGAAGAAGGAAAACACCTCCCAGGAAGCTTCATGAAACAGGAAGCCAGGAGACAAAGTAGCAGATGATGCCTTGCTCTCCATGTACCCTACCAACCAAGAGAGAAACTGTGGCTGTGTTCACCATGTGCCTTCCCAGATGAGAGAGAAACCCTGAATATCTTCAGCCTTCTTGAACCAAGGTATCGTTCCCTGGATGCCTTTTGGCATTGGACATTTCTATAGACTTGTTTTAATTGGACATTTTCTCGGCCTTAGAACTGTAAACTAACAACTTATTACATTCCCCTTTTCAACAGTCATTCTGATTCTGGTATATTGCATTCCGGCAGCCAGTAAACTAGAACAAGACTGGTACCTCTATGTTTCAGGGCTTATCTGGCATAGGAACAATCTGGAGGTCTTAAATTTCTGAAAAATAAACTTAATAAGTAAAACTTTTTATAGAGTCTTAGAAAGAGCCAAGGTTTTCTTTAGGGCTTTCAGGAATACTGTCGGTTGGGTCTTGGCATTTTGTAATATCTGGCTGAAGCTTGCCTAGCAGTAACCTCTGGAATGATGTCTCGACTCTATTTGAAATCTTTTAGCCACCAAAACCCTATTTTGCTAAATTTCTTTTCCCCTTTTGGCCAAGCAGGCATTCTCGATTCCATGACGCCAGGGCCAGGCTCATCCCTGGTAGTCATGTCCCACATTACCAGGGAGACTTACATCCCTGAAAGTCATGACCCATGTAAGAAGGTAATGAGTTTATCTGCAGAGATTGGCTTAGGGAGAGGCCATATCTGAGCAACAAAAGAGGTTCTTTGAGGGTGACTCTAAGGCTTGTTAATAAGTAGGCTTAGCTTACCATTACAGAAAGAAATTTAATAAGGGCCAATCTCAAGATCAAGGGTATGGCTTATTAAATTAGGAGTTCCAGGGCTTGAAAGAATATCATGAATTTCCTATGTGAGGAAGTTTAATAGTTCCATATTTTTTTCTCCAGTGCCTCAAGGGACTTTTCAAGTACTTTTTACTTATCTGCCCAAAACACTCTAGACTTTATCATGGTATTACATTAAGCTTTACAGAATAATCAAGTCTCATTCTCCATTCTAGCTCTGCATATGTTTAAATAAAATAGCCAGACTGGTTAAGTTAGATGTTGTTCTATAGAAAATTTAAATTTTGGACAGAATAAACTTCTCTTCCTTTGGTCTCACACCAAAGTTGAAGCTTTAAAATACAGACAGTATCACTTGGTGAGTTTTTCGTTCTTTATTTTTATTTATACAAAGCATCTACAGTACAAAAACATGTAAACTTGACAGCTCAGAATAATAGAATAAACTCTTTATGTACAAAAAAATATTTGGAAAAAATATTAACTTGTTCCCTCACCTCACATGCTTCACCAGAATCAATTACAATTGAGTTAAAGAGGCAGTTCTCATGTAGTGACAGGCAGGGATACCTGAATTTGACCCCTGGCTCTGTGATCTTGAGTTTATTTAACCTCTGTGCTTCTATTTCTTCACCTGTATAGAAGGAATAACAACAGCTACCCTAGAGACTGCGTGCTGGTTTGAAATGATGTATGTATCTAGAAAAGCCATGTTTTAATCCTAATCCCATTTCGTAAAGGCAGCCATTTATTCTCATTCCTACTCAACATTGTATGTTTGAAACTGTAGTTAGATCATCTCCCTGGAGATGTGATTTAATCAAGAGTGGCTATAAGCGGGATTAGGTAGAGGCATGTATCCACCCATTTGGGTGGGTCTTGATTAGTTTCTGAAGTCCTATAAAAGAGGAAATATTTTGGAGAATGAAGGCGATTCAGAGAGAGCAAAGCAGAATGACATAGCCACGAGAAGGAGAATCCACCAGCCAGCAACCTTTAGAAATGAAGAAGGAAAATGCCCTGAACTTCATCAGCCTCCTTGAACCAAGGTATCTTTCCTTGGATGCCTTAGATTGGACATTTCTATAGACTTGTTTTAATTAGGACATTTTCTCAGCCTTAGAACTGTAAACTAGCAACTTATTAAATTCCCCTTTTTAAAAGTCATTCCATGTCTGGTATATCGCATTCTGGCAACCAGCAAACTAGAACAGACTGTGAAACAACACATGTAAGCCCTCAGTAATCAGGCTGGGCACAAAATAAGTACTTAATAAATATTAGCCATTATTTTTAATGCCATTACTTTTTTTTCTTTTCTTTTTTTTTAAATGTAATTTTATTGAGATATAGTCACATACCATATAGTCGTTCAAAGTGTACAATCAGTGGTTCACAGTATCATCACATGGTTTGCGCAGTCATCATTGCAATCAATTTTTGAACATTTTCATTACTCAAAAAAGTATAAAAATAAAAATAAAAGTAAAAATGACAAAGAAAACCCAAAACATCCAATACCTCTGATCTCCTACTTTTTGTCCTTATTTTTTAACTCATTTACTCATCTATTCATACACTAGTTAAAGGGAATGTCAGCTACAAGGTTTTCACTATCACACAGTCACACTATAAAAACCATATAAATACACAATCATCTTCAAGAATGAAGGCTACTGGATTACAGTTCAATTGTTTCAGGCATTTCCCTCTAGGTACTCTGATACACCAAAAACTGAAAAGTGACAACTATAAAGTGCATAAGAATAATTTCCAAAATGGTCTCTCTCAACACTACTTGAAATCTCTCAGACACTGAAACTTTATTTTGTTTTGTTTCTCTTCCTCCTTTTGGTCAAGAAGACTTTCTCAATTCCATGCTGCCTGGGCCAGGCCCATCCCCAGAAGTCAGGTCCCATGTTTCCAGGGATATCCAGTTCTTCCAAGTGTATTCCCAGCACTGGAATTGCTGGATAATAGTATATAATGCCATTACTTTTAATCAAATAAAAAAATACACAGAGTAACAAAAAATGAATACGTATTAGACTACAGAATGCAAAAAGCACTGGAAGAAGAAGGAGTTGCAAAATAACTTAGGGGTTGGTTTTAATAATACAAATTTTACATTAGATTTTTTTATTTCAAAAACACCATTAACAAATTAAGCAGGCCCTGCTCAAAAGAGAGCAGAATAGCCCCTATGCACATACTGAGATGCCGGAATGTTGGTGCCAATCTAGCAGCCTGAAGGACTGAACCAGGACATTTTTTCTTTCTGTCTTCCAAGACTTGCCCATGCCTAAAGCACTGTAAAAAAACAATCAGGCGGGCCGCGGTGGCTCAGCGGGCAAAGTGCTTGCCTGCTATGCCGGAGGACCTCGGTTCGATTCCCGGCCCCAGCCCATGTAACAAAAACGGAGAAACAGAATACAATAAAACAAGAAAATGTTTAAAGATGTTTCCCTTTCTTCCTTCCTTCCTTCCTTCTATCCTTCCTTCCTTCTCTCTGTCTTTCCTTTAAAAAAAAAAAATTAATAAAAAATAAATAAAAAAAACAATCAAACAGAAGCAACTTGGGTAAAGGATTACCGACTTCAAGACATACAAAGAGCGCTTGTTAGAGGGTGCAAATTTATTTTATAGGGAGTAGAGGGGGCATTCAGATTTCTGGGGAAATGCCTAAGTCCATGAGCATATGCCCAAGCCAAGATGCAGGCTCAGAAAGACAGAAAGGACCCCAAGCTTTCACCTCAGACTGATCTTCTTGGAGGAGGGATAAACAAAGCAAAACAGCCAACTTGCAAAGACTGTGAAAGGTGTTTTGTTTTGTTGCAGTTTTGTTTTCGTTAGCTCCCGGCACTAAAGGAAATCTCTGCCATGTCACTCTCTCAATACAAACTTAAAGAACAGACAGTTCAGGAACCAACTCTTAGAGTTAATGCATTAAAGTAATAAAATTAACAGTGTGTAACAAAAGTTTACAACACAAATAAAGAATCATGAAATGATACCCTATCCAAAAAACAAGAAAAAACTTCAGAAAGATCAGACTTGGGACATAATACACAAAGACTTTTTTAAAAAAATCTTCAATACACTCAAAGAGCTAAAGCAAAACATGGAGGAAGAACTAAAGGATATCAAAAAAAATGATGAATATAATGAGACTCTCAGTAAAAAGAAATTATAAGGATGAACCAAACAGAAACACTGGAGTTGAAGTCCACGGTAACTTACATAAAAAAAACTTACCTAGAGTGATTCAACTGCAGATTATACCTGGCATCAGAAAGAATGACTGAACTCAAAGATAATACAATTTGATAATACAAATGATTAGGGCTGAGGAGCAGAAAAAAAAAAAGAATGAAAGGAGTGAAAAGAGCCTAAGAGACCTGTGGGATACAAGCATACAAAATATGCATTATGGGAATCACAGAAAGAGAAGAGAGAGTGGGGCAGAAGACATTCAAAGAAATAATGGCTGAGAAATTTTCAAATTTGAAGAAAGGCCTAAATATGCACATTCAAGAAGCCCAATGAACCCTAAACAGATTAACTCGAAGAAAACCATGCCCAGGTACATTGCCAAATGCCAAGGACAAGGAGAGGATTCTGAAAGCTGCATCAAAAAAGCAATGTGTTATGTACAAGGGAGCCTCAATAATATTAAGTGCCAATTTCTCATCAGAAACCATGGAGGCAAGAAGAAAGTAGAATGAAATATTAAAGGTGCTGAAATAAAATAATTGCCACCAAGAATTTTATACCTGGTGAGGCTGTCTTTCAAAAATAAGGGAGGGATTAGAAGGGCCAAGACGGCAGCTTAGTGAGGAGTGGGATTTAGTTCTTCCTGCAGAGCGGCTAGTAAATAGCTAGGAACAGGACAGAACAACTGCTGGGGCCACATCAGTGACCAGACACACAGCGTACACTAGTCTGGACAAGCAAAACCGGCTGCCATCCCACCCAGAACCGTACACCCCCAAGCAATGGAGGCCAGCACTCTTCTCCCACAGGCTGTTCCCCAGAGGGGAAAGGAAAGAGACTTTACTATCAACAAGGGCTTGAGCTCAACCAAGCTCCAATTGTGGAATTAATTAACAAATTCTGACTACTAAAAATAACCCCCCAGCTCAGCTGAACCTTGAGTAAAACCTGAGGTTGCTGGGTTTTGCCCTAGCACAGAGGGGGCAGAGCTGGCAGAAAAAGTGGAAAAAAAAAAGAGCTTTTTTTCCATCTGAAAGCACAAAATACTTGAAAAGGTCTGGGCCCTGAAGGAAAGGAGGGGGCACACAGGACCTGGAAATACATAGAGCAACATACCAACTTAAGCTCTTGATTGGCAAACCCAAGGAACGGAGTCCTGCTCTGAAAAGGATATTTTTTTCTTTTCTTTTTTGTGACTGTTTCTATGGTCTTTGCATTGCATACAACTGCTCTTTGCATTGCATACAACTGCAAGGCTTCTCAGGCTCCAACTGCCCCAGGCAAGTGCAGAATTAAGCTTGTCTGAGAGAAAAAGAGACTGGTCAGGTGAGAAGAAGTAATACCCTGGAGGCTGTGCCTTCCCCGGGAGAGAGGTGGAACCCAGCTCAGGTGGAATCCCTCCCTCAAGGAATTCTGGAAAACTGAAGGATTAAAGCCAGACTACAACCTCTCCTCTGTCTCCACCACACCCCAGCAGGAAGAGTCTGCTGCAGTTAAAGGTACTGAATCACTTTATGCTGGTGGGACCCGCAGGCAGACAAGCACCACATACAGGGCAGGACAGGAAAAACACAGAGTCTAGGGGCTTCATAAGAAAGTCTTTCAGCCTGCTGGGTCTCATCCTCAGGGAAAACTGACACAAATGTCTCTTCCCTCCTGACAGGAGGCCAGTCTGGTCTGGGAAGATCTGACTGGGGTCTATAATACCTAAGTAGACTTTCTTAAGGGGAGGGGGGGAAAGGCACCATACAGGCAGGGCAAGAAACAAGAAATCAAGAACTGAAAAATTCTCCTCTGTTAAACAAAACCTAAGCTAGAGGTCCAGATAAAGCTGAACTGAATGTCAAAGAACAGACAGACAACAAAGTCATCTAACAAGAAAATCCAGGTAAAAAAGTGAAAATAATCTTCAGAATAAACTAATTAAGGAAATTAAATGTCTAGACACCAGCAAAAAATTACAAATCATACTAGGAAAATTGAAGATTGGCTCAGTCTAAGGAACAAATCAACAATTCAAATGAGATACAGGAGTTGAAACAATTAATTCAGGATGTTCAACTAGACATGGAAAACCTCATCAAAAATCAAATCAATGAATTGAGGGAGGACATAAAAAAGGCAAGGGATGAACAGAAAGAAGAAAACAAAGTCTGAAAAGACAAATTATAGAACTTATGGGAATGAAAGGCACAGTAGAAGAGATGAAAAAATAATGGAAACCTACAATGTTAGATTTCAAGAGGCAGAAAATAGGATTAGTGAGCTGGAGGATGGGACATCTGAAATCCAACAAGCAAAAGAAAATATAGGGGAAAGAATGGGGAAAATATGAGCAGGGACTCAGGGAAGTGAATGACAACATGAAGTGCATGAATATATGTGTTGTGGGTGTCCCAGAAGGAGAAGAGAAGGGAAAAGGAGGAGAAAAACTAATGGAGGAAATTATCACTGAAAATTTCCCAACTCTTATGAAAGACTTAAAATTACAGATCCAAGAAGTGCAGTATACCCCAAACAGAATAGATCCAAATAGACATACTCCAAGACACTCACTAATCAGAATGTCAGATGTCAAAGAGAAAGAGAGAATTTTGAAGGCAGCAAGAGAAAAGCAATCCATCACAATCAACGGAGGCTCAATAAGACTATGCATAGGTTTCTCAGCAGAAACCGTGGAGGTGAGAAGACAGTGGGATGATATATTTAAGATACTAAAAGAGAAAAAATGCCAACCAAGAATTCTATATCCAGCAAAATTGTCCTTCAAAAATGAGGGGGAAATTAAAACATTTTCAGACAAAAAAAATCACTGAGAGGATTTGTGACCAAGAGACTGGCTCTGCAAAAAATACTAAAGGGAGCACTAGAGACAGATAGGAAAAGACAGCAGAGAGAGGTGTGGAGAAGAGTGTAGAAATGAAGACTATTAGTACAGGTAAAAAGAAGAAAAATTAGATGTGGCATATAAAATTTAAAAAGGCAAAATGGTAGAAGAAAGTACTGCCCTTTCATTAATAACACTAAATGTTAATGGATTAAATTCTCCAATCAAAAGACATAGACTGACAGAATGGTTTAAAAAACAGGACCTATCTGTATGCTGTCTACAGGAGAGGCATTTTAGGCCCAAGGATAAACATAGGTTGAAAGTAAAAGGTTGGGAAAAGATATTTCATGCAAACAAGAATTAGGAAAGAGCAGGAGTAGCTATACTAATATCCAACAAATTAGACTTCAAATGTAATACAATTAAGAGAGACAAAGAAGAACACTATGTATTAATAAAAGGAACAATTCAACAAGAAGAAATAACAATCATAAATATTTATGCACCAAGCCAGAGTGCTCCAGAATACATGAGGCAAACACTGAAAAGAGAAATAGACACATCTACCATAATAGTTGCAGACTTCAATTCCCCACTCTCATCAATGGACAGAACATCTAGATAGAGAATCAATAAAGAAACAGAAAATTTGAATAATACAACAAACAAATGGTACTTAACAGACATTTATAGAACACTACACCCCACAACAGCAGGATATACCTTTTTCTCAAGTGCTCATGGATCATTCTCAAGGATAGGCCACATGCTGGGTAACAAAGGAAGTCTCAATAAATTTAAAAAGATTGAAATCATACAAAACACTTTCGCAGATCATAAAAGAATGAAGTGGGAAATCAACAATAGGCAGAGGGTTAGAAAATTTACAAATATATGGAAGCTCAACAACACACTCTTAAACAATGAGTGAGTCAAGGAAGAAATTACGAGAGAAATCAGCAAATATCTCAAGGCAAATGAAAATGAAAGCAAAACATATCAAAACTTATGGGATGCAGCAAAGACAGTGCTAAGAGGGAAATTTATTGCCCTAAATGCCAATATCAAGAAAGAAGAAAGCAAAAATCGAGGAATTAACTGTTCACTTGGAAGAACTAGAGAAAGAACAGCAAACTAACCCCAAAGCAAGCAAAAGGAAAGAAATAATGAAGATTAGAGCAGAAATAAATGAAATTGAGAACATAAAAACAATTGAGAAAATCAACAAAACAAGAAGTTCTATGAGAAAATCAAAAGATGGATGGACCCTTAGCAAGGTTGACAAAAAGAAGAAGAGAGAGGATGCAAATAAATAAAATCAGAAATGGAAGAGGAGACATAACCACTGACCCCACAGAAATAAAGGAGGTAATGAGAGGATATTATGAACAACTTTATGCTAATAAATTAGACTATGCAGATGAAATGGACAACTTCCTAGAAAGGCATGAACAATCAACATTGACTCGAGAAGCAATAGATGACCTCAACAAAGCAATCACAAGTAAAGAAACTGAATTAGTCATTAAGATGCTCCCAAAAAGAAAAGTCCAGGGATAGATGGCTTCACATGTGAATTCTACCAAACATTCAAGAAAGAATTAGTACAAATCCGGATCAAACTCTTCAAAAAAGCTTGAAGAAGAGGGAGGGCTACCTAATTCATTCTATGACGCCAACAGCACCATCACACCAAAGCCAGACAAAAATACCACAAGAAAACAAAATTACAGACCAATCTCTCTAATGAATATAAATGCAAAAACCCGCAACAAAATTCTTGCAAATCGAATCCAGCAGCACATTAAAAGAATTATACACCATGATCAAGTAGGATTCATTCCACTATGCAAAGATGTTTCAACACAAGAAAATCAATTCATGTAATACACTATATCAATGAATCAAAGCAGAAAAACCACACTATCATCTCGATTGATGCAGAAAAGGCATTTGAATTCAACATCCTTTCAACATCCTTTCTGTTGAAAACACTTCGAAGGATAGAATAGAAGGGAACTTTCTTCTATTTCAAACACTCCTTGTTGAAAACCTTCAAAGGATAGAATAGAAGGGAACTTCCTCAACATGATAAAAGAAATATACGAAAGTCCCACAGCTAACATCATCCTCAGTGGGGAGAAACTGAAAACCTTCCTCCTAAGATCAGGGACAAGACAAGGATGTCCACTGTCACCATTGTTATTCAACATTGTGTTTGAAGTTCTAACCAGAGCAATTAGACAAGAAAAAGAAACCAAGGCATCAAAATTGGAAAGGAAGACGTTAAAACTCTCACTGTTTGCAGATGATATTATATGTCAAAAACCTTGAAAAATCCACAGTAAAACTACTAGAGCTAATAAATGAGTACAGCAAAGTGGCAAGTTACAAGGTCAACACTCAAAAATCTGTAATGTTGAATGAAGCTGAATGTGAGACTGATAGAGGGAGGAGGGCTGGTGGCACAAATGAATTCAGAAGGAAAAATAGATGATAAAGATTGAGATGGTATAATCTAGGAATGCCTAGAGTGTATAATTATAGTGACTAAATGTACAAATTTAAAAATGTTTTTGCATGAGGAAAAAGAAGTCTGTAGTGTTTCTATGCACTAATAATGAGCAGTCTGAGGGGAAAATCAAGAAAAAAAAATTTCCATTTACAGTTGCAACCAAAAGAATAAACTATTTAGGAATAAATTTAACTAAGGATACAAAAGACCTATACAAAGAAAACTACAAGAAATTGCTAAAAGAAATCACAGAAGATCTAAATAAGTGGAAGGGCA
This sequence comes from Tamandua tetradactyla, assembly GCF_023851605.1. Lineage (NCBI taxonomy): Eukaryota > Metazoa > Chordata > Mammalia > Pilosa > Myrmecophagidae > Tamandua > Tamandua tetradactyla. Next base: position 63,591,361 of record NC_135330.1, on the reverse strand, counting down.
TACCGTGTCCATGGATTGGAAGACTAACTATAGTTAAGATGTCAATTCTACCTGAATTGATTTATAGATTTAAAGCAATACCAATTAAAATCCAAAAAACTTACTTTGCAGAAATAGAAAAACCAATAACCAAATTTATCTGGAAAGGGAGGGTGCCCCGAATACCTAAAAATATCTTGAGAAAAAAAGTGAAGTCAGAGGTCTCACACTACTTGGCTTTAAGGTGTATTACAAAGCTACACTGGTCAAAACAGTATGGTACTGGCATAAAGATAAATATACTGACCAATGGAATCAAATAGAGTGTTCAGCTATAGACCCTCTCGTCTATAGATAATTGATCTTTGATAAGGCAGTCAAGCCAACTCACCTGGGACAGAACAGTCTCTTCAATAAATGGTGCCTGGAGAACTGGATATACACATGCAAAAGAATGGAAGAGGATCCATACCTCACACCCTATACAAAAATTAACTCAAAATGGATCAAAGACCTAAACGTTAGATCTAAGACCATAAAACTTTAGAAGAAAATGTAGGGAAATATCTTATAAATCTTATAATAGGAGGTGGTTTCCTAGATCTTAGATCCAAAGCACAAATATTGAAGAAAGAAATAGATAAATGGGAATTCCTCAAAATTAAACACTTTTGTGCATCAAAGAACTTTGTCAAGAAAGTAAAAAGACAGCCTACACAATGGGAGACAATATTTGGAAATGATATATCAGATAAGCATCTAGTATCCAGAATATATAAAGAGATTGTTCAACTCAACAACAAAAAGGCAAACAACCCCATTACAAAATGGGCAAAAGACATGAACAGACACTTCTCAGAAGAGGAAATACAAATGGCTAAAAGGCACATGAAAAGATGCTCAACTTCCCTGGCTGTTAGGGAAATGCAAATCAAAACTACGATGAGATATCATCTCACACACATCAGAACGGCCATTATCAATAAAACAGAAAATGACAAGTGCTGGAGAGGATATGGAGAAAGAGGCACACCTATCCATTGTTGGTGGGAATGTAAAATGGTACAACTGCTGTGGAAGGCAGTTTGGCAGTTCTTCAGGAAGCTAAGTATAGAACTGCCATATGATCCAGCAATACCATTGCTAGGTATCTACTCAGAGGACACGAGGGCAAGGACACAAACAGACATTTATACACCAATGTTTATAGCAGCATTATTTACAATTGCCAAGAGATGGAAACAGCCCAAATGTCGATCAACAAATGAGTGGCTCTAGAAGCTGTGGTATATACATACGATGGAATATTATGCAGCTGTAAGACATAATAAAGTCATGAAGCATGTAACAACATGGATGGACCTTGAGGACATTATGTTCAGTGAGATTAGCCAGAAACAAAAGGACAAATACTGTATGGTCTCACTGATATGAAATAATATTAATGAATGAGCTTGGAGAAGTTCAGTTAAGAACAGAGGCCATCAGGAGATAGAAATAGGGTAGATTTTGGATAAGTGGAGCTGAAGGGATTCAGATTGTGCAAAAGGACTGATTGTAAAAATTTAGAAATGGATAGTGCAATACTACCTAATTGTAGCACAATAATGTTAGTACACTCAATGAAGCCGAATGTGAGAATGAGAGAGGGAGGAGGGCTGGGGGCACAAATGAAACCAGAAGGAAAGATAGATGATAAAAACTGAGATGGTATAATCTAGGAATGCCTACAGTGTACAATGATACTGACTAAATGTACAAATTAAAAAAATGTTTTTGCATGAGGAAGAACAAAGGAATGTCAATATTGTAGGGTGTTGAAAATAGATGGTAATTCATATTTTAAAACTTTAACTTATGTGTGAGACTAAAGGAAAAAATGGTTAACTTATGTGTGAGACTAAAGGAAAAAACGGTACAAAATTTATATTTTGACTAGTGCATTTCCTAATATAACTTACATGGACAGTTTAATTGAACACCATAAGTACATGGAACCTTGACTAGGGCATGAGATTTTGTAGACTTGTCCAGAGTGATGCCCTGATAAATCCCAGAGTGATTAGAACAGTGAATAAAGAAGTACTTGCAAAGTCTCCTTGGAGGAATGGCGAGAAAGGGGGAAAATTCAACTTCACCATTTGGAGAATTCCTGATATTCTCGCAAGCAGTGGGGAAACCAAATCAATAGGCCAAGCCCTCAATTTTGGGTTGGGTTTGTTCATACGAAACTTACCCCCACAAAGGACAGACTAAGTCTACTTAAAATAGGCCTAAGAGTTACCCCAAGAGAACCTCTTTGGTTGCTCAGGTGTGGCCCATCTCTCTCTCAGCCAACACGGCAAGCAAACTCACCACCCTCTCCCTCTCTACATGGGATATGATTCGCAGGGGTGTAAACTTCCCTGCAACGTGGGACAGAAATCCTAGAATGAGCTGAGACTCAGGATCAAGGGATTGAGAAAACATTCTCGATAAAAAGGGGGAAGAGAGAAATGAGACAAAATAAAGTTTCAGTGGTTGAGAGATTCCAAAGTCAAGAGGTTATCCTGGAGGTTATTCTTACGCATTTTATAGGTATCTCCTTTTTAGTTTAAGGTGTATTAGAGAGACTAAAGGGAAATACCTGAAACTGTAGAGCTGTGTTCCAGTAGCCATGTTTCTTGAAGATGAATGTATAATGACATAGCTTTCACAATGTGACTGTGTGATTGTGAAAACCTTGTGTCTGATGCTCCTTTTATCTATGATATTGACAGATGAGTAAGAATTATGGTTTAAAAATAAATAAATAATAGGGGGAACAAATGTTAAAATAAATTGAGTAGATTGAAATACTAGTGAATAATGAAAAGGAGTGGTAAGGGGTATAGAAAAAAATAGGGGAACAAAGGTTAAAAGATACAGAGTAGATGGAAATACTAGTGGTCAATGAGAGGGAGAGGTAAGGGGTATGGTATGTGTGAGTTTTTTGTTTTTTGTTTTTATTTTTTTTTCTGAGGTGATATAAATGTTCTAAAAAATTATTATGATGATGAATATACAACTATGTGATGATATTGTAAACCACTGATTGTATGCCATTAATGGAATGTTTGTATGTTAAGAATGATCGTGTTTGCATGTTGTTTTGGTTTGATAATACAAAATAAATTAAATTAAAAAAATAAGGAAGAGATTAAGACAGTCCCAGATGAACAAAAGCTGAAGGACTTTGTCACCAGTAGAGCTGTCCTACAAATAAGCTCTTAAAGGAGCTCTTCCGACTGAAAGTAAAGAACACCAGACTGTGGATCAAAGTGGCATAAAGAAATAAAAACCTCCAGTAAAGGTAACCATATGGGTAAATATAAATGTGAGTACTATTATTGGTTTTTTGGTATGCTCTAAAATGCAAATGCAAAAAAGGTGATGATAAATCAATCTATGGTTTGGGACTTACCATGTATAAAGATATATTTTGTAGTAAGCACAACAAAAAGGTTGGGGAATGGAGGAGGGAAAAGTAAGAGTGTTTGTTCCTCCACCTATGGCCCAGGAAACATGTCCAATAAATTTTGATATATCCACAGAAAGCCATATTATGCCATCATGAATAAATATAAACTACAGCTACATATAAGAGCACGGACAAACCCCACAAAGCATAAAGTTGAGTGAAAAAGCAAATTGCAGAAGACTACAGACAGCATGATATTTTAATAAAAGCAAGCAAAACACAACAATATATGTACTTTAGGGATCATATATACATGGTAGAACTACTTAAAAAAGGCACAAAGACACATGCACGATTCCAGATAGTGACTACTTGGTCCAGGGAGTTGGGAGATAGAACCAACAGGACACACACACCCTCAATATTTTCGATGGGGAAGGCGGGAGACTCACAGGTGTTTATTATTTGCTTTGAACACATCAATATACATTGTATATACTCTTTGGTGCATATCAAATATTACACGATAAGAGAATCTAAAGAATATTTAAGGACACAGAAATATTTATGATAAAATGTTAAAGGAAAGAAGCAGAATACGGAACTCCACATACAGTACTCATCTGCTTTATTTTAAAACAGACACACTTCATATGTGAGTATTTGTGTGATAGAAAAAAGATTGGATAATATATTAAAATATTATGATTCAGCATCTCTGGATATTGAATGACACGTGATTGTTATTTTTTCTTTATACCTTATTGTATTTTCCAAATGAGTCACATGGGCATAAACGTATATTAATGTCATAATCATAAAATATTTAAGTCTGGTAGTAATTAAAATACTTATTTATTACAAATTCTGTCAATTATAACACTTTTAAAAATTCATTTCAACTCTGTTGGTGATGTGTATATTTAAGCTGGGTGGTGAATACAGGAATGTTCATTATATTATTCTTTACACTTTTCTGAATGTGTGAAATATTTCATAGTGCTTTTTCAAAATGACTACTGTAAAATAACTACCTGATTGAAGTGTTTTTTTATTAGGATTAGTGAAAGGGTTAAAGCAAAGTACACCCTCTCAGAATTTTGGCAAACACTGGGATTGTGAATTTGTAGCTTTATGAGCAGCTATATGGTCCCAGTGACTATATGGCACTTATTTAATTTTTCTGGAGAATTCTAAAATATTAGAGTGGTGCCAGATGAAATTGCATCAAGGGTTGTGAAAGGAATATCTTTTGGCTCTAAGAAATTTAATTTTATATTTCTTTCTCTTAAATATTTGTACAGTAACTTTTCTAAAAATCCTCAGGCCCTAGCCTACAGTGGCAAAAAATGCAATCTTAATATTAGTATCAAAAACATTTTCAGCAAAATTCCTAAACAGGAGCAAACCCTCTAAGTTAGTACTTCAAAGAAATATCCAAAAATCACAAAATACTGTTCCAATATCAGATGAAATCACGTCAGGTTCCCAGAGAGCCCCCACCCCCATCCCACCCCAAAGGAATACAGAGGAACGGTAGTCCGTTTCTCACCTTCACAAAAAGCTAGAAGTAGAATGAGGTATGGTAGCTTCGTTTATTTTGTTGGGTTTTTCCTTTAATTTAATTTGTTGTTATTACAGTAAGCGATCTACGAGTATCTTAAAGCAGATCAAGTTCAGACAAAACTTGAATCTCACCCCACTCTTGCCCTCCAGCCTCGGATTTCCGGGGGGAGAAACCACAACTCCCAGAAAGCCTTTAGCGGTTGGGGCGGGGCAGACCCGTCGATTGGGTGTCCCGCAGCCCCAGTCCAGCTGTGATTGGCCAGGCCTAGAATCGCGTGGGGCTAAGGCAGAGCGGTAACTCAAGCAGTGACAGAACGAAGAGCAGGTCTTGGCATTTGGGTCGAAAGGGCGCCTGCAGACTAGCGGCGGGGATTCGGGAGAATTATGGTTCGGAGATACGTTTTCGTGCTGGCCCTGGCGGCTGTGCTGCTGCTAGGTATCGCCACTGTCTCCAGATCGAAGGGCCTGCGGGGCAAGAAGCCTCCGGGGGCGTCGCGAATCCCTTCTCTGTTCGGAGAAGAGGAGCGCGTTGCTATGAAAGAGGCGCTGAAAGGTGAGCCTCAGTCCCCTTCGCCTGCCCAAGCTGAGATATGAGTCTTTCACTCCTTGGGTCAACCTGCGACTCCCCTTCTCCCTCCTCAGAGGGTCAGCTACTTGAGCTCGGCCTCCACAACCCAACTCAGCCCGGCCCCGGCCCCTGTCCCAGCATCTGTGACCTGCTTTGAAGGTGCCATGCGCCCCCGGACCTGGTTTCTGGAAATTCCAGGTGCCCCCTGCATGATCCTGGAAAGCGCCAACGTCTCCCCTCTTGGCATAGCCGTTACCCACCCTATCCCCTGCTTACCTGGTGTATTATGACAGCTTTTATCTGCACAGCACCTTTAACCTTTGGAAGTCTTCATGTCTGCTAAATCTTTGCACTATCTCAGAATAAGACTAAATGATCTTAGATTTCTCTGCAGAGAAGGGAAATCCAGACTTAGGTCAGTTAAATGATCTTCTCCAGGGCCCCACAGCAAGAAGTGGGCGCTGGACTCCAGGTGGCTCCAAAGGGTGTGGGTGGTCCCAGGGTGTTGGATATTCCTTCTCCTAATTGAAGGACTTCTCTCTTCTAGGCCTCTACACAAGACTAAAAACTAATTCACCTTCTGAATCTGCATTTTCCATGAACAATGAGGGAAGTTTCTGTTGAGTAGTAGGTCCTATGGGATAATAGGATCCTTCCTCAACATTGAGCTCAGCTCCATTTTTCTCCCTCCTATTAAATAATGGATTAAAAGAAACTGCCTACATAAACATGTACAGGCAGATGCAGGGATCAAAAGCTAACCCCTGTAATTTGTTTTAAATTGTGCATGAGCTGGGGTTATAGGTCTCAGAGGAAGAACAGGATTCTCCCAAAGCATAGTATAAATATTTCTCTAAAAAGCATTGGGCAGCATCTCTCAAAGTCTTTTTGCAAAGAAAGAAAACAAAAAACTAGATCAGAATAAAGCAGAACTTCATAACAACATGGTTTAGAACTCTGAGCAGGGGCAAAACATGAGTTCAGATCTTGGCTCTGCCTCACTTTGAATTTCAGTTTCCCCATCTATATGGTGAACTATGATGTATGGTTGATCCTTAGCAAAACTGAGTACTGAATTAAGTCTGTCTGTAGGAGCCCCTTCCTCAACATCAAGCTATCTCAGGGGCATTTGTTCCCACTGCATTTTTAGATGGCCATCTAAGCAAATATTCTCATGATTCATTGATTTTCCCCTTCCAGTGTTATTTACCTTTGATGATGAAACTATGAAGACTGTAAAGCCTTCCAAACTCAAAAGGAAGAGCCAATGGTGGCAGTTCAAGAACAAAGAGTTCTAAGAAGTGAGGAAGAGGTTATCTTATGACTTAAGAGCTTGTTTGGAAGCTTCTAAATCCAACCTTCCCAGGGCATTATCTGCCCCCAAAGCCAGCCTTGACTGAGAAGATCTCAGTGAGACTCTGGATGAGCCATCCATGAGGGATAAACTCTCAGCACACAAAGCTTCATTGATGTAGAGACCCAGGACAACAGATTCCTTGAGACTGATGGAGCTGAATTCATCAAAGGAAAAGATGGTTTTAGAGGCAAAGAGTGAGAATTTAGGAGCAATTTATAGTAGCTTCCTCCTAGTCTTGAACTTTATTTTTATTTAAGAGCCACGTTGGCTCTAAGGTCATCCAGAAGACCTGAGTTTAAATCCCAGCTCTGCTGCTTCTTGCTAAGCAATCTTGGGAAGCTTACTTAACACTCTAAGCTTGTTTCCTCATCTTCAAATTAGGGAAAACAACAGTCCCAACCTCACAGGATTGTTATTCGTTCTGCATAATAGTGAATGTGATAGTGAATGTGAAAGAGCTTTTTACACAGCAGAGGGCTAAGGAAAAAAACAATAGTTGTTATTATTTTTACACTTCCATCCTAACTGTCTAACTCTGACAGGTGCCATCAAGATCCCAACAGTGTCTTTCAGTGAGGAGGAGTCTGATACAGCAGCCCTGGCTGAGTTTGGAGAGTACATTCATAAAGGTAATAATTATAATCAGCTGCAAACTATGGGCAAGGGGTGGCAGAGATAGCACCAAAGATGCGGTTCCTTTACAAGGTGGTAAAGTTCATTTTGTGACTGAGCTGGAGGACAATCTAATTCCCACAGCCTCCTTTGAGTTTTGTACGTAATGGGGTGGTATAGAAGGGGAGAACCCAGGGGTTAGAGCAGAGGTAGAACTCTCCCAGTCTTTGCACTAAATAGGCATTGTCAATAAACACTATGTAAACTAAAGGACTGGAAACTCATTCTATTTGTGTAAGCTTCCAGAACTATGCCCTACCCTCCTCCCACCCCTACCTCCAAGCATGCCCAATCCACACACCCAGCCCCCATCTAGATTCATTTCTAAGCTTCTAGGCAATCAACAAATTTGACCATTCTCACCAGTCTTCTCCTTAGCCCCACTACCCATGGAGTACAGAGATGATGGTCAGGGGGAAAAAGAGACTTGGGCCACATCTCCTTCCCACCCTACCCCTGACTTGAGACAAACTAATGGAGAGTAGTGAGGCCCCCTCCCTAAATCAGATTTTTTAAAAAAACCACCAAAGTTTTCATGGGTGGGAGAAGCTGACCTTAGGCGCAGCAGGTAGCCTCCTTCATAACATTCTAGGGCAGTTGGGTCTGGGATTAATCCCCAGTAGGCAAGTGGAAACCAAGTTGAAAACCTTTCCTAAGTAATAGATTAAAATAAAATAAATGTACAATGACAGTACACTAGATAATGTGGCTGACAAGATAAAAGCATATCCTTCTTCAGTTTTTGGTCTTCATGTATCCACAAACGTATATGTGAATTATTCCAGCAAAGCCCAGTAGGAGATAAAAGTTATTTTTTGCCCATGTGTCTAACACTACCCATGTTAATATGACCTGGGAAGAGCCACACCTGTGCACAAAAGTGTGGCCTTGTGCAGGATGGAATGTTTTCCTCCATATAACACAAACAGAAATGTTTTTTTGTTATTGTTTAAAGGACCCTGAAAAATATCTCTGATTTGTTTATATATATATAAAGGCCATGTCTGTCTCCAAGTAATTTGGATACTGGAGCCTACTATGTTCAAAATTTAGCACACCCCCATCTGCATAGCCCTGTACCATGCACTTGTGATGACATGTTACAGATCAGACCAAACCAGATGTTGAGGAATTGCCTGTCTTAATGTACATATTTCTACAAAGTAATAGCACATTAAACTATGAGAAAGAAAAATTTCAGAGATTATCTGACTAGGTTAGGAATCAGAGTGGCTTTGTCCCAGAAGGCTTCTCAAGAGGCTGCATGTTTAAAACAATACAAAACAAAACAGGGTAGGGGAGCACCAAGGTAGATGATCCTAAAGAAACTGTTAAACCAGGCTTTCTCTCCCTGTTTCTCATCCCTTTGCCTCTAGTCTTTCCTACAATGTTCAACACCAGCTTTATCCAGCATGAAGTCGTAGGAGAGTACAGCCACCTATTCACTGTCCAAGGCTCAGATCCCACCTTGCAGCCCTACATGCTGATGGCTCACTTTGATGTGGTCCCTGCCCCTGCAGAAGGCTGGGAGGTGCCCCCATTCTCAGGGCTGGAGCGTGATGGCTTCATCCATGGTCGGGGCACGCTGGACAACAAGAACTCTGTGATGGTCTGAAACGATATGTTCCCTCTGCTTTGGGGTCCTAAAGATCAGTCCAGGATGGGGGTGCCTCAGCGGAACCCTGGCAAGCAGGAGGTTGTGGTAGAAAAAAATATGGGCTCCAGAAGACCTGGGTTCCAACCATCAGTTTATTGCTTCCCTAGCTGGACCTCAATTTCTCAACTGTGAAATAGGGATTAGAGTAGATAATTTCCAGGGACTCTTTCAGCTTTGACATTCTTAACTTCATGCTTTTCTCCGGGTGATTAAAGTTTTATGCAGAGCTCTGCTTTCCCACATCCAGTCCCCAGAACCATTTGAATTTGTTCCTTCTAAAGGAAATCTATTAGATCCTAGTCCACCAACCCTGATGTAGACACCTGAAAGTCTCTGTTGCCCTGATGCCTGCTTAGAAAATAAGGTTTTCTCTTCCGTTGTGTTTCTGTCCCCCAGGCAATCCTGCAGGCCTTGAAGCTCCTGCTGGTCAGGAACTACATTCCCCAAAGATCTTTCTTCATTGTTCTGGGCCATGATGAGGAGGTACAGCTTCTTTACCCCTATATCTCTGGGGTCCCCTTTGGTGGGGATACTTCACACTAGTCCAGTTTGTTCCCCAGCTGCAGGTTTTCTGTGATATGGTGTGATGGTATGCAGACTTCTCTGTGGATGTTTGTGTGCCAGAACTGAGGACCTTTTATCAAAATACAGACCTCTGGGTCCTGTACAGTGGCTCTGAATATTTAACAAACTCCCTTGTGGGATCTGAGGCACACCTTGAGAAACATTGGTATGATGGAAAGAGAACGCGAGAGGAAGATAAACAACTGTGTTTGATTCCCAGTGATGTCATTTGCTTTGACCCTGGGCAAATCACTTCACCTTCTGTTTCCCAGTTTCTTCATTTTTGAATTGTGGGGGTTGGGTCCTTCTAGCTCTTACTCTCCAGAATTCTGTGAGGCAAGATTAACTAGGACCCTGTCCCTCAGGAAGATTGGTTGAGGAGGTTCTGGAGCCCCTAGCTAGACTGACATGCTCTCCATTAGCCATCTATGGAGGTCAGACTGAGAAGGACTGTAGGTCTGGTTTCAATGTCTGCAGGTATCAGGGAAGAAAGGGGCTCAGAAGATCTCAGCCCTGCTACAGGCAAGGGGTGTCCAGCTAGCCTTCATTGTGGACGAGGGCAGCTTCATCTTGGATGGTTTCATTCCCAACCTCAAGAAGCCATTTGCCCAGTGAGTAAAGCCCCACCATGGCAGGGAATTTCAACCCATTTGCGATGATCCCAGCCTGATATCTGTAGGTCACACTTAGACAACTCTTTGTTTTATCTCTCCTGCGTTCTTTACTCCAATTCTCAGCCAGTTCTGAACCCCTTTCCCTTCCTACTCAAATGTAAAATTTTTAAGCAGCTTGAAGCTGACTTCCTAGCCCACCAGATCACTGCATAGATGGGCCCGTGTGCTTATGGAGTGAGCCTGGGCTGGGGACATCAGGAGGGCATCTCCAATCCTACAGAATTGCAGTCTCAGAGAAGGGTGCTCTTAACCTCATGCTGGAAGTAAACATGACTCCAGGCCACTCTTCAGCTCCTCCAAAGGAGACGAGCATTGGCATCCTTGCAGCTGCTGTCAGCCGGTAAGCAACTCCTGGAACTTTCCCTTTTTGAGTTTGAGGAGGCTAAGCTTCCTGCCCTAAAACTGGGCTTGGAAGCCATGGTGGAACCCTAAAGAGGGACAGGGACATGAGTACCCAGGCAAGGGCTTGAGGTCAGAAAAGGATCTCTTACTACTTTCTTATGACAGGTTAGGCTCAGAGGTGAGACTGCAGGCCAGCAGGCAAAAACTAGGTCAGGTAGCTGGAAGAGTCCAGAGTCCAAAGAAGCAATTAGAAATCACCAGTTGGCAATGATTAGTAGAGCTATATAAATTCTCCACCTGTCCTCATAGAAGGCAAAGGTAAATAAGGCCCCCTGGCTATGGGTGAAGATTGCAGGGCTTGGAACAACAGAACTAATTGTAGCTATGTTTTCTTATCAGTGAAGTGAAAAGGAGAACTGCATTCACTCAACGAATATTTAACTGAGTACTTACCATTATAAGACTTTGTGCCGCATGATAGGCATACAATGGTGAACAAAACTGACATAGTCCCTGTCCTCAAGGAACTTACAGTTACTGGAGGAGACTGATAATTCTATTCCAGTGCAGTAGGTGCTAAGAGAGTGGATGCACAGGAAGCCAAAGGTAGAGCAGGAGGGTGCACCCTAACTCAGACTGGGAGGATATGGAATGCTGCTCCTGGTAGAGTAGGGGTAGCCCTGCTGGTGTTTTTGAGATCTTCCAAACAGTTGTGGTAGAGGTTATGGGATTAGAATGGAAGATCTCCTGACCAGGCATGTCAAAATTTCCTCCTATCTCCCTCCTCTTCAGGCTGCTGATCTTTGGCTGGGGTTGGGTAAATCTTGAGTAGACCCTTTCTCTTCTAGACTGGAACAAACACCAATGCCTAACATGTTTGGAGAGGGGCCATTGAAGATGGCATTGGAGCAGTTGGCAAATGAGGTGTGTGGAATGGAGCAACTAACAAATAAGGAGTTTCATATATTCCTTTTTAACCATGGAAAAGGAGGAAGGGGAAGCAGAGAATTAACCTTTAGAGTAATAAAAGGGTCTACTGCTGACCAGTGTTCTGCCCGTTCCCACCCAGTCCCAGCCAGTGGCTTAGCCAAAATAGAGGTAGCTGGCTTGTTCCCTGTACCATGATTGAGATGCTTGTCTGAGACCCTAAAATCTAATCCACCCAGGAAACTGTTTCCTGCTCATCCTTGAGGCTGCTGAACAATTATTCCATCCAACCGGATAAGCCCAGCCAGGTGGTAATGGCCTCCCTGTCCCTTGCTCTGTAGCAGATTGAGCTAGCTGAACCTAGCTGCTCTCATGACTGCTGAGGGCCCTCAAGGCAGATCTAGAGAAAGAGAGAGACCCAGGCCTCCAATAAAGTGACCCTGTCGTGCTGACCTGGTTCTTTCCCTTTCAGTGTCCTTTCCCCATCAATATTGTCCTGCGTAACTTGTGGCTATTTCAACCCCTTGTAAGCAGGTAAAGTATTATCTTTTCATTCCACTCCTTCCCACCCCCACCCCAAACCTATCTCCCGCCCAGTCCCCTCTCCTTGGCTCAACTGGGCCTGACTATTCACCTCTTAGCCACGAGACACTACGTCTAATTCACATATAAGATGTCCTCCTAGTCTTAAATGTTCAGGAGATATCCTCCAGCCCTCTTTCTTTTTCCCCATTGTATGGTTCTTTCTGACATCTGACCTTAATTGTTTTTTGTTTAGGTTAATGGAGAAAAATTGCATCACCAGTGCACTGGTCAGGACCACCACAGCACTCACCATGTTCAATGCGGGTGTCAAGGTAACATCACCTAGCTCCCGCCACCCACCTTTTCTTCGCCGCCCACTCACCCCTCCAATTTTGGGCTTCATCCCCTGGTTACAATTTGAATAATAGGAAGGACCAGAACTTCCTGTATCTGAACTGTCCTGTATTACCAGTTGGGTAAGCCTCAAGAGTCAGGGTTCTAGCCCAGGTCTGCGACCCCTCTGAAATTGCTGACTAATTTTTCTATTTGTGTATTTTAGCAGGGGTGTCCCTGGCTGGCCCCATCAGGTTCTGTGGATCCTTAAAAACTCCACACCTCCACACACACACCAAAAACCATTATCTTACTATTAAAAGAAGTTATTTAGAGGTTAATTCTTGTGACCTATGTTCAGGCTGTAATTCAACATGTTTTATATTAACCTGGCATTTTGTTCCTGTAGAGGAAAGGTTTCTAGCATTTCTACCGCCAAGGATCTTTTTTTTACCGTTCTTCATATTTGAAAGATTTATCCACTAACAAATGTAATAAGCGACCAATGTATTTATCTCCTGGTATAACCCTGAGTTCAAAGACAGAAATTCACCTTCTATTTATAAAATCTATAACACTTGTGATATATACAACTCTTGAAATATACACATTGCCATTTCCCAAAATATACTGAATATTAGGTAGCCTTAGCAAACATAAATTGCTGTAAACTCAATATGAGGCTTACTTTTATAGAAATAAGTGTTGGGTGAATCAATACTTTGATAAATTTTTATTTCAAGAATTTTTTTCAGCAAAGTGGTCAATTTCCATTTGATTGGTCACTAAGGGCTACCTCAGGTTAAAGGGCCACGTCACAGCCATACTAGTTAGCCAGGGCATAGGCCTTTCTGAAATCTTGAAGGAAATTGAACCATTCCTATTACTAAGAGTACCACCATCACAACTTTGGGGGTGGGGGTGGGGTACCATTTGCATAGAAAACAAAGTGACCTGAGGAAGAACCCAGGTTGGTAATAAGTGATTGGTGCCTCCAAACTAATTCCTACCATAAATGACTAGAATATCCAGTTTATTAGCTGGGCCTGACCTGTCTTCACCAGCTACCTAAAATGGTCACCAAAATAATAGTATGGTGGTGTCCTTGCATTTGAATGGTGTTTTTACCTTCCCACAAAACTTTCACATCTTTTACTCCATTTGATCCCCCTAGAGCCCTATGAGTATTATTGTCCCCATTTGCCAGTTGAGAAAACAGAAGGCCAGAGAGGTTGTCATTGTTCAAAATCTCACGGCTAATTTGGAACAACCCGGTTTTCCTGTCTAGTACTTTTTTGTGCCATAACTCTTCAAAGAAAAATACCCAATTGGGTAGTTTGTTTTCTTATGCCCTCCAAAAAAAAATTCTTCCATGGCTTCTCTTCTCCAATTATTCCGTCGTCATTCCTGTCAGGTATCAAACACACCATGATAGAGACGCTCAGAGGTCCAGGGTTCCCCGTCCTGAGTAACAACTAAAGCTAAAGTCTGCAAAAAGTGACTTGGGAAAGATAGCACAAAAGAATCACAATAGGGCATGGGCCAAAACAGAGGAGTCTGCTGGGTTACAGAGAAAGTAATATTACTGTGAGCAGTTCTCTATGATCCTTCAGGACCAAGAAAGATGAAGATCTGGCCTAAAGCAGAGATACCTCTTTAGCTCTGAATATAGCAACATGTCAAGAGACCAGAAAAGATGAGAGGCAGGGTAAAGAAAATTAGGCCCTGGACCTTTAAATCTCATCAGCTTCATCTGCCCTTGCTAGTGATAATTGGCTTTTTCTGGGCAGGGATCTGGTACTGGGGAACTTGAGAATGGGTCAGACTGCAGTTTTTGGCTCTCTCTAGGTGAATGTCATCCCCTCAAAGGCCCAGGCCACAATCAACTTCCGGATTCACCCTGCACAGACTGTCCAGGAGGTACGTACTGTATGTTCCGGACAACTGGTCAAGTGGATCCTTGGGGACCCAAGGCTTAGCTGCAATCTCAAGGCTGGCCCAGATTCTCCCTTATTCTACCAACATTCTTCAAAGGCTTCCTATGTAGTAGGTATGTGGCTAGGATAGGAGAACTCCCGATTTGGGGGAACTCGGAGGATGGGAGTAGGAGATAAGTATTAATAAATTATCATAATAGCAAACACTTATATAATGGCTTGATTTGTGTTTGGCACTGTTCTAAGGTATACACACACACACAACCTCCTTATCAGGTAAGAATTGTATTTTTCTCATTTAGTAAGTGAGGAAACAGAGGCACAGAGCAATTAAGTAATACGCCCAAGAGTACACATCTAGCAGTCTTGATCCAGAGCTTGTACTTTGAGTCTCAATACTATACTGCCATCGTAACAATTAGGGATGAACAAATTACCATAGGACTACTGCAAGGAAAGGGACTGATGCTATCTCTAAGAATGAAGAAAGTCTTTTCTGAGCACTAAAAATTTGAGCTGGGACTTAAAGGACAAATGGAGGTTTGTGGGAAGGAAGACATTCATTAGCTAAAGAGTAGGATAAATTGGGAAGTCATAATGGGAGATGGAAATAGAGTTGTAGGTTGGGGATCAAGCCCTTGCCTGCTGTGCTAAAGCATTTGGACTCAGATTTGTGTCAGAAGAGCGCTGTCAGAGGTCTTCAAACAAGGAAATGATATACTCAGATTTGCTTTAAGAGAGGTAATGGTGGTGGTAATGCAAAGGAAGCACTGGAGTAGGAAGAGACATCTAGGAAGTGATTGTATCATGTCAGGCAGTGCGTTCTGAGGTCTGAACTGAGGCCTTGGTCACGGGGAAGAGAAGGAAGCACCCTCCAGAGAGAAATGGGTTCAACAGAACGTGGTGGTAAATGGATATAGGGGGAGAGAGAGGGAGGTTGGCTCCAAAGTTTTTAACCTATGTAACTGGCTAACTGTGGATGCCTTTAACTAAGATTTGGAGGAGCAAGTTTGAGAAGAGAAAGAATGATTTAGAAGTTTGAGAAGCCTACAAGATATTAATAGCTACCTCAGAACTGAAGAAAAAGACATGAACCAGAGATACCAGCTGGGCATTATCAAGATAGTTTGAATCTCCAGAGTTAATAAAATCCTACTATGAAGTAGGTGTGAGACTAGTAGAGAAGTAGGTTGAGGGCAGAACTTGCAATGGTGTGCCACGAACACCAGTTAAATAATTACAAAAATGAATGTATAATTGCAAGCTGTGATGAGTGCTATGACAAAAACCAGGAAGGAAGGAACCAGAACTTGTCTCAGTCAGACAAGCCTTCCCTGAGGAAGTGACATTTGAGATGAGATCTAAAGAGTGAGAAGAAGCTGCACAGCATGCTTGAGATCTACAGGAAATGCAGGTTATTTAAGCATCAGGTTGAGCTAAAAAGAATTCGAAAGGTAAATCTGAATCTTAAAAAAAAAAAAGATACAAAAAGACAACCCAAAAGCTATCGGATGAATAATAAATTCCAAAATTAAACAAGGTTAGGGGCAGGTGGCGTTTTCTGAAGTCCCTGGCACAGATAATCAAGGATTAGCCACACTTAAGCTCCAGTGGTCCTATCTCACTTAGTTCTTTTCCATGGAGGATTCCATTTATCCTCACCCAGGGAGGGAGACGTTCTCCTCATTGCAGAGTGGGTAACAAGTTAACCACCTGCCCAGAGTCACCCAGCATTCAGCAGGGAGCTAGGACTGTGAGCTCTGGAGTCTACTACTTTTTATCAGGTGCCAGCCTTTGTCCTCTCCCTGGGGGCTCATTGGGCCAGGAAATTATTGAATTCCCCTCACTGAGCTTCTTTCCATCAGTTTTTTTCCAGCCTCATTCCAACTCCATGCCCTTTCCAAAGGCTATTTTCCATCCAGCTGAGGCTTTCATCTCTCCAGGTTCTGGCACTCTTCCCTCCCCACTACTCCCCTGCCACTGTGGCCTTCCTTCCCGGTCTGTCCGATGAAATCCCTGGAATCCCTAGGACTATTCTGCCCCCGTGCCCCAGAGAGGAATGAAAGCCTCCATTATTCAGAAAGTTCACAGGGCCATTTTTCCTGATCATTCCTTTCCTTTGTGCCCCAGCTCCATGCATCAGGGACACTCCCTGCTGGTCAGGTGTAGAGTTTGGAGCTGAACCCTGCAGGAGCACAGCCAGCTCCCAGAGTCCTTTTCCTTCCTTTTCAACTGGTCTCCCCCCTGTTCAGAACATAGATAGGTCTCCAACACTTGTCTGTGAGGGATAAGAGCCTTCAGAATTAGGCTGCCATGCAGAAAGGCAGATTTGTTCTAAATGGGTCACAAGGAGTAGGAATAAGGCTAACATATGTTTCAGGGAGCCTCCACTTAAGGAAGAATTTTAAAATATGTTGCCTTGGGCAATAATGACTCCTCATTACTAAAAGTATTCAATCAGAGGCTGTTCAAGAATGTTATAAGAAGATTCCTTTCTTCTGTCATTCTGTCCTCTCCTTCACAAGGTGTTTATTGAGTGGTTACTGTGAGTTAGACCTTCTTCTAGTCACTTGAGATAAAGGGGAGGAAGACAGACAAGATTCCTTTCCTAATGGTGCTGTTTCAGTTTGCTAAAGCTGCCAAAATGCAATATACCATAAATGACTTGCTTTTAACAATGGGGATTTATTAGCTTGCAAGTTACAATTCTAAGGCTATGAAAATGTCCAAATAAAGGCAGCAATAGGAAGACAAAGAAAGGCTGCTGGCATCTGGGGCACCTCTGTCACATAGGAAGGCACATAGTCAGTGTCTGCTGCTCCTTCTTTCCAATGTTTCATTGCCTTCAGCTTTTAGCTCCAGTAGCTCTCTCAGCTTCTGTAGGTATGTCTTTGTCTCTCAGCTTCTCCAAGGCTTCTTTCTAAACTCTCTCTGGGATTCTTCTGTCTTTTATCCTCTTATAAAGGACTCTAGTAAGAGGAATTAGACCCACCTTGAATGGGGTAGGCCGCATGTCAATTGAAATAACTAACCAAAGATCCCACCCACAATAGGTCTGCACCCACAGAAATGGATTAAAAGAACCTGGCCATGGGGGTGCAAGGGTAGTTCAGTGGTAGAATCCTCACCTGCCATGCAGGAGAACCAGGTTCAGTTCCTGGCCCATGCACTGCCTGCACCCCCCACCCTGCAAAAAAAAAAAAAAATCAACAAATAGTGCTGCAATAACAGGATACTCACATGGAAAAAGAATGAAATGTGACCCCCCACCATTCAGCATACAAAAAAAGAAAAAAGTAAAAAGGACATGGCTGTTCTAGTTTGCTAGCTGCCAGAATGTAATATACCAGGAACAGAATGGCTTTTAAAGAGGAGAATTTAATAAGTTGCGAGTTTAAAGTTCTAAGGCCAAGAAAATGTCCCAATTACAACAAGTCTATAGAAATGTCCAATCTAAGGCATCCAGGTAAAGATACCTTGGTTCAAGAAAGCCGATGAAGTTCAGGGTTTCTCTCTCATTTGAGAAGGCACATAGCAAACACAGCCACAGTTTCTCTCTCATCTGGAAAGGTACATGGTGAATACGGTCAGGGTTCCTCTCTTATCTGGAAGGGCACATAGTGAACACGGTGTCATCTGCTAGCTTCTTCTCTCCTGGGTTCCAGTTTCATGAAGCTCTCTGAGAGGTATTTTCCTTCTTCATCTTAGTTTGCTGGCTGGTGGACTCTGCTTCTCATGGCTATGTCGTTCTACTCTGCTCTCTCTGAATCTCCCATTCTCCCAAATGTTTCCACTTTTATAGGACTCCAGTAAACCAATCAAGACCCACCCAAATGAGTGGAGACATGTCGTCACCTAATCCAGTTTAACAACTACTCTTGACTAAACCGCATCATCCAGGGAGATGATCTGATTACAGTTTCAAACATACAGCATAGAATAGGGATTATTCTACCTTTATGAAATGGGATTTTGATTAAAACATGGCTTTTGTAGGGGGCATACATTCTTTTAAACCAACACAATGGCCTTTTCTGAGGTACATAACACTTCAATCTACTATAGGTGGTTACATTCTAGTGGCAGAGAGACAGCCATAAGCAAGTAAGGAAATAAATGAACAAAGTGATTTTTTTTTTAAATGGTAAGTACCATACAGAAAAGAAAAGGAAGATGTATCACAGAGGTATTGTGGCGGTAGAAGTAGGAGCTACTTTGGTACAGTGGTCAGTGAAGGCCTCACTGAGGGGGCATTTACTTTGGGACCTGAGAAAGAGCAAAGAGCTGGGGGAACAGCATCCCAGAATTCAAGAGCACTGGCAGGGAATAATATTAGATGCCCTTTGATTTAGACAGAGACAAGATTCTGAGCATTTACAATGTGTCTAGTACCCTATTGTATCCTGTACAGTCTACACAATATCAACAAAAACGGGTGGGGGTGAGTTCTAGATGTTAAAGGAAGCCATATCTCAGTTCATTATAAGGAAGGCATTCATAACCAAGTTGCTCAAAAATGGAATGGCATACAACATGTGACAGTGAGCTTCCTGCCACCAGAAGTGTTCGAGCAGAGGTTGGATGCCAGTCCGTCATGGATGTCCTAGCAAGCAATCCTACAGCAAGATGGAAGCTGGACTTGCTAACCTTATGATCTTACCATTTTCAAGTACCCATTGTCCTTGCCTTCAGCAAATTTGCAGATTACTTAAAAGGAAAATATACCTAGATATAAAACAATTAAAGAACAACCTAATGGTTTACAATGTTTCAGGGAGCCTCACTTAAGGGATATTTTGGAATATGATGTCTTGGGCATGCTAAAATTGTGGGAATATGCTATAATGACTACAGGAGATAGAGAAATGAGAGGTCACTGTGCTCTAAAGTAAACTTCGTAGCCCCCACCCCCATTGATGTATCCCCTCCTGGTCTCCCAAGGAGAGTCCCAGACACCCCTGTGTCTCTGATTATTGCTCAGGATGGTCCTTCTATTCTAAAAGAAAATGAATAGCTAATATTTATTTATTTATTTTATTTTTTATTTTTTTATTAATTAAAAAAAATTAACTAACACAACATTTAGAAATCATTCCATTCTACATATGCAATCAGTAATTCTTAATATCATCACATAGATGCATGATCATCATTTCTTAGTACATTTGCATCGATTTAGAAAAAGAAATAGCAAGACAACAGAAAAAGAAATAAAATGATAATATAGAGAAAAAAATACAAAATACAAAATACAAAAAATATATATAAAAAACAGAACAAACAAAAAAAAAAACTATAGCTCAGATGCAGCTCATTCAGTGTTTTAACATAATTACATTGCAATTAGGTAGTATTGTGCTGTCCATTTTTGAGTTTTTGTATCTAGTCCTGTTGCACAGTCTGTATCCCTTCAACTCCAATTACCCATTATCTTACCCTGTTTCTAACTCCTGATGGTCTCTGTTACCAATGACATATTCCAAGTTTATTCTCGAATGTCAGTTCACATCAGTGGGACCATACAGTATTTGTCCTTTAGTTTTTGGCTAGTCTCACTCAACATAATGTTCTCTAGGTCCATCCATGTTATTACATGCTTCATAAGTTTATTCTGTCTTAAAGCTGCATAATATTCCATCGTATGTATATTCCACAGTTTGTTTACCCACTCGTCTGTTGATGGACATTTTGGCTGTTTCATCTCTTTGCAATTGTAAATAATGCTGCTATAAACATTGGTGTGCAAGTGTCATTTGTGTCTTTGCCCTTAAGTCCTTTGAATAGATACCTAGCAATGGTATTGCTGGGTCATATGGCAATTCTATATTCAGTTTTTTGAGGAACCACCAAACTGCCTTCCACAGTGGTTGCACCATTTGACATTCCCACCAACAGTGGATAAGTATGCCTCTTTCTCCGCATCCTCTCCAGCACTTGTCATTTTCTGTTTTGTTGATAATAGCCATTCTGGTGGATGTGAGATGATATCTCATTGTGGTTTTGATTTGCATTTCTCTCATGGCCAGGGACATTGAGCATCTCTTCATGTGCCTTTTGGCCATTTGTATTTCCTCTTCTGAGAGGTGTCTGTTCAAGTCTTTTTCCCATTTTGTAATTGGTTTGGCTGTCTTTTTGTTGTTGAGTTGAACAATCTCTTTATAAATTCTGGATACTAGACCTTTATCTGATGTGTCGTTTCCAAATATTGTCTCCCATTGTGTAGGCTGTCTTTCTACTTTCTTGATGAAGTTCTTTGATGCACAAAAGTGTTTAATTTTGAGGAGCTCCCATTTATTTATTTCTTTCTTCAGTGCTCTTGCTTTAGGTTTAAGGTCCATAAAACCGCCTCCAATTGTAAGTTTCATAAGATATCTCCTTACATTTTCCTCTAACTGTTTTATGGTCTTAGACCTAATGTTTAGATCTTTGATCCATTTTGAGTTAACTTTTGTATAGAATGTGAGATACGGGTCCTCTTTCATTCTTTTGCATATGGATATCCAGTTCTCTAGGCACCATTTATTGAAGAGACTGTTCTGTCCCAGGTGAGTTGGCTTGACTGCCTTATCAAAGATCAGATGTCCATAGATGAGAGGGTCTATATCTGAGCACTCTATTCAATTCCATTGGTCGATATATCTATCTTTATGCCAATACCATGCTGTTTTGACCACTGTGGCTTCATAATATGCCTTAAAGTCAGGCAGCTTGAGACCTCCAGCTTCGTTTTTTTTCCTCAAGATACTTTTAGCAACTCGAGGCACCCTGCCCTTCCAGATAAATTTGCTTATTGGTTTTTCTATTTCTGAAAAATAAGTTGTTGGGATTTTGATTGGTATTGCATTGAATCAGTAAATCAATTTAGGTAGAATTGACATCTTAACTATATTTAGTCTTCCAATCCATGAACACGGTATGCCCTTCCATCTATTTAGGTCTTCTGTGATTTCTTTTAACAGTTTTTTGTAGTTTTCTTTGTATAGGTCTTTTGTCTCTTTAGTTAAATTTATTCCTAAGTACTTTATTCTTTTAGTTGCAATTGTAAATGGAATTCGTTTCTTGATTTCCCCCTCAGCTTGTTCATTGCTAGTGTATAGAAACGCTACAGATGTTTGAATGTTGATCTTGTAACCTGCTACTTTGCTGTGCTCATTTATTAGCTCTAGTAGTTTTGTTGTGGATTTTTCCAGGTTTTCGACGTATAGTATCATATTGTCTGCAAACAGTGATAGTTTTACTTCTTCCTTTCCAATTTTGATGCCTTGTATTTCTTTTTCTTGTCTAATTGCTCTGGCTAGAACCTCCAACACGATGTTGAATAATAGTGGTGATAATGGACATCCTTGTCTTGTTCCTGATCTTAGGGGGAAAGTTTTCAATTTTTCCCCATTGAGGATGATGTTAGCTGTGGGTTTTTCATATATTCCCTCTATCATTTTAAGGAAGTTCCCTTGTATTCCTATCCTTTGAAGTGTTTTCAACAGGAAAGGATGTTGAATCTTGTCAAATGCCTTCTCTGCATCAATTGAGATGATCATGTGATTTTTCTGCTTTGATTTGTTGATATGGTGTATTACATTAATTGATTTTCTTATGTTGAACCATCCTTGCATACCTGGGATGAATCCTACTTGGTCATGATATATAATTCTTTTAATGTGTTGCTGGATTCGATTTGCTAGAATTTTGTTGAGGATTTTTGCATCTATATTCATTAGAGAGATTGGTCTGTAGTTTTCTTTTTTTGTAATATCTTTGCCTGGTTTTGGTATGAGGGTGATGTTGGCTTCATAGAATGAATTAGATAGCTTTCCCTCCCCTTCAATTTTTTTGAAGAGTTTGAGCAGAGTTGGTACTAATTCTTTCTGGAATGTTTGGTAGAATTCACACGTGAAGCCGTCTGGTCCTGGACTTTTCTTTTTGGGAAGCTTTTGAATGACTGATTCAGTTTCTTTACTTGTGATTGTTTTGTTGAGGTCATCTATTTCTTCTTGAGTCAAAGTTGGTTGTTCATGCCTTTCTAGGAACTTGTCCATTTCATCTACATTGTTGTATTTATTAGCGTAAAGTTGTTCATAGTATCCTGTTATTACCTCCTTTGTTTCTGTGAGGTCAGTGGTTATGTCTCCTCTTCCATTTCTGATCTTATCTATTTGCATCCTCTCTCTTCTTCTTTTTGTCAATCTTGCTAAGGGCCCATCAATCTTATTGATTTTCTCATAGAACCAACTTCTGGTCTTATTGATTTTCTCTATTGTTTTCATGTTCTCAATTTCATTTATTTCTGCTCTAATCTTTGTTATTTCTTTCCTTTTGCTTGCTTTGGGGGTAGTTTGCTGTTCTTTCTCCAGTTCTTCCAAGTGGACAGTTAATTCCTGAATTTTTGCCTTTTCTTCTTTTCTGATATAGGCATTTAGGGCAATAAATTTCCCTTTAGCACTGCCTTTGCTGCATCCATAGGTTTTGATATGTTGTGTTTTCATTTTCATTCGCCTCGAGATATTTACTAATTTCTCTTGTAATTTCTTCCTTGACCCACTCGTTGTTTAAGAGTGTGTTGTTGAGCCTCCACAGTATTTGTGAATTTTCTGGCACTCTGCCTATTATTGATTTCCAATTTCATTCCTTTATGATCCAAGAAAGTGTTGTGTATGATTTCAGTCTTTTTAAATTTGTTGAGACTTGCTTTGTGACCCCGCATATGGTCTATCTTTGAGAATGATCCATGAGCACTTGAGAAAAAGGTGTATCCTGCTGTTGTGGGATGTAATGTCCTATAAATGTCTGTTAAGTCTAGCTCATTTATTGTAATATTCAAATTCTCTGTTTCTTTATTGATCCTCTGTCTAGATGTTCTGTCCATTGATGAGAGTGGCGAATTGAAGTCTCCAACTATTATGGTATTTGTGTCTATTTCCCTTTTCAGTGATTGCAGTGTATTCCTCACGTATTTTGGGGCATTCTGATTCAGTGCATAAATATTTATGATTGCTATGTCTTCTTGTTTAATTGTTCCTTTTATTAGTAGATAGTATCCTTCTTTGTCTCTTTTAACTGTTTTACATTTGAAGTCTAATTTGTTGGATATTAGTATAGCTACTCCTGCTCTTTTCTGGTTGTTATTTGCATGAAATATCTTTTCCCAACCTTTCACTTTCCACCTATGTTTATCTTTGGGTCTAAGATGTGTTTCCTGTAGACAGCATATAGAAGGATCCTGTTTTTTAATCCATTCTGCCAGTCTATGTCTTTTGATTGGGGAATTCAGTCCATTAACATTTAGTGTTATTACTGTTTGGGTAATACCTTCCTCTACCATTTTGCCTTTTGTATTATATATATCATATCTGATTTTCCTTCTTTCTACACTCTTCTCCATACCTCTCTCTTCTGTCTTTTCGTATCTGACCCTAGTGTCCCTTTAGTATTTCTTGCAGAGCTGGTCTCTTGGTCACAAATTCTCTCAGTGACTTTTTGTCTGAAAATGTTTTAATTTCTCCTTCATTTTTGAAGGACAATTTTGCTGGATATAGAAGTCTTGGTTGGCAGTTTTTCTCTTTTAGTAATTTAAATATATCATCCCACTGTCTTCTAGCTTCCATGGTTTCTGTTGAGAAATCTACACATAGTCTTATTGGGTTTCCCTTGTATGTGATGGATTGTTTTTCTCTTGCTGCTTTCAAGATCCTCTCTTTCTCTTTGACCTCTGACATTCTAACTAGTAAGTGTCTTGGAGAACACCTATTTGGGTCTAATCTCTTTGGGGTGCGCTGCACTTCTTGGATCTGTAATTTTAGGTCTTTCATAAGAGTTGGGAAATTTTCAGTGATAATTTCTTCCATTAGTTTTTCTCCTCCTTTTCCCTTCTCTTCTCCTTCTGGGACACCCACAACCCATATATTTGTGCGCTTCGTATTATCATTCAATTCCCTGAACCCCTGCTCAAATTTTTCCATTCTTTTCCCTATAGTTTCTGTTTCTTTTTGGATTTCAGATGTTCCATCCTCCAGTTCACTAATTCTACCCTCTGTCTCTTTAAATCTATCATTGTAGGTTTCCATTGTTTTTTTCATCTCTTCTACTGTGTCTTTCAATCCCATAAGTTCTGTGATTTGTTTTTTTCAGACTTTCCATTTCTTCTTTTTGTTCAGCCCATGCCTTCTTCATGTCCTCCCTCAATTTATTGATTTGGTTTTTGAAGAGGTTTTCCATTTCTGTTCGTATATTCAGAATTAGTTGTCTCAGCTCCTGTATCTCATTTGAGCTATTGGTTTGTTCCTTTGACTGGGCCATATCCTCAACTTTCCTGGTGTGATCCATTATTTTTTGCTGGCGTCTGGGCATTTAATCAGATTTCCCTGAATGTGGGACCCAGTAGGTTGAAAGACTTTCCTGTGAAGTCTCTGGGCTCTGTTTTTCTTTTCCTGCCTAGTATGTGGTGCTTGTCTGTCTGCGGGTCCCACCAGCAAAAGATGTTGTGGCTCCTTTAACTTTGGAAGACTCTCGCTGCTGGGTGTGTAGTGGAGACAGAGGAAAGGTTGTAGGTTGGTTTTAATGGCTTCAAATTGTGAAGTCCTGGGATCTGAATTCCTTGAGAGAGGGATTCCACCTGAGTTGTGTTTCACCCCTCCCACGGGGAAGGTTCAGGTGGTAGAGAGCCCTGAAAGCAACCTGTTTCTGTGTTCGGGGCAGTTGTAACCTGTATAATGCCAGTGCTGAGCCCAGAGGCAACGAAGCCTCCATAGAAACAGCCGCAGAAGGCTCTGTTTCGCCCCCTTTCCTCTTTTTCAGTTAGCCCAATCGGCGACTTCTGCCTTGATCAGTTTCGCCTGAGCTGAGGGCCTATTTTTAGTTGTCAGAAGTTGTTCATTAATGCCACTATTGGTGTTAGGTTAGGCTCAGTCTCTACTACTGTTGGAGACTCTTTCCTTTCCCTCCAGGAAGTCATCTGTGGGGGAGGGTCGCCAGCCGCCGTGGCTTGGGGAGCCGCCAATCCAAAGCTCCCAGCCGGCCTGGGAAGCCATGTGTGGGAGGGCCGCCGCGGCTTGGGGAACTGCCGATCCAAGGTTCCCAGCCGGCCCGGGAAGCCGCGTGTGTGGAAGGGGCTCCGGTCGCCGGCCACCGCGGATTGGGGAACCGCCGCTCTGAGCTTCCCAGCCGGCCCGGGAAGCTGCGCGTGGGGGAGGGGCGCCAGCCGCCGCGGCTTGGGAAACCCGGTCCAAAGCTCCCAGCCGGCCCGGGAAGGAGGGAGGGAGGGGCTCCGGCCGCCAGCCGCCGCGGCCCAGGGAAGCGCGCGCCTCTCGGGGACCTCACCGCAGCAGAGTCTCTTAGCAGGTCCAGCCGGTCCAGAATGGGGTATGCTGTGTATTTGGTCTCTGTTGTGGCTCCAGGAGCTGTTCTGTACTGTTTCTAGTTCTTTAGTAGTTGTTCTGGAGGAGGAACTAAGACCCGCGCGCCTTACTAAGCCCGCTAATATTTATTGAGCACTTAAAATGTGCCAGGCACTGGCCAAAGCCTTTTATATATATTAACTCAGGTAACGCTTACCGTAGCCGTATGAGATAGGTGGTACTCTTATCCACATTTTAACAAGTGAGCATGCTGAGGCACAGAGAGGTTAAGAAACTTGCACAAGTTTGCACAACTATATGTGGCTGCCCGAGGCCCAAAGTTTGATGTCCTGGCTCAATTTTTGTGTGTGCTGCTCTCCATGCTCAGACTGTCTCTTGTCTCTTCTCTATCCATTTCTTATCCTTCCTTCAAACTCTGGCTCAAAATTCATAGCACGAGAAATCCATCTTGGATGACCACCACCCTTTTTCTGCCTCTCCTTCACACTATTTCAAGGTATATGTGCTTAGAAAGCAATAAATCACAGTCCTTGGGATGTCAGGCAGACCCGGTTCAAAACTTGAACCCAGCAATTCTAACCATATAACCCCAGGCATGTTACTCAATGACATAGCTCTCATAGTTATTTGTATTGATTTATGTCTTTTAAATTTCATATATTTAATATTTAGTGTAAACCTTTCATGTGCTTGGTACTGGTACCTTTGAATCAGGACCTGACCTAGCAGTTAATGGAAATCCTGGGCTCTTGTGGCCCCCTTTGATTTCCAGAGGCAGTAATTTCCAGCTAATTTGGGGCAGGAGTGGTGGGTATAGATGACTTCAACAATTTCCTGCAGGTCCAGAATATATCAAGACTGTACATTAACTCTTTTATTCGCGTATCTGAGTCAAAAGTGCTAGAGAGGGCGGGCCACGGTGGCTCAGCAGGCAGAATTCCTGCCTGCCCTGCTGGAGAACCGGATTCGATTCCCAGTGCCTGCCCATGTTAAAAAAAAAAAAAAAAAGTGCTAGAGAGAAAATGAGCCCAGATAAGTGAGTTGACACCCTTACCCATCTGTTCTAGTTTGCTAGCTGCCAGAATGTGATATACCAAAAACCAGAACAGCTTTTAAAAAGGGGAATTTATTAAGTTGCAAGTTAACAGTTCTAAGGTCATGAAAACATCCACATTAAAACAAGTCTATAAAAATGTCCAAATTAAGGCACCAAGAGGTTACAACGTTCACTCAAGAAAGGCCGATGAAGTTCAGGGTTTCTCTCTCAATTGGAAAGGCACCTGGTGAACATAGTGGCGTCTGTTAGCTTTCTCTCCTGGCTTCTTGTTTCATGAAGCTCCTCCAGAGGCATTTTCCTTCTTCATCTCCAAAGGTCTCTGGCTGCATGGGCTCTTGTGGTTCTTGCGGCTCTGAAACTTTATCCAAAACGTTTCCGCTTTTAAAGGATTCCAGTGAGCTAATCAAGACCCACCCAGAATGGGTGGGGGTCACATCTCCCTCTAAACAAAGATTAATATCCACAAGTGGGTGAGTCACATCTCTGTGGAGATAATCTAATCAAGTTTCCAACCTACAGTGCTGAATGGGAACTAGCAGAAACAGCTGCCTCCACAAGATGGATCAGGATTAAAGCATGGCTCCTCTAGAGTACATAGTCCTTTCAAACTGGCACACCTTCCAACAGCAGGAAATTTGGTTTGGCTCAAAGGTTGTTTCTGAACCACTAGTGGGGACTCATTTCCTTTCTGGACTCAACCCCTAGCATACTTCCAAAGGACACTGACTTAGAAGGGATAATCTTAAGATAATGCTCATTCAAGTGATCCCCAGCTATGGGGCATCTTCCTAGGACAGAGGTAGTTTTAAAGCAACTACTCATCACATGAGTTGAGACCAGAGTTAGGGCTTTCCCTGAGTGTTGGGTAGGTTTGGGGGGCCACCCTAAACCACCGTCCTGGTCTGTTCCCTCGTGGTTCCATGTGACCTGATCCTCATAGTCTGTTCTGTGTCCTGCTTGGGACCAGGAATTTTGCTGGCTTCAGCTTTAGCCATTTCCGACTGGATTTTTAGGAGCTTCCTCAGGTTCCTTCCTGTGGAAAGGAGGCAAAGAGAGAATGCTTGAATACAGTCCCTCACTTTTTATCAATGTTGAGTTCATCTTCCTGGCTCCAGTGCAGTTAGTTGCAAACAGGAAACAGGGATGCCCAGAGAAGGAAAAGAAATGTGTGTGGCCCTTTCATCACCTGTCTGAGACTCCCCCAGGTTGAGACAAGGTCATCATATCCATCCCTCTGCCTTAAGTTCATTGAGATTTACATCCTGCTTTCTAGTCTACATTTTTATCCCTTCCTCCTATACTCAATTGGCTGGTCCAGGGCTCATATCCCATAGGGAAGGACACCTAATTTTTTGATTTTCCAATTTCCCTCCTTACTTGTGGATATAAGACAAGCCTTCCAAATATTTAATCTAAATCTATCATGTTGTACATTACTTTCCAAGAAGACCCTGATCTTATATCTCCTACAGCCAGGCAGCTGAAACTGAGGTCCCAGTGCTAAAACAACTAATCATCTCTATAAACTCCAGAGCTCTGTCTTACTGGGAAAAAAATCAGATCTATTTAAATTCATGTGCTACTTGGATAACAAGTTAATAAGAAATCTAACTGTCTTTGTCTCCAACCTGGAGGTGCTAGAACTCGTCAAGAACATTGTGGCTGATGACCGAGTCCAGTACCACGTGTTAAATGCCTTTGACCCCTTGCCCGTCAGCTCCTCTGACAATCAGGCCTTTGGCTACCAGCTGCTCAGCCAGACCATACGGTCAGTCTTCCCGGAAATCAATATTGTTGTCCCAGGTAATGACCTCATCATCTGTGGTTGGAGTGAGGCGGGGGGTCGGGACTGTTTCCTATCCAGTGTCTGCTGCCCCACCCCCATCCCAGCTGTTCAGCCTGGCAACAGCTGGCTGCTTCCCCTCCTGATGGGACTGGAACTGTATTTTCCTCTAGAGTGGAAGTGAGAAAGCAAACAGGAAAGGAGCAGAACAATAAATTAGGTCAGTCAAACCTGGTTCCTTGCCCAACCTGGTCCAATCACTCTGGCATGGAGGGGAGGATTGGCCTAGACCACCCCTCTTTTCTGGAAGAGCCACAGAGAGGGCCAGGTTCCCCAAGATTCTGGTTCACATCCATCCTAGGATAACAACTCAGCAGCAGGACTTAGACTTCTCAGCCCAGAAAAGCCTCCAACCCAAACTATTTTCATAAACCCCATGCATGTCTCCCAGCACAGACCAGTCTCAATAGCATCGCCTGTAAGCAGCACCACCTCTACGCCCCTCCCGCAGCCGTCCAGCATGCAATCCATATCTAGGATGTGCAGACAGTGGCTCTCAAATTTGAGACTGGGAAAGCATGAGCTAGAGAATTAGTTAAATGTAGATTTCCTGGACCCACTCCCAAAGATTCTGGTTAAGGAAACCCAGGATAGGGTCCTGGAACCTTTTTGTTGTTGTTGTTGTTTTGTTTTTTGTTTTTTTATTTGTTTGTTTTAACAAATACCCTGGGAATTCTGACTCAGATGGTGGCTGACTACAGTTTGAAAATCTCTGGTCTGTGGTGTGAGTAGGAGATGCACTGGTGTTCAGGCCTGCTATCCTGTAATCTAAATTTAATCATTGATTCCCCCAGACGTATGCTGAGCTCTTATTTATCCTGTACTCAGCATGGGCCCTTAAAGAGCTTACAGTAAAAATTTGCATTCATAAACTCAAATATGTGTAGTCCTTTTTCTTTTTCTTTTTTTTTTTTAAATCAACTTAAACCTGATGTGAGCCCCCACGCCTCAGGAACGTCAATCTCAGACATTTTTGAGGCCTCCTGGCACCACCTCCTTGAATCAAGTCCCCAGGGTCTTATGCAATAACATAGTGTCAGAAAGTCTATCAGCCAGTGGCCATCAGTCCTTCAAGACATCTGTGTCCTAGGCACAAGTTCGCTTCAGGTTGGATCTTTCGTCTAACTGTTTGGGGAGTGGGATATTTGACTCTAGATATAAGGTCCCATCCCCCTGAGCATATCAGGTGGCCATTCCCTCTGAAGTCCTGCTACGTTCTCAGAGTTCTGCCACAGAGCAGGACCTGGGTCCCTACCATCCAGGGACCCTGGCCCTCGCAGTCTCCATGTTCTCCTCTTTTGACCCTCAGAGGCTGTTTATCTTACTCCTTCCCTTCTGGGGCACCTGCCCTATTCCCATCAACAGAGTTAGGCTTTTATGGAAAAAAGACAGGCAGAAATTAATTGACAGAAATCCCCAAAGCAAATCATTGTAAAGGGTCTGGCTACCTGTTTAAAGTGAGGAGAGGGGAGCAGGCCATGGTGGCTCAGTGGCAGAATTCTTGCTTGCCGTGCTGGAGGACCCGGGTTCGATTCTCGGTGCCCACTCATGTTAAAAAAAAAAAAAATGAGGAGAGCGAAATAGAACAAAACACAAATGACCATCTCACATCTTACAACCAGACTTAAATTAATGCCCTAAGATGTCTTTTCCCAAGATCGCTGCTATTGGGAACAAGTCCCAACCCCAGCTGAGGAGTGGGGTGATCTGCTGCCAACTAGGGAGTGGGAGACTGGAGAGAGAGTATCCTGGGACTTTCCATTCCTGAGATTTGACTCTTGGAAGACATCTAAAGGATGAGAATAGCAGGAAATAGTGTTCTACTTCAAGAGGATTGCACTTACAGCAATAAAGCTCCCCAGAGGATGACCTTGGGTTATGGAGAATAAAGACCAAGCAATAAAGGAATGATATCTGGACTTTTGGTTTTTAAAATAGCAAATAACCATGGCTATAGGTGTGAAATGAAGGTTTTGGTCACTCTGGTCTTCATGGAAAGAGGGAACTTAGCTTTGGACCATTCAAGGGATATCTCATTGCTGCCCTTGGGAGGGGGTTCAATCTTTCTGGCTGAAATGGTGTTTTAGTGAAGCTTTGAGAAGGGTAGCCAGGAGGACAAAAATTTACAGCCATGGGCTCTCAAGGCAGACCAGGCATTGCCTTGTAGTGACCCTGGAGTCCAATTTTCCAACCAGCCCGTCTCCAGCCAGTTCCATGGCTTGGTTCTTCACATAAACCCTCATCCTTCTTGTCTTCCCCTTCTAGGCACTTGTATTGGCAACACAGACAGCCGGCACTTTACAAACCTTTCGACTGGCATCTATCGATTCAATCCCCTTTATCTGCAGCCTCAAGGCTTCAGTAGGTGAGTGGAATGTGCTTGAGCAGCAGTGGAATAAGAGGAGACACATCTGACCTGCCCCCTTTCCCACCTCATTCTCCTGACAGTCCACAGGATGAGGGAAAGCCACAGTTTGCACAAACTAAAATGGAGCCATTGCAGAATCTAGCTGCCAACCATTGTCATTGCCAGTCTTGCCACTCCCCAGATTTTGTGGCAATTTCCTCCATTTTTTTTTTTCAGGAATGGAGATAATCAGATGATTGGTAAGAACCTGGTAGAGGGTGCAAGGGTAGTTCAGCAATGGAATGCTCACCTTGCATGTGGGAGACCCGGGTTCGGTTCCCGGCCCATGCATCCCCCACCCCCCAAAAAAAGAACATCGTGGAATTAGGATCCTTGAGGGCTGATCCCAGTTCTTTCTTCCATTGGTAGCATACTTACCCTCTGCACCTCATTTTCTCCATCTACAAAATGGGGAGACTCTTCAGAGCTCTCATATACACACAGTGAAATGCAAACACACACAACGTCAAAAGTGAGCATATGCTTCAATTCTCAGAGGAAATACACTTTGGGAATCCAGGGCATTTGGAAATCACTGAGAAGGTGATTTCCATTTGCCTTTCTGCTCCTTATCACATCCAGACCTATTTTCCCCACCATAGTCAATTGCCAACACAATGAAAATATTTGAATATGAGTTTAAGAACAGCTTTCATGTTTGGTGTTTTTTTTTTAACAGGAAGCGGGTAGTTATTCTTTATTTCCTTTCATCTGTGAGATTACATATGTTGTTTGGTTATTTTTGTTGTTGTGGGGAGGCAGGATGGTGGGCATGAAATCTGATAGTAAGTTGCTAAGTGAGCAGAGGGGTGGATGGGTATCCTGAGCAGTTGTCTTTCCTACCTTCTCATACCTCTTAAAAGTTTGGGGATAGGGCAGGCCACGGTGGCTCAGCAGGTAAGAGTGCTTGCCTGCCATGCCCAAGGACCCGGGTTCAATTCCCGGTGCCTGCCCATATGGGGACAGTGGTGGGGGGGGAGTTGGGAGATAGGGAGCTGGCTTAGAAATAAGTCTAGCTAGGGACCCTGGCCTAAGAGAAAGATAATTACGAAGATGGATCTCCCAGTGGGGGAATTATGGAATGGATTTCAAATCTGGAGATAATTTTGAACCCCCCAGGGGTTTATTTCATAATCTACCCCACTGCTCTCAGCCATGAGCATGGGTCCTTAAAAGGCGTGTCATATAAAACCTTACTTTTTACAAATAGCCTCTCCCACCTTTCCCTGGAAGGTCAAAAGGCCAGTGGCTTCAGGGGATGCTAGATTGGGAGATGGGAAAAAGGGAGGGGAAAGCTCTGCTGTGTTACAGCAGTTGGTCCTCTCTTCCTCTCCCCAATATACATCATCTCTGGTTCCCTCAGCATCCACGGAATCAATGAGAAAATCTCAGTGCAAGCCTACGAGACCCAGGTGAAATTCATCTTTGAATTCATCCAGAATGCAGACACATTCCAGTTGCAGGTTCCTCACTGGCATGAACTGTAAAATCAAGGAACCAGATGGGTTAGGACAAAATTGGACATAATCCGAGAAGAAAAGCCAATCTTGAAGATACTTGTGGCCACAATCACGTTGTAACACATCGTCCACTTGTCCTGCTTACCCAAAGCCATGGGCAGGGAGTAAGAGAGGGTCAACAGGAGTCTGCCTTCTCCTTGCCTCCGGCATTTCCATTCTTCCACTGACTGGCATTTATGTCCCACTTACCTTAGAAGTATCTGGCTTGTCTGTTTTATGCTGGTTATTTAAGTACCTCACCCTCCAGACCTGAATTAACAAATGAAGGTTTGAAAAACCTCAACCAGGCTGGATGTGAGTGTTTAATTTAGGGCCCTCTTGCTGGGCTGCCTCCTCCAAAGATGGTATATTTCTTCTTGCAATAACTTATTTTCCTCTTTTTTTCTCCTCTCTCCTTGGATTTTTTGGCTGTCTCATCATCGTTTCTCTCCTGGCCCTGGGTCCCTTCCCCCACCCACTAATTTATTGTACATCTGGAGCAGGACTTAGTCAGACTGTGATGTTACCATAATTGCCACAACAATTAGTCAAATAAAATAATCTATGCAGTCCCAAGGGTCACTGAGGGGTGAGGCTGAGGCAGGGACCTTTGGAGAAGTCTCTAACTTCCTGGCTCCCAAGGTGGGAGACTGGAAGAAAGAGACTTTGTCCTTGGGCTCCTCCCAAAGACTCCTTAGGCTTTGTTCCCTCCCCTGCTCTGTTCCTGCCACCTGCTGCTGCTGTCCCGCCCCCAGGAGGCACTGATTTGTGGAAACATTTCCCTGGCACATCCTGTGGGGTAAGCTCCCGAGGAAAAGGCACTAGATGACCCAGCCTCTCAGGGGAGCCTGGCCCGACAAGGGCCCTGGCCTTGGCATCATGTCCAGGTTGAGACTGATGGAAGGATAGTGGAGGGTACGCTGAGGTGGTGGTGGTGGGGGAGACTGATTTGAGGGACTCTCCCCTGGCTGCTGAGGGATGAAGAAGGGCAAGCTGTCCTCTCTTGGGGTATGGCTTAGTCTTTCCCCTCTGGAGTCCAGCTCTGAGCATATTTAAATCTGCGCAGTGGCTGCCAGGTGGGGGGCATTGAAAGGCAGCATTTCTTGGCTCAAGGCTCGTGAATCATGAGGTAGTTGGGGTCATGGAGGGAGACAGAGGGGGGCTGGGACTTGAAAGACTCCCTCTTTTCTTCCTGTCCAGACAAGGAAGAAAACCGTCCGCGCTTTCCTGGGGTTTGACAGCAATGGGTTCCTTATCCTCAAACACACACACACACACACACACACACACACACACACCGCCACCATCCCTCACCTCACTCCTGTGGCTTTGAGCTGCCCCTCAGAGCTTAATGGAAAGTGTGAGAGAAACAGTTGTGGATTATTCAAGCTCTTTTGCTACTCCCCCTAAGATTCTCATTCCTTCCCTCACCCTCCCTTTCTTTTTTTTTTTCTGCCAGTTCAGTACTTATTCAGCCTTTGTTAGAGGGTGAGCTAAAGAACAAAAATAATCCTTCACATTTGTACAGAGCTGCGAAAACACTTTCATATACCTTACCTCAGCAGAGCTCCACAGGAACCCTGTAAAGAAGATACTGTTCCCCCTTTTACAGATGGGGACTGGCGCCTCCTCTGCTGGGGGCAGCTGACTCAAATCCATGTAGCCTGGCCCCAAACTCACTATTATACTAAGATCCTAAATTATTAATAGAATCTACTTCATATCAATTATCCTATTCAATCCTCACAACTGCTCTAAGGTATTGCCTCTGTGCTACAAATGAGGTGACTGAGACTCAGAGGTTAAATAATTTGTCCAAGGTCTTGCAGATATTAGGGCTCAATCTATTAGAATTCAAAGCCTGTGGTAATAATACTGAAGGTGAACTGAAGCTCAGCGAAGTCATTTGCCCAAGATCACAGAGTTCTTTAGAGGCAGCACCAGAATTCAAATACAGGTTAAAATCCCCTAGTCCAGTGCTTTTTCAATTGCATTCATGCTTCCTGCTTAAAGAACCTGTGCAGTGTGGCTCATTCACTCTGATCCAGAGATATCCAAAGAACAAAGGTTGTTGTTCTGTTGAATTTAGTTCTTAGCTCAGGCTCTGTGTTCTCCTGGATGACCTCTCCCTATTCACACCTCTTCCCCTGTCTGTCAGCATTCCTCCCAGACCTAGCCCCAGTTTCAGGGTTCAGCTCTTCTCTCTTATTCTCTGAGATTGGGAACAGCAAGGTCTCTAATGATCTGTGGATTAACTAGGAGAAGAATGAGCAAAGGACCCCTGTCCCCATCCAGCCCCATAAAGCATAGTCATCCAGAACCCTGAGGAGGGAAGGGAGGCCCTTGAGAGGGACTGCTGCAAATTCTGGATGTGAAAACACAAACTTTCCAGCCCTGCAAGCCCTCAAGTCTCTGGAGAAAACGACTCAAACTGCTGGCCCAGCCAGGACAACACGAGCCCAGAGATTCTGGCAGGAACGGACAATAGATCCAGGATTTTCCTTCACCCCTGCCCCCATCCATCTACCACTCCCCAGATCCACCTTGAGAGAACTCCAGCAGATAATCACAGGCACACCCTAAC
This sequence comes from Tamandua tetradactyla, assembly GCF_023851605.1. Taxonomy (NCBI): domain Eukaryota; kingdom Metazoa; phylum Chordata; class Mammalia; order Pilosa; family Myrmecophagidae; genus Tamandua; species Tamandua tetradactyla. The sequence continues at coordinate 63,556,080 of NC_135330.1, read as the reverse complement.
TCCAGTCAGAGACTTAAGCTCCTTACTCACATCTCACACTCTAGGGTGGGAAAGAATAGGGAAGGAAAGGAATAAAGTTTGGCTGAAGTCCTTGATGATTTGGAATCTGGGCTGCCAAGAACCCAGGCCACTCTGGACTGGTATTCTTTTCTTCTGGGAGAGATACTAAAAGAAGACAGAACTCCTACTCAAGAGCTGAATATGTTATTAAAATGCTTTGAAATTTTATTAACTATTTTTATAAAATGAAACGTGGCAATTCTAATGTTCAGTGTCCATCTGGTTGTCAATAAAAAGAATCAGGATCATATTTCATACTTCTGATGGTTTGTTTCATGTATCAACTCCACTAGGTTATAATGTCCAGTTGTATGGTCAGCATTGGCCAGCTTGTTACTGTGAGGGTTTTTCATAGATAGGATTTGTATCTATAAGATCAGTTGATTGTATTTTCCATTCAGTTGACTGGAACTACAACAAACAAAAGAGATTGCCTTCAGCAGTGTGGGGATTCTCCTTGACTAATCAGTTGGTGGTCTTAAAAGTCAGAATTGAGCATTTCAGAGTAGGAAGAAAAATTTCTGCCTCAACTTCAGCATTGGCTCTTGCCAGAATTTCTGGCCAGCCAGCTTCTCATGAGGAATGTGGGCTAAGGGCTTCAGTATCACCTTCATAGGAGTTTCTAGCTAGCGGTGGCCATCTGCCCTATGGAGTTCAGCCTTGCCATCCTCCAAGGTCATGTGAGTCAATTCTATATAATAAATACATATATTCTCCTGTTGGTTCTGTTTCTCTGGAGAACTCTAATAAATATATCTAGACCTAAGAATATGAAACCTTAAGAGTAATATAAATTGCTTAATTCTACAAAATATTCCTCAATTGTTGTAAATACTACACTAATCCATGAGCACCTCAGAAATAGAGATTGGAACCCAAAGAGAAGTAAGGAAACAGACACTCAGTATTACTGGGAAATAACATGTCATGCAAGAATCCATTGCAGTCATGCTATCTGAGAGGAAGGATTTAGCAAGTTAATTTTCTTTTCTCTTAGGTAAGCACTTCCACTGCTCAGTTCTGCCCTGCACTCCTAATCCATGTCTGTCTCCAATATTCATTGACACAACCCACAAACCTTCCATGCATTCAGACTCAGTTACTTTTTCCCCCCCTGAGAGCACAGATTAAGAGATATAGAGAAGTATTTCCCTGGGGACTGAAATCTATTAGTCTCAAGAATGCATGTTTAGGGTTACCAGTTGTTCTGTGCTAGCACTGAGCACTGAATCCCAAGTGACAGAGGCACCTCTGTTTTCAATAAATTTAGTTATTTTTGTGGTTGCGTTATATGGTGTCTTCTAAAGCTTGGAGCCTAGAGCAGGAGACTCTTTTGCCCAGGTCTAAGCAATAAGGTCTTTTTATATACCCCACAGTGCCTGGTCTAGAGAGTCAGAAAAGACGCTGTGGTGAGGTCATGATTAAGCTGAGATTTCAAAGTCGAGTAGGAGTTAACTCAGGAAAAGTTGGGGGAAAACTGTGCCAGACAAAAAGAATGGGGTATACAAAGAATCTAAGGTAAATGAGAGCCAGATGCCTTTGGGAAACTGAAAGGGGGCCGATTTGGGCCTTGGTGGCCAGGATAGGGATTTTAGACTTGACTTAAGGATAATGGGAAAGGAAGAATAGTTAAGAGGTTGTTTCCACCCCGCCTTCCTTCTTTCCTTCCTTCTTTCCTTCCTTCCTCCCTCCCTCCCTCCCTCCCTCCCTTCCTTTCATTCCTTCTTTCTAACACTTATACACTGTTTTTCTATGCCAGGCTCTATGATTTATAAATAGTAACTTATTTAATCCTAATAATTACTCCCTAAAGTAGATTGTTACAATGTAACAACTGAAAATGAACTCAGGGGATTGGAGAAAAGTAGGTGGATTAAAGAGTTATTTAAAGTTGAATCAATGGGTGACATTTGGTGATTAATGGTTGGTGGAGGTAGGGGGTGGAGAAAAGTAGCAGAAGGAGTCATAAATGACTTCCAGGCACTGTGCTTGAGCAAATGAGAGGGGACTCTACTGAGCTGGGAGAGACTGAAAAAGGAGCAGATATCTAGGAGATGATCATCTCCATTTTGGATGTAACATGTTGGAGGTGCTAAGTCATCCATATCTGGAGATCAGAAGAAATGCCTAGAATAAAGATATTTGGGAGTCATCAACAGAGCACAATTGACACTATGAGAGTGGATGAGATAACTAGGATCTGATAGCGGAAGAAGAGCCAAATTTTTAAGTCTAAATTAGAAAGTATCAGCAAACATCACAGAAATGTATAAGGCTTTTTTTTTCAATCTACTAACTTTATTTTAACATTTGTTCCCCCTATTATTTATCCATTTTTAATCCATATGTTTTATTCATCTGTCCATAAGGTAGATAAGAGAAGCATCAGACACAAGGTTTCCACAATCACACAGTCACATTGCAAAAGCTATATCAGTATACAATCATCTTCACAAAACATGACTACTGGAACACAGCTCTACATTTTCAGGCAGTTCCCTGAAAACAGAGGCAGTGCCTCCCTGTTACATATAAGGCATTTTTAAAAATGTAAATATAAATTTAAAAATATAAAGGTTCTGTGCTCAAGGACCTTGCAGTCTAGCTGGGAAAACTAAAACCAACACATATAGCAATAAGTCAATATATAGAAGTCGAACTCTGTAACTCATCATTTCATCAAAGCCTTTTGTGATACTAACACTACTAGCAGTTCATCTTTCACCTTACATTTCTCAACATGCATCCAGCCACATATTGAATAACCTGCTGTTGCCTGAAGATACCACATTCTTCTTTATCTGTCTGCCATTTTACTCTGTTCCTTCTAGCTAGAATCATTTTCTTCCGTGGTCTGTCAGGTAAAACCACAAAGTAAGTTTGATTAAAGCCTCTCCACGTCTTTGAGGACATCCTGAGCCTTCCCAAACAAAGTTCAGTGTTTCTTCCTCTGACAAAGGTACGTGTCTGTGTGTATATTTGAATTGAGAATGTACGTATTTTATTTTTATTTTTCATGTCTCTATCTAAGAAAGTATTTGAGGAAACTTAAATATACAACTTGAGGATAGGACATGCATCACTTTCTTGCTTCAATGGCTCCTCACTGCCCTTAGGATAAAGACTAAAATGCCTAGTATGGCCCAGGAGGCCCTCTATGGTCTCGATCTGGCTTATTCTAGAATCTTCATGTGCTTCATGCCCATTATTGTATGTGCTACAGCCACACTGGTCTTGAATTCATTGAAATCCCTAGGTTCCCTCCCATAAAAGAGTCTTTGTCATACTGGTCCCTCTACCTCGAATGCCCTGCCCTCCTCACTCCACCCCGACCATTACCTGGTTATCACCTATCTTCCTTCACAGGTTAGCTCAGCATCCATCATTAGTTCAGCAGCTCCTTGCATGGACTCCTTCATGAAGTCAATTCTATTAGGCTCCTTTTGAGGCATTTATATGATGGTTACATAACTTTTTTTAAATGTTATTGTAATGACCTATATACAATGTAAAATCCCCCTTTTGACCACTTCAGGTATACAATACAAAGGTATATTTTTGTTAAGTCTCCTCAGAAGGTTCTAATATGCAGCCAGGGCTGAGAACCACCAGGTTAGAGTATTCTTCCCCAAATTGTTTGAATCATGGGAGTCGTCTAGGGCATTTATTGAAAGGGTGGATTTCCTGGCCCTGCACCAGACCTTTGGAAACAGAAATTTCCAGGAGAGAGGCCTGGAAATCTATATTTTAAAAGAAGGGCCCACAGGTGATTCCTATCATCAGGCCAGTTTAGGAAAGCCTGGTCCAAGGGATAACCAAAGGACAATAAACACAGAGGATAGTTTGAAACAAGATAATGTGGTGTGCAAGATACAATCTTCTTGTATCCTGCCTCTCTAAGATAAAGGTCACATCCTTGGCTTGTGACCCACTGTAGGAATGTTACAGTATAGGAATACAGTGCTTCTGTAGGAATACCATGCTTCCACTCAGGAGTGCCCTCAAATTCTGGAAAGTCTAGACTTTTGTGGAAGATACAGAGAAAGCCTGAGATGCCCCCTTCAGATGCCTAATCCCTACTGTGGTTCTTTTTCTTTGGTGAGACTGAAATCATAGCAATCCTACTGTGTGGGAAATGTTCCAAGTACCATAATATTGTTGATCCTCTCAACATCTCTGAGAAAGCAAATAGTGTCTCCATTTTACAGATATGACTCAGAGATATTAAGGAACTTGCAATATGTGGCTAAGCATAGATTCAAATCCAGATTTCAAAGCTACGGCACATCCCACTGTACAGCACTGCCTCTCAAAGATTACTTCTTTGTTATACTTCCCAGTTATAGTTTACCAAACTATTTTGCTTGCTGCTAAGCGTTCCCAGCTCCACTCAGTAATTTCAGAAACGCAGCTCCAAATATCTGGAACCATCTTGCTTAGAGGAATCTTAGAGTGCGCATCCAGGAGGTTTGGGGAAAGGGAAGCTCGGTTGAAGAGAAGCAAAGGGGATGGGGAGAGCAACTAGCTCTGAGCGCAGGTGGCCACACTTCCCCATTCCACCCCCCATCACGACATCCTCCTAGCAGTGAATGAAGCCGGAAGAGGATGTCACCTCAGCTCTGGGCAGCAGGAAAGAAGTTGACCTCTGGAAGAGAGATAGCAGGGGAGGGGTTATAACAAGGGGAAAAATGGGAGGGGGCACCCTCCCTCAGTAGAAACAAAAAGCAGAAAAGTTTCCAGCCATATCAGGTCAGCTTTATGACTATGCCATGCTGGTTTTGGGGTCCAGGATCTATGGCACCCTGGAATGTTATGATATTTCAGGATGGGTATCCAGGTAGTTCATGGAGAAGCCATTGCTAGATAGCAGCTGCCCTGAAGGAGGGCCATGGGGCCTGGAGGACCTGAGGATAGAGGGAAATGAAAGACGTATTAGGAGAACTTAAGCAAAACTTTAGTAGGCTGTGCCACAGAGGCTCTTCCGTCACAGGCTAATCCATGGGCCCTGACAGTGATTACCAACTCCTACCAAAAGCCTCCCTCCTCCACCAGATAACTCAATTCTTAGTGAAAACTCTGTGCTTGCTATATAAACACATTTTCAAGATGTGATGGATTGAATTATGTACCCAAGTTCAGACATGCTCTGGTCTGGCCTGCTTGCTGGTGGATGTGGGCCCAATGTAATTAGTCTTCTGAAGGGGGTTCTTCACCTATGTGTGGGACAGTTGAATCAGACTGGGCTTTCATCTGGATGACTAGAGTCCTTTTCAGCAGAATGAAATTCAGACAGAGAGAGAAAGTCACAGGAAGAAGCTGAAAGTCCAGAGAGAAGAAAGGAGAAGCCATCCCCATGTGCTTTGCATGTGATAGAAAAGCCGAGGATGGAGGATTGCCAGCAGCCAGCCCAGAATACTAGTCTCCAGGGAGAAAGCATTGACTTGCTGATGCCTCAATTTTGGACTTCTCTTCACCTCAAAAGTGTAAGCCAATGAATTCCTGTTGTTTAAATCAATCCGCTATGTGCTATTTCTTTGAATAGCCTGGACACCAAGACATGTGACAAGTCACCTAGCACCTCTCCAACTAGACTATTTCCCCTAAGTTTATCCTGTATAGAAATCCTGGAGCTACTACTGGCCTCTGGGTCAATGCCACATTGTTTTACTGGAGGACCTGGGGAGTGGATGCTATGAGCTTATTAGGTTGTCGTATAGGGGGAGGATCTCGCTCTCCCATAATAACGGTACTTCTGACCTGACCTGGTCTCAGGCCTGTAGCTGAAGGAGGAAGAAAGGGCATGGAAGAGGAAGACAGTGATAGAAAAGTGCTGTAGAGTATCACAGGCCTGTGAAAGACTTCCCGGAGAAGAAGAGGTTGGCAGTGACTTAAAGGTCTTCCGTTTCCAGGAAGGACATTATAGGCCTTGAAGAAGTTAAAGACAGATCTGTAGAGGAGTTCCCCAATGGGGAAGTAGGAACAAAACCTCATAACTAAAGTCTTAGGGACTTCCTTTGGAGAGGAGAAAATTATTTTTAAGTATAGGAGAGCTCTCTCAGCTAACAAGCTTTAAAAGTGGACATTCTTAAGGCAGAAGGAGGGCCTATGTGACCTGTGGAAGTTCTTGTCATGCAGAGGTCCATAATGATGCCCAGAACCCTCGCTGTCTCCTTATCACCACTAGCCCTACCACTCCCCAGTTGAGTCTCTCCTTCTGAGGCATCTGTTGGTTGCTTCCTGTTGTAAGTTTCTGTCTTTTCATCTGTGACCTCTGACCCCTGCATCAGTGCTTCTATCTTCACAGACTGTAGCGACTTCTGCTCTTTCAGTAGGGAAGGGCTAGAGTCTTCCCCTTTTCAGGACCACAACTTGAAGAAGAAGGACATCTACTTCTCCCAGCCCCTCTTGGTGTTTACCTGTAGGGAACTGCACAACATAGGACAAACTACTTGAAAGAGTCTCATTCATTTATTCATTCATTCATTCAACATATTTATTGCACACCTACTATGTGCCAGAACTGAGACTACTCTAGGGATTAAAAGAGCATAAAATTTATAATTTTGTCCCAGTGGCCCTGCGGCTTTGGAAAACACACAAACTGAGATCTTTTGGGTTCTATACTCATAAACATATTTGCAATACCTATAACCAACAAAGGACTCATAACTGAATTATATAAAGAAGTCCTATACACCACTGAATTGTATAATTGAAAGTGATTAGAATGGAAATTTTATGTTGTATATATGTTACCACACACAAAAATTAAAACTCATAGAACTGTACAACACAAAGAGGGCCTAAATTTTAATTAATATAATTACAATAACATTATTCATCAAATGTAACAAATGTACCACACTAATGCAAAATGTTAATAATAAAGAAAACTGGGAGCAGAGAGAGGACGGTATATGGGAACTCTGTATTTTCTGAATGGTTTTTTTTTTGGTAAACCTACAACTGCAAGACAGAAAATCTAATCAGAAAATGGACAAAATACTTGAACAGATATCCAAATGGCAAATAAATATTCGAAAATATTTATTTGAAAAGGTGTCAAATTCATTGATTATCATGGAAATGTAAATTTAAACCACAATGAGAAATTACTACAACCCCTCCAGAATGGCTAAAATTAAAAAGATTGACAATATCAAGTGTTGATGAGGACGTGGAGTAATTGGAACTGCAGACACTGCTCATAGGAGTGTAAATTAATATGGCTGTTTTGTACAATTATTTAATAGCCCTTACTAAAACTAAATGTATGCCTACCCTATGACCCAATAATTCTGTTCCTAGGTATATATATAAGAGAAATAGGGACGTAAGTGCACCAAAAGACATGGGCAAGAATGTTCATAGCAGCATTATTTACAATAGCCCTAAACTTGGAACAACCCAAATGTTCATCAACAGAATAATGGATAAACTGTGATATATTCATTTAATGACATACTGTACAGCAATTAAAATGAATGGGCCACTGCTACCAAAATGTTATGGATGAGTTTCACAAACATAATATTGAGTAAAAGAAGCCAGGCACAAAATAATGCCTGTTCTAAGGTTCCTTTATACAAAGTTTTAAAGCAGATAAAACCAGTCTATAGTGTTAGATAGAGGTTACCTTTTGGAAAGGAGGGTAGAGTAGCAGAGGAGATAAGAAGGGGGCTTCTGGGATACCTGTAATAATTTAATTCTTTTTTTTCAAGTACAAAAGCAAATATCTATTTAATAATGATTTAATTCTTGATCTGGGTGGTGGTTTCATAGATATATTCACTGCTTCATGATTTGTTGATCTGTACACTTAAGCTCTGTGCACTTTCTCATATGTCATTTAAAATATATATAACCTCAGGAGAAGGGAACTGTTTTCAGGTGGGTAACAAATGAAAGGAGGGAAGGGGGTAGGAAAGAAATAAAAATTTTACAAATAGGTGGCTGGGCTAGGGTGGGCTGTGACAAGATTAAATGGATGGGGGGTTTGAATGGAGCAGGACAGAAATTGACTCCAGCCTGATAATGAAATGTTCCCAGATACATCAGCCTTAATTTCCCACCAATCCCCTACCTCCCACTCACAAACCTGATCTTTTCAGACCAGGTCCAAAGTCTCCTGATCTAGCAGCTACTTCTTATCTCCAGGCAAAGAGATCCAGGGTTCAAGCCAAATCTGGGGTTCTAGTAAGAAACTGACATTCCCTCTACTAGGTCTTTATGAAACTTATAGGCCCCTTGATGATACAAACCCCTCAGCAGCTGAGCTGGAATAATCCTAGGTATATTGGATGGGGGCGGGGGAGCAGCCTTGTGTTTATGTATTTGTCAACCTCACCCTTGCCCAAAGGTATTACGCCGTGTGTGTCCTTGATTGTGTGTGTGTGTGTGTGTAGCTCAGAAGGAGGAAGAGAAGGTAAATGGCCCCGAAACTAGTGCTGGGTTCTCTCCCAGGGCACATCTCTGCTCCAAACCCTATCCCGGGGTCTGGAGTCAAGCTCCAATGCCCTCTGAGCCACTTCCCGGGAGGAAAAGGGCAGGAAGGAACCGGTGGTCACGGCTTCCACTGGCAAAAGGGAAAAACCTGGTGGTGGGAGTTCCTTTATGGGGGAGGTCACACACCCTGCACAAAAACATCCCAAAGAGAGCTGGTCCTGAGCTTGCGTGGGAGCGGCGGGGATACCCCAGGGAGGATGTGGCAAGAGGCGATCATGGGAACACCCCTCTTTGATCCCACAAGGTGCGTCAGGGAAAGTTGGATTTCATTTGGCGCGGGATGCAGACCTCTCTCCCCGAGCTGCCACCAGGATCCGTGGGTCAAAGGAAGCCAGGGTCCCCTCCGCCCCTACCTCAGGTGATGAGCGCAGGACCCCAGCCGCGGGTCTGACCTCTTTTCCCTCCCTCCCCGCCAATCCCCACCCCTTTCAAGGCTGGGACTTTATTAAGGCGGATTGCGTAGAGCTGAGCCATTTGCTCCGAGGAACGCGAAATCTGGCGGAAACGCCGAGCGGCGGCCCAACAGGAGAGAAGCCGAGTCCAAGAGCAAGGTAGGGACGGTTCTCCCCGGGTCTTGTGCGCGAGGATGGAGCACGGGTAAGACTGCTTGAGCCCGCGGGGTCAGAGCTGGGTGGACGTTTGTCCGTATTCTCGAAGGCCAGAAGCGTGTCGGAGACATTCATGATGCGAGAGCAGAAAGGCATTGGCGCACAGGCTTTTAAAGGACTAGCGAAGCTGCCAGCGCGGCGGAGCTGGCCCGAGGGAGGGGACACTGCGCCGCGAGCGATGGGCAGCGGGACTCGCTGGCCACTGGCCGATGGGCGTTTGGACCCACGAGCTCCGGGTGCCGAGAGCCGGCTCCCAATTCCCGTCACTCGGCGCAGCGCGTTTCCCGGGCGCCCCGCCTCTCGGGCACAGGGCGGAGGAAAGGGGCCGGAGCCAGGCCGCACCCGCCCTCCCGCCCCCAGCCTCCGATTGGCTGTTGCAGTTGTCCGTCGAGAATCTATTTTTGATGGAGGGGGGGTGCCACCCAGTCTGCCCCAGATCACGTTTGCCACCAGCAACCAACCAGTCGCGCCCAAGCAGCGGGGAAGAAGCGATTGGGGGCGAGTGAGCTCGGCCCCAGAGGCCCCTGCCCGGGTCCCCACCCCCGCCCCGGGCCGGTATATCCTGCCCTCCCCGGCCACCCACCCCTCGTGGAAGCCGAGCGGCGGCCTCGCTGTAACGCGGTGGCGAAATGTAGCGAGCCGGGTGTCGCGGCTGGACGCTCGCCTTGGCTGGGGGCTTGGGGAGTGGGGCACGCCGAGAAGGACCGCCGAGGAGGAGGAGGAGTGATGAGAAGAGGGGGTACCCAGCACCCCCCGAGACCACGGGCCCCTGCTGCCACACGCCAGCCGCCCCCCTTCCTCCCACGCGAGGGGCAGGTCAGTCTTGTAGGGTCTTGGGCCGGAGGGAGGGGGGATGTGAGTGGCGGAGGGCGGGAGTCCTGGCGCGCTGCGCATTTGCTGAGTCTGAGTCGGGGAGAGGCGCAGGAAGGCCACCCAGTTAGTTCTCCGCCCTCCCTGGGTTTGGGGATACTAAAACGGGTCTTTTTTTTTTTTATTATTGGTCCCCTCCTTCTAGGCGTACTGGTTCACTTGTGCTTCTTTAATTGCAGGGCCTTAGGCCCATCTGAAGTCTCTTAACTGGAAGGAGTACCGTGAGGGGCTTCCTTTCTTGCGAGCCCCCTTTCAGGTTAGGTTGCCTGGGGGAAAGGTGGGACCAGAGAAGGGGAGGTCGGGGTATAGCAGATTCAGAAACTTTTCTGGCAAAAGGACAGTGGACTCTCTTGCTCAGAGTTCTCCTCCTGAATCTCCAGTGGGAGATTTGGAAAGAACCGGGGATACTGTGTTTAATGAGTTTGTGAAAGGGCGTCCTGTTAGATGACAGAGTTGATAGAAAGAGGTGACAGTTTCCCTAGGCCAGTTACTGGGGTTTGTTCCAGCCTTTCCCAAACTAGAGTTGACTAATTGTGTATGTTTGGAATATTTGTTCATCCTACCTGGGGAAGTTCTCTTTCTTCTTCACTTGTAAGAATTCTGTTAAAATGGGATGGGGAGGGGGTGGGGGCCCAGGCCTGGAAATTCTTGCAGGCAAAAAAAGTGGGGCCATTCCAGCTAAAGAGACATGCTTGGGTTTAGGCGCAAGTGCATATCAGTTTAGGCTGCTGTGGTTTCTTGTTTTTGTTTTTTTAAGAGTTCCACTAAACCCAACTCTAAGTAACTCAGGGGAACAGGGTGAGCCTATGGAACCGAAAGTGTGGGTTTATAATCCATAGTTTTCCCCTCTTTCCCTTTAAACTGAAATGACTCCCTCATCCCTATCTGACAAGCTCACAGGGCTAAGAACAGAGGGAGAGAAAAGGAGACAGAGTCCTGGACCAGAGTCAGTGTCTGAGCTTTTGTAACACTGTTGATTCTCAAGGGCAGGCGTGGGTAGGCCTCTGGCTCTTGGCCTTTGTCTGGCAGGCTTGCCCCACTGCATGGCAAGTCCTCCTGGAATCTTTTCTCAGGGCTAGGACGTTAGGGGGCTTGGAGGCACTTGCTCCATGATCAGATTCTCCCAGTTTATTTGCCCTGTGCCGGCATGCTGCTGTTATCTTGTGATTATAAACAACCACCTTCTACAGGACGGTGGCTGGGTGGCAGGGAGTTTGTGACTAAATTTGTCGCTGATCCCACCGGAAGACCACACTCAAATAAATGATCCTGGGTTCTTAGTGGGCATTCAGAAGGGATCTCCCTGAGGACGTCCCTGCTCACCCCCGGGTGAAGAAGACAGTGCCGAAGTCAAAGTCAGGCCTCTTCCCAGTCCCAGGTGGTCAGATTTCATTGTTGACATCGGTGGTGAATCCTGTGGGGCCGTGGGGTCGCTGACCAGAAGCTTGGTGGGGACTGCATCTGCAGGGCCTCCAGCTGTGACAGTGCAGGATAAGGCGATTAAGGTGGACAGAGAGAGGGAAATAGCGAACCCCTTATGTCTGCCTTCAGGGAGAATACTTAGCTGTGTGAGCTGTGCTTGACTGCACCGTAACATTCTCTTTTTCTTTTCCTCCTCCTTCCCACATAAGGTGTTCTGCGCAGGTTCCTTTGACTTTGAGGACCACGGATTTGGGGCGGTACAAGGTCTTCCCAGGAAGGGAGACGTCTGGAAGAAGGAGGAAAGACGGCAGACCCTGCTCTGGGACCAGCAGAGCCTGAGAAGCTGCAGGAGGCTGAAGGACCCCAGCAAGAGGAGTCGGACGGAGCCCCAGCCCCAGGCTAAGCCTGGGTTCTGAAAGAGTTCTATTCAAGTTACTTTTCATGAAAGGTTCAGAGGGGTATCCCAGACTTGGCTGGGCTCTTCTACTCTGGATGTCCCTGCTTTGAGAATCCTGCCCCTGAGAACCAAAGATAAGAGGCCAGATAAATTTCCTCCAAGCACTTTGCTGGCCGGCTGGAGTCAGGCATCTGCACCCCTAGTGGCTGGCCGCTGCGTCTGGTAAGGAGTTTCTTGTTTCCTTCCAGCTTGCAGCTTCAGTGCTTGATGGGGCTGCCTGTTGGTGGATCAGTTTTTGCAGCGCCTGGTGGGATCCGAGAGCCGTGGGAAGAGGTCCCGCGGCACCCAAGCCTGGGCTCACCCCAAGACTAAGTTCTCTCCCAAATTAGAGAGGGAGAGAGAAAGAGAACGAAAAAAGAGAAGAAAGTTCCCCCTTCCCTCCTCCTTACCCGTCATGTCCTCCAAGCCGGAGCCAAAGGACGTCCACCAGCTGAACGGGACCGGCCCCTCTCCTTCGCCCTGCTCTTCAGATGGCCCTGGGCGCGAGCCCTTGGCTGGGACCTCAGAGTTCCTGGGGACTGACGAGGCTGGGGTAGAGGTGGTAGTGATTGAGTCTCGAGCCAACGCCAAGGGGGTTCGGGAGGAGGACGCTCTGCTGGAGAACGGGAGCCAGAGCAATGAAAGTGACGACGTCAGCACAGACCGCGGCCCCGCACCACCCTCCCCGCTCAAGGAGACCTCCTTTTCCATCGGGCTGCAAGTGCTGTTTCCCTTCCTCCTGGCAGGCTTTGGGACGGTGGCTGCCGGCATGGTGCTGGACATTGTGCAGGTAGGACCTGCGTGGGGCAGCTCTGGTGAACACGGGCCCGCCTTTTCCTACAGGGCAGTGATGACTCTTGGAGCGTTCTCTCCAGCCCCAGCCCCTTAGTCAGAAGCTGCTGCTGCTTCCTAGAATACTGTTTCCCTTTGGATTGTGTCCTCCCTTTCTTCTTGGTCGAGTTTCTTTCTACAGAAGCCTGGAGGAAGCCGAATAGCCCCGGGGAAGTGGTCAGGACAGTATTGCTTAATTGAAGCAAAATTGTTTCCAGAGACCAGGCTTGGAAAAGGAGAGAAGTAACAGGGTTATTCCTTGCCCTCCCTCCTGGGCATTCCTGCTGGGCCCAGGTTTCTTCTGCATGCCTTCTTTATGCTCACTTGGGGTTTCAAGGATACCCATGGTCAAAAGTTCCGTTTCAAGCATCCCTTCTATCACCCTGCTGGGCAGGAATTTATCTGGCTGCCAAGAGGGTCTCAGATTAAGTGGGAAGGCTCTTAAAGGCATTCTTTGTTGCTTATCCGCCTGTAACCTTGGTATGATCTCCTTGGGAGTTGGGGGTGGGCACAGGCTGTCTCATCCATGATTTGGGAGTTTACCATAAGGAGGCCTAAAAGTACTAATTATGTGGGGTAAATTGGGACAAAATGTAACCAGACCTGGATAGAACTGTCTCCTTTACTCATCACTGTTTTTATGAACCTGCCCTGAGCAAGAGGGTTTTTTGTAATTTTACTGGTAGAATTAAGAATAAAAATTGTCGGGACCTGAAAATTGAGAGCCAGAGAATGTGCTGTGTTAGTATGTGGGTCAGGACTTACCCAGAACAACAGGACCGAGATAGTTAAAGTCATGTTTCCAAGCAAAAGTTTTTGGAGTATAGTAAGACATGCAGAGCTTTCTGAGGGGGCTGGGATTATCTAAGTTAATTAGCAGGGTGTATCAAATTCCTGCCAAGTACCAGCTCTGTTCTAGGAACTTAGAGAAATACAGAGGCAAGAGGAGATCTAGCCTTTGCCCTTTGGAATCTCCTAATGAGTCCCTGACCATGACATCTCCCAGGATAGGTGGAGCTCAGGGTCACCTCCTCTGTGTCAAGCCAAACCTACAGACGGTACATGTAGTAATGTGGGGAAGGGTCTTCCCTTCCCATGCTGAAGGGTCTCACCATGCCCAGATCCCAGGGGCACGGAGGGGGACTGGTATCAAGGGCTTCCTTCAGCAGTGTCCCCTTGAATCACTTTGACTTGGGCTCTTCAGGAGAACCCTGTGCTATGCTGTGCCTTTGGTTGCTTATGAAGATGGTATTTATGGTGTGCCTGGTGATGCCTCCTCTCCCCTAACCTGCCATCCTGAGGACTGTTTCTGCGTGGAGGTTAGGAAAGCCAGCCTGGAGCTGGAAAGGTGGGCTTTGGGTTCCCCCTTCCAGTGGCTGCCCCTCCTCCTGAAGCATTTGAGTGGAGCTGGTGAAAGGAGGAGAAATGGGTCTGGGTAGCAGTTTCTTCACCTCCCCTGTCCCTTTCCTGCAGCCTTGGTTCTCATGCTTAGAGTTTTTGAGTTCTGGTTGGTGCCTGCAAAGGTGTCCCTGAGACACCGGGAGAAAGTCTTGTTTTCTAGACAAGAATATGGTGCTGGTGAATATGTGTTGGACTGTTCTGTGTGCCTGTGAGGTAGGAATATTAGTTATCTCCATTTTGTACAGAGGTTTTGAACCTATAGTTTAGAGTGATTAGGTGATTTCTCCCTGGCCGTCTGACTGCAGAGCCTGTGTTGTTAACTTCTGTAGCCTTCACCATGACCGTGGCTCACCTGTCAGCTGAAGACTCTAGAATGAATCTCTCTCTTGACTTCCCCACCCAAAACAGGGTGGACTGGATTCTATAACAATTGAAGTTATCTTTTAAAGTGAGTGGGCACAAAAGGTCTTAAAGCTTGTGGGGAGGGAGTGTCCCTACTCCACCCCAGATGCATGCACGTGCACACACACACACACACACACACACACACACTCCTAGGATTCTAGAACTGGAAAAACCCTCTGACGTCTTGCCCCAAGGAACCTGAGACATTGAGAAGCCTAGGTAGGGAAAGTTTGGGCCAACATCTGCCCTCAGTGTGGTACCTAAGCCCACCCCAGAGCTAGGGTCCAGTAAGTGTGAATAATAATGGCTGGCTTGTCCCTGTCCCCTCCTTCCCCAGCCTGTCTGCTGCAGCTGGGCTGGAGTAGGCTTGTAGATAGCTGCAGTGACATCACAGGAGGGTACAGAAGGGCTAGGACATGGAACCACGGGGAGATTCTTATTCCACATCCAGGGGAGCAAGTGGGGTGACTTATGACCGTGACCAGGAGGAGCAGAACAGTTCCTAAGGATGCACACCTGTGTACCTAAGATGCCTCCAATGAACCAGAGATTCTGGAGGATCCCTAGAGTCTAGGATTGTCTGGAAGAGTCAGCTGGAGAGCATCCCCAGTGTCTTGGAGCAACTGACTAGAAGTCTGGGTTGGCCTTAGTTCAGATGTGTCCTTGGTCTTACCCTCAGCATTTCCCATGACTACTGCAGTCTTTTCCTGGGCCACCATTTCCGTCTCTTCTTATCTACTCTCCTCTCCACTCAACGTACATAGCCAACCACTGAAGGGAGATAACAGGCAGGCGTACTGGCCAAAAATAGGAGAAAGATAAATGGTCGGTGATCCACTCCAATTCCCCCAGCATGGCTAAACGTCTGTTCCTGTGGCCTTTGAGGGAAAGCAGGATTGGAATCTAAAGGATTGGGCTTTGGGAGCTCCGATGCTGCAGATGCTTTCTGCCCCTCCCCTAATTTGGTTCCAAGTTGCTGCAGGCCCTCTCCTTTTTTCCTCCCTGCCTCAGTGAGGGGTAGGGGTGCCAGGAGGTGGTCTGCAGACCTTCACTGGAACTCCCAGCCATGTTAAGACAGATGCAGCACCCAGGTCTTTATTTTAACTTGCTATTCACTTGCTAAGCATCCCTAGGAAAGAAGATTCCCTCCCCAAATTCATACCCCTCTGCTTCTCTGCCCTTTTGTCCAAAAAGGCGAAGGAGGGAGGCAAGTGTGGGGTTTGAGGAAGTAGAGTAGGAAAGGAGCATTCTTCTCATGTATGGCCTACTCTTGTAGCCCTGGATCCCTGGGAAGGAAGCTCACATGGTCTCATTTGGGTATCCCATCCATATCCCATGCTTCTGCTCCTCCTTGCTGTCAGAGACCTGTAATTATTTTTTTATTTTTTTATTGCGAAATATAACATATATACAAAAAAGCAATAAATTTTCAAGTACATTTTAACAAGTAGTTATAGAACAGATTTTAATGTTTAGAGTGGGTTACATTTCCACGATTTATTGTTTTTTCTTCTAGCTGTTCCAAGACACTGGAGATCAAACAAAATATCAATATAATGATTCAGCATCATACTCATTTGTTAAATCCTGTCCTCTCTATTATACTCCTTCCCTTTTTTTTCTTTTTTGTGAAAAATACATATACACGAAAAGGCAATAAATTTCAAAGTCCATTGCAACAATTAATTGTAGGACAGATTTCAGAGTTTGGTATGGGTTACAATTCCACGATTTTAGTTTTTTATTTCTAGCTGCTCTAAGGTACTGGGGACTAGAAGAGATATCAATATAATGATTCAGCACTCATACTCACTTGTTAAACCCCACCTTCTCTGTATAACTCCACCATCACCTTTGATCTTTCTCCCACTCTTTAGGGGTATTTGGACTATGCCCATTCTAACTTTTTCATGTTGGCAGGGGCTGTTGATAATATGGAATAGGGAGATGGAACTAGTTGATGTTCTGGAAAGGCAGGTCCCTCTGCATTTTGGGAGACATGTATTCTTTTCTCTCGCTGTCTCCAACCCTTTCTAGCCAGGTGTTGCCCTAAGGCCCTTCTCCTCGGACACCTAGAAGATACTATGGTGAGAAGACTCCAGTAGGTGAAGGCTGGGGTTACTCTAATCTGAGCTCTGTCCCCGCCCGCAAATGTCAACCCCAGCCCAGCTTCCCAGATTCTCCTGCAGCCTAGTGCTTAGAGGTTGTACCTGGGGATTTCAGTCTTCTTAAGGTCTTGATTCCATTTCTTCCTGGAGCGGAAGAAGACTAGGCTGGAGCACTTGAGGGCAGTCAGGGTCAGTATGTGAGCTCAGGGGTGAAGGGGGCTGGCCAGAGGTAGTGAGGGATTGGAAGAGGCAGGTCAGAAGGACAGGAAGGAGTTCCAGCAGGGGACCCGAGGTGCAAGGCGTATGGCGACTGCTCTGCAGCAGGATTGTTTCTGAGCAATTTCCTCCCTCACCCCCAGACTATCGGGGGCCAGGAGCCCCTCCCCAAGGATGGAGAAAGCAGAAGAGAAGCTGTATTTCCAAGAAACAGTGAGAATCCACAGCCGCCCCCTCCCCTAGGCTGGGCAGCAATTCCTGGAACATGACCTTTTCCATCCCCAGCAGAGCAGGAAGGTGTGGGTGGCAGCTCAGAGGGTGGGTTTGACCCCACCAGGCTGAGCAGGATGGGCCTGGCTTAGGCCAGACGAGGAAGAAGAGGTCTCACTGTCTGTCCCTGCTGCGTTCAACCCACGCGTCAGCCTCAGGGCCACCCTGCTTTCTGGTCTGTTTCCACCTCACCAACCTCCCAGTATCGCTTCCCAGCATCCTGAGCGTGTTGGGGACGTGCGAGCGGATGTGTGTGTCGCCTGTGCCTGGGATTTTGTGGGTGAAGAAAGTGTGTGTATAGGAATTGGCTGCTGTGGTCTGTGGGCCAACTCAGGGTGTCAGCTGGGCTGGAGGCAGGCAGTGTGGGGTTCCGGAACTGAGGTGTCAGGGTTGGGAGGACTGTGGATAGGGGCTGCTATTGGGGCTGCTTGTTGCCCATGGCTCTCCCGTCTTGCCTGTGTGTCCCAGATCCCATCACTATAAAACCCCACACCTTCTTGGTCCTTCATAGTATGTGTGCTAGCGGGTGGAGGGAATCGGGCGTCTTTATAGTAGCAGCCAGAGGAGCTTAGCTGAGCTTTATACTTTTTTTCCTTAAATAAAGTCCACAGTCAACCACCTCATCAGGGGCAGGCAGAAGAGGGGAATGCTTTCTCTTTTTGGAGCTGCTTGTCCAGTTTGGATGAAGAAGGAGAGTGAGGCCGTGACTGCAGGGAGCTGAAATCCCAGCGGTATGTCCAAGAGCAGCGTCCCTAAGTTCCTCCTGGACAGATGAGGTGGCTCGTGTACCCCTTCCCTCACTGGGGGCTGCTTTCCTCAGGGGATCCTGTGGGCAAGAAGGGATTCCCACCCCTCGCGCTTGAGCTCTTCTCGTGGGTGCCGTGAGCGCACAGCTGCTGTCGCTGAGGGGGCGGTGGGAGGCCCTCCTCCTGCTTGGACCTCGGAGAGGGGCTTACTGAAGCTGACGCCAGGCCCTGATGAAATGAGCCCTTCTCCTTACTCCCCACCACCAGCCAGAAGAATGGAAAAGAGGGGTCCTCGCCTTCTAGCTTGCTGCCACCCTCCCGTGTTCAGCCTCCCGTGGTCCTAGGCTCACCCCCCCAGCCGCCCCTCAGTGCCCTTGCTCTCCTGTAATAGAGCGTCAGGCATGGTACTGCCTTTAGAGACCAACTCATCTGGCCCCTGGATTGCACATTTTACAGCAGGAAATTGAGGTTCTTATAACTTGGCTAAGTTCCCCACCTCATCTGTGTGGGGACTGCACCATAAGGAGAGAGCACGAGGCCCCTCAGAGTCTCAGCCAGTGCTCTCTCCCCTTCCAGCACTTTGCCTCCCTGACCAGGAAACCCTAACCAAACTCCATACCTGTCGCCCAGCCCGCTGCCCCTTCTCCCTCTCCACACCTGGAGACTCTCCAATTCTCCAGTCACGGTCCAGGACGGGGGCTCGAACCCAGCCTTTTTTGCAAGTCCTCAGTTTCCATTTTCACTGAAGTGGCTTTCTAAATAACCCATCCTGGATTCTACAGTGTTCCCTTTCAGCTCTCTGAACCTGTTTCCTTGTTTATAAACTGGGGAGAAATAGCCCTTACTTATAGGGTTGTTGAGAAGATGAAATGAGAAAATACATTAAAAGCACTTAGCCTAGCCCATTCTCAGTACTTAGTGAAGAAACTGGGTACACCAGCTTCTCCTAGCTGAGAGATTGGGGAAGGTTGTATTGGCAAGGGTGCAGAACTGGAATAAAAAGCCTTTTGCAAACCAGAATTCAGAAGTTTGGGGGCCCCAGCCATAACTCAGAGCCTATTCAAGAGAGCTGCTGTGGCTAAGACCCAGAGCCCTTAGAGATAGCAACCTAAAAACTCTCTAATCAGCTCAGCCCCAGCCCTGTGGAGTCCAGCTCTCAACAGCTGAGACAACACCACCCAAGGTTGAGGCCACAGAGAAAATGGACTAAAGGCAAAGGGTTTGGGTATTGCGGTTTGAGGGGGGACTGCAAAGGAATTGTGGGGTATAAGCCAGCCTGGAGAGGCTCAGCTGGGCAAATCCTCACCACCCTCTCCCCTGACTCCAGGGAAGCAGGCAAAGGACATGGAGCCAGGCTAGGGGTCTGAAAGAGCCCCTCTATATCTCCTTTGCTCTGGGTAGCAGGAAGGGGGCCTGTATTGTTTAGAGAACCATGGAATTGGTTTGGTTCCAGGGTTCTTGGAGGAAAGGCAACTGGCGTGCTCACTCCTGCTGATTCCATTTCCTCCTCAAGTCCCTGATCTCAGACAATCTTTTTAACCTCAACACCAGCCCTTCTGGGCACTGAAATTCCTGGGTTCTGTTTTCACCTTGTAGCACTGGGAAGTCTTCCAGAAGGTGACAGAGGTCTTCATCCTGGTGCCTGCGCTGCTGGGGCTCAAGGGGAACCTGGAAATGACCCTGGCATCGAGGCTGTCCACTGCAGTAAGTGTCCTCGTTGGGAGGGGGGTAGCACCGAGCCAGACGTGGAGCTGACTTCAGGCCTTTCTCTGCTTCCCAGACCTGTAACGTGGGGCTGTGTGGGAAGGGAGGACCTGGCTAGGTAGGTGTGGGGAGATCCCAGGCTGGATGTCCTGCTCCAGAGAAGAGGCTTTCTGCCCAAAGTGATTCCCAGGCTCAGTTTCTGAATGTCCCAGGCATCCCTGGACTCTTGCCCCATCCCCTGCTTCTCCACCTACCTCGTGACTGTTTGTGCAGCTTTGACAGGCGGGCATCATGCTGGTCCCTCCACCCGCACAGATGGGGGCCTCCTCTGATCTCCAGCCCCACTCTGCAGCTGAGCAGGAGCAGAGCCAGACCTTCCCCCCCCACCACCCCATTCCCTTCCCTCTCCCCCATGGCAGCTTGCTCTTCTTTTGGGGAGGAGACAAGGAGGAGGCAGGTGCTCATCACTCCCACCTGCCCCCATAGATGAGCTGTGAGGCTTCTGGCACAGAACCAGATACAGGTCCATGCGGTGGGAGGCAGGGAACAATAAAACTTGGGAGGCCAGGGGAATCAGGTGGCAGGGATATCTGCATGGCCAAGAGTCTAGAGAAAGTGATAGACGTGGCCACCAGGCTAACCTACCCTAACTTGCCGCTACTCCTAGCCTGTGCCTCTTCATTCCTCCCTAAACTTTTGTGCAGCTTCAGTCCCCCACCAGCAGCTGACCTTGCCTTCCCCAGGATAGCAAGCTGGCTGCAGAGCCAGGGATTGGTTCATTCTGACCCAGGCAGAATGGGCTGCCTAGACAAGCAGGGCAGAGGAAGGAATCTGCCTCTGCTCAGTGGGTATTCCGAGAGGAGGAGGAGAGAAAAGAAGGCTGCCTTGAGATCCCCCTTCTTGCCCCCAGCTGCAGGACCTCAAGGTTTTTGCTCCTTTCCTTTCATTCCAGAACCCCTGGTCCTGTTTCCCTTACCCTGGAGGTTATATCTTAGTCCCAGAGTCCCATGCCAAATGCCTTGCCTCCTGATCCAGGCAGGGGCTTAATGGGTAGAGCATCAGGCCTTCTCTCACCTTCACTCCAGCCCTCTGCTCTCCTTCCTCCAGGCCAACATCGGGCACATGGACACACCCAAAGAGCTCTGGCGGATGATTACTGGGAACATGGCCCTCATCCAGGTGAGAGAGCAGAAGCCAAAGAGGGTGGGCTAAGCTTCTCCCTTAGTCAAAATCTCCAAAAGTTTTAGATCAGCCCCAGCTGGCTCCTGAGTGAAGCTCCAGCATCCTGCTGAGCTGTCTTCTTGCAGAGTAGTTCTAGGACCCAACCAGGTTACCCAGGAAAACAGCTAAGGTGGGAAGGGCTTCTGGGGGCCCAGCATCTCCCATGCCATTCCTCTGCTCCAGTTTGGGTTAGGGGCTTTGATTCTGGCTGTAGAAGAAGATCCTGGCAATAGGAGAGATTCAGAAGTTCTGAATTGTCCTCTACCACTGTTGTCCCATCTTCCCATGAGGCCACACAGATTCTGGACTGGGAGTCTTCCCCCTTGAGGCCCAGGCCTTGACTCTGAACTGAAGTCTCCGGCTCTGTTGAACCTCAACCCAATTCCCAGAAGAGACTCATTCAGCCAATAACATGTACTGGACTCCTGCGGCGTGCACTGCCCAGTACTAGTGTGTGGTGTGAAACTAAATAAATAAAGACATCATCCCAGCCTGCAAGGAATGAACAGTCCAGCTCACAGCCTGCCTCCTGGAGCTGCTGAGGGCCAGAAGAGTTCTGGTTAAGAGCGCAGTGACCTCAGCTAAGAAACTCTTTGCTCCCAGGGCTCTCTGATTTGCCACCCCTCTCCCCAGGTGCAGGCCACGGTGGTGGGCTTCCTGGCTTCCATTGCAGCTGTGGTCTTTGGCTGGATCCCTGACGGCCACTTCAGCATCCCGCACGCCTTCCTGCTCTGTGCCAGCAGTGTGGCTACTGCCTTCATTGCCTCCCTGGTACTGGGTAAGGAGGGGAAGAGTGGGGCCTGGGAGTAAGAGGGAGGGCTACCCCAGAGGTCTCACCTGGCACCTCCCCTCTTCTCTTTTTATCTTTATCTCTTTATCACTTCTCCCCTTGCCCCCCTCCCCTTCCTCACCAGGGATGATCATGATTGGGGTCATCATTGGCTCTCGCAAGATTGGGATCAACCCAGACAATGTGGCCACGCCCATTGCTGCCAGCCTGGGCGACCTCATCACCTTGGCCCTGCTCTCAGGCATCAGCTGGGGACTCTACCTGGAGCAGGGTGAGGCTGAGGCTCCAAGCGTGTGGCCAGGGTGGACTCCTAGGTGGGAGAGATGATAGTCGTTTTGCAAATGTAAGAGGATTTCTTCTACGTTCTTAAGCATTTGGTTTGAACTCAGTTTGTAATCACTCCTGATCTAAGAGGGATAAAGCTTGGTACTGATCTTAAATTCATGCAGACAGTAGGGGTAGAAGTGGGGAAAAGTGTCTGAAGAACATACTCCCACTTGGTTTTATGAACTTTTGCTGCCTTTGGAGGGGTGAGATGGAAAGGGTCATGGAAAGGAACTGAAGGCTTGAGTCTGCTTGCAAAATGAGGAGGGTCCATGGGAGATAGTGAATTCTGGGATCAGAATCAAGATACCTAGAGTCTGGTTTCTGTCCTAATTAGTCCAGTGCCTGGGCAGCTATCTGCCTTGGTTTCTTCCTCTGTAAAAAGGGAAAGACTGGCTCTCTCTACCTCCTGGACTGACAGTGAGGATCAAAGGATATATTTCCGGGCATTCAGTGGTGGTGTGTTTGATCTGTGGGCTTAGCAGGCCAGGGGGAGCTGGGAGTTGGGGTCCCCAGTGCTCACCTCCCCTCTGGTCTCTGTCTCTCTCAGATGGCTGGCGCTACATCTACCCCCTGGTGTGTGCCTTCTTCGTGGCCCTGCTGCCTGTCTGGGTGATGCTGGCCCGGCGGAGCCCAGCCACCAGGGAGGTGTTGTATTCAGGCTGGGAGCCTGTCATCATTGCCATGGCCATCAGCAGGTAGGCTCGAGGCTGGGTGCACACTCCCAGCCTGCCACAGGCTCCCTTCGAAGCCCTGGGGTGAGGGGTTAGGCACACACCCTAGAAATGTCCTCAGGAGTGTGTCAGTCACATATCCTGTTGCAAGTGGCAGAAACCATCTGAAATGGGTTGAACTATACATGAACAATACAACAGAATATATTGGCTTATGCAACTAAAAAGGCACAGCTGGATTCAGGGGCTCAAGTAATCCCTCCCGAGACCCAGCACTCTGTCTCAGCTCTGCTTTTCTTTGTGATGCCTGCAGACAGCTTCTAGTTTACACTGTTCTTGCTCCCATTAGTCCCAGTAGAAAGATTCTTCCCCCCACCAGCTCCACGAAGCCCCAGAGTAGAGTTTCACTGGCTCTGATCGGATCACGTGTCTGTCCCTGAACCCATCACATGACCTTGGGAAAGCAGTGCTCTGCTGAGTGGGCCTGAGACCTGCCCTTCATTAGACGATGTCACTTGAGCCACAGTGCCTATGTTTGAGAAAGGTGGCTCCCAAAGGCAGAGCTCAATGTTGTTAACAGAAGGGGAAATAAAGGCTGAACAGACAGAACAACAGAGGCCCTCATGGGCAGGCAACTCCTCTAACCAACTGGAAGATGAGAGGCTCTTGGGAGCCACTTTTGCCTCTTTTCTTGGCCAAGGCGGGGGGAGCCTGTGCCTGTCACCCAGAGACTGGAGCCAAATCCTTTTGCTGGTCTTTGTGTTATTTTGTCTTTGTGTCTGTGTAGTGTGGGAGGCCTCATCTTGGACAAGACTGTCTCAGACCCCAACTTTGCAGGGATGGCTGTCTTCACGCCTGTGATTAATGGTGAGGTCTTGTCATCAGCTGCCAAGGGGAAACGAGAGGGGCAGGGAAAGAGGATATAAGGGACTGGTTTCTCCATCAGTCAGCGTTCTAGCAGGCTCAGGAGAATCTAGCTCAGAGAGTCTGAGACTTTAATGAAGGGACTGTTCACAGAGCTGAGTTTAAGGACCACAAAGAGATGTTGAGGCATCCAGACATTTGCCACAATGGGAAGCCTCCAAGTCTGAAGGGTCAAGTAAGAGCCCCTCCCCTGCCCCCGACAGGGTTAAACCACCGACAGTAAACAGGGAGAAATCAAGAAAGAAATACCTGCGCTCTCTCCTGCCACCCTCTGATCTCCTAGTGATGCCTCCCATTGAACAAACCCAATTGGAGCAGCCAGCCAAGGAGTTAGTCTGTAGACTGACCATCTGTAGAAGCTAGCCTCCTAGGGCTCAGAGCAGGGCTGAGAAGAACAGGGAATAGCTTGGGGTGTGAGGGGAAACAGTAACATTTCCAGGGAGAGGTATCAAATTCCAGAGTTCAGAGTTCAGACCTGATACTTGAGATTGGTTACTGGGTCTATTCAGAGCATTGGTGGGGCGGGAAGGGACTACCTCCTTCCCCTGGCTGTGGCTGAGTGCAGAAGAGGCATATGCTTTGTACTGGTGGAGAAGTCAGGTTGTCGGGGTCTGCAGATCTTCTTGTGCCCTTCCCAGCACTCTCACGGCCACGGCAGGGGCACACGGGACTGCCGCATCTCCATAGCGGGAGGATGGGAGGAACCTGAAGGGGAGGAGTCTTTGTCTTCCTTCTTAGTGTCTCACTCTTCCTGTGGGGACTGGTGAGTGGATGATGCCCACATAGATCCTAAAGAAGACAGAGGTTGATGCCTCTTCTTATAAAAGACAAAGAACGAGAGGATAATTTCCTCCCCCCATGGCTAAGCCCTTCTGTGTCTCTGCAGGAGTTGGGGGCAATCTGGTGGCAGTCCAGGCCAGCCGCATCTCCACCTTCCTGCACATGAATGGGATGCCCGGGGAGAACTCTGAGCAAGCTCCTCGCCGCTGCCCCAGTCCTTGTACCACCTTCTTTAGCCCTGGTAATGGCAGATTCTCAGACTCCAGAGTTCATTGCAGCCCTGGAGGGAGGAGGGAAGGGCATATACAAAGTTCTCCTGTTGCTGGGCCGTGCCAGGTGTTCTGGAAGGCAGAGCACATGCAGGAAGGGCCCCTTTTGTGGGATGCCCTGGAGGCTGGGGACTGTGGGATGGAGATGTACAGGCAGTCAGCTGTCATGGTCCTGGAGTGTGGTGTGGTCCCTTCTGTCTTGGAAAGGCGTTCTGAGGCCAGGGCTCCACCTTCACGTTCTCCTCTGCCCTCTCTCCCTTGGCCCCCAGATGTGAATTCTCGTTCGGCCCGGGTCCTCTTCCTCCTTGTGGTTCCAGGACACCTCGTGTTCCTCTACACCATCAGCTGTATGCAGGGCGGGCACACCACCCTTACGCTCATCTTCATCATCTTCTACATGACAGCTGCACTGCTCCAGGTATGAACCGGTAGAGGCATGGGAGGGGCCAGGGCTGTCCTGCAGTGATGGAAGAGGAGCCCCAGCCTCAGCCTATTGGACATCCCGCCGCCTCTTCCTGTGTCTGGGCTGCTGAGAAATACCAGACAGATTCCAGAGAATGGGTTTAATTCCAGCAGTGTCACTAACATGCTGTGTGACTTGGGCCCTGTTACATAACCTCTCTGAGCCTCAGTGACGTATTTGTAAATCAAGAGTCATGGACCAAAAGTGATGGCTTTTAGGCAATGCCCTGTGGTTGTGGGGTGCTGAGAAGGGGGACTCTGGGTGCCACCCCCACCTGGCCTGACCACAGAGCTCCATTTAGCTCAGATTTGCATGTTGAGCTTCTTGGAGAGACTTCATTTGAATAAAGTGTCCACAGGTTGAAAGAGTATCTAAACCACTGCACGGAATCATCTGAAAGGTCCTGTTCAGCTTACTATTCTGTACTTCCCTGATACTTTCTCCCTGTTGCATCATTACATTTTTTTTTTAACTTTTTCTTTTGAAATAATTATAGATTCACAGGATGGTGCAAAAAAATATACAGGATATTCCATATACTCCTCAACCTTGTTTTGCCCAATGGTAACATCTGGCATAACTGTAATATGATATCAAAACCAAGACATCTCTATTGGAACAATCTTACAGAGTTTATTCAGATTTTGCCAATTTTATAGACACTCTGTGTGTGTGTGTGTGTGTGTGTGTGTGTGTGTGTGTGTGTGTGATGGTATAGCTCAGTACAACTTCATCACCTGCATTGATTCCTGTAACTACCACCACAATCAAGATGCAGAGTTGTTCCATCACCGCCAGCCTCCCTCCTGCTGCTCCTTTATGGCCACCCCTGCCCTTGCTGTTCCATTTAAATTTTTTGTATTTTTGTTTTTTGAGTTGGTTAAAATAATCATGTGGTTTAACATTTCTAAAGGTTAATAGCATATGCAGTCAAGTCTTCCTTTTTGGCCTGTCCCCTGCCATCCTGTTCTCTTCCTCACAGGACAGTAGTGTTAACGGTTTTTCGTGTGTATTTCAGCTGATGCTATACTTGTATAAACAGACATATATATTTTCCTTACTGTCCCCCACTGCTCTTTTTTTTTAACACAAATGTAGCATGGTATACATGCTGCTCTGTACTTAATTTATCTTAGAGATCATTCCTTGTTAATAATAAATAGAAGAGCATCCTCATGTTTAAAGGCTGTATTATATTCTGTAATACAGATATGTCAAACTTTTATTCAACCCATCACCAACTGATAAGCATTTATCCTCCCATCTCCCTAATTTTAGAAAGATTTCCAAATCTCTGTGTGTTAGGACATCTGGAGAAGGGCTGGGCTTAATTTGTTTCCCTGCAGCAATTACCCGGGTCCCCCGTGTTCCCTCATAAGTGGGGTGAAGGATTGAGCATCTGGTGGGGGAGGGGCAGGTATGTCAGGGGTCTGTGGCTGGAGGTTTACAATTTGTCCCTTGGCCTAGGTTGGGAAGGATAAGCATGGGCTCTATTACCTATTCCTAACACCCTGGAGGAGACTCTGACCCCATCTCTCTTCTCCAGGCTATGAAGGGCCAGAATGTGGCACTTGATCCTCTGTAAACGTTCTCCTGATCCCTGGGCAGCCTCTCAACCACGTGTCCCGGGGCCTGCTAGGGAGGCTGGAATGTGAGAACAGCTGCGGTCATTCCCTTCCGGGGGCACGTCCCAAAGGCCTCCTGGCAGCACTCTTCGTTTGGGACTTTTCTGCAGCTGCTGGAAAGGGTGTGAAGTTATGGGGGGGCTGGCCCTTATCCAGGGCTGGGGCCACGGGAGTACAAGGCAGCTTCGTGCAGGGCAGAGGGGAAAGTGAGTGGTGTGGGATTGACACCTCTGGATTCCTTGGAAAGAGGACACAAGAGCAACCAAGTTCACCTAAAAATAGTATCTCTTTTGGCTCCCGAATTCTACAGGGGACTCTGGTTCCTGCATCTAAGCCTTTATGACGGAATTTTCATGCCACAGTATTTACAAAATGCAGTTAAGAATAAAACCTGCCAAATGACTGTGTCAGAGCTTAACCATTAGAAACTGTTTCATTCTTACATAGATACTGTCGTTTAAGGTATACAGAGTATGTAGAAGACGCAGGATGCCCCACCTCAATACTACAGATCAGGTGTATCTCTAACTGAAAAGTGCACGTGAGTCTTGTGAAAATGCAGTCAAGATTTAGTTGATTGAGAGTGGGGCCTGACATGCTGCATTTCTAAAAAGCTCCCAGCTGTTGTTGATCCTTGGGCCACTAGGAAGGTTCAAATCTAAATTGTTCTTAATTACCTGTCGTAATGAAAAGAAAGCAAGGGCACGGGTAATCCAAATTATAATTTGAACTGGTCGGCATCATCTGTTTTGTGTTTAGCTGACTTCTCTGTTGCTAGGACTAATGTTTAAATAAACGTACATTTTTTTTTAGCCTACAGCAGCAGAGTAGAAGTGGTCAGGAGGAAACCAGCTTGGGATAATCAACTGTACTTAGACAACTGAGTCAGCAGCAGCCTCAAACACTGTCCTTTTTCCTCTCTGCTCCGGGAAAAAATCCCCGTATAGAAAGCTCCCTCCAACCTCCACTCCCCCTGCCAGGCTCCTGGAGAAGCCATCATGGCAGGAATTGGAGTTACCCGAGAATGGAGTGACCCAGAATTACAGGCAAGAGGGCAGTGTTCTGCAACAAGTAGGATTTAAGTTGGGAAGTCCCTTGTCTGGTAAATTTGGGAGCAGACTGCAGTGCTGATATAGGTGACCCAGGTGGTAGCAGCCTTTTCCTTTCTAAAGAGCTCTTATGCCTGCTGTCTGCTCAGGCTGGTCATTGTGGGGTGGAGGGATGTAGAGAGATTGCAGGGGTGCAATGACAAGCTGTCCCCAGCTGAGGATTGCAGGTAGCCAAGCCCTCTGATGCAACAAGAGGGTCTGATCATGCGGCCTCTGGCTCCCCCTGGGGAGACGGATGGCTGCAGGCTGTGCCCTTCTCTCTGCAGGTGCTGATTCTCCTGTACATTGCAGACTGGATGGTGCATTGGATGTGGGGCCGGGGCCTGGACCCAGATAACTTCTCCATCCCATACTTGACCGCTCTGGGGGACCTGCTCGGCACTGGGCTCCTAGCACTCAGCTTCCATGTCCTCTGGCTTATTGGCGACCGAGACACAGACGTCGGGGACTAGCTTGGTCACTCAACCTTCTCCCCACCCCTCTACACTTTCTCTATTCAATTCTTTTCTTTTCCCCTTCCCTTACCCTACCCCCTACTCCCACCTGTTTCTATGACTTCCCTTTGATACTGAATTCTCATTATTTTCAATGGGAATTTTTATACATTGAGCCAAGTGTGTATAGCAAGAATTCAGGAGGGACAGATGGACTGAGATAAGCAGTGCAAGTAGATTTTTGAGACAATCACCAAGTGCTAGTTCGTGGTGGGTGCCTCCAGGTAGGTGGGGGTGGGTGAGGGGGTGAGTCTGTCTGGGATCTGGGGACACTTTGGTTAGCAACCTCGGTCTTGGCCCTAATGAGAAACCCTTTGTGGGTAGGCGCTGTCATTTTTGTTTGTTTGTTTGGGTTTTGTATTTTGTTTTGTTTTCTTCCTTTTTTTGGGGGGGGAGGTGTTAACAGAAAGATAAAGATCCTTTCCCTGTCCCACTCCTACATGCTCCTCCTTTTCTAAAAGTGGACCAACCTCACAGCACTGTGACACAGCTGCTTCTGGCCCCCTATATTCCTAGCCCTATTCCCTGTTCTCCAGGCCGCCTCCTCTCAGGAAGAGTGAGCTGACTATTCATATTGTGGACATGCCTCTTAAACACTACCAGTCCCTTCCTTGGATCTTTTTCCAAGAGATTGTCACATCCAGGAGGAAATGAGTAGGGACCTGGTCTCCCCTGTTGACCCACGTCCTCCCATAGGTTTGCTAACATCCACATCTTCCCTAGGTCCAGAGGACTGATTCTTTGTCCCTGTTCAGCCTTCATTTCTGACAGTCTCTAAGCACTACCTTCCCCCAGAGCTTGCCAGTTGGGGTTCCAAGATCAGGGACCGAGGGTGGGTATGTGGAGTGATCGGGAGGTTGAGGGTAACAGGATTCATTCTGCTGTTTCTCCACACATAATTACGTGTGGTCACCTTGGACTCTGTCACTTTCTGAAATCACTCATTCTGTCATGCCTTGGAGGTCAGTTTTTCCTCCCCCTTGGCTTCTGCCAACAGATATTCATCATTCATTTACTCATTCAACAAATATGCAGCCTCCTCAGGATAAGCTCATCTGAAGGCATGGTCTGAAACATTCAATCAGCAATATTTATTGAGTACCTACTATGTGCTAGGTACTGTGCCAGGCACCAACTAGCCAGTGGTAAGGGAAACAGCACTAACCTAACATTCCCCAGGTTACATAGGTACTGTTCCCCTTTCAGTTTGACAGAGAAGGTTTCCTCTTTACAAGTATTTAAGTCTACTTCACCAAGCCAGGTTCTGCCTCTTTCTTCTTCCTAGATCCCATCTCTGCAATGCTGACCACAGCTAGAGGCTCTAGATCCATTGCTCAACCTGTGTTCCTTTCCCTAAACTACTTTTCCTCCCTTCCCTTCCCTCCATCTCTCTTCATCAGGTACCCAAAAGAGGATTCTGAACCAATAGGCTGGACATTGACCAGCTGCTGCTACTTTTCTCTGCCTGGCACAAGACTGGGGGGAAACTAGGAACTTCTGCCTCTTCCCCACACTACTCTGAACACATCAGAAATCTGCCCACACTCACACCTATACAAATCTGGACATTAGGATGTAGGTTTATTCTAGCCTCTCCATTAGAGGTCTCCCCGTATACCTTCCCCTCTGTAGCCTAAAGGTCCCACCTCCAAGGGAAGGTCTGGGTGACCACCTCCCTCTTACCAGCACAAGGCCTTGACCCAGGAACTTGCCCTCTACCTCCAGAGACTGTCTCTTCTCTCCCTCCGTTTCTGCTCAAGCCACCTTCTGGAGTCATATAACCTTAGCATTGGAAAGATCGTAGAGGTTATCCAGTTGAAGTTGTGTCCAACAGAGTCCATTAACACCAGCCTGGGCTTGTTTCTGCTCTTTCATCTTGTCCTCAACCTCAAAACACGTGCACATAGGCTCTTCTTGTACAGGCACCAAAACCAACTCCTTTGCCCTCGAGTCTGTGGCCTGTGATCTCCGGTCACCCCTGCCCCACTCACACACCCCTTCCTCATCACTGCAGTTCATCCAGGCTGTCCTGGAAGGCTCGGAGCATCCTCCTTTGCCTAAAAAACAGAAAGGTAGGCGTGCCCCAGGCCTAACATAATAGGGCCCCAGGCCCTAGTATGTGAGCAGAAGGGGGATGGTGGGGGTGAAAGGGAAAGGAAATGAAGTTGACTTTAGTGAAAGATTAATTTCTTTTCCCCTGATTGCACAAACTGCATGTACTTTTGGCCTGGCTGCAAGGAGGGATATTGGCTTACTCTTGTATCCTTAAAAAGTTACAAAACTGTGTCTTAAGAGAATTATTTATAGTTACTATAACTGAATTGACATATGTCGACTTAACTGATAAATTATATTTGGTAAAATAAAGAGGTCGTTTATTTAGGTGCTTGGTGGTTTGTGTGTGTCTCATCAAAATGTGTTTCAGCTGTTGTTTGGGGCCTTGTCTGCAGTCCCATCCCATCCGTGTTCAGAGGGGGCCAGTGTTTGACAAGAAATGAGACGACAGAGATTGTGTGATAGAAAACACACAATGGTGATTTATTACGAAGCAATAATTGGTACTGCAGGACGAGCAAAGAGGCCAACTGTAGAATTCTTAGTTTACACTTAGCTTGGCTGGGTCATTGAACTGAGGGGTGTGAGCATCTAAGAGTCAAGATTCCTTCCTTCCAGGGACTTATAATTTGTTTGAGTTGAATTAATAGCATTAAAATGATAATCACTATTATTTGTTTACCACATGCCTTCACTTTGTTAAACCCTGTTAGCCCTTGTGGTAGTTTGGAGGCTGGATGTACCCCAGAAAGGATCGTGTTCCTTTACTCCAGTCCTGTGGGTGTAGATCTTTTAATTAGGTTATTTCAGTTGAGATGTGACCAACCTCATTCAAGGTGGGTCTTATTCCTTTTACTGGAATCCTTTATAAGAGGATAAAACACTGCTATGCTGGAGATCCGGGTTTGATTCCCGGTGCCTACCCATGAAAAGAAAAGGAAGAGGACAAAACATACAGAAGCTATGAGATGAAATTAAGAGACGTTCGCACAGAAGAGCTGATAGAGGATGCTGCTGAGGCCAGAAGCTGAAACTAAATGAGACTAGGAGAGAAGGACCAGCAGAAACGGCTATGTGCCTTCCCACGTGACAGAGGTGTCCTGAATGTTGGCAGCCTGTCTTTAGAGTCCAGGTATTGTCCTGTTGATGCCTTGAGGTGGACACTTTCATGGCCTAAGAACTGTCGATTGTAAGTTAATAAATCCCCACTGTAAAAGCCAACCCATTTCTGGTACATTGTACTTCATCAGCTTTACCAAACCAAAACAGCCCCTAAGAAATATACAATGGCCTGCAAACAGTATGGAATCATACAGGCCAAGATCCAAATCCCAGCTCCTCTGCTTATATTTGTGTAACCTCAGGCAAATTATTCACCCTCTCTGAGCTTCAGTTTCCTCATCCATCCTATACCTATTTCATATAATTTTTATAAGACTTCAATGAGATAACGTACATAAAGCACTAGG
The DNA here is from genome assembly GCF_023851605.1 of Tamandua tetradactyla. Taxonomy (NCBI): domain Eukaryota; kingdom Metazoa; phylum Chordata; class Mammalia; order Pilosa; family Myrmecophagidae; genus Tamandua; species Tamandua tetradactyla. The sequence continues at coordinate 63,524,301 of NC_135330.1, read as the reverse complement.
CACTGTGCCTGGCATATATTAAACACTAAAACACAAGCCAATAGTAAGGTGTGTAAGGAGTAAACTAACGATTAGGCGATGTCAGAACACTAATCCTGGGGGTAAATCAAGGGTGCAAAGGGAGCAGGCAGATGGAAAAGGCACCTAATCACATCTTGGGGGTCAGGGAAGTCTTAGAAAGACTCATCTAAGCTGTGAAGAATAGGACTTAGCCTAGCAGAGGGCAGGAGAAAAAGCTGTCCTGCAGGGAGAACAAGATGCTAAGCAGGGAAGTGAGCCTGATATTTGGGGACTACAAATAGTGCCACTTGACAGGAGTTTTGTGTGCAGAGGGTGATAACTTTATGAGCTATATATATAACCCATTTCTGACTAAGCAATTTTTCTGAGACAGCAGTTAACAGGGCAGAGTCGCAGAGCATCTCCAGGTCTGTCTAAGCTGGGAACCCTGCCCACTCAGGTCAGTGTCCCCACAGGCTACGTGACAATATTAGGTAGCATATACTGAGTGCTAAACGTTTGCTGATCGAAATCATCCTTTTATAACAGGCGTTGAAAGCTAATTCTTCAGAGGCAGTATGTTAATCGGGCTATAAAGGGTTAATGGAAAGAAGATAACTTAATTACATGTACAGTGTTTTACTATACAGTGTAATAATAATAATAATAGCCCCATGAAGGACTTCAGCATTATCTCTGTCTCACAGTACCCTACAAGATAGATCTCATCACCGTTTGGTGAGGCTCAGAGGGCTCAGGTGTCTTGCCCAAGGTCACACACCCACATGCTGGTCTCGGAACCCCATGCCTTCCTACCATGCCCACGGGCAGATGGAACAGCCAGGGCATCCCTCTACAAGGGACAGGAAGGCATTGCGGATGATCAGAAATAGGGTGCCTCCTATCTCAGTTTTGCTCATAAGACACCTTCCGTTCATTGTCTACCAAAATCAACGCTATCTTCCAATGGATTTTTAAAACAAACCTCCCAGGCATCAACCTATCTTGTTGGTATTTTTGCAGCTTAATTACAGGCCACACCACCCTGAGATCAGCCAGCTGACCGTCTCTTGAAGTCAGCTGTCTCCTTCAGCTAAAATCCTAAAGCTGGACAATGTATAGCGTCGTGCTGTTTAGTGCAAACAGATGTTATATTCTATTGTCTAAATATAAAATTTTTTAATATGCCTCCTAAGAAAAGATCTGGCTTGGAAATTTTTTTAAATAAAAAAACTAGAATATGTTATATTTAACAATAAAAATGTTTTAAAATTTTCAGAAAAATGAAGACAGTTTGGACAAGCAAAAGAAAAATTTGAAACATAATTTGAAAGACTTTATGGCTGCTTTTATGGTTACTTAAACATGATTGACTAGCACTATCTAGCTAGAACAGGGGGTCTCCCCAGGGCATGGAAATGTTAAAACCCTCACCCCAAAGTCTGGAGAGGGCACGGCCAATGCCCCTGAAGAGGGTGGGACTACCTTTCTCTCAAGCCCCAAAGATAAAAGATAAACCATCTTTCTGTGGATGACTCTGACTTTGAAATCTAATGGCATTTGCCCTGCAGGTTTTTTGAACTGTTGGGGACCTTTGACCCTTGTTATCCTTCCAAGTTCTCCCTATGACAATGGGAACATATATCCTATGACTGTCCCTCCTTTGTATACTGGAAGCAGATAACCTGTTCTAAGTTTCCCCGGTCCACAGCCAGAGGAGTATTTTGGCTTAGGATAGGCCATGTCTGTAACGGATTTTGATAAGACTTTGTACTTACTTCTTGTTGTTAGAATTATTTAAGCTTCTGTGATACTGTGATGGAACGAATGTGTATCAAGTATATGGAAAGAAGATGTCTTTTTGAGATCTAGAGAGTGACGCGTGCTGGTCTGAAGCTGTCATATACCCCAGAAAAGCCATGTTCTTTTAATCCACTCTTGTGGTGCAGACCCATTGTGGGTGGGACATTTTCATTAGGTTATTTCCATGAAGATGAGACTCACCCAATTCAAGGTGAGTCTTAACCCTTTTACTGGAGTCCTCTATGAAAAGAATTAAGACAGAAAGACAGATACAGAGAGCAGAGAGATGAAACCAAGTAAAGGATGCAGAAACAGAAGAAAACACCCCAGGAGAAGCTGTGAGAGAAAGAAATATCTAGAGACATTTGGAGAAGCCACTGAAACCAGAACAAGAAGAGAAGGGCTGTCAGACATCACCATGTGCCTTCCCATGTGACAGAGGGACCCCGGATGCCAGCAGCCTTTCCTCCAAGAAGGTATCTTCCTCTTGATGTCTCAATTTGGCCATTTTCATGGCCTTAGAACTGTTTTGTAACTAATATATCCCATTTAATAAGCTAACCCACTTCTGGTATATTGCATTCTGGCAGCTTTAGCAAACCCGTACGGCAACTTGAAAAATACTCCAGATGAGTTTAAACATTAGTTGTATTCAGTCCATGGCATAAATACCTTATTTTGAACATAAATTTTTTTCATTTCAGAAATCATTTTCTCTTAACCGCTTGTTGAACAAGTATATAGAGAACACAGCTTTAAAGGAGCCCAAAATTGTGAACTGCCTGCAATACCCACATGTATATTTGGTCTTGACTCTGCCACAGCCTGTCGTGCAGAACTGTCAAGTATGTAACCTAAGTTATTCACTACTTCATAAATTATTCAGAAATGAAATATTTGACTTTTAGGAGTTAGACATCTGTGGAAAGAGAAACTAAAGATTTTAAAGGATAAATGACTACCCCCAAATGGTGGAGACTATTTCAAAGCTGGCATATTAACTAAGGTCTCCTGATTGCCAGGTCAAAGCTCACACCTTCCTCCCTTACAGGTTCAGGAAGGTGGGTAGAAGATGTCACCGTCGCCTGACGTGCTATCAGGGGAAGCACTCCCAAGCCAGGAACTCGGTGGCTCATCCTTCTCCATGGTGGTTGCCATGCTGTGAAGGGCAGAATGCCCACTTTTCTCCATGCCATATCTCTGGCTTTGCTTAAGCTACAGGTCATCATTCTCCTGTATCAGGGTCAAAGCAGGCAGCCATAATCCTCTAAGATACGCCAGGGCCTGCTTAGAAGTCTACTCCACTAACCAGGCACACCCTCCAGGCTGTGTTTTCCAATCAAAACAGGTTCTTTTTTTGTTTTTAATGCTCCCCCTCCCCCCCTCCCCCCTCCCCCAATAAGTAAAAGTCCTGTTGTCCACTTTTGGACTGATGAAACTCTTAGAAAACATGCTGAGGATGCTACTCTTTTGGGACATCTCTCTAGTCCATATATGCAGCTTATTTTTAAAAATAATATTAATTAAGCACAAGTTTTAGAGGTAAACCAACATAAATTTGAATCCCAGCTTTCTCAGCTTGTAGTCATAATTAGCCACTTTTCATCTTTAATTGTCCAGTCTATAAAATGGCATAATAATGCCTTCTCTCCAGGTACTAGAAGACCCTATAAACAAAAGCTTTTATTATATTATATATGCCAGATTGAATTGGTGATGGTAGCAAAATGAGAGAGAAATACTCAGAATATATTGTTTAGGGAAGAATTTAGTGAATCGAGATTTTGATAGAGCTGGACCTACCCTTGATCCTACTCATCCGTGACTCAGGTAGAATTGAAGATGGGCAAAGCGGTGCAGCCAAGAGGACCAGCTGGCTTCACAGATGGGTGTCCATGGGGTGAATGCACAGTGACCCCCAGGCATGACTGCATCCTCAGAGGCTCACAAACTTGGTCATCTCACCCAAGGAGGCCGACTTAGACACACAGACTCCCAGAGGCATATGCATAAGACCAGGTGCCAGCTGGTCAATGGGCTGGACAGCCAGGTTGGCCTAACTGGCACATTCATTCCTTGGAAGCAAGCTACATGGGAACAGGGGTGATCAGGAAGTACCTAGAGGGTTTGGAATCATAACAGGGAAGTTAGTTTCAGAAGATGAAAATATAACAGCATCAGGCCCTGTTAGCCTACTGCATCAGTCTCCACAGTTGCAGTAGACGTGGCAGACAGGCAAATGTTACTATAGGACTCTGGGCCCTCTCCAACACACAGAGCTTAAATCTATGTGGCCGGTATCCTCTGTTTGTTTTTACCTCTATGGATGACCAAATTCCTGTCAGATTAATGCGTCCCGTCTTCACATGTGTTTATTCCTTTAGGAATGCCCTACAGGCACAGTAGTCTCTGCCTTTCTCATCTCTCACAGAAGTTAAAAGGATGGAGGAAACTATAACAGTCATTTCAGTGCTGGAAGGGAACCTCTTCATTTTAGAGATGCCCAGAAAGGGAAAGAGACTTTCCCAGTGCTACATTAACAGGTGGGACCACAAAACACACTGGTTTCTTTAAACTAAAGTTTTCTATGTTCCACCCTTTTCCTATCTTTTCTGATCCTTAGGAGGCATGGAAAGGAGGGTGTCTCAAAGCTGCTGAAATGTCACATACCCGAAATGGGTTGGTTTTTACAACAGGGATTTATTAACTTATAATTTTACAGTTCTAAAGCCATGAAAATGTCCCAGTTAAGGCATCAACAAGATAATACCTTCTCTAAAGACAGGCTGCTGGCAACTGAGTTTCCTCTATCAGATAGCAAGGCACATGGCCGGCATCTCCTGGTCCTTTGGTCCTAGGTTTCATTGCTTTCATCTCCTGGTTCCAGAAGCCTCCTCACTGAGCTCTCTGTGGGTCTTCTCTTAGCTCCTCCAGGGCTTTTCTCTCTCTGTGATTTCACTCTGGGTATTTCTTTGAGCTCTCTTGGACTTTTTCTGTCTTTTATCCTCGTAAAGAATTCCAATAAAGGAGTAGACCCACCTTGAATTAGGTGGATCACATCTCAATTGAAATAACCAAATCAAAATGCCCCCCCCAGAGGAGCTGAAAGCAGTGACACAGAGATTTTCTACACCAGTGTTCATAGTAGCATTACTCATAATCACCAAAAGATGGAAACCACCCAAGTGTCCATCAACAGACGAGTGGATTAACAAAATGTGGTATATACATATGACAGAATATTATGTAGCAGTAAGATGAAATGACGTCCTGAAGCACATGACAAGATGGATGAGACTTGAGGACATAATGCTGAGTGAAGTTAGCCAAACACAAAAGGATGGATACTGTATGACTCTACTTTTATGACCACAGTAAAAGTAAAATCAGAGGCTTATAATACAGAATATAAGGGACTTAGAGATTCATGGAAGCTAGAGGTGGGTGAATAGTTAGCTAATGAGGTTGGACTCAAATGTAAAGGAATAGATAGAAGTGAAGGCAATTCATAGTGGGTCTGTACTTAATATTGCCGTATTGAAGGTGAACATGATTGACAAGGGTTGTATAGACCCATGTGTCCCACCAATTAACACTACAAAATGTAAAGTTCTTGCATGCACTACTGCAAAGGCATGAATCTTGTACAAAGAGTTTGTAAATTCAGGGTATAGGGGGAAAACTACTATTGCATGCCATGGGCTATGTTTAACAGGAAAACATCAACAGGGCCCCAGCAACACCAGAGGTAAATAATGGGGGTAAGGACAAGAGTTAAGGGGAGGTTTAGATTTTCTGTTTGGTGAGGGTGTGTTTATTGGTTATCCTTCTCCTGGGAACAATGAAATTATCTAAAATTGAGAGTGTTGATGGACTGTTGACTTTGGCCATTATACATGATGCACAATGAATAGAGGTGGCTGAAGGATGCACTGACTGAGAAGCAGATTGGTGAACAATGGTGTATACTTATGATCAAATATTGTGCTGCTACAAAAAGGAATGAAATTGTGAGGCATGCAACATTGTGAATGAACCTGTGGGATATTTGGTGAGGCAAAATAAACCAGAAATAAAAGAGCAATTATTGTGTGGTCTCATTTAGAAATGCTTATAAGAAAACAGGGGCCTAGATTGTAAACTCTTATAGCAGTCACATTTAGTCTGGAGTTTTATTGTTATTTCTGGATTTTGAGAGGCTGTTTTATATGTATATAAATCCTGATATTTGGAGATAAGAACGTAGCCAATCAGGTTAGGATTAAGGTAATCCAGAACACAAGGGTAAGGAAGACACTATCTAAATTTTAGAATCTCATTTACTCTTTGAGACCAAAAGAAGAAAGGTTTATTTTGTCCAGAACCTAAATTTTCTCTAGCACATAATTTAACTCAACCTGTCTGGATAGATCATGTAAACAATCCAAACACAGGGAGCCCAGAAATAGAATCCTGTATAATCTAATGTAAAACCTGGATATATCCCAGAGTGTATTAAGCAAATAATCAAAAAAATACTCCAAAGTCCCTTGAGCGATAGGAGAAAAAATATGGAACTTTTAAACTTACCACTGGGGAAACCCCTGATACTGCGTCAAACATTGGGACACCCAAATCAGTAGGCCAAGCCCTTGATCTTGAGGCTTGCTCTCGTGAAATTTATGTATGCAGTGGAGAAGCTCTTGATATTTATTGCTTTTTTTGTATATATGTTATTTTTTACAAAAAAAGAAAAATATATATTTCTTCTAGCCTCCAGTGTTTTGGAACAGCTAGAAGGAAAAATCTGAAATAATGGAATGGTAACCCATAACAAACTCTGAAGTCTGTTCTGTAACTACTTGTTGAAGTGTACTTTGAAAATCCTTGCTTTTTCTTTCTTTTCTTTGTATATATGTTATATTTAACAATAAAAAAAGGTTTTTAAACCTCCAAGTGTGCATGGATAGTTCAGTGGGAGAATTCTCACCTGCAATGCTGGAGACCCAGGTTTTATTCCCAGCCCATGCACCAAAAGCAAACAAACAAATACATCAAAAAACATTGTGAACAAATTCCCTATGACATACATATTAAATATCTGCCTCTCTGTGTGTATAAATACAGAAATACATATATTAGGAGACACACTAAAAAAAATGTCTCGCCCATAATAAGTCTGTACCCACAGGAATGGATTTTAAAAACATGGCATTTTCTGGGGTACATAACAGCTTCAAACCAGCACAAAGGACATCCACAGAAGCAGGCAAATGTGGCAACAAAATCAATAAGAACTATGGTTTGGCATTTTTCTAAATACTCCCAGGCTCAAAATCAGCCTTAGTCTCTTGAGCAGAAGGCAGCGGAAGAGTGATAGGCGGATGGCTCATTAAACCTTCCAGCCTTTCTCTCTGGAGGGTTTCCTAAGGCATGCTACTAAGGACAGAGACTTCCAGCTGGATGCTTAGCTGGGTCACAGGCATTCCATCAAGCTGCCTTCTCCCCAAAACAATCACCAAAAGTTATGATGATTGAAGTGTGGGGCTTGGGGTTGGGGACAACTTCCTGGTCTGTCGCCCTCCTCCATACCGCTGAACCACTCGCTGTTTCTCTGCAGTCTTCACTTCATGTGAAAAAACATTTTCTGCTCTGTTCCTCATACAATAGTGGAGGTTGTGGAGATCATAGAAACTCTGTCTCTTCTATTTGAAGTCAGGCTCCCAAGCCCTTAGAAGATTGCCTGGTCTTGGGTTCATTTCTTCAACAAGTATTAATTGAATTCACCCTGTAGGCATCACCAATAGCAGGACCTCCTGACATTAGTGACACCCCGTGATAGGCACCACATTCCCCATGTAGTCGTATTAGTCAGGGTTCTCTAGGGAAACAGAACCAAAAGGAGATATCTGTAAATACGAGTTTTCATGAAAGTGTCTCATACAGCTGTAGGAATGCACAAGTTCAAATTCTGTAGGATAGGCGGCAAGCTGGCAACAACCTTGAGGAAATTCGAGGGTTGATGAATTTCCAGGCAAAGCTGGCTGAAGTAGAGATGCAATGTCTCTCTTCTGACTGCTGAAATTTTCAAGTCTCCCTTAAAAGTCTTCAACTAATTGGATCACATCCTACTAACTGGATTCTCCCATTGCAGAAGACATTCCCCTTACTTGGTCGTAGATATAATCAGCCATAGGTACAATCAGCTGACTGATGATTTAAGCCCACAAAATGTCCTCACAGTAATGGTTAGGCCAGTGCTTGCCTGACCCAATACTGGGCACCATCCCCTGGCCCAGTTGCCATATGAACCTAACCATCACAGTAGGTTCTTGCCAAAAATGTGTATCCTGACTCTAATCATGAGGAAATAATCAGACAGTCCAGAATGTGGGGCTTTTTACAAGACAATACTCCCCCATTGTGTTTAAGGATTCCAGCTCAATGAGAGCAGTTCCCACAGTAATAACTGACCCCCAAAGAAGGATGACTACTGAGCTTTTCAGGAATGATGAAGCTAGTCTCACAAATTTATTTCTGTAAGTTCTGGTGATAAATGCATCCTCTGGACATTTCTGGGGTGTGTGAGCAGGTTTTCCATGATAAATCCATTCTAACATTCCAGTCTCTCTAAGCCTCTGGATCCCCTCATCTACGTTATACCAGGGCAGTTCTGGCATTTCGACCCCAGGTAATGCTGGCCACCTTTTGATCCATGTTTCAGCCAACCATCCAAACAGTTAATGCCCTTTCTAACCCCTGGAGCTGCAACATTGAATGCAGAATCTCTGCCTAGTGGGCCCATATCAATAAATTCAGCTTGATCCAACTTTATATTTCTTCCACGGTTATCCCACTCCCTTAATATCCATCCCCACAAATATCCCCCTGATTTCTGTCTATATTAGATCAGAAAACTCATGCAGTTCTTTTGGAGTATAGTGTGCCTCCTTATGGGTCACGCTTTGTACCTCACCTTCTGGGGCCTGTTGGAACATTCGTTTAGTTATAGGTCATGAGAAAAAGAGGGGCGGTGGGTGTGTGTCATGAAAAGAAATAGAAATGTCTTTCAAGGTAATTACCTCACGGCATTCCATTGCCATTCCATCAGTTCCGGTGAGGGCTGTTTCCCCAGAGAAGGTGTTTCAACTTTAGCAGGCACTGAACGGTTAATCTCTTTAGGTGGAGGTTGGAGGGCAGACTTCTCTAGGCAGACTGGATTCCAGGAAGCTCTTTCTTCAGGTAAGCTGGAGATTTGGTGGCTGTTTCCTCAGGACAGCCCATAACAGGTTTATCTATCAAAAGTCTCAGCAGATTCCAGGTTTCTATGTCCCCACTGCCCGTCATTATTAAGTATATGTCCCCATTCTTTTCCAATCAGAGCCCTTATTTTAACAGCAGACATGCTGCAAGGTTGAGATTTTTGTTTATGTTGTAAATCTCCTACTTGTACAATGAGGCTCAGTGTATGGTTTTCAGATATCTCAAGTCTGGGACCACAGGAAATAAGATTTTTTCAGGGCACACATGGAAACTTTTACAACTTTCATACAGTGCTTAAGTTGTAAATTTGAAGCCTTCAACTCATCCCTTTGCTTCATAATTGTATCCGGCGGATCTAACAGCCAACATCATTACACCCTTTAATTCCATAAAACTCTGTTAAGGTGTCAAAAACACTCTCACCCAGAGCCTAGCTTCGTATAAGCATAAAATTAGAAGAATCAAGTGGTGATATTTTGAGTATCTTTCTTGCCAATTTGCCAACTGTCAGTGCCTTCCTGATTATTGGAAACAGTATAATCAGAGTAGAAAACCAATAGTAAAACCCCATTTTTAAGATTCTGTTTCTCAAGAACCACTACCCGGTACCAAGCTGTATTAGGGTATTAGGGGTCTCTAGCAAAACAGAATCAACAGGAGATATCTGTAAATATGAGATTTATAAGCTGTTTTAGGCAACCATGGGAATGGAAGAATCCAAAATCTATAGGGCAGGCTGTGAAACTAGCAGCTCTGTTGAAAGTTCTTGACAAACTCTGCAAGAGAGGCTTGCTGGCCGAAGAAAAAGTAAAAACTCTCTTCTTCCCCAAAAGTCTTCAACTGATAGTATTATCTCATTTGCAGGAGGCATGCCCTTAGCAGATACAATCAGCTACAGCTGCAATCAACTGACTAATTTATTAACCCAGCCTTTTGGTTTACTAGCCAGCCACGACATATCCTTGCAGGATTAGTCAAGCCAGTGTTTGCCTGACCAGACAACTGGGTATCATCCCCTGGCCAAGTTGACACCAGAACCTAACCATCAGATTCTTTAAAAAAAGTCAATGTCATAAAAAACAAAAAGGCAATGCTGCCAAATAGAACTTTCTATAATGATGGAAATAATCTATATTTTCCGTGTCCGGTTGGTATACACTAGACAAATATGGCTAACGCGCACTTGAATTGTGTCTAGTGCGACTGAGGAACGGATTTTCTAATGTATTTAATTTTAATTAATTTAAATTTAAACAACAAAACATGGCTACTGGCTTCTGTATTGTACAACATGGTTATAGATTAAAAGAAACTAAAGAGATATAACAACCAAATGGAATGCCTACAAGTTGATTGGATACTGCATAAGAAAGAAGAAAAAAAGAGATGAAAATATTTCTTGAGGGGGACTATAGGAAATGTAAAACTCAACCGTTTATTAGATGATAATATTGATAATATTGAACTAAAGTTAATTTACTTAGGTTTTGTAGGAGAACTTCATTATTATTTCAGTTGTATGTTGAAGTGTTTAGAGATGAAGGGTCTGCTAGTTACTTTGAAATGGTCCTACCCAGGCACAAAGAGAAAAAGGAGATGTGGCAAGATGTTAGTAATTGGTAAATCCAGCTGATGGACATATTCATTGAACTCTTTCAAGTTTTCTATAGATTTGAAATTTTTCAAAATAAAAGTGTTAAGAAACCTACAACATCCACATGGGTCCCAGGACCAGATAAGTCCTGAAACCTAGAGGATCCAGCATCTCCACAACATCAGCTAGTTCTATTGCTCTACCCTATACTTTGGATAGCCCCTTCCAACATGAAAATGTTCTATCCCCTAAAGAGTGGAATAGAACGAGCAAAGGGGAGTTATACAGAGAAAGTCGGGTTTAACAAATGAGTATGATTGCTGAATCATATTGATATTTCTTTTAGTCTCCAATATCTTAGAGCAGCTAGAAGCAAAAAGTTAAAATTGTTGAATTTTAACCCATACCAAACTCTGAAGTCTGTTCTACAACTAATTGTTGTGCTATACGTTGAAATTTATTGTTTTTTTTGTATATATGTTATTTTTCACAAAAAAGGAAAAAAAAGCCAATTGTGATGATAAAAAAATATTTATTCCTTTTAGCCTCTAATGTTCTGGAGCAGCTAGAAGGAAAAAATTGAGCCCATGACAAACTCTGGGATCTCTCCTGTAACAACTTGTTGAAGAGTACTTTGAAAACTATTGCTTTTCTCTTTCTTTACTTTGTATATATGTTATATTAAATGATAAAAAGGCTAAAAAATCAAAATTTAAAAAGTTGATAAGTAAAGGGTAAAAAAGGGAGAAGCAAATACCGATAGGAGATGTGATAGTAACAGAGCAAGGCTGATCAGTTTCTCCAGTTTCCAACACATTGTGTTTCTAACATGTATATGCAAATCAGTTGTTTGGCACTCTGAATGTGTTTTCTCTCCCTTATTAATAACTGTCTCTCTGGGAAAGTACCATCAGAATTGCATGTTATTATTGAAGAACTATGCCCCCACCTTTACCAAATGAATGGCCATTCCTTTTATAGAAATTCTATGACTTGGGGGCGCACTAGTAATTTGCTAATCTTCCCTCTTACATCTTCACTCCCCACATTTTCTGATTTGGGAAACTAAGGGTGGTTTCTTCCCCCACATGACCAGGGCTAAATCCAAAATTTTGTATTTGAATACCTGCTTTCAAAAAATAACAGAAAAATAAAAAAATTAAAGAAACAAACAACAACCACAAAATGAATCCCTATTTCCTTCTAAATATATTGATAGCTTATGTGAGATAATTGTAAGCTGGTAACATGGTTAAATAACCAAAAGTCAAAAAGATTGTAAATACTACAGGTGATCAATAAGGGAAATGGTCATCCATAAAGTGATACTTAAGTCAGGCCTTAAAGCAGCATTTCTCAAAGTGAAATCTGGCATAAAATTCACCTAGGTACTTGCCAAAAATGTGGATCCCCCTGGGACCTTACCACAGCCCTGTAAAATCAGAATGTCCATATATAGCCAATGCCCCAGGTGAGTCTTAAGCACTTAAAGTTTGAGAACTTAAAGTATGGTGTTTCAGTTTGCCTAAACTGGTAGAATATAATATACCAGAAATGGATTAGCTTTTACAAAGGGAATTTATTAAGTTACAAGTTACAATTCTAAGGCTGTGAAAAGGTCCAAATTAAGACACCAACAAGAGCATACCTTCTTGGAGGAAAGACAGCTGGCATTGGGGCTCTTCTGTCACACCGAAAGGCACATGGTTACATCTGCTGTCCTATCCTGCCTTCTGGTTTCAAATGGCTCTCTCAGCTCCCAGGGGGCCTTCTTCCTTCTCCCCAGGGCATTTTCTTTCTCTCTTAGCTTCTCTAAACTCTCAGTTATCATAAAGGACCTCAGCAAGTGGATTAAGACCAACTTTAAATGGGCAGTGTCACATCTCCATGGAAACAACTTAATCAAAAGTTCTCACCCCACAATAGGTCTGCACCACGAGATTGAATTAGACATGTGGTAAGATCAGATGGGTGCAAAGAAGCTTAAAAGGCATTCAGATAGGCACTCTGGACAAAGAACAAAAAAGCAAAAGTGAGATGGACTTTTCAAGGTATAGGAACCTCAAAAAGCAAATGGCAGAGTGGCATCTGCATCCTGTGACTCCTGGAGTTTGGGCCAGGAGCCGAGGGGAGCCGGAAAGTGAGGCACGCATTGCCGGGGCCCGAGCCGGAACACAGCATAGGCACCTGTGGAGCTGAGCTGTACTGCCCTTGTTGCTCAGGTGCTCATCCTGGTCCCCTGTGGTCACCACAGCTGCTGAGACTGGCATGTGCTGATATTACTGCATTTGCAGGGTTCAAGGAAACCTGGAGCCAGACCTTTATTTCTTGTCTACTACGTTCAGCACCATGGTTCTCAAAGCCAAACACCAGAGCACCCAAGAAGGTTTAACATGAATGGTCATGTATGGCATACTCTCTGTTAAGCAAGAGGCCACAGACTCAGGGGAACCTGCTGCCATCCCCTCCTACATGGGACATGACTCCCAGGGTGTGAATCTCCCTGGCAACGGGACAGAAATTCCAGGATGAGCTGGGACCTGGCATCAAGGGATTGAGAAAACCTTCTTGACCAAAAGGGGGAAGAGAGAAATGAGACAAAATAAAGTGTTAGTGGCTAAGAGATTTCAAACAGAGTCGAGAGGTTATCCTGGAGGTTATTCTTACGCATTGTATAGATAATGCATAAGTTTATGGTGTATTTTCAGTTTATGGTGTATTTGAGTGGCTAGGGGGAATTACCTGAAACTATAGAGCTGTGCTCCAATAGCCTTGTTTCTTGAAGGTGACTGTATGAAGATATAACATTTATAATGTGACTGTGTGTATTAGCTAGGGTTCTCTAAAGAAACAGAACCAGCAGGAACCTCTGCAAATATAAAATCTATAAAAGTGTCTCATGAAACTGTGGGGATGCAGAGTCCAAGGTCTGTAGGGTAGGCCACAAGCTGGCAGCTCCAATGAAGGTCCTCAATGAACTCTCAGGAGAGGCTAGCTGGCTGAAGCAGGAAGAGTGATCATCTCTTCTGAGTCCTCCTTAAAAGCATTCTGATTAGCTTAAGCGTCACTCATTGCAGAAGACACTCCCCTTAGCTAATTGCAAATGCTAAGGGAAAAAAAACACGTTAAAAGCCTTCTGGTGATTAGATTAAGCATCACTCATTGCAGAAGACACTCCCCTTAGCTGATTGCAAATGCTAAGAAAAAAAAAGAGGTCTGTGACCTCTTTTATTTTTCCAGTTAAGCATTTATTTTTGTTTTTGTTCTTTAAAAATTGTTTATTGACAAAACAACATACAAACATAAACATTCTTAACATACAAACATTCCATACATGGTGTACAATCAATGGCTCACAATATCATCACATAGTTGTACATTCATCACCATGATCATTTTTAGAACATTTGCATCACTCAGAAAAAGAAATAAAAAGAAAAAAGAAAAAAAACATACCCATACCATACCCCCCTACCCCTCCCTCTCATTGAGCACTAGTATTTCCATTTACCCAGTATATTTTAACTTTTGTTCCCCCTATTATTTGTTTACTTTTTTATCCATATTTTTTACTCATCTTCCCATATTCTAGATAAAGGGACCATCAGACACAAGGTTTTCACAAGCACACAGTGTCATGGTCAGGTTCATTTCTCAATTTCACCAGATAATGGTGCCCAGTTGTCTGGTCAAGCAAGCACTGGCCTAATCCTTACTACAAGGACGTTTCGTGGACTTAAATCATCGGTTAGTTGATTGCATCTATGGCTGATTTAATCTACAGTTAACAAAGGGGACTGTCTTCTGCAATGAGAAAATCCAATCAACTGGATGTAATCCAATCAGTTGAGACCTTTAAGGGAAAGCTGTCAATTTCAGCAGTCAGAAGACAGAAGTTTTATCTCTACTTCAGCTGGCCAGCCTCTCCTGGGAATTCATTGACCATTGTTGCCAATTCTTGGCCTACCCTATGGAATTTGGACTCGTGCATCCCCACAGTTGCATGAGACACTTTTATAAAATCTCATATTTACCGTTATCTCCTCTTGGTTCTGTTTCCCTAGAGACACCTGACTAATATACCATCTAATCACATTGAGCCGATAAAGCCCAACAAGTATGGAGTCATTTTCTTCACACTGTTACCAGATGAGTTCTTCCAGATATCAGAAGGCCTTTTGCACAGAATACAGTTGGAGCCATTGGACCTCACGGTGAATAAGCAGAGCTCACCACATGTGGCTGGGAGCTCCCTTCTCCCACTGAAATTCCCGTCATCATACAGGGGAGCCTCATCTGGGCTGAGCGTGCCCTCGTCTAGTCCAGTGATGAAGCAGTACTCACCGCCTCCACCTGGAGTGCAAGCCCTTTGGCGTGCCGCTGTCCATGCCATGGTGCTGGCTGCTGCCCTCTCCTGGTATGAAATATGAAGCCCAGTAACACTGCCGGTCATACAGCCTGTCATGGTGCAACCCATGTATTTACATACGCCACTCACCTACAGCAGCTGCTCATGGTCTGCTTGTCGGAGGAGATGGAGAATTTAAATAGTAGCATGTTAGTACCTATAATTGAATTGTACGAGAAGCCTACATTACAGAAAAATAAAAATAAAAATAGAACCTGGGATTGAACCATAGAGGAAAGATTATTATCCTGAAAATATGTCACCCCCTTTAATGAACTCAGTCCCCCACCCCCCAAGCATTGTTGCAAGAGAATCATCCTTCAGTCATTATACAGCCTGGGAGGAGAACTTTACCTGTGGAATCTACAGATACCCAAAGGAAATGGAGGACATACAGATGTGATTATGATGTATGCAACAAAGCCTACATTAAAAGGTCTAAATTGAAAGTACACAGAAGATTATATACAGGAAAAAAAAACCTACAAATGTACATAGGAAGGATGTACATGGAAGGTTGCACGGTCTGATGAACTGACAAGACATTTCCAAAAACATACTGGAATCAAACCTTTGCAGTGTCCAGACTGTCGCCGTAGCTTCTCTTGATCTGACCATCTTGCCCTACACAGGAAACACCACATACTAACTTGAATGCCACCGTCTCCCACCACAGTATGACTCCCCACTCCTGGCTCTCTCTCTGTCCTCCCTCCAGGCATCAAGCTCATTTTTAAAAATTTATATTGTACATTTTATTTTTGGCATTTTGAATAAAATATTATCATTGTTTAAAATATATATATAGGGACCTCACCTTGTTGGCGGGAGGAAATGCCCATTTGAAATCAGTTGAGATGAAGTTAGTTAGATATAGGAGGCCACTGCATAGGAGGTGGCTCAGAAAGGTTGGCCAGTTTTTTGAAGACAGATGGTAGACCTTGAAGGAACAAACAATGCTGTTTCAGGAAAATCATCCTGGCAAGTGGTATAGAATGAACTGAAGAAAAACTTGAGTCAGGGAGACCAATGAACAGAATACTGAAGTAATCCAAAGCGGCACTAAAGCGGCACTGGGTATGGAGTAGAGAGGATGAATGGGAGAAACAGTTTTGAAGGAAGAACAGGTAGGATATGTTGGTTGATTTTAAAAGGGAACATGTGTAAAGGGACATGTGTAAAAGGAAATGTTAATACGCTTGAGGTTTGAAGCCTGAGTGAAGGGAAGAAATGATGAGGTCTGTAACCAAAATAGGGAAGTTGATAAAAGGAGCAGTTTTTGTGCTCAAGATGTAGTGAGAGGGAGGCTATGGCAGGTCCTCCAAGCGGAGAGGCCTTCTTGGCAGTTGGGCATAATTAATTAGAGATAAAGACATAAACAAAGTCAAGACAAGGGCATTTCACTAAAGTAAAAAGTTTTTAGAACAGGTTCAAGGACCAAGAATCAAGCTTTCACCTAAGGAAAGATGGGAGGGTGAGAAAAAACATGAAAGTGAAAGGTGAACATCAGGGAGGAGGAAGGATGACTACGAAACAACAGTGTCACAGAAGCCAAGCGAAAAATCGATTTTAAGGAATGAGTGGTCACAGCAAATAAAAAAGAGAGCAAAGGCCATTGGAAAGAGGCCTGAGACATCTTTAAAGATAAAGTAACCTAGCCTGACCTTATGTATCTGAAGGAACAAACATTTTGGGTTAAATAAGGGGTGAACCAGGCTGATGTTCTTTCCTTGCAGAAGGTAAGTGGTGGCCACTCTACCAAGAGACCTAAGCAGGATTTCGTGATGTAAGGCCCCTGGGCCGTTTTCCCATTGTCCTGCTGCTTCCACTTCTATTCCTGGAAAAAGCATAGAAAATGCAGCTCATTTTGCTTACCATGAAGCTCATGTCCTCTTACCTCCTGCCTAAAGGATAGGCAAGTCAGAAAACGTACAGCTTGAAAATGAAAACTATTTGCAAAACTGTAGTTTAATAGCGATTCATGAGCACATTAGTAAAAAATGGAGCAGGACTCCCAGTGTGCTCCAATTAGCTTTCAGCTCAAATGATATATTCCAGCTCAAATGATATATGTGATATGAGTACTACAGCTAGAATAGTGATTGTGGAAGTGAAAATGAAGAAGTTTCTTGGGGTTTTTTGTCTGTATTTTTGCTGTGGCTAGCTATTAAATGCTACAGCTTTGGGCATTGGATTTTTCTAAGGGTGGGTGTCTTCTCTGAAACTGCCCGGTATTAGGTCATATGGAAACTATGAAATCTAGTCTTCATATTAATACGGTCCTGAGCTTGCTTGTCTATTTGAAGGAATAAGAAATGGACTTCACTCGGAGCATGAGGGATAAAAGGTGAACTTTTATTAGTGGAATAATTCATGGAATTTTTAGAATAAATTTTAAGCTATGTTCCTTAAAGCCTTTCAAAATATGAGAACCATCTCCGGGCAGAATTTAGGCAAGTGAGATCACGTCGAGCAAACAGCCGTGGAAGGATCTTTTCATCCAGAATTAATTTCAAATAAGGTTTCAAGAGGGGATGAGTGATTCTGGGGTTTGTAAGCCACGAAACTTTTCGCAGGCTTTTAAAAACATGAATGGGGCAGAAACTACATTTCCCAGGAGGCTTTGCGGACGAGCGTCCGCACTCAGATAGTTCTCTTCCCGCGAGGTGAGGTGGGAAATGTAGTGCTGCAAGCGACCCTGCACGTGACGCGTGTGCGGAGGGAGGTGGAAAGTATCGTCGTTCCGGGCGGGCCAGGGTCTCGGAGTCGGCGTGTGGGGTGCTCCTTCTCCCGGCTTTTAGTTTATGCACCGAGAGGAGGGCCCCCGTTTTCTGGCCTCAGCCGTGGAATGAGCTGGCTTGTTGCTCTGGGAAGTGCCTGTGGCTGAGGCACCGCGGTGCCCCGTCCATTTCTTGGCAGCCGGGCCGGAGGGGAGAAGGTGCGAACCCGGGGCTCGGAGCCGGCGCCTGCGCCCCACCCAAGTTGCGGCCGCGCGGGGAGGAAGCGCGTATAGGTTGAGTGCCAAGTTTCCTTTTTTTTGCTTTCTCGTCAGAGCAGTCCCAACGGGCGATGGGCGAGAATGCCCGACTTCAGTTTGAAGAGGGTCCGAAGAGAAAGGTGTTAAAACAAACGACTCCCCAACTTCGCGCTTCCCTAAAACGCACACCCCGCTAGCCCGTCATGGGCAGCCGAGACCACCTGTTCAAAGTGCTGGTGGTGGGGGACGCCGCAGTGGGGAAGACGTCGCTGGTCCAGCGATATTCCCAGGACACTTTCAGCAAACACTACAAGTCCACGGTGGGAGGTGAGAGCTCGATGAGGGAAAGAGGGCTAGAGTGAGCGGGGTAGGAGCGGTGGGTGGTGAGTGGCGTCTTTGTGCCCTTCCTCTGGAAGGGTCAGGAAATACGTGTCCTAGATCCTGCAGGAAGTAATTGCTAGATGTTTGATTTGCTTGCTTCATTAAGATTTCCCAGTTAGGTTTTTCCAGCCTGGGCCCGCTGCCCGGAAAGAGACAGACAAGGGGAAGGTGTGAAATTGAGAAATGGGGAAGGGAGGATGCCACTGTGAGCAATTCCTGCGTTTTGCGGGCGAGCCGTGAACTCGAGTCTTCTCCTGCAGGCTTTGAAGCTATGACGGAAAAATCATAGTAAGCAACAGAGGCAGCCGAGACCCTGGGCCTAATTGGGCGCCAGCTGGGACTGTTGTCCTACCTACCATGGGAATTCCCGCCACCTGTTGAAGAAGGAACAGAAAGGTGTTTAACCTGTCCTTGAGGGGAGAACCTAGGACACTAATCTGATCTGACCCTCTGTAATGGAATGCCTAGGCAGGGGCCGAGACCCAGAATCTCTGATGGAGAGCCCCTGGGCGGCAGAATCAGATGCTTGCCAGCCTGAGCTGCCTGTTTGCGGTCCATTTATTGCTTACATTTATTGCTTAGAGACAACCTAGGAATTTTTTGAAGAATGCAAAATATGCCACTTCTCTGACCTATCTTCCCACCCCTTTCCCCTGAAAGGAAGGAAGGGGACACCAAGAGTTAATTCATTCTTTCCTAGGTGAGGCTTTGAACTCAACTGTTTTTTTTTTTCAGAGGTAGAGATGCCTTTTCCTTAATTAAAAGTGTTTAGCTGAAAAGAGATGCTGAAGGGGCAGAATAGTTTAAGCATTTATCTCTGTTAAAAGAACTTTTGTAGAGGAAAAAAAAAGTGTACTAATCTGAATGTTCATATGGAATTAAAATTTTTTCCCAAGCATTTACATTGCAATTAAAACATCCCTCTTTCCCTGGAAGAACATCTAGTAAAATAAAAAGTTTAAAATCTCAAAGAAAATTTCCTAACCACTCTTTGCTTCCCCTTCTAAATAATACGAGTTTCCCTATCTCATGAATTTAGGTTAAAAAGGTCCTACTAATTAACTTTTAGCAGTTGCTCTAGCTTGCATTTAGTAAAGAATATAATTGACTCCACTTTTTTCCCATTGCTTATTCTAAATTTCCTGTAACTTTTATTTCTATCACAGATGTGGAAAAATATATGTCCAAATCTCAGAAAATATCTTACTTCTCTCCTTGTCAGAAAGCTTTCCCCCCTGGATTGCTTATTCAGTCTTAGCTCATGGACTCTTCACCTCTAATGAAGATTGTACAGATATGGTAACAGATTTCAGCACAGCTCGTAAGCAGTATCCATACAGTGGTTTTTCTGGTTTTTTGCTTTTTGCCCCTGAGAATCCTGTCTGGAATAATTCCTACAGACTTATGGAGGATGTAGAATCCCCCAGGTGTGTTTTTCTCATAATAGAGTTGGAGTAGAAAACAACAGTGAAATTGAATGTGGAAGATGCTGCAGTGTCCACACTTACATCATTTTCCCCTCCCTTCCCATCAACCCTTCCATATTTAAAAGAAACTAAATTTCCCAGAAATTGTTTAACCTGAGATTAGGAGTTGTTTACATGATTACTACCACACCCCTGTACCCAGCCTTTGAGACAAGTAGTATCAAATAAATTGGTTTGACAGGAGAGTAAAAGCTGGAGACCCCTTTGGAGAGTGAATAGGAATTATCTGTCCCACTTAATGCCTGAGTGTGGGCTCTCCTTGACCTATTGAGGACTCAGAAATAAATGAGATTGCAGTTGTGTGTCCCTGGGCTTGTAACCGCATATTCCCTGGGTTTTTCCATGGCTTTATTAAAAGTAAATGTTATTAAAGCATAATACATATATATTTTCAGTGGATTTTGCTCTGAAGGTTCTCCAGTGGTCTGACTCGGAGATGGTGCGACTCCAGCTGTGGGATATTGCAGGTGAGCTGGAACAGCTAAATAGGAACAAGGAAAGAAATTTAGTTTACCCAGCAAGCTTGCAGAGAAAAAGTGGAGCAGCAAAGCCTGACTTTTTTTTTTTTTCTGAAACTGGAACGATTGAGTTGCTTTCAGGATACATAAGCTGAAAGTTTTGCCCCTGAACAGAGGTAGAGCATTCTGTGTGTGGCTGGAGCGGTTGGCTAGTAAGGTGGGTGGATTGTCCAGACCACAGGAAATGCTTTCACTGCAGGATAAGGGTACTTTTTCTAAGTTTTCAGCTGACCTTGGTGAGAAACAAGATACCTAGAAAATAGGGACAGTAATAATAGCTAACACTTATATACTAAGAACTCTTCTAAGTATTTTATATTCACTGACTCCTTAATCCTCATAATAACCCTATAAAGGAGCAACTACTTTTATCCCTACTTTATAGATAAGAAATGTGAACACTGAGAGCTTACTTTCCCCAGAGTCACATAGATGGTAAGTAGTAGAGTGGGGATCTGGACTCTTAACCATGATGCATACTATCCCATACCACAATGAAGGTAGAGAAGACAGGTGTCAGAGAAGGAACTGAGACTGGCTCTCAGGATCACCTCCTCCGGAGCCCTCTCCTCTCCCTGAACAGGACAGGAGCGCTTCACCTCCATGACCCGGCTATACTATCGAGATGCCTCTGCCTGTGTTATTATGTTTGATGTTACCAGTGCCACTAGCTTCAGCAATAGCCAGAGATGGAAACAGGACTTGGACAGCAAGCTCACACTGCCCAGTGGAGAGCCCGTGCCCTGCCTACTCTTGGCCAACAAGGTATGTGGTCAGCTTAGGAAAATGGCCCCTGACCTTCATCTGTGGTCAGAGAGTAAATGTATTTAAAATGCTCTCTGGTTCTGGATGCCAATTTCCCCTTCTGAAGTTGACAGAATCATCCCTTTCGCTTTTTGAGGGATGTTAAGGATGGGACTATTTTTGGAAAGAATGTCCACTGTAGATTTTAGATGCTGGTGTTCTTAGCCATTGGTCGTGGAATGTTTTAAAGTCGCAGGTATTTGAGCAATGTTCTTATTCCCAGGAAGTTTATGGGGTTGCCTTTTATTTATTCTCTCTGCTAGTGTGATCTGTCCCCTTGGGCAGTGAGCCGGGACCAGATTGACCGGTTCAGTAAAGAAAATGGTTTCATAGGTTGGACGGAAACATCAGTCAAGGAGAATAAAAATGTTAACGAGGCCATGAGGTGAGTAGTTCATGCTGTTCTGGGCATAGGCATGTGGGCTTATGCACCTTCCATGCCAATCCCATGGACCCTTTTTGTTGGTTGGTTTGTTTCTGAGAAAACGAGAACAGATCAAGCCATTGGAGTGCCAGCTTCTGAAGGTCAGGGATGCTGTCTTCCCTCTTGAGATAACTGGTGACTAAGGGACGCTTAAACCTGTTACTTTTCTGAATGTTGTCTGTGATAAGATGGACAGGGTCTGCCATTTCTCCCTTTTCTCCAGCCAGCTTCTCAGATGTATTTTTTGTTTACTTTTTAGAGTTCTCATTGAAAAGATGATGAGCAATTCCAGAGAAGACATCATGTCTTTGTCTACTCAAGGGAACTATATCAACCTGCAAACCAAGTCCTCCTCCAGCTGGACCTGCTGCTAGTAGTTAGTTTGACTTCTTGTTTTTCATTCCAGTTCTAGGAATCCCTTCTATCTCTTGCCTTTGGTTGCCCATCCGAAGTTTTATTAAGTCCTTTTGAACTGTCTCCTGATTATCCGGTAAAGAGACCCATCAACATTCAGAAGAGACACCTGGGACCCATGTGCATTTCTGCATCTCTTGGATGTTTGCTCTGACCTGACTTTGGTTGATGTGGCCAGTTAGTGCCTTCTGTATAAGGAGGATTATCTCATCCCTCAATTTGTTATCTGGAGTTTTGGTGGAAGGAGTAGATTTAAATTATGACTTTAAAAAATCATATTTTTCAGTTACTTTTGAATTTATTTTTCCATTTGATAGATATTAATATTATGATTAAGATTGAGAGGAAAACAAAATCAAATATCATTTCCCAAATTCCTCGTAACTCATTGCTTTCAGAGGCTTTCTCTCTTGGACTTTGATTTGAACATATGATTCGGGGTTGCAGAGGAGGGGAGCTGGACATCAATGGGTTTTGGGCTACTGTAGGTGACCCAAAAGTCACTATTTTCGAAGCTTCTAAAGTCATAATTAGCTTTCTCTTGTTTGGCTCTAAGAATAGTCATGCTTTTAAGTTACCTGTCTTGTGTGATGAGAGCATTTCTCTCCACATCATGGTTTCTAGTATCTAGTGTGAGGGCAAGGTTTGCAGGTTTCTGGGTTGATGTGCCTGATTCATAGTGCTACAAGTGATATAACTTGGCTATGGTGCCCTGAAATAGATCTTTCCTGGCACCTCTTGGAATCTGAATGGAAGAAGAAGTTAACAGAACTAATTCGTGTGGGATCACTTTGGGTGGCTAGCACTTAACCGCTATGGAAAAAATATATTATCTATAGGAACTGGCCTGGGGATGGAGAATGGATAGACAGAAAATCATTAGGTAATTTAAGTGCTAAATTGGGTAGGGTTTTTAGTACCAAATCACTTTTAGACACTTTAATTTGTTAAATTAACTTTAGAATGGTGATTTATAACCTACCTGAAGTTATGAACACTCTTAGGAACTCAGAGACCTAAGGTTCTCTGATAGACCTTAGATAAGCGCCTTTAGTCAGTGACTTCCAAACCTGGCTGATAAAAACCATCTTAGATGTTTGTAAAAAAAAAAAAAAAAATTAGAAAATAAAATGTTTAAAGTATCCAGGTTCTAACCTCTGAATCAAGTTTCCAGAAGCTAAGCCCATGAATTTGTTTTTTTTTCCCCAAAGCTCCTCAGGTGATTCTGATCAGCCTGGTTAGAAAAACCATTGCTATGTCTTCTTAGTGAAGGCATAGATGACCAGGCTTTTCGCAGTCTCTATAGTCTCTCTTGGTGATTCTGTTACACATCAGACTTTGAAAACCACTGTCCTGTGAGACCGGGTGCAAAGATCAGAAAGGGAATGGGGCCAGACCTTCAGAGTTGTTATTATTTTTAATGCCAAGTATAAATTTTGCACAGTCTTTTGAGACCTTAAAATATCATTTATATTACCATTTTTCAGTTAGGGTTGTTGTATTTTTTTTTTATAAATTACTTGAACAGGTAGAATTTTGACTTGACATTCTCTTTTGTTCTCACAACAATCAAAACTCTGACCTCACCATCAATAACAGTGAAATAAGAGAGCCAGGGCTCAGGTAGGGTTTTGATTATGATGATGCTAAACAGGAGTGGAGAAACTTAACTCCGTTTATGTGAAAAGCCAGCTGACTTTTATGAACTGATGTGGACCCCTGCAAAATCACAAATAAATGAGAAATAAATCTTGTATTCATGGTAATTATTGGCCTTTAATGTGCGTCTGTTGAGGTGCTCATTTATACTGATAGTTCAAGCATATTGTGGAAATAGACTTTTTTTTAAAAAAAATGCCTTCTTTAAAAATGAAGGTAAATATGACTGTCTTTATCTGTAAATTCATTAGTTCCAGTGGCCAAGATCCAATTACCTAGTCCTAATTCATTATTTGATATAACAAGCCAAATACTGCTTAGAAATGTGACCATTTTTAATAAATTGAATCTGCTTTCTTTTCTCATGTGCTGACTCAGGTTTTACCTCCCTTTCCAAGCATTTCTAGCGGCTGGTCTGCCAGCCCTTCTGGATTTTCTTTCCCAATTGGTGAAAATTGTAGACCTGAAACAAATTAAAGAGGGAATTGAAATATAACTAATTCCTCTCTGTCCCTTTTTCCATAAAGAAAAAAAAGGAAAGCGAATCTGATAAGGAAGAAGAAAGTCTGTTTGTAAGTGATAGCATTTGGATGCTACCTCTTTGGTAAAATTATCGGGAACGTGGATATTTTTGTAGTCCTTCCCAGAGAAGTTTCTGTATTTGAAACAAGGTGCTCCTCCAGCTTCTCAGCTGGTCTCTAACCAAAAAGAAAACATACGTATTCCCTACGGGGTGTCAGGGACCAAAAGAAAGGCTGCAAACAGCTGTGGGATCATGACTGCCTTTGCTTTCTACTTTGAACAGAATAACTGACCAGATAAGCAAGGAGAGATCATAGATGCAGGGAAGACTCCTCAGCAGTAAGTAATGGTTTGCTCTTTTATCATTAGGAATGAGCCAGAATCACTCCAAGATTAATTCTTAATTCACTTTCCCTAGCTATTGCTAAAGTGTGATTGGTTTCCTCATTTTTCCTATCTCCAAATTTAAGTAGCCTGTCCTCAGGACACTGTCCCATATCACATGATGCTTTTCCTTCCTTTTGTAGGCAGTGGTGTGATTTAATGACATGACCTAAGGCCTTAGTTAGAGAATGTAAAACATCTTCATGGTATTCTGTAAAACCCAGAATTTGACCAGTTGCTCAAGGAAATGAAGCTCAGTACCATTTTCCCCTCCATCTCTCTTTGTTCAGTATGTACAGAAAGACTCCTCAGTGGTGTGACTTATGTATTAAAAGTAAGTAGCCCCACAGAGTTGCAGGTTGAAATAGATAAGAAGCCACTAGAAAATGATATCGGAAAGAACTCTACATGTATTTTTGATTCCTCCATAAACAATAGAGACTTTTGAAACTTTATCTATACATAATCTTTGTTACGAAAATCCTGCCTTCTCTTTGGCTTTCAAGCATAATCTAAATTATCTTGCTTTACCTGCAGTTTCTATATAAAAATGATATAACTCTTGATAGTATTTTACTATGTGATGTTTTTGATACCTTTTCTTCAGGCTTCCTTTGATTCACACTCAAAGTCCAACTGATTGAAACCAATTATATGCTTTTGGGAATAAAGAAGAGAAAGCAGATAGGAAGCAGAAGGAGATGAAATAAGCATTTTATGATTCATCAAGGAATGAGCAGAGCATCCCAGCAGCATTGATCTTATATAGAGCTCAGATCTGGAATTGGACACTAGCTTTGAAGTAAGGAGGTGACAGAGTAGTTGTTCCCATTTTATGTTTGAGGGAACAAACAAAATTTGACTGATGGAAAGACAGCCAGTTGGATTTGCAGCAAAGCCAAGATGTAACTGCAAGTCTAATTCACTTAGGTTTCTGGAATAAGTTTGGCCTAAAAAACCTATTTTAAAATAAGCCCAGACATTCAGAGAAGTAGAACTGACCCATTTCTGATTTGAAACTCTTGGTTTGTATTAGATAGCTTTTGAGATCATACTCATGTGTAGGAAAGAGACATGCATATAATTAAATTTGGGGACAAATTAGGTACAGTGAAGAGCATGTAGTACAAACATGCCAATTTTATTATTGTAAAAGCAATAAATTTCAAAATACATCGCAACAATTAGTTGTAAAATGAATTTAAGAGTTTGGTATGGATTACAAGTCCACAATTTTAGGTTTTTATTTCTAGCTGCTCTAAGGTACTGGAGACTAAAAGAAACATCAGTATAATTGTTCAGCACTTATACTGATTTGTTAAACCCGACCTTCTCTGTATGACTCCACCATCACCTTTGATCTTTCTCCCACTTTTTAGGGGTATTTGGCTATTCCCATTTTAACATTTTCATGTTAGAAGGGACTGTTGATAATATGGGATAAGGGGATGGAACTAGTTGAAGTTCTGGAAAGGCTGGCCCCTCTGCATTTCAGAACATATCTGATCTAGGGACCCATCTGGAGGTTGTAGGTTTTGGAGAGTTACACCAGTGAATTGTACCCTTGCACAATCTTATATAATGCCCTTGGTATTCTTTTTTTTTTTTAACATGGGCAGGCACCAGGAATCAAACCCGGGTCTCCGGCATGGAAGGCGAGAACTCTGCTAGTGAGCCACTGTGGCCTGCCCCCCCCCCCCTTGGTTTTCTTTAGGATTAGCAGGAATGGTTTTGGTTGGGATTTGGCAATTTATGATAGTAGCAATGTCTAACTGAAGCTTGCATAAGAGTGACCTCCAAGTAGCCTCTCAACTCTATTTGAACTCTCTCAGCCACTGAATCCTTGTTACTCTTCTTTATCCCCTTTTGGTCAGGATGGAATTGCTGATCCCAGGGTCCCAGGGCCAGGCTTATCCCTGGGGGTCATCTCCCATGCGGCCAGGGAGACTTTCATCCCTGGAGTCATGTCCCATGTAGGGGGAAGGGCAATGATTTCACTTGCAGAGTTGAGCTTAGAGAGAGAAAGGCCACATCTGAGCAACAAAAGAGGTCATCAGAAGGTGACTCTTAGGCATACCTATTGCTAGGCTAATATTCTCCACTATGTATGTAAACTTTACAAGCCTCAAGCTCAAGGGCTGAGCCTGTTGATTTGGGTGTCCCTAATGTTTAGCACAGTATCCAGGGTTTCCCCAGTGGTAAAGTTTAATAGTCCCGTAATTTTTCTCCCATCCTTCAAGGGACTTTGCAAATACTTTTGTGTTAGTGTTTGTGTGTGTGTGTGTGTGTGTGTGTGTGTGTATTCATCACCATGCTCTTTTTTTGAACATTTCAATCACTCCAGAAAAAGAAAAAAGAAAAAACTCATACATACCATACTCCTCATTGCTCCCTCTCATTGACCACTAATATTACAATCTACTCAATTTATTTTAACCTTTGTTTCCCCTATTGTTTATTTTTTATCCATATTTTTTACTCATCTGTCTATGTTCTAGATCATCAGACACAAGGTTCTCACAATCACACAGTGATTGTAAAAGCTATATAATTATACAGTCTTTTTCAAGAATTAAGGTGAAAAAAAAAGAGGAATATCTATTTAATGCCTAAGAATAATCTCCAGAATAGCCTTCTGACCCTATATGAAATCTCTCAGCCACCAAAACTTTATTTTGTCTTGTTTCTCTCCTCCCCCTTTTGGTCAAAAGTCTTTCTTATTTCAATGATGTCGGGTCCCAGCTCATCCCCCAGAGTCCTGTCCCATGTTACCAGGGAGACTTACACCCCTTGGAGTAATGTCCCACATAGTGGGGAGGGCAGTGAGTTCACCTGCCAAGTTGGCTTAGAGAGAGAGGCCGTATCTGAGAAACAAAAGAGGCTCTGCCGGGATGACTCTGGCATAATTATCAGTAGACGTGGCCTCTCCTTTGCAGGAATAAGCATCATAGGGGCAAGCCCCAAGATTGAGGACTCAGCCTATCGAACTGGTTGTCCCCACTGCTTGAAAGAATATCTGAATTCCCCAGATGGGGAAGCTGAATATTTCCTCCTTTCTCCCCAGTCCCCCAAGGGGACTTTGCAAATACTTTTTTATTCTCTGCCCAAATTACTCTGGGATATATCAGGACATCACACTAACCTGTACAAGCCCACAAGATCTCACCCTCTAGTCAAGATTTCATATAATTATGGTGTTCAAGTAAACCGAGTATACAAGTTAAATTAGATAATGTGCTACCCAAAATATAAATTTTGCACCAAGTAAACATCTCTCCCTTTGATCTCACACAGACGTTGAAGTTTGAAAATATGTGCCATATCATCCTTTACCCAGTATTCTAATTTACCTTAGTCCTATCCAGATCACAGGGTCTTTATTTTAACAGCCATTCCATTTTCAACAGTTGCTGCCAGTAGCTACATCTAAATTGCAAGTACTCTCCTAAGCACTTCACATGGACGATTTTATTTTCACAGTGACCCTATGACGTGGGTATATGTGGAAACTGAAGTACCCAAAATTAAGACTGCTCATGATTAGGCAGCCAGTAGCCAAACTGCAATTTTTAACACTAAGCAGCGACTCCAGAAACAGGACCCTTTACTTACACTACACTGCCTTCCGTTTTGTATGTATGTGTTTTGGTGGTGGCATCCTTGGAGTCTTTTCATGTAACATATTTTCAGTATGGTGGAAATAAAGAGTAATTTATTAAAGAGGTATAAAAATGTTCTAATACTTCTATAATGAAAGATGACAAATCAGCTAAGGAAAATGGAGAAAAGAAGAAAAATCCAAATCATCCATAGCCCCACAATCCAAACAAAACCTGTATTTACAATTTGAAAAATTTGCTTTCAGCCCACTTTTTTTTTTTTTTTTTGCATGGGCAGGCACTGGGAATCGAACCTGGGTTTCCAGCATGGCAGGCGAGAACTCTGCCTGCTGAGCCCTCGTGGCCCACCCTCAGCCCACTTTTTTTAGTATATTTTTATTGACAAATATTCACAAGCATACAGTCCATACATGGTATACAATCAGTGGCTCACAATATCATGACATAGTTGTGTATTCTTCACCATAATCATTTTTTAAGAAACATAACCACATACAAACACAAATATTCTTACCATATGATCATTCCATTCTTGTTAATATAATCAATAATTCACAAAATCATCACATAGTTGTATATTATTCATCATGACCATTTCTCAGAACATTTGCATCAATTCAGAAAAATAAATAAAACGTATCATGATCATTTCTTAGAAATTTACATCAATTTTAGAAAAAGGAATAAAAAGAAAACAAAAAAATTCATACATACTATACCCCTTACCCCTCCCTTTCATTGATCACTAGCATTTCAATCTACTCAATTTATTTTAACATTTCTTCCCCCATTATTTATTTATTTTTAATCCGTATGTTTTACTTGTCTGTCCATAAGGTAGATAAAAGGAGCATCAGACACAAGGTTTTCGCAACCACACAGTCACATTATACAATCATCTTCAATAAACATGGCTACTGAAACACAGCTCTGCATTTTCAGGCAGTTCTCTTCAGCCTTTCCATTACACCTTAACTAAGCAGGTGATATCTATTTAATGCATAAGAATAACCTCCAGGATAACCTCTCAACTCTGTTTGGAGTCTCTCAGCCATTGACACTTTATTTTGTCTCATTTCTCTCTGCCCCCTTTTTGTCGAGAAAGTTTTCTCAAACCCTTGATACCAAGTCCCAGCTCATTCTAGGATTTCTGTCCCACATTGCCAGGAAGGTCCTCACCCCCGGGAGTCATGTCCCACGTAGAGACGGGGAGGGCAGTGAGTTTGCTTGTCATATTGGCTGGGAGAGAAAACTTTTTTTTTTTTTTTTTTAACATGGGCAGGCACCGGGAACTGAACCTGGGACTCTGGCATGGCAGGTGAGAACTCTGCCATTGAGCCTCCTTGGCCCGCCCCTTCAGTCCACTTTTTAACACAAAGATTGTTTTTCATAATTGTATTCACATTTAAAGAAAACACTTTTGATGCCACACCTTTTGTGTATCCAGTGTTGCAGTAGGAGTTGTGGGAGATGTAAACCCATATGCCATAGAAGGTCAAAGAAGGAGGAGGTCAAGGAAGGTTTCTTAAAGAGAAGTAGGGCCTGAGTTGGAAAGAAAGTGAGGAAGGAATGGCATTGCATTTCAGGTTAGGAAGAAGGCAGGTGTATTAGTTAGGGTTCTCTAGAGAAACAGAATCAACAGGGAACACTTGCAAATATAAAATTTATAAAAGTGTCTCACGTGACTGCAGGAATGCAGAGTCCAAAATACACAGGGCAGGCTGTGAAGTCGACAACTCCGATGGATGGCCTGGATGAACTCCACAGGAGAGGCTCACCAGCCAAAGCAGAGATGGAAACTGTCTCCTCCGAGTCCTCCTTAAAAGGCTTCCCATGATTAGATTTGGCATCACTAATTGCGGAAGACACTCCCCTTTGGCTGATTACAAATGGAATCAGCTGTGGATGCAGCTGACTGACGTGATCATGATCTAATCCTATGAAATGTCCTCATTGCAACAGACAGGCCAGTGCTTCCCCAATCAGATAAACAGGTACCACAACTTGGCCAAGTTGACACGTGTCCCTAACCATGACAGCAGGTCTAGAATTATTAGGGAGGCTTGGGAAGTAGCCTGTAGACCAAATGGTTCATGTTGTGGAGCAGTGGGAAATCAGGTAAGAAGATTTGTTGACAAGCATTGACTGAGAGATCAGTGATTAATCAATAGTGTATACCTATCATTTATGAGGTACTTTATCAGTAGTAGAAGAAGAGGTCCTATCCAGGAAGAGCAATTGAGAAAGAAGGGAGAGAGATGTAAAGAACTGCATCTCAGTACACCAGGTACCAAGTTTTATAGTGATGGAGGACAAGGAGGGAGGTCAGGGAAGTCCTTATGGAGGAGAAAGAACTTGAATAAGAGTTTGCCAATTGAGGACTGCAGGAAGGAGTGTATTTCAGACAGATTTAAGGTGAACAGAAGCTTGGGGGCATGTAACAAACAGCAGAGCTTGCTTAGAAAACAGTGGGTGTTCATAATGGCTGGAGCTTGTGGGGGTGGGCAGGCACCCTAGGATAGAGGGGCAAAATGTGGTTGGAGGGAGGGCCAAATTAAGGAGAGCTCTGTATGTCATACTGAGGCATTTGGACTTGATCTTATAGTGAGGAACTATTAAAGGACTTTTTTTTAATCTTTTTTTTTCCTTATTGTTTCTTAAAACAAATTCATTATTTTTCGGTTCTGTAGGTTAGAAGTCTGACAGTGATCTCACTAGGCTAAAATCAAGCCCCACAGCAAGGCTGTGTTTCTTTCTGGAGGCTCTAGGGGAGAGTTTTCTTGCCTTTATCAGCTTCTCAAGGCCAGCTTCATTCCTTGGCACATGGCCTCTTCCTCCAAAGCCAGCAGTGACTGGTAGAGTCCTTTGCACATCTTATGGCTTTGACCATTTCTGCCTCCTTACACTTTTACTGTGATTATATGTGACCCACCAGATAATCTAGGTTAATCTCCCCACCTCAAGGTCCACTGATTAGCAACCTCACATACTCACAGGTTCCAGGAACTAGGATATGCACAGTTTTGGGGAGCCATTGTTCTGCTTTCCACAGATGGGAAAAACAAGGATTAGAGCAGTTAAAGGTATTTGCCCAGGATCACAGAGCTGGCTGGGAGTAGGGCCAAGACTAAACATAATTTTTTGGGGTGGTGGTGGTACATTGTCTGGGAATCGAACCCGGGTCTTGCGCGCGGAAAGCGCTAAATGTAATTTTAAAAATCAAAATAATACATTTTTTTTAAAGGAGATTGAATTCTCTTGTGATTTCATCTCTCAAAGATAACATGACAGAGATTTTGAGTATTTTTACAGATTTTTCTCTACATAAACAGTCCCAACTTTGTGCAACCCCCTTCCTGTCTCTTTTAAAAACAAGAACAGACTGGTATATGAATTCCTGGAAATTTTTTTTTCCTCTTTAATATATTTTCTTATCTTCCCACATACCGTTCTCATTCCTTTTCATCACCGCATAAGAGTCCATTGTATGGCTATATCATATTTATGTAGCCAGTCCTCTATTAATTGATATTTGGGATATTTCCTTTTTCTCTACTGCAAATAGTACTACAAATTAACATCTTTATATTAATGAAGTTGTGTGAAAACTTCCTTAGGAATTCCTAGAAGTGAGTCAAAGAGTATACACACTGTAAGTTAAAATATAGTGCCACATTTCCCTCCAAAACTGTACCAATATATACTCCCACCAATAGACATGAGGGGCCAGTTTCCTCATGTCCTTAGCAAGACTGTTTTCAATTTCACCAATATTAGAAGTAAAAAAATAAAAAAATAATCATTTTTTCTGTTCTTTTTCTTATGGATGAACATATTTTTATTTGTTTTGATTTTTTTATTTCTTCTGTGAGTCACCTATATGTATCCTATGTCTGTTTTTATTTTTTTCTTTTTCTTAGTGGTTTTATAACAGCTCCTTTATGTATTAAGGATATTGCAAATGTATTGCAAATACATCTGTCAAATGTGTTGCAAATATTTTTCCAAGTTCATAGAAAGATTTTAAGGAGTGTTATATTTGTGGTGAGAAATTTCTCTGTTGGTAGTTTCAACATTAGAATAAAGAGGTTAGACTTTATTATGGAGGCTGTATGGAGCTACTGAAAATGTGAGTATGAGAATGACATAATGAAAGCAGTGCTTTAGGAAGTTAGTGATATCTGTGCATCTAGCACAGATTATAGAAAAAGGAGAGAGAAAGGCTGTTATGACAGCTTAAATATCAGTGATGAGCGTGGCTATGGCAAGACAAAAATGTAGTTAAGAAATGTGATGAAGAGAAATCAAGACATTTACACGTTAAAAACTAAAATAGAGGCATGGTGATAAAAATGGTAGCAGCACCAAGGATTTGAGCTCAGGTTACTAGGGGGAGGATGATATTGCTGATAGGGAGGGTGGGGTCAGGAAGAGAATGTAGGTAGGGAAGATGATAAGTAGTGCATACATAAATTTAGTTTGTGGGTATCCCAGAGGAAACATTCCCAATAGAAATGTCTGTGAGGCAGGTAGGGATGCTGGGCTGGAACCCAGAAGAGGCAGAGTGGCTGATGACAGTTGATGGAATCACACCCATATTGGTGATAGCTGGAGTAGATAGATTCTCCTAGGAATAGTTAGGAAGTAGTAGAGAGAGAGACAATACCTTGGACGTCCACAGTGTTGAAATATGATTGTCATCACTTCTCACTGCCTCCTTTTCTCCATCTGTGAGCTGTTAGCAGTCTTTGTTACTGTTGTTCCTAGTGTTCAGGGATAGTTATATATTTTTGGAGGAATAACCAAGCTGTTGAAGTTTGGGTTTTTCCTTCAGTGAAGGCCATGTGATCCCCTTCTACTTCCCACAGTGTTCCGTTTTATATGTACCTACTTTCAGACACAAGCCCATTTGTTTTTCTCTCACTATTATGCCAGCCTAGTGAAGTAGACAAGGGCCAATGTAATTATCAATGTAATTATCTCTCTGTCTCAGAGAGACTTGCTGAAGGTCACCTGGGTAGTAAATCATGGCACTAAGTCTCGGAAACAGATATTCCTGATTACAAGTTTGGTGCTCTTTTTGTTACACCTCAGGGCTTCCCTTTTCAGCAATGTTCACATCATAGTATTTGTCGGTGGCTCACATGTATAGAGCTGTCTTTCCTTCAGTGTTACAATGACAGGTTTTCTGTGGATTTTACTGGTATTGAGAAAAATAGCAAGTGGTTACTCTTTTTTTTCCCCCCTTCAGTTTAAGCTGGATGTCAAGTTGTATATTTTTACTTTCTTTAGTAGCAGAAATTCACCCAAACTTAGTTCTTAGCATTTTTTAAAGTAGAGAGGAAGATTGAAGCTTGGAGTAGAAAGAATTGTAATTGAGCAAATGAGTTTGAAAGTTTAAGTTGACTTTAATACCAAAAAATACCTTTTTAGGCTGTGACCAGAGGAAAAGGGATCATTCTTACTAAACCCAAATGTTATCACCAAGCAAGCAGCTCAGTCTTTGGGAGTCTTAAAGAGGCTAACCAAAGACTCATGGCTGTTTTGCCCCATCCTTTCTTCTGAGAATGGAAGGACAGAGAGAGTCAGCAGGTTGGAGGTAGTAGTTAAAAAAAAAAAAAGAGTAGAAGAAGCTTTTGTTAACTTTCTGAAAGAGTCTTCAAAGGTAGATACTTTTCCGTGCTCCAGTGTGTGGAAGCAGTGTCTGTGTTTAAACCTGTGTTTCAGTTTGCTAAATAAAGCTGCTAGAATGCAATATACCAGAAATGGGTTGGCTTTTACAATGGGGATTTATTAGTTTACAAATTTACAGTTCTAAGGCCATGAAAATGTCCCAGTTAAGGCATCAACAGGATGATGCCTTCTCTGAAGAAAGACCGATGTCATCTGGGGTTTCTCTGTCACATGGGAAGGCACATGACGGGCATCTACTGATATCTTCTCTGCCGGGTTTCGTTGCTTTCAGGTTCTGGCTCTTTCAGTTTCTGTAGGTCCTTGCTTGCTTCTCCTGGGGCTTTTCTTCCTATCTGAGCTCGCTCTCTGGGGTTCTCTCTTAATTTTCTCTGTCCTTTATCTTCTTATAAAGGGCTCCAGTAAAGGATTAAGACTCACCTTGAATGGGGTGAGTTACATCTCAATTGAAACAACCTAATAAAAGTTCCACCCACAACAGGTCTGCACCCACAGAATGGATTAAAAGGATATGGCATTTTCTGGGGGTACATAATAGCTTCAAAGCAACACAACTTGATTGGCTGACTTTCATCAGTTCACATAACCAGAAGTGCCTGACACAAAGTGCTCAAAGATTTTCATAATATTCCCTGCTGCTGTAGCGTAGCCCTTGAAGGAAATGGGTCTTCTTTGTTAGAGATGTGGAAGAATTATCAGCCTTACCAAACAGGCATTTCCACTTAACTGTATTTAATGTTCACAAGAGAGAAGGAAATGTCTACTTCTCAAAGTATAGCTAAAGATCATAGCGGAAATTAAGCATTGGGTTAAAAGGGCCATTAGATTTCCAGGGAAAAGGAACAACTCTGCCTTCCCTGTCTCCTTAGTCATGAGCTTTTTTGTTTTCATAGTTTCTCAAAGTTTAAGTACAGTAGTAAATTGTTCCTTCGGAGTTATCCAACAGTACTTTTAAAGTTTAACCCCTCAGATGACCAGTGTCTTTCTTCCGTTCTAAAAAACTTGCTGTGGTTGAGACAGGTGTCCCAGGCAAATTTTTTGAGGATGGGCTAGATAGAAGGAACTCGCCTCTGAGTATGCATTTCAGGTTCTCTTGGCAGCCAGGGCAGCAGTGCTAGGCTTCTTTTAGGCATAATTCTGTTGTCCACTAAAAAGTAAATTGGAAGTTCAAGTCTCATTTCCTTCCCAGAGATAGTTTGTTGAAATAGCAAGTGAATAAATGAGCAAATGGAGGGAAAATGTTAGTCAAAGCTCAAGGGAGAAGAGAGGTAGGTAGAGCACACACCTTGAAAGGGGGAGGACCTTCATTTAACGGCCATCTGCATATTGGCCTTAAAGCCCCAGGCCAAAGCCTGGAAGACTGTTCTGAACCTTCCATTTGCCTGTACATGCTAACTATGGCGAGTTCCATTCATTACCTAAGAAATGAGTGTAAGAAATCCTCTGCCTATACCACAATACCAAATAACGCTATTTGCTAAAATAATAAAATTTTTTCCTAATAAAACAGCCATCAGTAAAGCCAGTCAGTGATTCCTGCACCATCCCAGTCATTCTGACGGTAATCTGGATGACAATATACTTAGTCAAAACATATCTGGGGGAGAGGAGGTGGAATGACATATAAGGGGCAAAGGATAACTTGTTGAATGCTTCACTGGTAGAATGTGCTCTTCTCTTTCTTAGAGAAGCCAGATTATACAAGGGGACACATTCAGGAAGCAGATAATGGTGTTTAATTTTTGTTGGCTTTTTTTTTTTTGGTTGTTAAGCTGCCCGTGGTTAGGATTGAAGACTGTTCACAATGGTGAGGAGAGCCTTAGTTGCTCTCATAGGAATCAACTGCTAAGACTTTCAGGTAACCAGCAAATGTTCATGGATTTAAATTTTAATTATCTGAGTTACCCTCAGTTATTTGATTTCAAAGAGTCCAAACTATCCCTTCCCAAACCGCCCCTCACCATTAGTTCATTTCAAAATAGAATTTAGCAAACACATTGTGCTTACCATGTGCCAGAGACTGTCCTGAAGGCTTTTCATGTATCAACTCATTTAATCCTAATAATAACCCTGTGTTTAGGTACTATTATTACCCATTTTAAAGTTGAGACAATTGACACACAGTGAGGGAAAGATGCAACTATTTAATGGTGGACCTGGGATTCGAACCGTGACACCTTGTGGCCCCACAGCTCAGGCTCCTAATCTGATACTGGGACTTTAAATGACCCTGAAAGTGGGTCTCAAAGTACAGACTGGAGGAGAGGCGTGAACGGGGGCGGGGTGGGGGGGTGAAGTTATCCCCTGATTACGATCTCTGTCTCTACTCCAGTAGCTGGTTAGGGCCCTGAGGGGCAGTGCTGGAACCGGGGGAGGGGAGGGGTTTGGGGGTTTAAGGTCAAATTTTTTGAACCTATAGAATTTCCCTCCAATTTTGAAGCAGCCCCCTAGTGACGAATCTGCTGCATATCCCACAGGCTCCGCTCTCTTCGGAGTTTCTGGATGAACAAGGCAGGCAAAATGCAACACCATTAAATTAACACTGAGTGGTACCGAACCCTATATAAATCTTCTTTTCTAGTCGTCCCAAGTTGCGACGCAAGACGAATCTGCAACTGGGGAGTGGAAGCCAGGGGGCGGGCCAAGCAGCGACCATTTTTGTTTTGCGGCCGTGCGCTCTCAGAACATCTTGACTAACAGGACCCCACGGTGTAGGCGGAGCCTATCAGGGAGCAAGGCGGGGTCGTGAAGACGTGATGATTCAAACGAACTAATGAGCTGGGCGCATCTGGCAGGAATCGCCAATGAGCGGGCGGGTTAGGGCGGAGCGCACATGCTCTAGTGTGTTCGGTTGCACTGCAGCTTTGGCGCATTTTCGGCTGGTTTGATTCATCCATTTTGAAGAGACGGGGGAACGGGGGGCTCGTCTGATCAAGAGGCCCTGAATCAAGGAGCGGCGGAGTTTGAGAAGCCAGCAGCTCGGGGTTCGGCGACAGCGGCCCCATCGGCCGAAGTTCGGGGGGGGTGGGGCGCCGAGCGCGCGGGGTGGGGGGGGGTCCTGGTCTTTGGCTTCTCGACTCGGTCCTGTTTCGACAGCGAACATGTCTCGGCCTGTCAGGTCAGTGCGGAGTCCCAGGCCTGGAACGGGTCGGAGGGGGTTGGGGGAGAGTGGTGAAAAAGCGGGGGCAGAAACCTGGATTCGGCCCTCTGTGGTGCCACGCGCGGCCTCCTCCTTTTCGGGCCCTGCGCGCGCCCTTGAGCGTGGGGGGGCCTTGCTGGCGCGCGGGGCTGCGCGGGGGTGGCGGCCGCGCGCCCGTGCGCCCGTGCGCGCGCTCCTCCCCGCCCCGCGCGGTTGCAGGGCTTGGGGCTGCTCCGCTGCCTCCCCCACCCGCCGCACTGGAGCGGGCGGGGTATTCCCTGAATCGCCAGCGGTCGGTGGGGGAGGGGTGTGAGGTCAGCGCCCCCAATGAGGCTCCGCCTCCTCGGGGCCGGCCCCTCGGACCCCGTGGGGAGGGAGCGGTGGACTAGTGCTCGACTTCCCACCTTAAGTGGAGAAGGGCGGAGGCATTCGTTTTGCCCTGGTCCCCCTCGAGTTGGCGTAGGGTTGGGGAAGGCGGGTTCGGCCCTCTTTCTCTAGCGGACGGGGGTGTTCCAGGCAAAGGGGGAGGGGCGGCTCTGCCACCCCGCCCCGCCTCCGTCCTCCCGGGTCGCCGCAGGGCCCCGCCTCCCGGATCAGGCCGTCCGAGGGCTAAACCCGTTTTTTTCCCCTGCGGCAAAGGTGAGGGTTTGGGACTGAGCCCTGGAAAATAATGGGCTACTGCCTGTCCCCTAACTTCGGAGTTTTGAGAAGGTTAACCCCAAAGTTTGCTCTTTTCCTCCGACTAAAAATGTCCTTCCTCGGCGAAATGTCCTTACTCAGGGAGGTGCGGGTTAACAGCACGACTCAAATCCCGTGTGGTTCTCGTTCCCACTACCTCTTCTCTCCCCCGGCGTACGTGTCGGTATAGTTTTGCAACCATCTCTTTCCCCCTACGAATTTTAATAGTAAAAGGGCTAGTGTTAGTTAACTACCAGGCTCTATTCTCAGAATTTCAACAAGTTTGCTCTTCTCCAGTGGATGGTGGAATTGTCCTTTGCCATCCCCCCGGCCATTGTATGGAATGTGCCGTTTGTGGAGGGGTGTGGTTTGGTCCAGTCTGTTAAGGCCTTAAAAAGGAGAGCTGTTGTAAATAAATAAAAGTTCCTCGACACTTTTAACGTAAGAAATTGGTTACTTCCCTTAGTGTTTGCTAGGTAAATAGGTAAAGGATTAGTTTAACAATGTAGGGGAGAGGGAGTTAAAGCCTAAAAATGTTTCTATTTGGGACGATGGAAAAGTTTTTGGGAAAAAAAATGTTTTAGCAGTTGCTGTTCCCTTTCTTCATTCCAAACTGTGGGAAACAGAAGCATCTTGACTCAGATCTGTAAAGAGAGGATTGGGGCCCCGGAAAGGGTTTTGTTTCACCCAGTTTTACCCTGCCTAGATCATTCAACTCCAATTCCGACTGGTCGTGATGTGGTGCCGCATACTCGTATAGTAGGGTAGGGGGTGGGGATGGGAAGAGTGAGCTAACTACTTGACCTTCTGCCTTCCAATTTCAACCTGCATATCATCGGTCACCATGGCCACCGGGAAAGTTTGCTTGCTTTTTGGTAAGGAATCTGAATAGCTATTTCAGATTCCAGTATGCATACTTTTTATTGGCACATAAATTAACCAATTTATGCCATCAACTTGTGGAATATTTTCTTTAGGATTAAGTCAAATAGACAATATTATAATAAAGATTTGTTTTATCTGGATTAGATATTTTGTCTCTTGAAAGTAATTACTATGTGGTGAAATTGGACGGTTATTTTTCTGTACCTTTTAAACTTCACTAAGTTTTGATGACTTTCTATTTTATTGTAGTGACTTTATTAGACTCATCTGCCTGAATTTGTGTTCCCAAATAGAGGTATTGGCACATGAACGAACCTTTTTATTCAAAAACTTGGATTTTCGTATCACAACGTGGAAATAAATATATTAAGCACATTCAGTTTTTTGTGAGACATTGGGATTTCTGCACAAGCTTATTTCTTACTCTGTTAAAAATAATTTCAGCCTGTTTATTTGCTACTAAGTGAAAAGTGGGCTTTTGTCACTTTCAAATTATTAATTTTCAAAACAATTTGATTTCTGGTTTTCCATATTTTAGTGATAAATTCTCTTCAATGTAACTTATTTAAAGAAGTTTTTAATATACTCATGACCAACAATAAACAAAGCAGAAATAATTAAACTTGAGTTTGGTGGTTTGTTAAATTTTGCAATAAAACAGTCCTGTCTTAGGAAAGTGTTTTCCTTTCAAGGTGTAATTGGAGAATCTATGTATCCTAGGGTATTTAACAAAAAGTTGACATTGACGCGGTTTAAGAACTATCACCCTGGATTTTTTTTTTTTTTTTTAAAAGCACGTTCCTGGAAAATAGTGCCATAGTGCATCTTTGGGAATGTGTTTCTACCCTTAGGCCTATATAATAATGATAGAAAACTTCTGATTTTCATTTTTACTGTATCCTTTTTTAAAAAGCTTAATATTAACCTAAGGATTTAAAGAGCATATAGAAATGTAATAATTGTGCCTTGGCACCAGTTTCCCAATGAAGCAAGTGGTGGACCAATCAGCTACAACATTTCCACAAAAATGTGTGTTCTAGCACGTTATCTATGTAGCTTTGCTCATACAGGATTACTATTTTACAGAGTGCTCATCTGACTTACTGTATTGTATATAGTATGAGTGCAAGTATTTTAGGCCTTGTGTTAAAAATGATAGCATAAAATCGTTTTTGGAGCTAGAAAGAAAAGTAGGCAAACTCATTTTACACGTGACTTAACTGGAACCTGGAGAAGTGAAATGCCTGCATCACACACTAACAGATATCAAGGGTTGGCCTAAGAACCTAGATTCCTTAATTCCCAATCCTGCCCATCCC
This sequence comes from Tamandua tetradactyla, assembly GCF_023851605.1. Taxonomy (NCBI): domain Eukaryota; kingdom Metazoa; phylum Chordata; class Mammalia; order Pilosa; family Myrmecophagidae; genus Tamandua; species Tamandua tetradactyla. The sequence continues at coordinate 63,484,352 of NC_135330.1, read as the reverse complement.
CAAACCCTGCTTCCCCATAATAATCACTTTACCCATTACCTGATAGATGTTATTATTAATGTTGATTAGAGAACATAGTTTGTGGCACTTTTAACTTTTCAAGTACTTTCCTGATTCTTATTCTTGGAAGGAAGGAAAATACTATTATTTGTATATAAGACATGAGAAAGAAAGCTCAAGAAAGAAATATACTTAACTTGTCCAGACTAGAAACCAAGTTTCTTGAAATTCAGCTTGGTATGTTATCAGATATCCTCCATATCGAAAATGATACAAGTCACTTAGATTAATCCTATTTGCTTCTTTGTAACGTAAATGTGCTTACTGTGTTTTCTTCTTTTGTTTAATGGTTGGGGTAGTAAGAACCTTTAACATTGAAAGTTTCGTTGTAAAAACATAGGCTCTTACGGATTTATTTTAAATTACTTTTATATTTTTCCCATTTATATGTTGAAGAGTAACACATTTCCTGAAATTCTAAATTGTTTTCATAGAGGATATTGTTAGGGATTATTACCTACGTGTCACTTTCTTCCAAAAAGACATAATCCCTTCTATAGACTACCTTTAAAGACCATGCTGCCAACAATATCACTTAATAATTTGCAATATCTGAATAACAGGGAAAGTTAATTTTATAAGAACACTAGAATATTCAGTGTTTCCCAACATTTTAAAATTAGATTGAAAATGATAGTTTCTATCATTTGTTACTGAACAAACATTGAGAATGAATGCAGAATGTAGAGTTAGACACTCTTATGGAGACCTTATCTAGTTTTATCTTCACTACAGCCCTGTGAAGGTTATAGTTTAAACCCCTTTGTGGCATATGACAAAAAAGCTTTAAAAATACAGTATTCAAGGCCATAGGGCCATAAAATAGCAAAGCCAAGATTTGAATCCAGATCTGGACACAGCATTTTTTTTCAATGGTACCACTTTTTCTTTCCTAGTATTTGTCATGAAGATGGTCAAATGTGTTTTATTTAATCTCTTCAATGGTGAGTACCTTCTTTAAACATTGGTTTTGGACTCAGTATAGGAAATATTTTAGGGTAGGAAATATTTTAAGTAAGGCATTGTTGAACTCAGTCTAAAATTATTAAATAAAACTAGAAAGAACTTCAGAGATTTAGTCCATGTCCTTCAGTTTACCAGTGACGACTTTAAAGCCCAAGGAATTGAATGTAGAGCTAATAAAAAAAGCTAGATCTTTGACTGCAAAAGTTTTGGCCATTCTCCTTTCTATTGGATTTATGTTTATTTATTTGTTGCCACACAGAATTACAAGTCCACAGTCCTAGTGTAAAACCCTATGTGCATGGGAATTTTCTTTTTTTGGAAGAAATTTCTGAATTTTAAAGGCAACGAGGTATATATGGTGATGTACCATTACCAGCAAGTCAAACACATTGATGATCATTGTATTGAAACATGAATTTTCATGTTTCCATTAAGGACTAGAAAAAAGCCTTACATTGTTCAAGTCAGCTCAGGTTTTCACACAATATAAGTTATAAAATTTCTGTTTTCAGGCCTTTGGTATTTCTAGATTGTGTAATAGGGATTTTAGGATTGTAGGTATTTAACAATAAAATTCCCTTTCTCAAACTTCAGTTTTTAAAAAATAGATAAAATCCATTCCAAACTCAATAGTCCTATTTACTGAATAATTTATGTGCTAAATGTTCTGCCAGGTGATTTCAAAATCTTGCAGCAACTCTTCAGGCACACTGTAGATTGTCCTTATTTCATGTGTGAGGCAGCTGAGGCTCTGATGAATGATTTAGCCTAAGTTAACATAACTTGTAAGGATTGATGATAGAAGTCAAATCCATGTCTGGCTAACCCAAGGCTGATGTGATGTTCCCTATGTGATTTACTGCCATGGGGTGTTAATCTTTCTCAAAGTGGTAGTGTGCTGTGGCTTTTTTGAGGGGGCCAACAGTTCAAAGTGGAGAGGATTAACTCAAAAATAGAGTGAACATTAGGTGGAAAAATGGAGAAAAGGGCAGTATTTTGGAAGGAATACAAGTTTATGTGAAGAAATTAATGAAAGATACATCTGAGTGGAGGAAGAAACTGAAGTGATTAGTGTGAGGGTATTTTAAAAATGTGAGTAAGTGACATTGTTTTAAAAATTTATATATTTTTAAATGCTTAGGCATTTCTCCCTGACTAAAATGAGTGAATAGACCCAGAAGCCACCTAACAGGACTGTACAAGAAAATTACAGGTTCATTTTGAGTATAAATGTAGATGCCAAAATGCCAAACGAGATAATAGATAGCTGAATCCAATGTATATTGAAATACATCATGATTAATTAGGGTTTGCCCCAGGAACAAACCTTAAGAAGATCCATCACTGTGTTAAATCATATTAAAAAATTAGAAAATTGATGGCATTTAAATAGGCACAATACATTATATAACTCAGTACATTAAGATTAGAATGAAGTTAAGATAAATTAAAATTGCAAGGAATTGATTTCACTTGACAGTGGCTACAAACTAAGATAAGGGGCTGAATTTATAGGTTTAAGTCTCTGTGATAAAACTCGTTATTGGGGAGAAGGTAGCATGGCATAGCAAAAGAAACCCTGGGTATCAAGAGACTTGGGATTTCAGCATCTGCTTAGCAATCGATTTATATGATGATGTTTAATCCCATTAGAAAAATGGTATCTCGCACTTACATGACATTTAAGAAATTTCAAAGCTTTTTCTGAGAAGTTTCTTTCAGCTCTAAAATTACTGTTCTGTAATAAGGAAGAGGAAACTAATTTCCAATAAGGGAACCTTCTTTTTTGTCTGTTTTTCTCAGAAATGTAAAACAAGGCCATAATGTGTAACTACAGAGCACCATTCGTGTTAAAAGCTGTGTGAATTGTGACCTGTTGTATGATTTGCAGTCAGCACAGCTAGATAACTTGCTTTGCAAACTTTAGTTGCTTGAACTTAAAGTTACAGAGTATGCTGTAAAAAGTTGTCTGTTTGCATTTTTTTTTAAATTCTTGCTGCAAAGATAGAAATTAATGTGGCTTCATTACTCCGGGTTCAGAAGTGGTAGCTTCTTGGTCACGTAATCTTGGGTCATTGAGACTAGAGATAGTGCCTCGAAGGCCCCGGTATTGTGCAGAATTGGAGGGATTAATTGTAAGACCACTTGGCCAAATTGTGGCATCCCATTGTTCTGAAAACTCATTATCTAGATTCTAGGAAGTGGAAGTTTTTGTTACAGAATTGCATTGCTGTATTTCTATATAATTACATTCTAAACAGCCATTTGACTACCAAGTACCAGTGTTACCATATTCTACTTTAGAAATATCTAGGTGAAAGGAATACAAGCTGCCCAAGAGTGTTTCAACTGGGTTTAAGCATATTTTCAGATGCTTCTAAGTATATATCTATTTTTTGAATTGGATATGATCCCTGAAACATCGTGTACCTGTTAGTAATCTACTAAGCAAGGTGATCTTCAGCAAGATTTCTTTCCCAGCCACCTTTTGTTGGAGTGTATAATCCTTCATTTATCAAGATCAAATGGCCTAGAAGATGAACGATTTAAGAAATTAAAAAGGAACTCGGACCATGAAAGTAAAAAGCCACCTTACTATTCATTGGGTTGGGATAACAGGCACAAATAAAGACAAGCTATCTTTCTTCCAAAGACACATTGACATCTGTAAAGATAATCAGTCCCCTTCTTTGAGTGTTTACTGCTTTCTTGCTGAGAGATTTGATTCTCCAAAATCAGAGACTATTGGAAAGTTTGCTCCTTAAAATTATATCATAAGAATGAAACTTGTTTTGTCAGGAAGATTGGAGTTATTTTGACACAGAATTAACCTCAATTTGTAAATCAGATGAAGAGCTTCAGATAAGGGGGTTGCTGGACACAAAGTTCACCTACCTTAACTTTGCAAAGAATGGAATCAAGATCCACTTTACAGAATAGACCTAGTGTTCTCCCCTTTTCACACAGTCATGCTTTCCTTTTAGCCTGTTAAAATGCTGCTTCATTCAAATTTCAGCTAAACCCCTTACCCCCAGTTCTGTAATAACTCTTCCTTTGTTTGGTGAGATGTCCTAGACTTCTGGTGTGCTGTCTCCTTAGTTGTAATGAGTCAATAATCCTGACTTTGTAGGATTACAGGTTTATCTCTAATAATTGGGTTGACAATTTGGAAAACCACTGGGATTTCTGACACCCTCTGTGCTGCAGACCAGAATTTAATTCAGCAATAATGTGCACATCTGAGACCCTTTCAGTTTCACCTACTTGAGGTTTCTCTGCACTTAGTTTTTTAGGTTTTGTGCTAAATTGTTGAGGAAAATCTAGCCTAGCACATTTTTTCACCTTACTACATTCGTTAAAAATGCTATGTGTGTGGCTTTGAAGGAAAATACTTTCCTATATGGAGAAAATATGGGGAACTGAATATGGTAAATTGTGAAATAACTTGTCCTGGGAATGAGGAATACCATATAAGAATTAATATGTGTTCATCTGGACTAAAACATTTGGAAGTTGATTAGAAGTGTGGGGGGGGTGGTTGTTACAATTCTCTAATAAACATATGTGCTTGGTTCATTATTCAGAAATCCTTTACTTCCTTCTGCAGAAATTACAAACTTTTCCCATTTTTAAAATGCTAGGAGCCCTTTTCTATATATGTAATTTTTTTTCTTTTTTACATTCTTGTATCTGGTGACTTTGTTTTTGAATTCCATATTTTAAATGTAATTAACAGAATGAATCACAGTACATTCAAAACAACATCTATCTTAGGTAAAAGTAACTTAAGGCTCAAGATAAATGTAACATTTGTAAGAAATTACCTACCCTGAGTTAAGATATCCTGACCTGGAAGAACTGACATTCTTGTATCCTGAAAAAATGGCATAGAAGAATGGAATGATGTGATATTTCAACTTTTAAAGAGGGTGAAATAGTTGATATGCAGAAAATTTAATGACATTGGTCAGTTAGATTTGTGAATACTTCAGAAAGTTTGAGAGGTGGCATCAACAATGATGTTTGTAGTGTATAGGCCTGGTGAGTTTGGGTTGGAAAATCGACGTTACCACTTGTGGTCATAGTACAGTTATTTAGCCTTTCTGAGCATTAGGAGTCTTGTATAAAATTGAAATAATGTCAGTTAGCTTCTCTTGTAAGATTGTAAGTGAAGTATCTGACAAGGTACCTGGCTGCTGTTGTAATTAATATTAATAATCAGTATGGAGTCACAAAAACACAGATCAATAGGTTTCATAAAACTGACAGGGATGTCTCAAACATTTGGTTCAAGTTTTATTTTTAAAAAAATTTAGAGATCAAGGCTAAGCAGATTAGTTTAATGCAGGACTCAAATCTTTTAACATGTGAATATTCTTTTTGAGTATTTAAGGGGATGATGATATCTAAACTGATCTAACCAGGAAACCCATGAAAAACTATTTGACAGATCACAAATTGGAAAATTTTGTAATGAGAAAAATGATTTTTAATTGAGGTTATAAAACAAACTTATACTCTTATAATGATGTTTTTGCTTTTAGTTAACTGTGTTTTATCTTGTGGCTCCTAGGGAGATTTTGTTTGAACATAAAGGGTTTATTGCCTAAAGATTTAACTACTACTGACTTAAATGAATTCATTTCCTTGTTTAAAAAAATATTAGAGTGAAAGTACTGTAAAAGTGCTCTTGTTAGTTTTTCTTTTCAACAGGGCTTTTAACAAAGCCTCACATGAGGTCCTTGTCGGTAAGATAAGAAGTCTTAGGCAGAATGATAGTTCAGTGTGAAGGGTTTCTCTCAGTAGCCATATCTAGAAAGGGCTGATTAATAGATTGATGTTAGTCTGATAGATTGATGTTAGTCTGGAAGCGTATTTCCAGTGGTGCCTTTAAAATGCTTTGTTCTTGGACTGTCTTTTTATTGAAGACTTGAATGAGGACACTGATGGCATGCTGATTAAATTTGCAGATAATATGAAGTTGAGAAAGAAAATGTGTTGAAATCACTGTCAGGATACAAAAAGATCTTAGATTTTGGAAAGGGAGATCCTAGTATTGGAATTGCAGTATCAAATCCAGTGTGTGATGTAATGAGTCCAAAAGCCAAATGAGGTCTTGGATTGCATCAGTAGTAGCATAGCATAGACTCGGAAGAGGAAGCTCATAACCTAATCTGCTCACACAAACCACCAACACCACCTTTTTCTAACCATAGGTTTAGGTTTAGGTTTAGTTTGGGGCCCTTCTTGATAGACTTTACTAAATTGGAGGTAATGTGGAGGAAAGAACATCATATAAGTAGTGTTCAAGGAATTCTAATACTTAGCTTCCGAGAAAAAAGTAGTGGAAATTGTCATTGAAATTTTAAGAGACTCTCTTTAGAGAAGGAATTAGATTAGCCTAGAATCCCAGAAGTTACAACTGTGAGTGGATGTTAGAGGCAGATTTCACTTGTTGTGTAGAACTTGTTAGTTATTGCAGTTTCTTAGAATAGGCAGCCTTGGGGGATCATGAGAGGTTCTCGCGCATTTCTTTCTAGGATTTTTTTTGACAGGATACAAGCTTTCAACATGGATGAATTAGATTGTCTAAGGTCCAATAGTTCTAGTACATTTATCACTCCTGGTGCCATCGTATTTCCCTACCTCTACCCACCTAACTTTGATAGGCCTTATGAGTGCTTAACCTTGAAAAAGTGATTTATTTTAATAAAAAATGCAGTTAATATAGGAAGAGATATCATTCTTTTGGGGCTCTGGGTCAATAACATTATTTTTTTGTAAAGGTAAAACCAAAAACACTCAAAATATTTTTTGCAATTCACTTTTTTTATTCTAAAGCATGGCTCTCAAAACTTTTTCATGAGGTTCCAATAAAATATACACTTTGCATTGCAGTTCACTACACACATGAACAAAGATGCCTAGAACAAGTTTCAGGAATTTATGGTTAATTAGGTGTCATTTTTCTCTCCCTTTCTATTTTTTGGTTTTTCTTTTAAAATGCTGATTATATATCAGTAAATTGGTTTTAGAACCCAGTAGTGGGTTTTGACCTATAGACTGAACATTAGAAGAAATTTTGGTAGGGGAAAAAAAACACTGTTCTACAAGATCCTATAGGATTCTGATGAAGTAAGATGCTTACCACCTAGGTGATTGGTGAAAAGAGCTTTGTTGCCTATTTTGGGTTTTTCAAAACTCAGATTTGGAAAGTGCTTTAATGTCTAATAAGAAACTTGTTAAATTCTAGGACATTTGCAAGGTTTTTTTTTTCCTTCCCCACATTGGCCATAACGATACACCGTCTTCAAAATAAAATGGAAATATAGTTGCCTTAATTGAACTAATGTTCTTTTGACTTGAGAAAGTGATTTAGTGCTGTTAAATAGTTTAAAATTTGGGTGTGTCAATAATTAAATGTGAGTTTGTATTTGAGTTTCATTATTCAGTTTTCTTCCTCTACCTGAAGCTTGAGACAGATCATCTCTCTATATTGTGATGTGAAGAATTGTAAAGAGAGCTGGATTTAGGGTCTCAGTTTTCTCATCTGTAAAGTTAGAGGGGTTAAATGGGATAATTTCAAAGGCAGGGTAATTTCCATTTTACTAAAATTTTGTGATCCTTGACTCTTCCGAGTGCTGGTTTATTATACCTCATTTAACAAGAATATTATTGTTTGGGTCTCAGTTGCTACTATAAGAAAGGAAAAGCATATTTGGTCAGACTTGTCAATATTTAGTGGAAAGAAGCTGATTAAGAGAAGGAAGAAAATATCCTATTGTTTATAAACTATTTCGTAATATAAACTATCCATGTTTAGTGCCAAACAGATCTTGTAGTGTTATTTTTCTAATTTCCCACTTGACCTTTCATTTTTACACTTTAAACAGGTGAGGGCCTCCTATCTCATAGCCCTTGGGGATCATCCAGGATTTGGTTCATGGTGACCAAGGTACATATATAATATAGGTATAGACATTATATTCAGCTTTTAAAATAGGAAACAAAACTGAAGTTTTTTTGTGTTCTGTATTTTGTATTTAAGTGTTTGTTTTCCTTACTGGATTACAGTAGTTCTCTTTTCCAGTGCAACCTTTTAGATGTTTTTAAATCAAGGTCCAGTTGGTTTGAGTGATGGATATTAGTCTAGAATAACTTAAATGATGGCTTTAAAATAACTATTATTGGTGCTTTCTTTGGTTTAAATAATAATTCGAAAATTTTACCATAAGGTCGAAAATAGCTTTAATATAGAAATGAGGTATTTTGATATTGTATGTTAGTGAAGTGAGCAAGAAGCCTTTTAAGATAATCTTTCTTCATGAAAGTAGAACCACTACTTTGACATGCAGCTTTTAAAATTGAATGGCTTACTTCTCATATCCAAATAATTAAGTGTGTTAATTGTGTACATTTGAAATTGCAGTGGTATTCCAGATGGAACAAGTTAGCCTTCAGGCAAATAGTAATAACTGCTGCTTATTGGATAGATGTTCTGCGTCTAGCACTGTGCCGACTACTTTACCTACATTTTCTCACTATAACCTTGAGAGGTAGGTTTTGTTTTTCCTATTTTACAGGTGAGGAAACTAAAGCTCAGTGAGGGGAAGTAACTTGCTCAAGGACCAATCAACTAGTAAGTGGCTTAGCCAGATTTTAAATCTAATCCCCAAATCTGGGTTTCTGACCGCTAGGCTTTATTGAAGTTTTGCGTTGTCCTTCCAGTTTTTGCTTGTTATTCATTTTACACAAAGACCTAGTTTAGTCTTGGCATTTAATTTAAGTAATGGTATTTTGAGAAAGTAAGAATGTTTGCTGGTTTCTGCTAGAAATAGAACTTCCTGTGCTTAGACTCAAATATTACTATTAAGAGTTGTGCTTCTATCCTAATAGAAGCTGAATTTCCAGTTTACATGGCAACAAGTTCCTCAGAACTATTTCAGCCTAAGTAAGGTAACTCTCCAAATAGTATGCTGTTTTCAATAAACAATCTATAGAAGGCAGTATATAGTTTAAGAAATGAAGCACACTATTCTGTCATTTTAATGACACTGGTTACACAGATCATTTATTTAAATTATTTTTTCTTTTCCCGCTTTAGCATTTAAGGATAGGTTTCTTTGGTCATGTACCCTTAGTAAGACAAGATTGCTTTTGCAAGGGGTCATGGGCAAGCTCCAAGAATCGAACCCAGGTCTCTGGCACAGCAGGTGAGAATTCTGCCACTGAGCCACTGACAGACCACCCACAAGATTGTTTTTTACACTCATATTTTGTTTACTCGAATTTTATAGTTCTTATGAAAAATGACATTTGTTATGTAAGATGATTCTAGGCATTTTCAAATAATTGAAAGTTAAAATATTTGTGTTTCAAAGGAAGGACTGGCTTTTCAATTTACCTTCTCATATAATGTCAACACAGTCTACAGGGCATTTCTATAGTTCTTGTTGAAAACAAGCATGGAAAAAAGAAGTACTAAATAGTTGCCTTTTGAATTTCTTAGGTTTAAAAGAACAAGTTATTTAATATGGAAGAAACTAAATTTTCTTTTGTCATGAAGGGCAGTTGAGAATTAAATGTCTGATAGATTCAAGTCTCTAGTCTTGTAACGTCCCTCTCTCTTGCTGCCCCTTCCTGCCCTAATCCTGCACAGATGCCAAGTCCATTCACTCCTCCAACATACTTCTTCAATATGATATTCCTAATGTACAGACCATCTCTGTCCTCAAGAAGCTCAGATTTAGTAGGAAAGACAGACATTGCATAGATTATATAGTATCAATAAAAGATTAAGTGTGTTGAAAAGAGGTGAGGTTATATCTGAGGGGAGTGGGAATGAAAAGAACAACATTTCAGACCAAAAAGCAACTGCATCAAGTGGGAGGAAACAACATGGTTGGAGGAACTACAAACTTCTGGGTTGCTTAAGAGTTAAGTGGCAAGAGGTGATATCTTACAAGACTTTACATAGATTGGATATTATCCTATAAATTAGACTTACGACATCGCCCCTAAATTGGTCCTTTTTTCCTTTCTATCTCGTTTCCTAGGTTTTTTTGGTTTTTTTTGTAATGTTTTTGCCTATATATGCAGTCCATGTGATAAAAATATAGGTAGTCCCAAACTTATTTTGGGTCAGCTGTGAGGCATGGTTTAATGTAAGTGATCTAATAAAGAGGAAATTGGGTTTTTGTTATCCCCCCTTTTCTACATATGAACAAAAGTTCAGAAAATATTTTGTGTCTAGTTTTACTTTGCTTTGAGATAAGATGCAGTAGTCACCTTCAAGAAACTCAGATTAGTGGGAAAAAAAATGATATAGCAATCTATATTAAGATGTGGAGAGTACATAAGGATAATGGACTGCCATTGAAAAATTAATCTTTTATTAAACTTTAATAACAGTTTTATTTAATTTTATAGAGCTACTCACTTTTAGATCTGTGAAGCTGCTTAAGTCATCACTTCCAAAGGAGTAGGAACTGAGGTCCAGAGAAATTAAGTGACATGCTTGAAGTTCTAGAATCAGAATCCAGGATTCCTAGTAGCAAATTTTCTGGTGTTTTTTGTTTTTGTTTTGTTTTGCTATATAATATCATTCTGGAATATTTCTTTTCTTTTTTTAAAGCTTTTTTAAATTGGAAAATCTTCATACACATACTTCCTATACAATGGTATACAATCAGTGGCTTACAATATCACCACATAGTTTTGTATTCATCACCATGATCATTTTTTAGAACACTTGCATCACTCCAGAAAAAGAAATAAAAAAAAAAAAAAAAACAGAAAAATTCATACATACCATACTACTTAGCCCTCCCTTTCATTGACCACTAGTATTTCCATCTACCCAATTTATTTTACTCTTTGTCCCCCCCTATTTCTGGAGTATTTCTGATGATAGATGGTTAGAAAGTTCTTTATGTGGAACCCACACTTAATCTGATCACTAAAGCTAAGCAGTTTCTTCTACTCTTTTCATGTCAAAGCCCTAAAGTAGCTAATATGTTTTCCCTTTTACAAGTTAAAAATTTACATTTACTCAGTTCTTCATATGACATATCCTTCACTGTTGGCTCGCTTACATATTCTCATAGTATATATCTACTTATATGTGGCATCCAGAAATTGAGTAACAGTATTTTAGTTGTGATCCCACCAGCAGATGATAAACTGGAATTTTGTCTCAAGGTCAAAACCTGTTCTTCATTAGAGATTAAGTAGGAAAATGGAAATCAAGATTTGTTCAATATGTTAGATGCCTTACCTGAGTAGGAAGCACTTAAAGATTTTAGAGTCGAATAGACACGTTTGTGAGGCTTTCATATTTTTCCATTTATGCTCTCATTGTTTAAATACCATGAAATGGATTGGCTTAAAAATGGGAATTTAATAAATTCACGGTTTTGAAGCTAGAAGTCCAGAACTGAGGCATCAGCAAGGCAAAGCATTCTCCCCAAAGACTGTTGTGTTCTGGGGCAGCACCAGTACTTGGGTCCTTATCTTTTCTGTCAAGTTGGTAGTCCACATTGTGGCATCTTTTCTTTTCTCTCCTGGAATCCATTGACTTCAGTTCCTCATTTCCCATGGCTTTCTCTGTCTGACTTTCACTCTGCTTATAAAGGACTCTAATAATCAGATTAAAGCCCCATCTGATTCAGTTGTGCCACATTTTAACTGAAGTAAACTTTTTAATGGATCCTACTTACAAGTCCAGATCGATTATGATTAAGAATGTGTTTTGTTTTGTTTTGTAGGATGCATACATCAGTCTTATCTCACTCATTAAGTATCTTTGAACTCAACAACCAGAAGATAACCCAATTTTTAAAAATGGGCAAAGGTCTTAAATAGACACTAATCCAAAGAAAATATTCAAATGTTTGATAAGGACATGAAAAGATGCTCAACATCATTTGCTATTAGGGAAATGCAAATCAAAATCCAGAAGACACCATTTCATACTCATTAAAATGGCTGTTATTTAGAAATGGAAAATAACAAGCATTGGCAGAGATGGGGAGAAATAGGAACCCTTGTGCATTGTTAGTGGGAATGTAAGTGGTGCTGGCACTGTGGAAAAGAGTCTGGCAGTTCCTCAGAAAGTTTAAATTACCATATGACATGGCAATCCCACTTCAAGGTGTATACCCAAAAGAATTGAAAGCAGGAGCTTGGACAGGTATTTGCACACCATTGTTCATGGTGGCAATCGCAAATTACCAAAACATGGAAGCAACCCAAGTATTTATCATCCAATAAATGGATAAACATAATATACATATATAATGGAATATTATTCAGCCATAAAAACAAATGAAGTTCTGATACATGATACCACACAGACGAACTTTGAAGATACTATATTGAATGAAATAACTCAGACACAATAGGACAAAAATTGTATGATCTTACGTCCATGGAATAATCAGAACATGCAAATTCAGAGTCAGAAATTAGAATACAGTTTACTGGAGTTGTGGAAGTAGGGAATGGTTGTTAGCTAATGCTTAATTGCACAGTTTTTGCTCAGGGTGTTGGAAAAGTTTTGATAATCAATGTTGCTGAATTATATACCTGAAAGTGGTTAAAATGGGACATTTTATGTTGTATATATTGTCATAATAGAAATTTATAAAAAACAAAACCCATGAAACTGTTCAACAGACAGTGAACTCTAATGTAAACTGTGGACTTTGGTTAGTATAATAGTATTGTTTCATCAGTTGTAACAAAGGTACCACACACATGCTATGGTTAACTTTGTTAACATTAATATTTGGAAAAATGTGTATAATGGGAACTCTACTATTTTGCATGATTTTTCTGTGAATCTACAACTTGCCTAAAAAAGTAAATAAATTGAAAATAGAAGCAGCTTTTGAATGGCCAGTTAGTGTTTATTCTTCCTGGTTTGTATAAGGCTTAAGTTAATGTTGCTGTAATTCTTTTGAGCATTCTAATTGTTATATTTAAAAATTGCTTTTACCATGAAAAAACTTAGTAATAACTTTATCAGGTATACATGTGTATATGTGTATAGGAAGAATAAAATTAACATTTACAATTTTGGTTTGTATATATGCAGTATCTTGCATATATAATGAGTATATGTAGTGAGTTAGCTCATTTTACTGTTTTATGTGCATGTGTTTTGGGAGATGGGAGGTTGTTTTATGGTAGGGGGGATGGTATTTGAGCTGTCACTGAGGTGAGCAATATGAGAATTGTAGTTTGAAATACTTTGCCTTACATTACACTTCCCTAAAACAAAATATAAAGTATTTTGGCTGAAAGTGGAAGCTGTTGAAAAATAACTTTCAGAGAGCTACTTCTGATTTTGTTATTAAATAAAAGGGTGCATCCCAGATATCTTAGAAAAGTCCTGTATTTTTATTATCTTAATTAATTAGAGGCTCTCTTTCTACAGAAATAGGAAGGTCGTTGATTATTCACAGTTTCAGGAATCTGATGATGCTGGTAAGTTTTATGAGTTGGACTGACTAATTGAAGAATCGCCAGCTTATATACTTTTTTATCATACTTTTGGAACTTTTTATTTTTAGAATATTTGTATGTGCAAATTATATCAAGATTTGTATCAACCAAAACAAAAGTTGTACTTCCATGGATTTTAACTTCTCCTTGGTAAATCATTGTTCATAAACGGTTGATCTGGTTTTGGAGTCCAAAGTTTAAATGTCCATTAATTCCAATGCATTGTTCATTACTTAAAATATCCTACTATGATCACTGTAAAATTTATACATTGTTTTGAGGTTAAGTTTTTTTACCAAATAAAGCAACTAAAATGAGGGTCTGTTTTGTGAAACAGTTTTGATTTATAAACTAATTCATTATAGAGTTATATATCTTAAATCTTAGCCATGAAAGTTTCTTTAGAATGTGTTCTTAATCTCTTTATTACTTTCCAGATGCATGTACCCTTCCATTTTCTTCTTTTTCTTTTAAATCTAATTGCCATTATAAAAATAATGTGTTCTTTGAGAAAACTTTAGAAAATATAGAAAAGTATAAAGAAGAGTATAGAAAGGACTATAACCCCATCTCCCAGAGTTAATACTAATGTGTGCTACATGCCAGGAATTGTTCAAAATGTTTGTATTTACTCATTTAATCCTTAGAACATTCCCGTTAAAAATGGTATGTTCTATTACTATTTATTTGCAGAGTAATGCCCAAAGTCCCTAAGACAACTGACCATTTTAACTTTTTTTATTAACTCAAAAGCCTTTTTTTTTCCTTTTAAAAATGTGGTTGAGTTGTGGTGTTTGTTTTTGTTTTGGCCTGGGCAGGTACCCGGGAATCAATCAAATCCAGGTCTCTGGCATGGCCGGCGAGAACTCGATAGTTTTATATTCTGTCTTCCTTTTACAAACCAAAGACTTGTATTTTTCTTGTGTTATTGAAAGTTATTTGAAAAAATCCTATTCAGAGTTGTATGATATTCCACTAACATATCTAACCATTCAATAATTGCTAAATATCCAGATTGCTTCCAGCTCCTCACCATTATATAAAAGTGTGCAGTAAACATTTAAAAATAATCACCTTTTAGGGTATTTTAGGGTAGGGTAATTTTTTAAGTTTTATAAGGTTTTTTAATTTGGAGATATTTTCCAGAGTATGCTATATTTAAGACATTGCTTTTTTTTAAAAAAAAGATAAGATATAGAATTACCAGAGATAATTGGCTCTAAATATATTTAAAAATGCACATGAGAACTAGAGAGTAATATGCAAAAATGAACATAGTTGAGTTAAGGTGGTGGCTGGGATGGAAAATAATTTAAATTTTAGAAATGGAAGAAAAGTATTTGTGAAATCCTGTCCCTCTTGCCACTTAAATAGCATGAAAGAGAATTAGCTCAGTGAACATAGTGGTAATTTTTACACATAATCCATAATATAATTAATTGAATTTGAAAATACTTTGTTTAGATGAAGATTATGGAAGAGATTCAGGTCCTCCGGCTAAGAAAATTCGATCATCTCCCCGAGAAGCTAAAAATAAGAGGCGATCTGGAAAGAATTCACAGGAAGATAGGTAAGAGGCATTGTATTTTCCATTCATCTTTACACCGTCACTACTCTGAGATGAGGGTAGTCTCTGATTTCTAAATTAGTAGACTCTCCATATACTTTGGGGGTGTACTTATTGTCCACTTAGCATTGCTTTACATATTTCATATTGAGGTGGGCAGTACTACTGGGTCTAGAGGTACAGCATCCTTAATGTCCTGAGACTTACTCGAACTCAACCTGGAATCCAGGGTGATCTCCAGGAATGCCTTTGTTGCCGCCTCAAACCTTGAACACAAACAGAAAGGTAAGGTATATGATTTGTTACATAAGATTAGTGTTGGCATTTTCATTATAGTGATAGCAAAAAAGTGACCTTTCTCATTCAGTCACGCATCATTGGCAGAATCAGTTTGCCAATTTGATAAACTAAAGCTTATCAAATCTAAGTTGTATATCTGCTGAGTCTTACTGTCTCATGATCAGTTTTCCTTTGATTAAATAATTCAGTCATTTTTAGTCAGTTTCCTTTCCCTTGGTTTTACAGTGAGTTCAGATGAGTTCTAATTTTTAGTATAATTTTGCCTTATGAGACTAGGATACTGTTGCTTTCGCCTCTACTCCTAAATAATACCTATACACGCACACAGCACAACTCTCTGAGACCTTGGTGATAGGGATGATAGCAGCTACCATTTATGAGTGAATGTTATGTGCCAATCTCTGTGTGTGTCCTTTGCATACTTTTTCACTTAATTCTTAGATCACCTCTGTTAAGAAAGGGGTTCTGTGATATAGCCAAGATTACCCAGCAGATGGCTCTGAAATCATGTGTGTTGGACTCCAAAGTCCATTTTTCTACCATTAGGCTATACCACTTCCAAATAATACTATTAGGAATAAAAGAACCAAAATATTTTTATTAGTTTTTCTAAGATATTTACCTCAGAGCAGTAAAATCACTGTAGTAAAATAATAAAACACAGGCACAAATCTCTATTCAGAATTCACAGTGCTAAAATCTTAGAAATAGCAATATTAAATACATGAGTTTAGTGTTTTCTGTTTGTATTGCTAACCTCTGGTATTTGCTGGAGAATTTCAGAAACATACTTTTGAGGAAAAAATGAGACAAAATTATACCATGGGAAGTTAAGTCTTCTAGAATTTCATAGTTTATCCTCTAATCCAATTTTACATAGCAGCCCAACTTTGAACTATCTTTGATTATATTTGTTTATTATATTTCCTTGAGGAATTGGCTTCTTCACGGCCTGGTAAAATGTCTCATTGATGTGATATCTAGCCTAAATTTTTTGTTGTTGTTGGAATAATTTGGTTTAACTATTTTCTGTTAAGTGTCAGGAATGATTGAGATAAATACGATAGTTTTTTGTTTGTTTGCTTGCTTGTTTGTTTGCCTTTTTTAGTGTCTTATATGTTTACTCCCTCATACCAATGCTGTTGAATTTTCTTTTGGTTTCCACCTAAAAAGTTCAGCTGTAATGGAGTTCAAGAATTTACTCAACTAAGTCTGTAGACTCAGTAATGAAAGAACTAGAGAAAATAGTATAATACCTAGTCATTGTGATAGACTTGTAAAATAAATGCTTATTTTGCATAAAAACATTTGTAGAGAACAGTCTTAGTTTTCAAATTATAAAGTGTTTGGACTCAGGTTTCTTAGTGAAGAAGTATGTTTTGTATTCTCTTTTGTTTATGTATCTGAAGTTCAGTATTTTTTCTTTGAGAGTGGTCTAGATTATGGGAAATATCAGAAGAGACTTACAAGACCTACTGTTTGCAAAGGGAACCTCTGAAGGCAGGTGTTTTTGGCCTGCATGTTCCTTTTTTGTCAAAACTTGTCATGGAATCAAAATTAAATAAAAAGATTGTTAATAAAACCATTTAACATACAACACGAATATTCTTAACATATGAACATTCCACACTTGGTGTGCAATCAGTGGCTCACAATATCATCACATAGTTGTATATTCATCACCATGATCATTTCTCAGAACCTTTACATCACTCCAGAAAAAGAAATAAAAAGAAAAAAACTCATACATACCTTATCCCTTATCCTCCCTCTCATTGACCACTAGTATTTCCCTCTACCCAAGTTATTTTAACATTTGTTCTCCATATTATTTATTTTTAATCCATATTTTTTACTCATCTATCCTTACCGTAGATAAAAGGAGCATCAGAACAAGGTTTTCACAATCACACAGTCACTTTGCAAAAGGTGTATCATTATACAGTCATCTTAAAGAAACATGGCTACTGGAACACAGCTCTTCAGTTTCAGGGACTTCCCTCTAGCCTCTCTAATACACCTTAAACTAAAAAGGGGTTGGAATCATAAACATTTTAACACTGAAGAATACCAACTCATTCAACTAATTGATGACAATGAAATGCTAGAACCCAAATTGCCAAGTGAAGATTTATGAGAACTTAATATTTGTGTCTTTGTGACTTAAAAATTGTTACAAAAAAATACTTTCATTGAAACTCTGAAGCTCTTACTTTATTTTGTAGTGTGATCTTGAGATCACTCCTCATATCACGGAGACCTGTGGTTTTTTTGTTTGTTTGTTTGGTTGGTTGGTTTTTTGCATGGGCAGGTACCAGGAATCGAACCCGGGTCTCCGGCATGGCAGGTGAGAATTCTGCCACTGAGCCACCGTCATGTCACTCGAGACCTGTGTGTTTTTGGTACATGGAAATGTTGGAAGCAAAAAATATTAGGAGATAATTACTTTATTGATTTGTTTTCATTTTACTTTAAATAAATTTTTATGCCTATTCTAGGTTATGTAACAACCCACTACCATTTAATTATTGTATTTTAATGGGGTTTTTTTTTTTGCATCTCTACTTAGAAGTGATACCTATTTGTCTAATTTACCACCATCAACATCACTTTATGTAATTTATTTTTAGTATTTTTGTACACTGCCCCTGTCCAGTGGATATTTTTCTTGTTAAATATTCTTATGAACCAGGCCTTAACCAGAAGTGAGACATTTTCTGCCTTGGATTGAGAGACATTCTTCTGTGTGGTATGGAGGTAGGGTGGGAGTGGGTGGTATTTAGAAGTTGTATTTCCAAAGTAGATAAAATTGTGTTTATTTACCAGTGTTCCTGCAGGGTGGGAAGTAATGGAAGTGATTTTACTCCTCAGCACCAGTTTGAACATTAAATACGAAAAAGATATTCTTCAGTATTCAATTTAAGTCAGATATCAAAGATACTTATACTTTGACTCAAGGCTTTTTAAAGTATTTGTCTTTTACCTTTTCCCTTTACAGTGAGGACTCAGAAGAAAAAGATGTAAAAACCAAAAAGGATGATTCTCATTCAGCAGGTAGTAAACTATTTTTGATATAATACATGTAATATAATTCTATTCATATGTTTATTCATTGGGCATTTTAATAAGCTGGTTTTATATTTATATGTGAGTTTATATATTTACAACATGTTACATATATTGTAAATACTGGGGATTACGAAGATGTCTCCTTCAAAGAGCTCATGATGATCCTCAATCTTGTAGTATATTAGTCACCTTTGAAGTTCTTCAAACTACATATGCTGGGTCCATGATTTCTGATTCATTAGTTCTAGGTGGAACTTTGGGGGCTTTGTTTTTTTTTGTTTTTGTTTTTTTTTTAACATGGGCAGGCACCAGGAATTGAACCCGGGTCCTTGGGCATTACCTGCTGAGCCACCGTGGCCCACCCAGCTTTGTTTTTTTAAAAGCTTCTACAGATTATTCTGATGCTTAGTCAAAACCACTTACATGAACAAATACGAGACATCAAACTAATTGGATAATAGAAATACGTATAATATTAGGTGAAGTGGAGGTATTAAAAAAAAGGGAATGATTGACTCTGGATTGCAAAACAAACAAAGGTTAGTTTCAAGCCCACTCTTAGTTGGAAAGTAGTCCTTTGAAACAGTAGCCATAAAGAAAGATTTTTGGTTAGAATCTTAGCTTAAAAGAATTCATGTGTATTAATTAGGAGTCTCCATGGACAAAGAAATATGTTAAATTCTGATGAAATTTAACTTTCTAAGAATTGAGAGTTTTATTGTCTCCTATTCCTAACCACTTTAATTTTGACCTATGTTCCCCTGCTCTTGCCTTCCTAGAGCTGTCTTTAAATGAGATGCTGTTTAGCTAAGATAAAGAGTATCAACAAGGTTCCACTAAATTCATTGCACTGAACTGTTTTGCATTCCTTCTTGTTAAGTCTGCTGGCTATCTGGCTGCCTAAGTTGAACAAAATTATATTAACATTTTGCACTATCAAATTGTATTATATATATTATGTGTATATCTTGTGATAATATAATATACACTTTGATTTATCTGCCTGGTAGACCCTATTTGACTCTCTTGCATATGTTAGTTTAGTGAGCACTGCAAGGTGAATAACTGTACTTGTTAAACACAGCTCCTACAGGTGGGTATAGTTTGAGGTCTACTGAGGTCAGCTTTATTCTTACTCCCTGTCTGTCTCTAGATGAGGTTTTTGGCAGTGAAAGTGAAGACTTGAGAAGCGGTCATGGCAAGGCCTATAGGACTATGAATGTTTCCAGAAGAGCCAAATCATAACAGAACAAGGGGCCTCAAAGTCCAGGAAAAGGGCTACAGGTCAAGACTAATACAAATATATCTTGGTCAAAAGCTAGTGCTGGCAGCCTTTCAGCCAGAGTCATTCGCAAACACAGCTGTGTGTTGAATTTTTTTTTTTAATAGACTGTAGTCTGTGAACGTGAAGTTTTTTGATGAATTTGTATAGAGATCTTTAGCTAATTGAGCTAAATATGTGGTTTAAAAATTGTCCTCAATCCCTTCTAAATTGAAACAACCACACTTCTTTCATTGTAAAGGGTAGTTGTTATTTTAGGGTTTGCATGCTAATATAACTTTTGTTTGTATCTTAGAAGAAAGATCATTTTTTTCCTCTCCTACTATTTAAATAAACATTTTTCTGACCTTCGTTTCTTAAAAACAGCTAACATAGATTTGAATGTAATTGAGAATTTTATATCAAAGTGTTGATAAAGTTTGGCATGTTTTGGAAAGCTTGTATTCACACCTGAAATCAGCTTTATTATTGGTGGGAACTCTATGCCTAAGTTATCTTACATATGATAGTGGGTACATAGTCATATTCAATTTTATCCTTTGTGAATTTTAGCTTTCTTTTGTGTGCTGTGTGGAAATTTTTAAGATTAGAATTTATCCCCTCTAAATACAATAGAGCTGCAGGTTCTATATCACATATTGGCCACTTTATGTTGGCCTTTTATTTGCATAAAAAATGCAAAATTCTTTGATCATTGCATCATGATGACTTTGAAATTGCAGAAGACAGCGAAGATGAAAAAGATGATCATAAAAATGTACGCCAGCAACGGCAGGCAGCATCAAAAGCAGCTTCTAAACAGAGAGAAATGCTCATGGAAGATGTGGGCAGTGAGGAAGAACCAGAAGAAGAGGATGAAGCACCATTCCAAGAGAGTACGTAAAGTTGGCCTGGGTACTTTGGTCGTGATTGTAATTGTGGCTTTGATTATTTTGGTGTTTTCTGGGGTATTAAATGTTAAAACCAGTCCCTTAAATTAGGTAGACTCCCTCACCCTTTGAGGAGATGACTGTTTGATACCCATTAATATTTTTAAAGTTTGAAAGAAGTTCATGATTATAAATTGTCCACTGTTTTTAATGATATCATGTATATCATCTGTACTCACATATTGAATGAATAGTTGTTAGAATAGCAGTTATATGTGTAAGTGTTTCACTTAAGTGGTTGAAATTTATATTTCGGCCTAGGGGAAGGGGATATAGACCTCCACCCCACCCCATCAAATATTAATAACAGATTTTAGATGTTTCACTGATTACTCAGGGTAATTATACATATGCTTGCTTTGTATACAGTTTTCTTGTGGCATTTATTCATAGTTGGACCAGAAACACCAGGTCTGTTCAGTTTTTATTCAGATTAAGTCTTATCCCTGCCAGTTTTTGACCTGTTCTTCAAATAAGTCAGTTGTGCAACACTTCATGTGAGAAACCCATTTTACTGGTTGGGCCAATGATAACAAAATTGGTAGTTCAGCTACCGGTAGAATCTAAGAGTGTTTAACTCCCAAATCCCATCTTCCTGTCACTCTTAGTACTCTCCCTTTGTTCACTTAAAAAGTCAGATCTGGAAATTCTTCTTTCACTTTAGAAGATTCTGGCAGCGATGAAGATTTCCTAATGGAAGATGATGACGATAGTGACTATGGCAGTTCTAAAAAGAAAAACAAAAAGATGGTTAAGAAGGCCAAACCTGAGAGAAAAGAAAAGAAAATGCCCAAACCCAGGCTAAAGGCTACAGGTGAGCTCTGCAGAAGTGAAATTAAATTACTGCTTCTAAAAATTTCAAGACCCAAATTATTCATTATTCACTAATACTTAGCATTGGCCAGATACATAACAGGAATAAAAGAATTCCAAAAGTGTCCTGTATTCTATACCTGGAAGTATCTCTTAAAGTAGATTAAGAAGAGAGAGAGATTTCTTACCAAACAAAACTGGTCTGGATTCCTTGGGTGTTTTGAGTTCCAAGAGGCCATTTAATAGATTGGTCTTACTGATACAGACTCCAGTGCCTCCAGGAGTCGGGTGAACTTAACCCTGTTCTTATTGCTCCCATATATAAGCAAGATTTGGGAATGACCTGTCTGTGACAGGCACAGTAGTCCAGACACTGCATCACTATGGCTGATAGTGCAGTTTTTTTCCACTGCTGTTACAATCTCATATCTCAGTAGCTGGTGAAGATGAATTTATGAAAAGGCACAAACTTAAATGTAAATTAATACAACATTTAAGTTCTGTGTTCTGATCATCCCCTGTGCTATCAGAGTAAAACCACACTTTAAAACATGAACTAATTTTTGCTGAGCTCTTGTAGTTTCTGCTGTCTGTCCTTCTAATTGGAGTTAGTTGTCATTAAATTGCAGGACTGAATTTGCTTTTTCTACATGTCATTTTATTCAGGCTAATGAAACTAGTGATTTTTGAGTTTGTTCCTCACTACTTACTCTTGGGAATGATGGAACTATCAAGTTACTTGATAGCTTCACCTTCTACTCAGATCAAGTCATATCCTTCCTTCCTTTTGATCTTTTTTAAACATAAACAAGTGTTAGTCTCAAGCACTAAGGATGATGCATAGTTTCTCTGTAGCATCATGTTTCTTCATTATAAGCATTACTGTTATATGACATTATAGCATTGGTAAAAATGATTGGAAATCACTACAGCATACTGCAGTAATTTATCATGACAGGTTTAGAAAGTGAGATAGATTTATCTAGGGACATGTGTTACCTTAGTACCCAACTCAGTTTTTTAGTAAGGTGGGTTTTTATCTTTATAGATTTCATTATTACATATTGTTTTACTTCGTAGCTAATTTTTATTAAAGATATTTTTTCCTCTTCCCCAAATTGTATTTTTCTTTTTTCAGTGACGCCAAGTCCAGTGAAAGGCAAAGGGAAAGTGGGTCGTCCCACAGCTTCAAAGGCATCAAAGGAAAAGACTCCTTCCCCCAAAGAAGAAGATGAAGAGCCAGAAAGCCCTCCAGAAAAGAAACCATCTGCAAGCCCCCCACCCGAAAAATCTGGGGATGAAGGGTCTGAAGATGAAGTCCAGTCTGGGGAGGATTAAAAGTGATGATGGTTTGGAGAGAGATTTTATTAAAAAAAAAAAAAGAAAGAAAGAAAGAAAGAAAAGGAAAAAAAAAAAGAAAGAAAGAAAGTAAACCTACTTAAAATAGAACATGGTTTTGGCTATGGCTTGACTTACAGGCTTTGAATGCTTTTTCCCTTTGTTGATGCATTTTCTCTTTACTTTTTCTTTTTTTTCTTAAGAAAACCATTGTATGTTTAAGTTACCTTTTGTCTGTTGGTCTTCTCTTTGCCACCCCTCCCCTCCAACCCCAATGAAAGCCATGTCACATTAATCACTGGATTGACTGTTTCATCTTTTTATTTTTAATGGAAGGTATACCACAGCTGGAAAGCAATAAGATTTGTGGTGAATACTATAAAATTTTGCCTTTTGCTAAATGATAGCGAGGTAAACAGTAATCAAAAAGTGTATAAGAGTTTTAGTTAAAGATGATTGCTTCTTCCTCCTGGACTTTTTAGAAAATCAGTTGTCACCTAATATAAATTTATATGTCTATATACATGAGTATAGTTGTCTAAAAATATCATGACTTTAAACTTCCACTGATGAGGCACGGAGGAGATAAAAATGAATTCTGAATTGTTACTAAAAGTATTCATATTTTTTACCTGGGTAAGGGGTGGGGAGTTGGGTTACCTGACCTTGTTTAAGGGTATGGGTTTTCTTTATTATTTCATCACTTGTTATCTCAAAGAGACTCGGAGCCAGTGATCCTTTTATCCTGCCACAGTCTTTAAGAAGCTTAAAAAAAAAAAGCGCCAAAACTGAAATCACTCTTGATTTCAGATCTCATTCTCTAATGGTTCATGTTTTTAAAATATATATGTATCTATCCTGGTTTTTTTTTTTTTGATAAATTTATCAAGGATCAAAAAAAGAAAAAAAAAACCCTAGAATTTAAATGGCAAGACCAAGCTATATATACATCACAGTGGATTTCTTTTCAAACTGACAATGTTTGGGTTTTAAGCAAATAAAGTATCAGTTAACGCAAAACTCAATCATAAAGAGTTGAGATTTTTCCTTTATGAATAAAAAAGAATTGAAATTCTTTTCTGCCAAAAAAAGATCCCATGACCCTGGGGGATAGAATATTTTCCTTTTCATATCCCATCTTTGCATTTCTTTGTAGAAACATAGTGTAAAATATATGTCTCAGCTTCCTGCTACTATGTAGGACACCACGCACCACTCCGTCCCCACCCCCCCACCCCCCACTGCTTAGCACCTCTACTGTAGGACGTGATTTCTATTAGCTCTATGGATTTACTTCAGATCCTGTCCTTGAAGGGAGTGTTACTGCTGCCCCACATGACTCCATTTGTGCTTTTTACTTGGTCCCCATGCTTTCTGCTCATGTTGCTTAAAGCAGGTGTTGGGGCTCGGGAAGGCTGCAGAAATCATGCATTCAGGGGGCCTCCATGCACTTGAAAAGGAGCATTTCACCCACCTGATGAAAGTAGTCAGGAGATAGACCCATAGGTTTGAACCTCTACATCCTGATGACCATAAGCTAATGGGATCAGGGTTTAGGGGTCCTAGTAAGTTTAAAAAAACAGTGAAATTGAACCTCTGTCTTTGTCCTGCCTTTTTATCTGGATTCTCTTCATTGTCCTGCTTTTGTAGTTTTCTTTCTGTTTTTCAGGTTACAGCATTTTTTTTCTCTCAGACAATAAGGCTATTCCTAGGGCAAAAGGCTATTTAAGGAATATTTTCACTGATTTTTAAAAACACCCAATAGCTGAGAGTCATTTCACTATTACGCTATGTATTAAGAATGAGTTTGGAGTTTTAAGCTCAAGGCCAAAAAATGCAAGACTTGAACATAAGGAGCAGTGGACTATTCACTTTCATGTTGGTTAAATTTATTGTTGTAAACTTTGTAATGAGGGTAAAGATTATTTGCCTTAGTGGGTTTGTTCCAGTAACCATTTTTAACAAGAAGGTTTGTGTTCATATAGTAAAAGACCTATCAGTGTTTCCATCATGCACTTCTATTACTGGGGGTTTACTTGTATCAACCTTACATTCCTAATAACATTTGGGCTCTTTTCAGATTACGGTTCATGAAGATTGCAGCACGGGGAGTCTTAAAACTTCAGTTTTGATACTTCAAATATAAATTCTCTTTAATATATTAATCTGTACTAACATCTCTGATTATAATATATGTACATACTTTACAGGTAATCATGTCTTTTAGGTTACTTGGATATATTCACTTGGGCTTTTTGTTTGGAGTTCCTTTTTTAAAAAAAAAATCGCTCAGATGGAAAGATGTATTGCATATTTCTAATAGACTGGACAGAAGGATCTGTGTCCCCAAGTAAGAAAGTTTCTGAATGACCTTTGTTTTCACCACTTTTTATTGATTTAAAACACTCTAGTCTTCCCCTGATATCATGCATGCAAATAGGAGGACAGCTGTGGTGATTTAACTGGAAACAGGTGCTCAATAGGCTTGATAGTGATGTCAGTCCCCCTTATAAGCTGAAGTTGATAGTGACTGGCCATTGGCACCACCCTTGACTAAACGTTCTTTGTTTTCTAGTGTGCCTATGGCGAAATGGCGATTGCATTCGCTGTTATCCTCTGCAGTGCTCAGGAAGTGGGGCTTAAACTTTAAAGGTGCTTGTTTCTGTTAGTGAGTTCTCTATGTCAGCTCTACTAGGTTGACCTCTGTAACGTAGATTTCGGCAGCTATGCTGACACTACATTCTAGTTCTTAAGATAATGTTTTTCCAGACTCTCCTCCCCACCCCCACCCCCCACACCCCCAACCACAGATTCCCTCAGCCTGCTAGAAATGGGTAGCTCACATCTTATTAAGTGTATCTGTAACTTGCTGCTGCTTTTAGCCCTCTCTACCTTAGATTGGAATCAGTGGAATGGGCCCAAAGTATGAAATTTTATTTCAGTAATGGTAGGTTTGTCTTGCTTTCTAAAACATCTCCCCCTTTTTGTATCTCTATTCCATAAAGAAAATTAATGGTTGTTCCAACTCTTTTAGGGGAGGTAATGAGTGTACACTTTAATCTTGAAGAATAGCAGTTATTTTCCCAGAAAGGAGCATTGACATTGATTTTTTTTTTCCATAATAACTGGGTTGTCCCATGTTCAATCCTTAGTTCAATACTTATTTTTGGTATTCATTCAGACAGTATTTTCCTATAGATAACTAATCAAGAGTGGAATTTGTGGTTATAATCCAGTAGAGTTTTTCACACTTCTTGATATGGTCAGTTAAATTGAATTTGGCACTTTTCTTTTTTCCCCATGAACATTCAAATAAAGCTTTGTAAATGTTCATATGGTTGTCTTAGAGTTCAGGTTTCAGTAGTTCTGAGCCCTTATCACCAGTAGTTAGCTATACTGAGAAGGGAAAAAATGTCACCTTAGGAGTTTGGAGATAGAAGAGACGTGGGCTTTGTTTTTTATGGCAATCAGTTTTAATGCTTAAACACAGTAAGTAATATACATTTCTTTCTTGGGGGTAGGAAAAATAACAAGCTGAATGTTTTTGAGGTATAGAGAACTGTCCTTTTCACTGTGGATGAAGCTGGGTTTAATTTATTGTCTGAATATTATCTACACAAAGTTTCAGTCTGCAACCTATGTACCATTTATCTTGGGATAAACTTGATACAACACAATTTTTCTTGAATTCCCAAAATTACACATTTTTTTTCAAAGCCCACTCAAAATTCACAGTGGTGCTGACTGTATTAACCACTATTGGGAAAACTCCCATAAATCTGCCTGTTGCCATGCCAATGGAGAGACTGAACTGATGACATCTATTTGAGCATGCTGATGGGGTGCCACCATTGTGCATACACTTTGTACATCAGGATGAGGGAGGGTTTTCTAGTTTATGGGGGGAGGGAGAAGTTGGGATTTTTGTTCGTTTGTTTCTTTTTTGATGGGGTGGGGGTATAGTTCAGCTTATGCCCTAAATAAAATAATAACATGTACAACCCCCCCAAAGTATTGTGTGGGTGTGTGTGTGAGTGTGTGTTTGTACATGTCTGGCAATTAAACCTCTGTCTTCTGGAAATCAGTGAATTATTTCCTTTTTCCTCCAGAAGTATTTGTTACAAAATTTGTAAATAAGAGCTCTACTTAGTTTGTTTACCATGAACATGTTGCAGCAAACCTTATATACCTAATTCCTGCAAGATTTAAGTAAAGACTAAGACTTGTCAGGTTAAGCAGCAGCCAAGTTCTCAGTAATTGTTTGCCTTGAGAAGTCATCTTTCAGACTCTGTTTTGCTAACTCCAAAACTCCCAGTCTTCCTTCAGTTTATTCTAAAATTTTATGTTCTGAGCAGGAAGGGTAAAAGAGAGGAACCTGCTCAAATGTACTAATCAGTTCATGGGCTGCGATGGGGCGTCCCTGTATTCATACTGCACTGTTGCTAGATACGTGGTCAGATACCAGAGGATTGGGCATTCTTGCAATACCTTAATAATGCTGAAATCTGCAGCATGGTACTAAGGAAGTTAAAGTTTGAATGTAACCACTTTATTTAAAAGTTTGTTTTTTAATTTAAAATGGGGTTGAAGTGAACATGATTTTGTTGACCATGTTCGTGAATTATAGATGCAACATGCATTGGTAGAATTGTGTGATGGTCTTTTGTGATACTTAATTTTTACATATCCCAGTCTCTGTATGTATCTGCATAGACAAAAGAAAAAACAAACTCCTGCTTTGCTTTTCTTGAAGGGTTTCCAGGACTGCCTGTCTGCTCCTGAGCTCTGTTTTAAGTATGTGTATCCTTTGCTTGTATTTTGTATTAAAAATAAGAAAAAGAATCCTTTATTGTTGAGCATGTTGGCATTGTCCCCTTATTTTTTTCCTCTCTCTTTTTGGGACATATGAAGCAAGTTATTCTTTTTCTGTATCTTTTTCTTTTGTAAACTTTTGTTTTGTTTAAAAATGGCTTTATAAAAGGGCTTTTATAACCCAGATGTGTGATCTGTGTACTTCTTCTAATACTTTGAGGTAAATATACTGACTTATACAACTGATCAGTCAGTCACCTTGACCCCTTAGCTCCCATTCCAGCCTGGGGTGGGAGAAGGGTGATTTGTTACCTGAGCCTGTTCTTTAGAAACACTACCAGTGGCCATCACTGTTGGTAACAAGAAAAGCATGTCTTGTCTCAAAAGCCAAAGGAGTAATTAATACTTATTTCAGAGCGTGGAATCCAGAGGTAGTTAATCATTAATTTTTTGTATTCATTTATATTGTGTTAACCATCTTCGAAGTAATATTTAATCCTAAATTGCAGGGTAGTTTAGTGTGGTCCTCATGGATATTTAAAATTGATCACGAATTTCCATGTTTTTATAGTATAAACATTATCCTTTATTATATATGTGTGATTAATGAAATAGATTTTGCCCTTCACAATACTTTAAAAACCTTGGATATGAACGTGAGTGAAAATGCTAATTAGGAAGCTTTATTGACTCAGTCCAAATGAGCTCAACTGCGCTGTAGAGTTTTTAGGGTTTATGTTCAGCCTTTTCCCCTGTTGACATGCTTGCCTTGTCAGCCAAATACTGTAATGGACATGCGAATTTAGCATGGCTTTGAAATTGTTTTTTGCTACTTCTTATCCCTCAGTGACTAGCTAACTTTGCACTTATTTATTAATAGAGTTGTTTGTCCCAAGAAGTTGACTTTAGAAGAATGTTAACTATCTACTTTTCTTTATAATCTGGTGCTTTATGATTAACATACCAAATCTTCTGTTTCAGCACAGTGCTGAATACTAAAAAAAATTGTATTTTTTTATATAAATAAAATGGATGCGTAGAGGCTTGCTGGGGTAAAATGCATTTGGAATCAAACTGACTATCCATTAATGCTGTAATTGTATAGCACTTTGCGGTGCTTGGAGAGCTTTTATTTACATTTCACTTCATTCAACAATTGTGAGGTTGGACAGACCTGTTGCTTCAATTTTTAGAAAAGTAAACTGGTTTGACATGGGAGTATGTGGTACAGCAAGGATTTGAGTTGGGTCGCTAGTTCTGTGCTTTAAGCTAAATCAGAGGTGCTAGATCTAGAATCAACTACCAATTTCTATATAAATGGGCCCCTGGAGCTTCCTGATAGTGACCTTTTGAACATTTTAGCTGTTCTCTAGGCATCTCCAAGTACCAGTGATGCTTGAAATAGTCCAATGAGTTACATCAAAGAGTTAACAAGGAGGGGTGGGGGGAGATGGAAACTTTTCAACAAGACATGAAAATTTCTCATGAGATACTTCTAATTTACTTGAAATCCCATGGTCACTATGTATGAAACGTCAAATTATTTTAAAACTTTTTACTTTCTGATTATGTCTTGAGAGATGCTGATAGCATTGAGTCATTTGACTATATAGCAGTTACCCTCTGCCAGTAGAGGGCAGTGCTTGTCCTCCATATTCTTAACGAGACATTGTTCTCTGTGATCAGTTTGCCAGCTTAACATCCCAGTATAGGCAGCAGCAATCTTTTCTAGATTTTAAGTGGGAAACAGGATATCTTGATTCAGTGCACATGCACGTGTCCTCATAGTCCCATTTTCAAATTCCCAAAACTAATGTAGTTTACACCCCAAAATAAAAGTGTGTTGAGATTTCAAAGTGCTGCTGTGAACTCTTAATTCTGTTTTGAAACAGGTATTGCCTTTAGATATTGCCCTCAAAAGCCTGTCTCATGCAGAAGCAGCACTGGTATGTGTTCTCACACAATGAATACTGAGACTTGTTTTCAAGGCAATGTGGTAACTTCGTTTCCATTATCTTGATGACATGCTTCTCTTTCCCTCCATTGTCTTAATAGAATGAACAGATGCTCATTTTGACACAGCTTGGATGGGTTACCACAAGGAAAAATCGGTACTAATAGGTATACCCTGTTTCAATGAAGTCCTAGACATACATTGTGAAATAAATGCTTTGCTAATTCTGGAGGTGGGGAGCAAGAGGGTGCAGCCAGAGTTTTCTTCCTGCTAAAGCAAATAATTACTTAACAATATGATAACACAAGATGTTGGGAGTAACAGTTTGCCCAGCTTTAGCTCTAAGTTGACACGTAGACGTTATTTGTTTAGAAATCTAAGAAACAAGTAGGTCAAAGAGGAGAACACGTGTAAAAATGACAGTGCAAATCTTAGGATAACTGCCAACTTGGTAACCATAGCTGATTGGCTGTTTTGTGGTAAGAAGTGATTCTCATCAACTGAACATGTACAAAAAGTAGATTGTGAACATAGATCTTAACCAAAAGTGTTCAGAGACCATGGCGTACGATCATCACTTTGGGTCTGTGCATTGGTTTTCACATAATTCACTAACTCAGCCTAATGGAATAAAATACTAAGAATTTTTTTTAAGTATGGTTTTATTTTTAAAGTAGCTAACTAAGAATAATGACATAGTGAAACTCTTTTACAAAACAATGTCTAGGAGTCAAGGAAGACTCAATTGCCATCCTGTTTAGCTCTTGGAACATAATCTGGGGCTTCAGTAACCTAACTTCATGTCTAATGCATGCCACATCTCAGTTTCAGACTCCATGGTCCCCTGTTTTGTCTTTTTCTCCTGCCTCTGACCTAATTAACCAATATCTCTTCCTTTTCTTGTTTTTGTGAATGAACAGTTGTTTGCATTGGATTGGTATTTTTGAGGGAAATATATTGTTAATATATGAACCAGGTAGCCCTAAAGGTGGATAGGGAACCAGCTGTCCTGTAGAGAGCCACACAGTTGGCCCAAGTACAAGACAAATAGCATTTCCTGGTAAACCTGAAACAATGCAGAGCTTAGATTCCTAAACTCCATGGCAGGGAACTGCTGGTGTGACTTCAGATATACAGGATATACACAATATCTAGTTAGAGCAGGATTGTTGTCATAGGCTTTGCACAATGGACTAGTCTTGGGACAATAGGCAAAGCAGGTCGTTCCTTCTCTTGTCCTGCCTTCCTGCATTCTCTGCCCACACACTCAAGTGAAGCAACGAGAACAAATATTTAGTTCATAGGCCACTGACTTTTCTTAAGAAGTCAATACCATTCAACAGTCACTGAGAAGCAGGTACCTCTCTGGGAGATTTAAGTCTACCCGAGGACACACTAGAACCGCAGGCCCTAGAGATCAGAGTTCCTAGATACATGTCACTTCTAGAGTTCTGAATTAGCCAGCCGTATTTATTGACAATTGGAATTATAGTGACTATTATCCCAAGCTAAAAATTGGAGCCTGTGGTGTAATGGAGGGTTTTTACCCTACTTTTCAGTAAAAAAGGTAGTCGAAGGTACGGTTTGGCTCTCAGAATACTGGCGTTTCTGGAACATGTTTATGGTTTAAAGAAAGAAAGCGAGGCATGTGACTAGGTGAATGAAACTTGAGGACAGTATGCTGAATGAAATGTCAGAAATAAAAGGCAAATATTATCATTCCCCACTCATATGGACCAACTATAATATATAAACTCAGAGAATTGAAGTTGAGAGCATGGATTATCAGGTTAGGGCCTATTGTAAAGGTTCCTAGATTGTAAACTCTTACAGTAGTCACATCTATTCCAGAGTTGTAACTGTTATTTCTAAATTCTGAGATGCTGAGCTATTTGTCTATAACCTGGTCGTTCCCTGGAACTTTGGGTATTTGTATACCTGAGACTCAGAGTTAGCGCCCTAAAGCTATGAAAGTCAGCATTATCCTATAACAGCAACTGTTAAAAAAAATTGGAAAGTGGTAAGACTTTGACTAGAGATATGAATGAAGCTGATCTGGATAGGACTAAGATAAATCAGAATACAGGGTAAAGGATATTATGGTCTGTATTTTAAAACTTCAAATTTTGTGTGAGACCAAAGGAAGAGAAGTTTATTTGGTGCAAAATTTATATTTTGGGTAGCACATTATCTAATTTAACTTGTATGGTCAGTTAATTCAAACTGAAATCTTGAATAGGGAGTGAGATCTTATTGGTTTGTACAGGTTAGTGTGATGCCCCAATACATCACAGAGTTATTTGGGCAGAGAATAAAAAAGTATTTGCAAAGTCCCCTTGGAGGACTGGGAGAAAGGAGGAAATATTGAATTTCCCCATCTGAGGAATTCCTGATATTCTTGTAAGTAGTGGGAACAACCAATTCTATAGGCTGAGCCCTCGATCTTTTTTTTTTTTTAAGTTATATCTTTATACAATCATGTTCAAGAATCAAGGCTACTGGAACACAACTCAACAGTTTCAGGTACTTCCCCCCAGCCACTCCACTCCACCATAAACTAAAAAGGGATATCTATATAATACGTAAGAATTAACTTCCTTATGGATAAGGATAACCTCTCAACTCTGTTTGAAACTTTATTTTGTCTCATTTCTCTCTTCCCCATTTTGGTCAAGAAGTCTTTCTCAATCCCTTGATGCTGGGTCCCCGCTTATGCCGGGATTTCTGTCCATGTTGCCAGAGAGATTTACACCCCTGGGAGTCAGGACCGATGTAGTGGGGAGGGCAGTGGATTCACCTGCTGAATTGGCATAGAGAGAGAGGTCATATCTGAGTAACAAAAGAGG
Organism: Tamandua tetradactyla; assembly: GCF_023851605.1. NCBI lineage: Eukaryota > Metazoa > Chordata > Mammalia > Pilosa > Myrmecophagidae > Tamandua > Tamandua tetradactyla. The sequence goes on along the minus strand of NC_135330.1, from coordinate 63,451,909 downwards.
TTCTCTGGGGGTGACTCTTAGGCCTAATTTTAAGTAGGCTTAGCCTATCCTTTGAAGAAATAAGTTTTGTAGGGGCAACCCCCAAGATTGAGGGGTTGGCCTATTGATTTGGTTGTCCCCATTGCTTGTGAGCATATCAGAAATTCTCCAAACGGGGAAGTTGAATATTTCCTGCTTTCTCCCCAGTACCCTAAAGGGACCCTGCAGATAGTTCTTTATTCAGTGCCCAAATTACTCTGGTATTTATCGTGAGCCCTTGATCTTGGTGCTCACCCCTATGAAACTTATTCCAGCAAAGGAGATGTTGAGCCTACTTATAATTATGTCTAAGAGTCACTCCCCAGAGAACCTCTTGTTGCTCAGATGTGGCCTCTCTCCCTAAGCCAATTTAGCAGGTGAAATCACTGTCCCTCATCCACCACGTGGGACGTGACTCCCGGGGTAAATCTCCCTGGCAACCTGGGATCTGACTCCTGGTGATGAGCCCCGACCAGCATTATGGGATTGAGAAAGTCTTGACCAAAAGGGAGAAGAGAGAAATGAGACAAAATAAAGTTTCAGTGGCAAATGTTTTCAAACTGAATTGAGAGGTTATCCTGGAGGTTATTCTTATGCATTATATAGATATCCCCTTTTAGTTTATGGTGTATTGGAGTGGCTAGAGGAAAGTACCTGAAACTGTTGAACTGTATTCCAATAGCCTTGATTCTTCATTTATTTTTTATTTTAATTAATAAAACCAATCAACATACAACATCAATATTATTAATGTATAACATTCCATACTTGGTGTGCAATCAATGGCTCACAATATCATCACATAGTTGTATATCCATCATCATGATCATTTCTCAGAACATTTACATCACTCCAGAAAAAGAAACTAAAAGAAAAAACTCATACAAACCATACCCTTTACTCCTCTCTCATTGACCATCAGTATTTCCTTCTACCCAATTTATTTTAATATTTGTTACCCCATTATTTATTTTTAATCCATATTTTTTACTCATCTGTCCATATTGTAGATAAAAGGAGCATCAGACATAAGGTTTTCACAATCACGCAGTCACTTTGCGAAAGCTGTGTCATACAATCATCTCAATGAAACATGGTCCAGTAGCCTTGATTCTTGAAGATGATTGTATAACTATATAGCTTTTACAATGTGATCATGTGCTTGTGAAAACCTTGTGGCTGATGCTTCCTTTATCCAGGCTATAGATGGATGAGTAAAAAATTAAAGACAAAAATAAATAAATAATGGGGGGGCGTTTAAACAGTAAAAAATAATTGGGTAGATTGCAATACTGGCGATCAATGAGAGGGAGGGGTAAGGAGTATGGGATGTATGGTTTCTTTCTTTTTTCTTTTTATTTCTTTTTTCTGGGGTGATGCAAATGTTCTAAAAATGATCATGGTGATGAATACACAACTATGTGATGATATTGTGAGCCAGTGATTGTATACTTTGGATGGACTGTATGGTATGTGAAGATATCTCAAAAATATTAAAAAAAAAAAAAAAAAGAAAGCATGAAATATTTAAAATGAGATTATTCCAGGGAATTTATGTGAATAGTATAAAAAGGGCAACAAGTGCTTATGCAGCAGAGTTGAGAATTAATTCATTTAGCAGGAGCAGCTGTTTTACTGGAATTCTCAGTCACCTTTCCTTCTTGTGTCACCTGCTGTAGAGAAGCTTTGTAGCCGGTTGCGGACAAAGTGAGACCAATTTTCAGGGTGATCTTGGGCAAGTCTCCCAACCTCTCTTCTTCCCTCCTTCCACCCTTGCCCTGTTGGCGTGCCTGTTTCTCTTTTTTATACAATGGCTATACTAAGGGATTAATTCTCCTCTGTCTCAAAGGGACATTGTAAGAGTAAGAGAGGCTGCAGGCACCCACTGTTGGGAAAGCAGGTCCTCCGTGCACCCAAGCTATGGAAGGCATTGCAGACCAAGAGCCACAGACAAAAGCAGCAATGGACCTCTAGGTAGGCTCATGTGAGGAGTTCTCATCCTGCAGAATGGAAATCCTTCTAGCTTTGTTATCTCTAAAATACAACCACATTATTTATTAGTAAGACACTGTTGCAAAAGGGTAAACTTTAACCAGCAGGCAGTAGAGGGTGGTTACAGAGGGGTGGGGAGAGTGACAGTATTCCCAAGTCACCTGCACCATTCAAAGTTTTATTTTTCTAGTATAAATATGTGGAACTGGTGATTGGAGTTTGAATGTTCCTTCCGCTTCTCAGAAGGAAAACAATTTCATCAAATGGTTTCAAAGTCTATTCCTGGCTATGGCGCATCTATTTCAAACGAGTGAACACTCATCTGGACTGGAAAATTGATGAGAAATACTTATCAGCATATTTTTGGCATATGAAATCATCATATTTTCAAGTCCTCAGACTTTCATTTTTAAGCCACAAAACTATCTATTGGAGCTGTTATCAGGGACAGTACCCAGGGGCGCAGCTCAACTGTTCGACTCATGCAATGTGTTCTCACGACACTGGCGCCTCACTAAAAGGCCTTTTTATTTTTTTGGTGAAGGGCCACTTTCACAAGACCCTTTTAGAGAAGAATAGCATTTTGGGAACTGAACCCTACACCATGGAGTCTCCCCCCCACCCCACCTCTTTCTGCCAGCCCCCAACAAATTCTCGTCAATCTTCAGGGAAGAAATACCCAACTCAACAGATAGTGAAGAGGCCTTTTTATAAAAGTTTGATTTATGTAAGTTGAGTAATGTTCAGAGTGCATAAATACGGAAATTTTGGTCAGGAGCCTATTATCTTGAAAAACCCTCTTCCTTCAGATTCGTAACATCATTTGTGCCTCTTGGATAGATAAGATAAGTCCCAGAAGCAGAAAACGCCTCTTGTCATATAATCTTGCACAAGGAGATAGAGCTGTTCATTTTGTCCTTGGTAAAATTTTCACTTTTCTCAGCCCAGTTACCATTACTGAGTTCTGTTAATGTGCATGACTCATGCTTCTCCCTCATTAAGCATTTTAGGCAAGTATCGATATTTAAGGTCATGAGAACTGTTTTGTTGCAGTTCTTGTTTCCTCTTAAAAGGATGGTATTAAGAAAACTTAGCTTAATATTAGGATACATTCTTCCCTGGGCTGAGCACCCTGACTGTACAACTAGGGAAGTTGTTGGGTTACAGAACAATCCTGCAAAAAAATACAGAGTTCCCAAATACCACTGCCACACATAGTGTTCTCTATTTTTAACACCTTGTATTAGTGTAGTGCTTTTGTTACAGTTGATGAAATAATTTTATTACAATTATTGTATTAATGAATATTAACTGTAGCCCATATTTTATATTAGGATATATTTTTATACTAGTTATTTATATATAACTAAAATTTCCCCTTCTAACTATTTTGGATATATCATTCAGTGGTGTTAATTACATTCACAGTGTTTTGCTACAGATACCTCCATCCATTAGCAAAACTTTTCCATCACCCCAAACACTTACCAATTAAGCCCTCACCCTGGCCCCTGGTAATCTGTATTCTAGCTTTTAACTGGAATGAGAATTTGTTTGATATGCGCTCTCATATCAGTGAAATCATGCAATATTTGCCCTTTTGTGTACAGCTTATTTCACTCAACATGATGTCTTCAAAGTTCACCCATACTGTCACATGTATCAGAACTTCATTCCTTCTTACAGCTAAATAGCATCCCATTGCATGGATACACCACACTGTTCATCCATTCATGGGTTGCTTCCATCTTTTAGCAATTACGAATAATGCCACTATGAACAGGTATAAATACCTGTTTGAGCCCCTGCTTCCAGTTCTTTTGGGTATACACCTAGAAGTGAACATGTCAGACCATATAGTAAGTCTATACTTAACTTTAGGAGGAACTACCCTGGGCTGAGCTCTCACTACATTCTGGTTGGTTTTTTTTTTAAACATAACAACATACAAACACGAACATTCTGACCGTATGATCATTCCATTCTTGGTATATAGACAATAACTCACAATATTATCACATAATTGTATATTCATCACCACGATCACTTCTTAGAACATTTGCATCAATCCAGAAAAAGATATAAAAAGATAAAAATTCATACATACCATACCCCCTTCCCCTCCCCCTCACCAATCACCAGCATTTCAATCTACTAAATTTTATTTTAACATTTGTTCCCCCATTATTTATTTTTATTCCATATGTTTTACTCATCTGTTGATAAGGTAGATAAAAGGAGCATCAGACACAAGGTTTTCACAATCACACAGTCACATTGTGAAAGCTATATCATTATACAATCATCTTCAAGAAACATGGCTACTAGAACACAGCTCTATAGTTTCAAGTGGTTCCCTCCAGCCTCTCCTCTGTAACTTAACTAAAAAGGTGATATCTATATAATATGTAAGAATGACCTCCAGGATAACCTCTCGACTCTGGAATCTCTCAGCCATTGACACTTTATTTTGTCTCATTTCACTCTTCCCCCTTTAGGTCAAGAAGGTTTTCTCAATCCTTTGATGCTGAGTCTCAGCTCATTCTAGGATTTCTGTCCCACATTGCCAGTAAGGTCCACACCCCTGGGAGTCATGTCCCACGTAGACAGGGGGAGGACAGTGAATTTGGTTGTTGTGTTAGATGAGAAAGAGAGGTCACATCTGAGCAACAAAAGAGGTCCTCTGGGGGTGACTCTTCGGCCTAATTTTAAGTAGGTTTAGCCTATCCTTTGCGGGTATAAGTTTCATATGAACAAACCCACGATTGAGGGCTCGGCCTATTGCTTTGGTTGTCCCCATTGCTTGTGAGAATATCAGGAATTCTCCACTTGGGGAAGTTGAATTTTTCCCCTTTCTCGCCATTCACCCAAGGGGACTTTGCAAATACTTTTTTCTTCAGTATTCAAATCACTCTGGGATTTATCGGGGCATCACTCTGGACAAACCTACAAAATCTCATACCCTCCTCAAGGTTCCAAGTACTCAACGGTATTCAATTAAACTGTCCACATAAGTTATATTGGGAAATGTACTAGTCAAAATATAAATTTTGTACCAAATAAACATTTTTTGCTTTAGACTCACACATAAGTTATGGTTTTAAAACATGAATTACCATCTATTTTCAACACCCTGCAGTATTGACATTCCTTTGTTCTTCCTCATGCAAAAACATTTTTAAATTTGTACATTTAGTCACTATCATTATATACTCTAGGCATTCCTAGATTATACCATCTCAGTCTTTACCATTTATCTTTCCTTCTGATTTCATTTGTGCCCCCAGGCCTCCTCCTTCTATCATTCTCACATTCAGCTTCAGTCAGCGTTCTAACAGTATTATTAGTTAGGTAGTATTGTCTCACTACATTTTTGTAGACTCAGAACACTTGCTTGGTCAGAGATAGACACACAGGCAAATGCCAAAAATGGAAACATCCAGTGATGAAGAAATGGAGTGAGGAATAAGGAGCCCGCTTCTTGAGCTCCGTTTCTGTATTCACTTGACAGGCCACGTCAGTTTGATTTTACGTCAGTTGGATTTTCAAAAGAGATGTCTTTGTTTTTGTATTTTGGGTCTTTTTTTTACCCCTTGTTTTCAGCATAAAATTCTTAATTGTGAATCCACATCTTTGTGTTTTAATCAGCATAATGGAAGAGAGTAGAGAGGCTAATAGCAATGTAACTGCTATATGTACTAGAGAACAAGGGGACGTACAATTTGATATTCTTTGACTACCCATAGAAAGGTAGTGGTTCTCTGAGTTTGGCCCCCATCTCTCTCTAAGCCAACTCAGCAGCTGAACTCACTGCCCTCCCCTCCACGTGGGACATGACTCCCAGGGGTGTAAATCTCCCTGGCAATGTGGGACAGGACACCTGGGGATGAGTGGGACCTGGCATCATTGGAATGAGAAAGCCTTGACCAAAAGGGAGAAGAGAGAAATGAGACAAAACAAAGTTTCAGTGGCTTGAAAGATTTCAAATAAAGTCCAGAGGTCCTTCTGGAGTTTATTCTCATGCAATATATAGATATCTCCCTTTCAGTTTTTGATGTATCAGACTAGGTAGAGGGAAATACCTGAAATTGCTGAACTATACTCCAATAGCCTTGACTCTTAAAGACAACTGAATAACTATAGAGTTTTAAGGTCTGTCCATGAGATTGTGGAAACCTTGTGACTAATACTCCCGTTATCCAGTATAAGGAAAATGAATAAGAAAAAAAAAGACAAAAATAAACAAACAGACAATAGGGGGGTGGGGGATGGGATGTTTTGGGTGTTCTTTTTAACTCTCTCTTTTTTTTTTTTAGCACGGGCAGGCTCTGGGACTCGAACCTGGGCCTCCAGCATGGCTGCCTCTGCGCCACCATCTCACCACCCTGTACTATTTACTTATACTTTTATTTTCTTTAAAAAAATGGACAGAACTCCTATTTGGAATGATGGAAATGATTTGGTAATGAATGGTGGTGATGGTAGCATGATATTGTGAACATAATTAGCAACACTGAAATATATATCTGGATGTGGTTAAATGGGGAAATATTATACTGTATTTATGGTAATAGGGTAAAAATTTATTTAAAAATCCATGAGACTGCACTATACAAACAGCGAACTCCACGTTAAACCATGGACTAAAGTTAATAGTACAATGATAAAATTGTGCTTTCACGATTGTAACAAATGAACCACACCAAAGCAAGGTGTTAATAATAAGGTAGTAAATGGGAATCGTGTATTTTATACATGATTTTTCTGTCAATTCACAATTTCTCTAATAAAATTTTTTTCAAAGTGTGACCCCTGGTCCAGATGCCACAACATCAGCCGGGAACTGGTAAGAAATGCAAAATCTTGAGCCTCAGCCAAGACCTACAAAATCAGAAACACTGGGGGCAAGGTCCAGAGGTTTGGTTTTCACAAGCCCTCCAGGGGATTTTCTGATTAACGCCAAAATTTGAGAACTGCTGCTAATTTAAATCATGCCAAAGGGTCAACTTGGTCAAATCCTTATCCTTTTCCTCTTATTGGGAAAGGCGACTTGGCCTTGTTGATGTTTCTGACGCAGCCCACTTACCGCACCCACCAGGGCTGTTTGAAGCGCACCAAGTAAATCCTGTAATTTCATCCTCATGTGTCATTCCTGGAAATCATTTCTTTGCTCCTGGATGCATCATCATCCCTCTGTAGGCATCACCAGAGATAGGACTGACTGCCCTTTCTCTCTTCAGTGAAATCCCGCTGTCATAGGCCTCCTCTGCTCCTCTGCCCTTCAACTGAAGAATCCTACCTGCTATCGGACTTCCCATAGATTCAGGCTTTGGCCTGGTTTCTGTTGGCATGGTTGTTTTCAGTCTTTTTGCAGGACAAGCCTGGACGCTGAAAATATCTTTGACAAACCACAGATGCTCATGTTCAAGGTGGAGCAAAGAGAACATACACAGCAACACCCTAACAATCTACACCTCGCCCTGGAACACTCACTTTAGCCGTGACTTTTCTCTGCCACCCACCAGTCTTAGTAAGAACAGTATCTCCCTTTGTTGGGTACTTACTATGTTCGCGGTCTTAGCACTTGGCCCTGCCTTGAAGCCTCATAACAGTCCCATGGGGCCCAGGTAGCATTACATCCTCAAATTTTGGAGCAAGAAACTGACACCTAGCGATGGTTAAACTGTGCGTCGAGTCCTACAGCCTGCAAACGCCACACGCTGCGACCTTCCCATGCACCGAGGCCCAAACCCTTCTGTCGCACTTTGTTTGGTTCCCTTCCCTTGTTCCCAGCCCATTCTGCCTCTAGCAGATGCGGCAGGGAGCACGAGTTAACTAAAATTAGATGAAAAGAGAGAATAACGTGGAAGGACTCTAGGCAAAGAGTCTGCGCTTGATCTCTGACTCGCAGCTAACTGACTGTGATCTTGTGAAGACCACCTCCCTGAGTCTCGGGTTCTCAGACTGCTAAAGATGCTGGTGACGTCTCTTTCCCCGGGTGGCTGCACAGCTCACGGTGACATCTCTTTCCCCGGGTGGCTGCACGGCTCACAGAGAAGAGCCTCACAGTACCACTTCCTCCCGGAGGGATGAGCCGTGAATAATGCATCAACAGCACCAGCGAGGAGATGCCTAATTGCTGAACCACAGTGCCTTTCATTTTTGTTGCAAGGGGGTGTTACCTTTCCCCGGCAGTGTGTCCTCTAGAGGCTGGGCTGATTGCACAATCCCAGTAAATAAAGAGGAGGGAGGGAGGGCGGGAATCAGGCCTGGTTTGACCAACCTCTCCCAGCGCCCCTGGCTGCCTCCCTACGTGCGTGGCTTTACACACATCCTGTGAACTCGGTGGCTAACAGTGTGTCTCTTTATATTTTTTTTAAAAAGTATCTTTATGCTTTAAAAAGTTTCTGTTTTCTTTTTTGTTTGTTTGTTTGTGGGGGTGGTGGTTTGTTTATGTTTTCATTTTTTAAATTATTCTTATGCACAGTGTGATACCAGCGATGGAGCCCAGCAGGGGTCTGAGTGGAGATCCTCTAACATTCAGGAAGGAGCAGCCCCGGCCAGCCTCAGAAAGACGTCTTCCAGGCTGGTCGGGTCTCCCTGGTTCGGCAGTGGGGAGCAGCATATGAGGGAGACCATAAGGTAGCTAGCGCCCCTCATGAACTATTCAGCGTGGGAGACCTGCTCAGGAGCTAGGAGGCTAATGACGAGGGCATGTGGACTGGGGGAGGAGGACGGTTGGAAATGGTGGGAGCTTCCCTTTGTCCCTGCCTCTCTAGTGCTGCAGGGGATTCCCGTAAAGAAGACAGGGGGCAAGTGGTGGGCGCGTGCGATGCGGAGGCATCCCCAATCCTTCCTCGTTGCTCCTTCCTCACTACTCCATGCAGGGGACGCGGTCTGCCTGAGCCTTGGGGAGAGGAAGCCACAGAAGGCCACACTTAGGGTACTTGCCATCAGCTCAGCTTTTGGGGGGGCTTCCCCGCCCTGAAGAGGCTCAACTGAGTGTGGTCGGGAGGCCTGGGGTTTACACGGGGCCCAGGTGGACAGACCCCGAAACCAGCCTGGCGTGGATCTGTGGGGTCTTCATCTTGGGGGGAAGAGCTGACAGTGAGCAGAGAGTGAACATAAAACACGAAGCAGAGAGGAGGAGGGCAGGGTGGGACAGGCCTCTGGAGAGTCAGGTTGCCCAGGGCCCGGGGTGATTGCACTTGCCAGTTCTCAAAGGCTGGGGTGCTTCCCACGTGCCGGCCCGGGTGGCGGGTGGGGCCCAGAGCCTCGCCCCCCTGCCCACCTCCTGCAGCTCCAGCTCACTGCCTGCATAGCGCAAACTTTCAGGGTCAACAACACGGGACCTTTGTAGTGAACAGGTAAACAATGCTGCGCTCTCTACTTACAGGAAACAATCACTTTATTATTTGGCTTTATTTTTTCCTTTCTTTTTCAATGGAAAGCTGATGTACCTGCTAGTCAGAGTACTAATTTCTTGCTAGGAGGAGAGTTTTATTTATATATACAGGACAAAAAAATCTACCCAAAGCAATCAGGAAATATCTTTCTAAGTGGGGAGGTTTTTTTTTGTTTTGTGTATGTGTGTGTGTGTGTGATTTTTCCTTCTCATGGGCAAGGAGGGAGAAAAATTGATTCTAAACAGTTAAGAGAAATGTTGGCTCATCTGAATCAGGGATTCTTGACCTTGCCACTAACCAACAGTTTGGACCGCACCAGCCCTTGCTGTGGGATCTGTCCCGTGCCCCGTGCATCCCTGGCCTCTACCACTAGACAGCAGTACCACAACCAATCGCAACAATAAAAGATGTCACCAGACACTGCCAAATGTCCCCCTGGAATTGTCCCCAGTTCAGACAGAACCAGTAATGTAAATGTTTCCTGCTGATTTTATTTTCCCCTAGGGATTGGGTTTTAGCTTTTTTATTTATTTTTTGCTGTGGGTCTTATCTAATAGTCAGGGAGTAAAGCTGACTTCACCTGAGGGAGCCCAATCCCTGACCCCCACCTGCCCTGCCCAGCTCAGAGGAGCCCCAGGAAGGCATCCTGCTTTTTCATCTGGCCTGTAGCAGCCCCTTCAGCTCTCTCATGCTGGCCCAGAAGTGGGGGGAAAGGGATAGCAGGACAATTCAGCAATTCTAAGAACTGGACTTGCTCATGGCTTGGGCCACTCCTGCATCTGCCTGTCTCCCACCACTGTGGCTCCTAATTCCTTAAGATTTTACGGGTAGTCCATATATTTTCAGGCATCTAGTGCTTCTCTTTTGAGTGTGGAATATATGTGTGTCTGTGTGTGTACAAGAGAAATGGAGAGGCAGAGTATCAAGTGTTAGTGTGTTTTGGGGAGGTGGGAGGCCGGAAGGGGGGCTTCTCATCTCTCTGGAGCCCCACTCTTGCCAATGCAGCCAAAGGATGTGTTCACGCTCCTGGGGTCCACCCATTTCCCCAGGCTAATTACATGCCTGTTTAATGAAAGGAAATAGTTTCTCAGCTGAGCTGAGAATCCCAAGTCCCTGGTGCCCCCTCCCCGTGGGTATCATGGGAAAGACAAGAAAGGAAGCAGCTGCTCGTTCTCCTTGCCTACCCTGCCCTCTGCAGGAGTGCCCAGCCCTCACTGGAGACAGGGAGAGTGTCCTTCTTCCAGCAGAAGCTTCTGGATGGACTCCAGACCTGCCACCAGGCACAACCAGGACTGGGACGCGTTGAGAAAACCCAAGCGAAGATTGAGAGTCAGGTGGTGGGTACGGACTATGTATTAAAAGGCTTCCCGAGAAGTCATGTTTCAAATTCACAGCCCTTCAGCTGCTACCTGGGAGTGAGAGGGAGTGTGGCTGCCCACCCACCCCTGCTGTGTACAGCTGCCGGGGACAGAGCTTCAAGCTTGGCTGGGGGTGAGTGTGTGTGTGTGTGGGGGGCATACTGGGGAGGCGAGGGAGATTGGCTGAGGTCCCAGCACAGGGATTCAAGATTTTCCTCTCCCTCCAGGGCCTCCCTCAGTCAGCTCAGTCCTTGGGAGGTGGTTTTAGAAAATAATCCTATGTGGGACTATAGGTGAGGGGGGCGGGGCCAGGGGACAGTTATGGGAGTGGAAACAGCTGGGCTGCTGCTTCCTTAGAGAGGTTGCTCAGGAAGCTGATTCCAGGTGGTAAGGACTGGAGCACCTTTCCTCTTTCCGCTACTGGTGAGAGAGAGAGAATCCCACTGCGGTTCAGCAGTCTCTTCAATACAGCAAAAATGAAAGCGGCTCAGGTGCGGGCTGTAGGAGACAGGACGGGGGCAACCACACAGAAAACACCCAGCTGGCCTCCTCCCTTTCACCTTTCTCTGACTCCTGATTTCGGGGCTACCCAGAAGGTTCTTAATGTCTTCCTCCACCCCCATGAACTCTCCCTTAAAAAAAAAGAGAGGAAGCAAATTGAGAAGATTGGGTTTGGGAGACCAGGGAGAGGAGTAACGACTAACCTGGACTTATGGTCCTTCACCCACCGTTTGGCAACTGTTTGCCTAAGAAAAATGTGGTCACTATTATGTGTTAACTATACTCAGTCCCTCGAATGCAGAGGGGATTGTGAGCTCTCTGGGGGCAAGAGATCAAGTCTTTTCTCTTTTTTTAATTGAAGTATTTATTGAGATAATTGCAGATTCACAGGCAGTTATAGGATATAATACACATTGTGAATGTAATTAACCCCATGGACTGTATACTTAAAAGTGGTTAAAATAGAAGATATTATGTTTATATGTTACCAAAAAAAATTTTTTTTAAGTAAAAAAAAAATTAAAAGAAAAAGAACCAATAGCGATCCCTTGTACACTTTCCCGGTTTCCCCCAATAGTAACGTTTTGCCAAATTGATACAATCCACCCATCTTACCCAGAATTCCCAGCTGACGTGTACTCACATACGAATGTGGCTGTTTCATTCTATACACACTTTTACCCCGGGTGTAGGTTGGTGTCTGCAGCACCACATGGCCTGGGACCACCCCAGCTCCCTCAAGTTGCCCTTTTATATCCACACCCACCTCCCTTCTGCCCCTCTTAAATCCCTAACCTCTGGTGACCACTAATCTGGCCTCCATTTCTAACATTGTATTTCCTGAATGCCACAGATATAAATGGAATGGAATCATGTACGATGTGACTGTTGGGACTGGCTTTTTTCTTTCAGCCTAATTCTCTGAAGAGTCATCCGAGTCGTAGCTCGTGTTGGTGATCCATTCCTGTCGATTGCTGTGCAGTCTTCCACAGTAGGGGTGCTCCCTGGTTTGTTTAACCATTTCCACATTGAAGGACATTCGAGCTGATTCCAGTGTGGGGCAATTACAAATAAAGCTGCTGTTAACATTCATGTACAGGGCTTTAGGTAAACATTAGGTTTTCACTGCTCTGGGATAAGTGCCCAGGAGTGCATTTGCTCTCAAATCTGTGTGTATACAGCAACAGCCTTCGCTGGGCACGAAACCTCAGTCCACGTCCCTTACTAATGACCGAGGACAACCTGCTGTAGCACTTCAGTTCCAGTGGGGAGGAGGGACAAAGCAAGGATTGTGGCGGATGACAGTAAGAACTACAAGCAATGAACGAAAAATGAAGGCACAGTCTGAAGGGAGGATTGATCAAAAGACATACAGTCATCATTGGCATTAAACAGTTGACACTACAGGAGAGCAAGATAATATACAGGGAACAAAAGGTAGGATTCGATATACAGCTGAGGGAGGATGACAACAATTGGCAGGTAGAACATGACAGTGTGTGAAATGAAATGCAAAAAAAAAGCCCCAGGAATTCTGACTGATGATACAGCTCTGATTTTGAAGGGAATGTGGGCTTTGGAATCAGACCAGATTCAAACCCTGCCTGCATCACTTTTTAGCTATATGTCCTGGACAAGTCTTTGAGACTCCATTTCCTATTCTGTAAAAGGAAGATAATATCTTTCTCATGAGTCATAAGGAAGAAATAAAATAGCATATATAAAATTCTTGACACATGATAGTGCCTGAAAAAATGTCCGTTTCCTTCCTCTCTCCTTCTCTAAGGGGAAGTAAAGGAGTCATAGATCTCGGGGCAGGAATCGTCAGGAAAGACTTTCTGGAGAGGAGTTTCTTTTAAAGAAGCCCGTGGAGGGGCACAAGGGAGGAGCTGTGAAAATGGAGGGGGACTGGACTCAGCAGTAGGTGGGATGAGATGTGGGCTGCCTCTCTGGAAGGCCAGCATTCCCCAAAGCGGAGCCAAATGAGGGTCAGCCCCAAGGATTCACCAGCTCAGCTACCACTTGGCTGGGCACTCAGGTTTTTTTCCTCCTCCTTTCAAGGAGCACTTTTCCTTGTTTTCCTTTAAGTCCTGAGATGGACAGTGGGCCTCTCTCTTAGAACAGCTAGAGGACATGCTGGGAGGGAGGCTTCCCACAAGCACATGCAGTCTCTCCACCCACCCACCCATCCACCCACCCAGCCCTCCCTCCAGATTCCAAACCCCAAATTGGCAAAGTCCTTGATGCCTTAGTCGCCTTCCAGAAACTGCCTGGCCCCACCCAGCCCTCCTCCCAGCCAGCGCTGCCTCTGATCTCATGAGGATATTAACCTTTCGAAGGGACCAAGGAACTGCCCCCAGCCCCAGGCCACTGCAAAGGGAGAACTAGATCCCTCGTTTCCTTGCTCCCACTCTCACTTCTTTTGAGAAAGGATTTCCTCCCTTTTGGGGTCTCTCCTTCAGAAGAGAAGGGGTTCACAGGCTCTTTTTTTTTTTAATAGAAGTATTCATAAAGGCTTTATTCATTAACCATAGCAGGGACAACAAAAATTCTGGAAACAGGTCGAACGTCTGATAACAAGGGAATGGAAAAATGGTTGTGGCACCTCAGTAATTAAGTGGAACAGATTCTAATATATGTGACATTGTTGGACCGCAGCACTATAAAAACTGTGAGAAAGATGTCAACCACAAAAGTGTATGGTCTCTGTTATATTAAGTTCTAAGAAGGGAGAACTAATCTATAGTTGAAGAAAAGAGACTGTTTTTTTTCATGTTAGAAGAGAAATTTTAATAATTGATAAAATGTACAAAAATATTCAAATCAGAAATTCTTTAGGATGTGTACTACAACGAAAATGTTTTAGTCAGCACTGTTTTGTTTCTTTTAGACAGGGATAGTGCTGCTATTAAAATTTGGTGGCACATTCTTTAGTAGGTCCTTAAAGCAATACATTTAAACTAATTTACAATTTGATTTGATGGTAATTTTTTTTAAGCATCACCTCAAAATAGATGCTCAAAGGGGGTGCATGGGTAATTCAGTGGTAGAATGCCCACCTGCCATGCGGGAGACCCAGGTTTGATTCCCAGACCATGCACCCCACCCTCCAAAAACAGAAAAATAGATGCTGAAAATAAGTTCTTGCCTTCTATGCCGGAGATCCGGGTTTGGTTCTTTTTTTATTTTAAATAGTGCCCTCATAATAGCTTTTTTTTTTTTTTCTTTTTACAAGAGCAGGCACTGAGAATCGAACTCAGGTCCTCTGGCATGGCAATCAAGAACTGTGCCACCGAGCCACTGTAGCCCCTCGCAATAGCCTTTTAAAAATGTATTCAGGATTCTATGATGGTGGCTCAGTGGCAGAATTCTCACCTGCCATGCTGGAGACCTGGGTTAGAATCCCAGTACCTGCCTTTGTAAAAAAAAAAAAAAAAAGTATTCAGCTGTTTTGTAAAAAATAACAATGGCGGCTTTATCATAGTAGTGCTCATTAGCACGTCTATAGTTAAGGGTCTACCAGGTTTCCATTTAAAGAAAACACCTTTTTCTCAGGAGTTCACCATAAAAGATCACATCAGATTTATCCAGTTGGGTAGTACATGAAAAAGCATTTTTATCCAGTTGCTGGTACTTTTTTTTTTGTACTACTATACATCAGACAAATTTTCATTTTATCTTCAAAATCCAACTTCTAGAAGGTAAATCAAATCACCGCATAACTTAAGAACAAAGTAGAGACATCTGTAGTTATCAGTAAATCGCCACCTTTAACCCATCCTGAAGTGCCGTGTGAAAGGGCCACATAAAGATGGTTATGACCATATGAAAATATGATTCTTGATACAGAATCAAAGGTTATTTTCAATGGGTATTGCCCAGGGATCCCTGTAGATTGGGAGAGAGATCAGGATAGAAAGAGGAGATACAACAAAGAGAATAGGATTTAACAAACAAGTATGATTGCTAAATCACTATATTAATATTCCATCTAGCCTCCAGTGTTTAGAAACAGCTAGAAGGAAAAATCTGAGTTGGTGGAATAGTAGCCCATGAAAAGTTCTGGGATCTGTTCTGTAATTACTTATTGAAGTGTGCTTTGAAAATTACTGCTCTTCTCTTACTTTGCTTGGTATATATATTTTAAAATAAAAAATGTAAAAAAAAAAGTTATTTTCAATATCCTTTGCTTTTATAAAGTCCACAATAGCAATACTTAAATGTATTTTTTTCTATGATATAATTAAAACCCAGTGTTATTTCAGTTGAACTTGATTCAGTAAGAATCCCTGGTCTGAATTAGACTTTAAATCATCCAGTGAAGATATATTTGGCATAATTTATTGATCATCATCCAGTTGCTCCAAAAGGCTCCTACTGTGCTTCTCTAAATCTCTCTTTTTTTTTGCATGGGCAGGCACCGGGAATCGAACCGGGGTCTCTGGTATGGCAGGTGAGCACTCTGCCACTGAGCCACTGTGGCACCGCCCTCTAATTCGCTTTTCCTCAGTGCACTGCCGGAAACATCCCAATTACCAGAATTCTTCCCAGTCTTTTTCTTAGGTTACTTGTGTTTTAATTCTGATCTTTGTCTAGTTCTGTATTTTCCCAGTCTTTTTCTTTTCTTTCTTATCCTTCCCTGGCTCAGCATCTGGCGCTGGAGAACCAGATTTATATCTCCTCCTCTTGCTTTTCTTCTTATGATTTTTTGACGTCTTACATCTTCTTTCAGACTCCGCACCGGAAGACTGCTTGGAAGCAGAACAGGGTTCTGACCGCCATCTTTCTTTCTTTGAATGGCTGTTGTCATCATCTGAATCTGATCCCAACCGAGAGTGGGAATGTTTCCTATGATGCGTCTTAGACTCCTTACAGTGTTTCTTGTTCTTTGAATGATGATGATGACATTCATGCCCAGAAACATGCGCAAAATCTTTAAATATTCATTTTCTGCCAGACTCCAGAGTTATATTCTCAAATGCCGGCTTTTTTACAAATCTCTCCCAGATATCTTCCCAGACAGCATCCAATTTTATTGGAAGAGCAGCTGGCTTTAACACACTCTTAAATCTCTAGAGATCCCTTTTGTTTCATCTTCTCAGCCTCTTTTTCTCTTTCACGTTCAAGATCTTCTACCTTTTCTAGTAAACTATTGAAGGCCAACTTAATATTTCCAGCCTCTAACATTGCTAATCTTTTAGTTGAACTGATTATTGCCACAAAGTCTTCAAAAGTAGTATTTACTTCAACTACAAAGCCTTTTTCCTTTAGAATATCTTTTATCTTCTTATCATGATAATGTGCTTTAAGATCCTCAACATAAAACTTGAAAAGTTCAAGTGAAGTTGATCCAGCTTGACCAAGATATTAGTGAATCTAATGTCAGAACTAATTACTGGATACAATTACATCCAAGATAACATAGAATGCAGTTGTCCATGTTCATGCAATTCATCTAAAAATGTCTGAAAAGATTCCCTAATTTTACACCGCCATCTCCTTTTTCAGCAAACATTTCTGTTTTTCTTCTTCTCCTTCTTCCTTTTCTAATGCCTGCATATGTACTTCAAAGCAAATTAATGCATCTTCTTTGCCCATATTCTATAACTCCTCATCTGCAAAAGTTGGATTATCCATCAGACACTGCGGGGCTTCAGAACCTGTAGTAGAATATGTTACATTAGCCATGTGGTCAAGTATGTTTTTTAAGGTTTCCTAATTTCTCCTTCATAACTGTTTTGCATGTTCCTTTTCCATTTTTGAAGGAAAGAATAGAACATCTTCATAGACTTCAAGATGATCACATTCCACACTTCCATTTCTCCAAATAGCTGCTCTGGTTTTTTTTTTTTTTGTATCTGGTTGCGGAAGTCATTTCTTTCATGATTTTCAAGGAAACACTGAAAGGAGGACTCCATAGCTTCTTTGTATTTCAATCTTGCTTCTTCTTTTTCCAGTTTCTCTGTCTGGACCTTACAAGCATTAAAGACCCGCTTTTTTTTTTCACTCAACTTTGCCATCACACATCATTAATGATCATTTTCATAGTTTGCTCCCATGAGCACTGGATGGTACCTGCTTCTCTTTCAACAATTCTTTAAATGCTTGCTTTACTTCTTTTGTACTCCAAGTGTATGTTTTTTTGCTGGTGGATTTTCCTCCTCTTCTTTCTTGGGAGTAAAATCAGTTGCAGTTTCTTGCTTAGATGCATCCTCCCCTGTATTACTGGGTTCTTAAACATTTTGCTCCTGAACAGTAGGGGTCTTAGTTTGTTGTGCTTGATCCTCAGTTGAAATGGCTACTGTGTTTTCATTACCTACAGCAGTAGCAGCAATGGATGTGACTTCCAGCTTAGGCACAACTGCAACAGTCCCACTGATAGTATTAGAAGTAGAGGTGGAAGCACTGGGATTGGCTGCCGCAGCAACAACAGTAGTTGCTGCTTCTGCAGCCGCCATAGCGCTCATCGTATTTGGAATTTCTGTGGTAGGAAATGGGACTATAGATGTTGTGGCAGCCTCTTCCTGTTTACTGCTTTCTTCTTTGATCATTGCATGCAGGTTTGATTTTGTAATAAGACTTCCAACAACAGTGGTATTCTCGTATCCTTCAAGGTCCTCAAGTACTTTAGGTTTGGCCAGCGAGATTCTTTTGTTTGAGAATTATAATACTAAGGCTTTCCAGAGTCTGATTTGAACTCCTTTCAGAGGCGTTTAGGTAACAGTTGCTCAGTAGGTATCTTAAGATCATCTGGTTTCTCCCAGGTAGACCGTTTTGTTTCAGTATTTTAGTAATAAGTCCTTCCATCTGGTGATTTGTGTTCAGTCCACATTGATTTTGCACTGGATGCTGAACCTGCTGCTACATCCATATTATATATTCCTGGTGTTAAGGCAAGCTGCATGCAAGCCTGAGAAATATCAGATATCATCATTCCAGACATTATTAAGACATCAATCCAGGCATTTATTTGTCCCACTGGTGGCCCTCCTACAGAAGGCATCATTTGTGGCATCATTCCATGAGGCACAGGAGGAATATTGACTCTCTGACCCTTAGGGTGCACTCCTATTGGGGCATAATGCATACCAGAGTGTCCCATCAGGAGGCCTCCATGTTCAGCTCCTGTCCCTGGCCTCATCTTCGGGTATTAGACTCTTCCGCCAGTGGCCACTGCCACTACATATACCAACAAGAAGTGATCTGAGAAGAGAATGTTTTTTTGTCTGTTGATCTTGGTAAGAGTTGGACAGAGAGATGAGGAATGTGGACATGGTCCAAGTACTCCCTGAGCTATGGATCATAGGCTCTTAACATTCTGTTCCTGGTTCTCATCTACTCATCCGGTTCTCATCTACTCATCCGCCTCTGGCACCTCCCAGCTCTTGACTTCCTCTATGTCCAGGCTGGGCTGGAGACATGGTGGGTGAGAGCCCCTGAACTTTGAAGCCAGTGGTGGGGATAAAGGAGTAACAGACCCAGGCTGACGCCCCTCCCCACCCCACATGCCATGTCTTCTTGCTCTGCCAGTTCTCTCCCATATCCCTTTCCGCTTCCCCAGTCTTGTTTCCTAAAGTGTGGGGGAGGGGAGATGGAAGAATGAGGATGGAGGCAGAGCTCTCCTTGGATGCTACCAGTCAAAAGGAGCCTTCCCCATCCCATTTAGAGGCCTCCAAGAAAATTTCCTGTTCTGTTCCACACTTCACTGCCCCCATCATTTTTCAGTAGATTTATTGATGCTTCTCCCTGCCAAACTCCTACATTCCAAAGTGGTCTTTCAATAATGTGAATTAGAGTGCATCCCTTTTCTGCTTGACTCTTTCTAATGTCTTTCTGTTGCACTAGAATGAAATTTGCTCCATCTGGTTTCTGCCATCTCATCCAATCCCTTCTCTGTCTCTTTCTTACCCTGTCCTTTTGTAGTGCGAAACCAGGATCAAGGCTGCAAGAGCCTCCAGGAATGTTAACGCGGAAACAAAACGAACCACAGTGGAGGCTTCCAAGTTTAAGAAAGTAGGTTTTATTAGTTTATGGCCATAGGGCTCAGCCAGTAGCCTCTGAAAGTCTGAGCCCCAATTACGGGCTGATACAAGGTATTTATAGACAGAATGGCTGGTAGCATCTTCCTAATATGGCAATTGGTTACACTCCAGGGAGGTGATTGGCTGCTGGCAGCGGTTTCCTAATATGGTAACTGGCTACACTTGAGGAAAATGATTGGCTGCTCGGTGGTGGGAGGTGATTGGCCGCTCATCGGTGGTCAGGGCCAGGAAGCTTGTGAAAGTTGAGTTTACCGAAGGGGATGAGCGGTTATGGTGGGGAGGGTCCTGCTTGCTGCCGGGAGCTTGCTTGCTGCCAGGAGTTCGCTTGCTACACTTTCTCTTCCTGGCACTCGCCCACCTTGCAGGTTGGTCCTGCCTTAGGGCGTTTGCATTTGCTCATTCATCTTCCTAGTGCTTTCCTCTCGGGTCTCTCTTGGGCAGGCCTCTCCCTAATTTTAAGTATCCAGCTCAAATGTCACCTCCTCCAAGGCCTTTTCTTCCTTTACCTCTCTCCCCCACCCTCCCATAGGCCTTTTAGCTCATCATCTGAAACTATTTAGATTTGAGGCTGTGTGGTTTCCCTACTGGAATATATGTTCCAAGACAGTAGGGACCTTGACTGTCCTGTTCACCCATGTGTCCCCAGCATCCGAAGGTATTTAACAAATATTTTGTTGGATGCATAAACGAATCCCCATGAGGCTGACCTGAGGCTGGGAAAGGGTCATTCATATTCTAGGCAGAAGGCTGGCCTCGGAGACGAGGAAACCCAGCAGAGGTTCAAATCCCATTTTAGTCATTTATTAGCTGTGCAACCACAGCCAGCTTCCTTTATCTCTTTGAATTGAAGTTTCCTCACCTGTAAAATGAAAATGCTACCACTTGGCTTCATAAGATTGTGGTGAGGTTGAGAGAATTGTGTGAACGCACAGAATAGATATGGAATAAGTTTTGATTTAAAAATAAATCCACATGGTTATCCAAAGATGATGAAAAAGAGCCTAGGTGCTGTTACACACTAACCCCTACTCCATTCTTTAATCAGTTTTACAGCTGTGGCTGCCAAGAGTTAGGAAGAGAGGGTGATAAACAGGTGAAGTGCGGGGAGTTTTAAACTCATAGGACTGTACAACACAGAGTGAACCTTAATGTAAACTATGGACTTTAGTTAATAATAATGTATCAATAACGGTTAATCAATTGTACCAAAGGTACCACACTAATGCAATAAGCTAATAATAAGATATTATATACGTGTGTGGGGGGAGGTTATGGGAATTCTCTGTGCTGGCTGCTCATTTTTCTGTATCTATAAAGCTGTTGTGAAAAATAAAGACTATTAAAGTGAAATAAAATAAATTCATATAGTTACCCAAAGATAGCAAAAAAGAGACTGGTTGCTGTTACACACTAATTTCTTCTCCTTTAATCAACTCTGTAACCTTTTGGAAACAAAACAAAACAAAACAAAACGCTGAGACACAAAGCAACCCTGATGAAAGGATAGATTAAAAAACATCCCTTCCTTTATCCCACCCCATTCCACTCTGCTGCCAGCACTGCGGCTATTCCAGGGGTCAGCAAACCACGGGCTGCAGGCCAAATCCCAGCCCCCACCGTTTTTGTACAATCCAAGGATAAAGAATGATTTTAACATCTTTAAGTGGTTGAAAAAAATCGAAAGAAGAATATTTCATGACACATGAAAAGTTTATAGCATTCGAATTCAGTTTCCATAAATCAAGTATTATTAGAAAACAGCCACTCCCACTCATTTCTGTATTGTCTATGGGTGCTGGGGCTGGAAGAGTTAAACAGTTGTGACAGAGGCCATGCAGCCTCTAAAATATTTATTATCTGGCCCTTCACAGAAATAGTATAAGGACCCCTGGCTTGTTCTAAAAGGTAAAGGGGCTTGTCTAAGTCAGGACAGAGGCTCCCTGACGTTAAGGAGATGGCCGAGAGGACCTCTCGAGACTGTTCCTCTCCTGGAGGTTCCCACTGCTGGCTTTGGAAGACTCCATCTCACCTCTGGCTGCAGAAGCCGTGCCCATATCCCGGAGCCCAAAGGGAGCCTGGCATGGGAAACCACCTGAGGTTTGGGGGACAGGAACCCCACAGGAGACCCTCGCCCTGTTGCAGCTTCCATGACCTCCCTTTTCCCTGGGCTTAGTTTTCTTTCTGGATGGTAAGGGGCATCAGGAGGTTAGAGGGGATTTGACTTCCAGGGCCTTAGCTATCAAAGAATAAGACAACATACCCAAGGGAGAGCACGCGCCCTCCTCTCCCGTGAGCTGTTCTGAGGCAGGTTAGATAGGGGAGGATGGAGGGAAAGTGACCCTAAAAACTCATAGCAAAAAGTAACTTTTGGCGCGCACATACCTCCCTAGTCCCCTTGCACCTAGCCCTCACTCAGGCCGGCACCTGAAAAGAACCTATGAAAAGTGTGGCCCAGAAAAGAAGAAAAATTGATTGTGAGAATAAATGCACAGCTATATGATGATATTGTGAGTCACTGATTGTACACTTTGGATGATTACATGGTATGTTAATATATATATCAATTTTTTAAAAAGTGCAGCTCATCAATCCCTTATTAGCATAGCAAAGAGGGAAGAGCCTCTTCAAGTCCCTATAATGCAAGGACCTCTCTTTTGGAGAATTTCTGAGCTCCTCTACCTCTGAGCGTGTACTTTGGCTACACATTACAGTTTTGGGCTGTGCACACTGACTAGTCCTCGAGTTCTTCCCTGCGGCTGCGTTTCCTGCGGCTGAGTCAAGAACTCTGACGGGGTCAGCCCCTGGTCAGGGTCCAGACTTCTCTGAGAATTCCTGCGGCTCTCCAGCATCTGGCCGAGAACTCCTGGGGTTCTCCAGCATCGAGCTTATTAAACTATTTGGCTATACACCTGACTAGTCCTTGAATCCTTTCCTGTAACAGAGTCAAGACCCCTCGTGGCACCAGCCCTTGGTTGAGGGCTCGATTTCCCTGAGAACTCGCAAGGTTGTCTGGCTTCAGCCCCCAGTCTGCAGGATGGGAGCCTGTGAAAGCTCTAACAGATTCTTAGGAAAAACAGGAAAGCTGGCCACTTGGGGGAAGTGGAAAGCTTTGCTCTAATGACAGGCCTTTCTCTAGGGAGCTTATAAGCACTTTTGGAAGGCTCCACCTGTGGTAGAGACCCCAGGGCTGATGGAGCCCAGGAGATATTCAGAGGCTGCTGTGTGGCCTTGGGGTGGTGGTGGGGAGTGAGGGAGCGTGATGTCTGTGCACACTCACCAGGCTATGAAGGGAAGGGACAGGAATCAAATTGCAAATGCAAAGGCTCTGTCCTTGCAAAAGCCAGGAGTGCTGGGGATGAACAGGAAGCCCAGAGCAGTTGGGGCCACTGGCGGCCATCTTCCATGCAACTGGCAGAGGGCATGTTGGAGGTGTGTGGCTGTGCGACCATCTGTGCCATTGACTACCTCCTTCCTTCTAGTCCTTCCTCAACCATTTCCGTGAAGCCCGGAGGGCTTGGGCCAAGACCCACTACTGCCTGGCTCCCTCTAAGGGTTAGAAGGCCTGTTTTCCCACAAGCCTCTCTGGGAGCAGAGATGGAACACTGTCCTGTCTACCTGTCCTCGGTCCGAGCACGCAGCAGCCCCTATCTCCCTTGGATCACGTTCTTTAGAAGTGGACATGGTCAGAAGGCTAGAGGTCAAGACCAGGCTCCACCCCGTGGTGGCTGCGTGACTCTAGACAAGTAGCTTACTACCTCTGTAAGCTTAAATGCCCCTCCTATAATAACACCTGCCTCTCAAGGTCATCATGAGGTCCAGATGACACGCTACACATGGAACCACTCTAAAACCCATAAAGCCCCATAAGGAATCTTCATGGAGACAAGCTGAAATTGTGGCACCCACACCATCCAGGTGGAAAACGTGAACCTCCCCAATATCCTAATGGTGAAACAGGCCCAAAGCGGTGGTGATTTTTGAATAATCTAAGTCCAGCAGGCCCTGGGCAGAGTGGAAGGGGCCCTGCCTCTCATCACCGTGATACCTCATCTATGAGATGCGCGTGAGGGGAGGAAGGCCTCCCCCTGAGCTGGGAGACCTTGGAGATGCTATCACAGGCTCCTTGCGTCAGTTCACACCACAGTCAGCCCCCTTGCTTGTGGTCTGATCTCAGCATCTTCTGATAGGGGCCCAGCCTTCCTGTTCCAGTCCTGGCAGTTGGATCAAGATAGAGGTCTGCTTCCCGCCAACTTGAGCCCTATAGCTCTCCCGGTTCTCGGTTCCCCTCTGCTGCTCATCTGCAGGGCAGGTGGAGCAGAGGTTTTAAATGAGAGGATTTCAGATGGCAACTGCCTCTCCCATCTTTTATCCTTAGGAGGGGTTGGCAAAGTTATAGAAATCCCCATGTGACTCCTGGGGAAGCGTGGCACTAAGGGGATCAGGCCCCGGATTCTAGACCAGTGCTACCCCTCTGTAGCCATGTCACCCTTGGCAGATCACCCACTCCCCAGCGTGCACCATGCCCACATCCTATAAAATGCAGAATTGACCTCTTGCTCCTCCACCTCTCAGAACTGTGTGGAGCAAATTTGCAAAAATGCTTTAAAAATGGTGCCATTTGCATGCAAAGAATTGCTATTTTTATGGAACAGGTAAAGGAGAAGCAGGTATAAAGTGGTGGGATGATACAGCCAGCACCAGGCAGTGGTCCTAGGCCAGGCGTGGGGAAAAGGGTTTAGGGAAGCAATTATTTAGTCAGGCACCCAGTTAAGTACTCCCTAACCTCACACAACCTGTGGGGTTGAGTACTAAACTCCCCATTTTACAGAGGTAGCAGCCTAGGCTCAGCAACGATTTGACCAAAGTTTATCACTAGTAAGGGCCGAGGGCCGGCAAACCTGAGTCTGCCTGACTCCAGAGTCCATGATCCTGGTGCCCCACCAAGTCTCAGGAGAACCTGTTCTGAATGTGGGTATAAGATTAACATAGGAGTAGCAGAAGAAAAGCCAACTGGATTGGAGGGGTGAGAGACAGGGAGCATCCCTAAGCACCTGGCCAACAGAAGGTGCCAGGGCTACTGCCAGCCCACACAGTGCTTTAGTGCAATCTAGAAAAAGGTAGATGCCCATGAGAGTTGCCTAGTTGCCTAGTTGTCATTGTGAAGTGAATAATATACAATGGTACACAGCAGCCCTAAGAGGACCTCTGAAATTCCTTCCTTCCTTAATTAACTAGTTACTTAAAGAAGAAAAGAAAAACAAACAAAAAGTCTAGGGAAAGAGAGAAGTTTGGGGAACAATCCATAAATGAGAGGAGAGCCAAAGGGGTGTGCCATGTTAAGAGGGAAGGTAGCGGGAGAACTTCCCGTGATTCATCCAAACCCAGATGGGGTGCCTTTCTGTGTATCCTCTCATCTCTGTACCTCACTCTCGGTGCACCTGCTAAGTAACTACACCTGGATGCAACTGCCTGCTCACTTGCTGTTTTACTTGCTGGATCATTATCTCTGGACAGGCAGGGTATCAGATATTCTAGCATTCTCCTTATTTTCTTCTCTTCTCACCAAACAAAAGAGGCATCTTTTGGCCAAAATGACTGGATGGAGCTCAGTTCCTCCTTGTGGCTGTCCCCCTCCCTTTCCTGCCCTAGAGTCCAAAGTGGGGCTCCCCTGACCAACTCCTCCTGTTCCTCTGGAGCTCTAGGCTCTGGGAGCTCCTGTGTCTCCTGCCCAAACGCCTGGGCTCAGGTCTGTGCTTCCTCCCGCGGGCCTGGGGATGGATTGTGCAAAAGTAGTACCATGCCCTGAGGCAAGGGGTTAGTTCTCAATCTGCTTATTAATTACTCACTTGCTTATTATCTTGAGCATTGCATCAGGACCGTGAGAATGGCTTTATAAGCCACTTAAATTAGTATCAGCACCACAGACACACACACACACACACACACACACACACACACACACACACACCACATAGGTCCAGATCCTGTAGTAAATCTTGCCAAAGGTGACCCCAACCGGGACTGTCCCTACAATTCCTGGCACCTTCAGGGTGTCCTTGCAGAGTGGGAAAAGCTGCCTCGGCCAGCAGGATCCAACACCATCATCAGACCCTTGTGATGGGACCTGCCAAAAGCTCTCTTATCCATCCCTTCTCCTTGGACTCAGACTGGGACATTTAGGGGAGAAACGTTAGAGGTTTCTACACCTTCTCTTATGCCCAGGGAAGTCCCTTCTCTGACCCACTGCTCTTGCTGCAGTGTTAGTGCTTTCCCTCTTGTTTGGCCCTCTTTGCCACCGACTGAGTAAACACTGCGAGAGCACTTAATGGTGGGAGTAGCAGACTCCTCCTCCTTTTATCTCTGCCTTGCAGTCAGAGAGTCCATGCTACTGGGGAGAATGGGAGCAAGACCTCAGGGCCTTTCCCCTGGCGCCCTCCTGCCCCTCACTTGACCCCTCTATTTTCCCCACTCTGAAGACTGTGTGGAGTCACAGCCCAGTAGTCAAATCCCCTTTGAGCTCCTCAGCCTCCTGATCTGGGCTCTGCCCAGGCCTGCTCCCACTGCCGCTGCAGCAACCCTACACGGGGCGAGGTCTGGAACTGAATTTAGCTCAAGCCAAGTTTTCCTGTCTACCAACAGCTAGGGAAGGCAGGACTTCGTGCTTGCTCGAGTTGATGGGGCTTCAGGCTCTGACTCTCTTCTGCTCTGCCACCTTGGACAAGCTACTTGGCCTCAGTTTCCCCATTTGTAAAAGGAAGTGGCACTGCCCACCTTAAAGGTAGTTGTGAGAATCAAACCAGATGGTGTCTGCACAAGTGCTTTGTAATCCGTTAAGTATAGCCCCAAAACAAGTAATTATCATTCACTGCCAATGTACTAACCTTAAAACCCAGCTCAGAATTTGTCTGCTTTCCCCAGCTTCCCCAGATTTATCCCAAGAACCCTGGTCATTTTGACCACTGAGGTTGAGTTTTTGCACAGGGTAACGTGTTGCCAGATCATGTTTTTGAACTATTTTTTATTTCCCGGAGAAGACTGTTATTTCCATAAGGGCTGAGACAATCTTACATGTTCTTTTCCATCCTCCCACAGCACCACATTTAGGATCTTGTACAGAAGACAGGATGAATGAACATGCTTTGAGATCCTCCCCTAAGCACATAGCTTATGCAATAGTCTGTGTTCTTCCCAAGAAGATTTCTGCGTAAAAATCCAGGTTCACAGGCTAAATGACTTGCTTGCAGGCATAAAGCTACTAGATTCTAGCACCATGTCTGATAACTTAATTTTTACTTAATAAATGTTTGTTGAATGAGGAAATGAATGATTGGATGCATAATAAGAGGAGGTGGGCCTGATTCCAGAGGCCATACTTTTTCCACTATAGCAGATAACCACTCTGTGACTGTCGGAGAAAGATCTCTGTGGGAGTATGGAACTGGGGAGCTCTGTGGCTTCTGGCTGGCTGTCCCCATTCTCCAACCCCACTCTGGTAGTCAGCCTCTTAAGGAGCTTGAAACCCAGCGGAGAATTCTCGGCATTCACAGAGACATAATCACCTCCTTGCTCCAGGCATTTCAGCATCTAGCCCAAATAAGTTTTTTGGGAATAACTTTCCCATTTGGAGACTTAAAGGGTAGTTGGTTGTCTTATACACCCCTGAAGCCCTTAGGGGGAAGGAGACAGCATTCCCTTTTACACCTCTGCCTCATCACCCCGAACGAGTTCCATTAAGTGTGTAACCCTACTCCCAATCTGTCCTGTTGCTTCATTTTCTGAAAAGTGAGTCTTCGTGGTTCCAGTGCCTTCGTTCTCTAAGCAGTTTGCTGATGCCCCTAAAATGTGGAAGGCTAAAGGACTCAGTTCTGGTCTTTGAGAGGGAATTGGGATTGGTCATTGGACCCCAGAACTTGAAAGGACTGTCCTGATCATCTAGCCTCGCCCCGAACCTGGTGCCTGTATGTTACCAAACAAAGGTGGTGGATTCTTTTGCCTGATGCACTCAATGCCCAGTTCTGGAGACAACAGGGTTTCAAAGAGAGAAAGAGTTTACTGCTCAACGTGAAGCAGATCAGATGGCCTTTTGGCCCAAAAATCTGTCTCCCCAAACTTCTGATAGTTTTATAGCATCAAAAGAAGGGCAGGCTTTAGGATAATGAGCACGATGGTTCTAGATGATGTAATTAGAGGTGATCTAATTGTTGAGCATGCACTGATTGATTATATGCTTAGAGACCGTATGTTAAAAAATGGCAGCCTTAATATGATTATAGCATGATTTTTAGTATTATAATGAGGTATAGGTCGCCTATAAGACTAAGCTACTCTGAATGTCAGGGGGGCCCATTTTGGTGAGATCCATCTTGGGTTATCAAGATAACTTTGGACTTGGGGTCCGTTAGTTCTGGGCTGACCCTAATTAATAAACATTAGGGGCTGTCTTTAGTGATCACAAGACTTTAAAGTTAAAAAAAACTGGATAAATGGGTACATGTAAAGGTTAGTCACAAGGTTTTTACAAACAGAAGGGCAAAAGATAAACTATACAACCATTATCAGAGATCAAGGCAGTTGGATTACAGTTCAGGGAGCTCAGGTATTTCCCACTGTCTATTCTAATATACCAGAAAGATAAAAGGAATAGGTATATAATGATTCAGTAATCAAAATTATCCCTTAAATCCTAATTTCTCTCGCTTACACCGTAAACGTCCTCAGCTTCAACGTCCTTCTGCTTCAAACTGCTTGAAATTTCCTCTCATTGCAGCCCTTCCTTGTCTTGGACTCCACCTGCCTCCTGTGACCCCTCTGTTCTGGGTTTGTCCTCTGAAGCCACTTCCTTTCAAGGCCTGTAGAAGAGCCAATATTTTTCTACAACATTTTCCCATCCCTATTCTCTGTTCTCTGCCTGGTTGGATCCCTCTGCTTCGGAGGCAGTATTTATTGGTCAGAGACTCAGAAAAGAGAACTTTCCTTCTCTTTTTAGAATTTCTGCTTTTCACTGTCAGAAGGAATTCTGCTGAAGGAAGTGCCTTCAAGAGCTTCTTTGGTGCTGTGTTTTTGGGGGTGCATGGGCTGGGAATTGAATCCGGGTCTCCTGCACGGCAGGTGAGCATTCTACCACTGATTCACCTGCGCGCCCGGGTGCTGTTTCAAAATCCGCCCTGCATGGGGCGCCATTCGGTTGTGGTGCGACTCCCATCAGCTTCTCGTGCCTGGGTCCCCAACTGCACAGT